>NC_050478.2:95015251-95699091 GCF_012460135.2 Molothrus ater | reverse complement strand
TAAAGTTTAGGATATTCACTTGGATGATAAGATTCAAAACTGTTTGTTGTCTGCACTGAAAAAATCTCACTCAAAATACCTTTTAACTTCAGGTCATGACCTTGAGCAATCAGCCTGTGATAATGTTTTCACCAACACAGGGAAACAATGCAATACAACAAAAATGTTCTGACATAAGATGAGGTCACAGTTACTTCTTTCTGAGCACATTTTTGTCTCAGTCTCCACTCTGATCTATTTTTATCAAAACACTTTCAGAAGACCTCTAAAAGTTACAGCCAGACGTTTTTTCTTTCAAATGCATTAAAGCAAGAGTTCTTTGTCATATGGTTTAATAGTCCATAGAGAAAAAAGTCTGATCATATTTACTGTCAGCAGGGTGTTTCATTTCCATTCATTTCAATTTTAGACAATCAGTACACTGAATTGCATAAGTACATAAATTAAACTTGTTACGATCCAAGAAACAGCTATATAATCTACCTTACTCATATTCTCAAAACATTTACTGAAACATTTATGATCATATGTGCTTATGACCAGAAAAATGTCTTACATGAGCAAATTATAGCACAGCAAATCTGAACACAAAAATTTCCTGCAGGAGCTAAAGCTACCAGGCAATATCAGCACACCCACCTTGCATTGCTCTGTGCACCATTTGCACTCATATAAGAATTATTACCCATGCATGAGGTTCTATTTTGAAACACTTTGAGAGATAACAGGTGGATACATTAGGAGTTATCTTCTCTCTGATCTTCCAAAACTCAATTTTCTCAGACTTGTGAAGAATCACAGACCATTTGGAAGAATCTCTATACATTTAAGCTGAGGAATAACTAAAGAGACAATTCTGTATTTACCATTTGGATAATTGAATTCTCAAGGTAAAATCGGTATTAATTCAAGGCAGATGATTATCCTGCTAAAGAAATACATCCCTAGAAGTTGTTTAACATTTTATGGTAGTTTTTCTAGTTTCAGAAAGATACAAGGTTGTGCAAATATTCATGTTAAGGCCCTAAAAGAAATTATTGAGCTATCTTACTATGTCTGTTCCATGACAGACTGGAAGAATGAATAGGGATTATGTCCAAGACAATGTCCAGTAATTTTTCAGTGACAAAGTGGATTTCTGAACTTATCAGCAGGTCTCAACATCACAGGTTCAGAGAAGTGAATGAATGAAGTTCTTACATGAACAGAAATATATAAAAAGGCACTAAAATAAAGCCTTTCTTCGCCTCACTATCCTAATTTTTTCATTTTACCATGTTTATCCACAGTGACCCTTTTCTTCAAAATTCCAAGTACATTTGTGACCTTACGGTCTCCCAGTTAGGGATGTCCAAATTATGGTGTTAGAAAAGCAGAACTAATATCTTCCCAACAATTGCATGCAGATTGGACACCTGAAAATGACTCATAAGCCATTAAATACATAGAAAGAATAAACCTTTCGTTAAGATTTTCCAGAGAGCATACTTAAATAGACAAGACAGACAAGTCAATTCCTTAAATTGTAGGCAGGCAGGAATTTTTTGATTGCAAAGGGGAATGAGAAAAATTGTCTCAGTGCTATGTGGAACAGGTTTCTAATATCCAGACAAATCATCTGCCATGAGCATTCAAAGTTCAATTACCCAAATATATATTGGATGCATTGCTTAGTTTCACTGCAATTTCAATGCATTTTGTTTTAGCAGATTTTCAGCCTGTAAGAATTCAGTATCCTATTTCCAGATGCACTGCAGTAATTGCAAAAATTATTTCATTATATTGTGCAAGGTGAGCTGAAACACAAAAGAAGTCCTTTAACATCTGCTGTTCATGAGCTACTGTATGGTAGTTTTGCCATCTAAAAATATTCCTCTTTCCATGACTGAGGTCATAGTTTAGTTCTTACTGACAATAAGTGAGGAGATTGTCTCAAGGAATCTGCATCTTCTCTGGTTTAGATTATTAGACTTATTTCAGTGTGAAGTGGTAGCCTTTGGCTGCAAAGATCTCACCACATCTTTTCACAATCTCATTTCAGAAAAGGGATTTATCAAACCAAAAAACCCTAAATCTAAAAAAGAGATATTGTGGGAAACAATGTTTCAGTTGTTGTTGTTCTTAATTCTCTTCAGGCCCTTGACAAAGAGCATAAATTTACAGTGGCCTTTATCTTGATTATTACAGGCAAATCAAACCGAAATTTAAATATCTCTGGTTTGTATTTGCAAAAAGAATATTTTTTTTTTTTTTCCTCACAACAATACTTTGATAATTGTTTTATCAGATGGTTGCATGTAACAACGAAACCTTTTTGGTAGAATAATCACATGATACACAGTGTAAATTGTCCAAAATATCAGGCAGCAAAGTGCTCTTTTTTTTAATACATACTTTTTCTTTCATATTTTTCTGTTACTAGATGAGCTGCATTAAACTTTGTTAAAGCTACAGCAAATGTATGAGGTATGAGAGATTTGCCTTTCTTTTTCAATCACATGCAAAAAAAGCTGGAAACTTTAGGTAAAAGTGAGTAGAAAAGTATGCTTCAAAATACTGTCATATTTTTTCAGTATTACTAATATTAACAACTAATGGGACCTTCTTGATTTATTCCCTCAGGTTGCTGTTACCACTTTTCTAGAATACTAAAATTATTCAGTCTTAATAATATTTCTTGGTAATTTGAACACGAGATTTCTTAACTCAGACAATCATCATTATGTTAGGCAGCAGATCACTGGTAACTGTCTACTGAAAGGACTGCAGTAGACTTATATTATGACAAATGAAATTATAAAAATGCATATCTTGATTAAAACCTTGATTACACTGGAATAATAAGAAAAACATTTTTTTTTTACTTACATTTCTTTCCAATCAACTATTAGACAGTGTATTTTAAAAGAAAATTCTCTAACTTGCCTTATAAATTATAGTCTTTCATAGCTGATGATAATTTGTAATTATTGATTATTGATAATAATTTGTAATTATTCCATGATAGCATTTCATAGTTGATGATAATTTGTAATTATTGATTATTGATAATAATTTGTAATTATTCCTTCAGTGTAAGATGTGTCTTTACTATCTATTTATATAAATAAACATATGTGTTCATAAATACACCCAAAAATAAAGTTTGCCATTCACATCAGAAAGTCTGGTTTTCTTTTACACAGGGAAACTGCTTTTAGACACAGGTAGACACAGACCACTGCCAAGAGGAAAAATTACTTAACTGACTTAAATGCAAGTGATTTTCTTTGTCAACATTGTCTCTCCAAATGCAAACACTTGGCCAATTTCTTCTAAATTGTTGCACTTGCAACTGTAGAGTGGTAAGGAAAAAAAATATGAAATAGAAAAAGATGTTCTGAACTGAAATGGGAACTCTTGGTTCAGTGAGAGCTGAAAGGAATATGACAAGATGGCTTTAAGGATGCTCCTTTTTCCTGTTAACTACATGTTTCAGATAAAACTGAAATCATGGAGAAGATAAAAAGAGATGTTAGTCATTTACACTTCAAAAGATTTTCACAATGACTAAATTGTCTGTTCCAAGTGTTAGTGTCACACATAAGGATTGTGCATGATTCAAAATGCTTTTTGCAAAATACATATAAAAGCTAGTCCTTGCTTTGTTCTCAGAAGCACTCTGGTAGTTCCAGGGTATAAATCAGTGAAGATAGGGAAGCAGAATGGACTCCTTATTTGTTAGGCAAAATTTTTAGTGGCTTTGAGGTTTTAAATAATGCATTTGCACCATAAATGGGATCATTTCTGATTCAAGTATCTTGATATACTAGTTAAAACAAAAAGTTATAATTCAACAAGGGCATGTAACAAGATAGTTATCTGCAAGAAATGTCCTTGCTTTACTCTTCAAGAGTAACAATAGATCTCAGTGAAAATAACAAGATTAAAACTTTTTCAGTATATAGTCAGTTAAATATGAGCAATGATTCCATTCCTTTAAATACTTAATAGCCATTCAAACTCAATGAAAATAGGAAGAAGATCTGTCATTCATTCTGTATAAATTAATATCCTAAATGCAATGTCTCATTACATATATAGTAGATTTCATCAAAGCTATAAGGTTTTCAGCTCTCTCTATGATCATTAGTTTGAACCTGCAAAGCCCTTAATGAGATAAAATGTACTAGCATCAAGACATAGTCAAATTTTGTCAGACAGAAATTTGATACATTTCAGAAATACTGGCTTGTAAAGATCCTTTTGGCATTAAAAGTTGGTACTTTAGTAATTCTGGAAACATCTGTAGCCATGAGAAGATTTTAAAGATCTAAATTTTGGATTTTGACATCTGAAATGCCATTTATCACTGACAAATCTTTGTGTCGGTAATCTTATCTCTGTCTTATTTTAAGATCAAAAACTGTTCAAGATAAATAAATTCTAGAACTCTTATTTAGGGTGGTGTGATCTTTGAAAATATGTTTACATACTCATTTGAATAGATTTCACCATCTGTTCAGATATGAGTGGCTCCTAAATGATGATCTGCATAATGGTACTTAAAGTTTCCTTCACATGTGGGAAGTTTTCATTGGCAACCCATCTTTGACTGCTGCCCTACAAAGCAGTAGTCACTCACTGAGAAGGGCAAGAAGGGATTTTATTTTAAAACTGCTTTTGCAAATGCCTTTAGCGCAGTTATTCTAGCTCTTATTATATTGAATTCATGAACATGCAGTGAAATAAAAAAAAGCTTAAATTAAGTATATATTTTCCATAATTTGAAATAAAATAATCAAAAATAGGTTAACATAGGCTATATAAGTGTAGAAAGGATATTAAGAGAATCTGGAATTGTTTCTCTTGATAAAGATAGTAATCTGGGACATCCTGCATGGTTTTTATCAACCAATAGCCACACTAAATTAATGATGTTAGGTTTGTCTAGTAGTGACATGCAAAGACTGAGGCAATGTGCCCTGACATTTCATTAAGATAATCTGTGACTGGTGGGTCAAAATTTGATTTCTCCCAAATTTATTTTTAATTATCCTACACCTTTTAATATGGAAATGCCAACTTTATGTGATTTAATTTAAGGATGAGTTTTAAGCCAATTCTGGATCTGATTTCTACTTCTGACATTTTCAACTATGCTGAAACCCCCTGAGTTTCATTCTTCCCAGTGCATCTTTTCTCTCCTACTTTACTTATTACTTGCTCTTGTTTCCTCATCAGATATTATTAGCAATGCTATAGTTTCCAGCATTTTAACCCATGAGAAAATATTCTGGTCTTTGGTAATGATAGACAGGGCAGGCATACATGTGACACTGAAAATGTTCAGATAAACAGTGCCTAATGTAGTAAGTGCATGGTTTTGAAAAATCTGCAGTTTGAAGTAGTTGTTGGGAGTGCAACAAGAAAAGCCAAAGAGGAAAAATTTGCCAGAGGGAAGCAACAAGAATTAATGCAAATCTTCATTAAAACAACCACCCAAATGAGACATCGCTGTCTATAAGAAGTCTTGTCTTTCCTTCCGCCTAGCAACTCACCTCTGCCTTTGTGTGACACTGAACCAGATGTAGGAACTGATCTGGCTTTATTTTTTTTTAATTTTTATTATTGATTCATTCAAACCAGTTAATGACCAACTCATGGTGAAAACTGGTTTCATTTAGAGACGAACCGCCAAGTTCTAAGTGAAACTCAAAACTGAAAAAAATGAGGTTTATTTAAAATGGATTTGACTGAAAGTTGAATTGATTTCTGAATTGAAATAAATTAATATCTCACTATTAATAGGTCAGATTTACTGAGCAGTTACCAATTTTTCAAGTAAATATCTCAAACATGTAGAGGCCTTTCTTATTCAAGATATTTCTGTGTTGCTTTGGAAACATGTTAGCATGCTAGCAGCCAGAGAAGGTTTTCCTGGATGAAGGCTATAATGAAATGGTCAATGGCTTAATTAAATTGGTTGATGAGAGAAGTAGAATAGCCTCAGGCATACAAAGGTGCAGAAAAATAACTAGAATCTCTTATTTACAGAGTACATATTTTGGCTCTCTAAAGATATTTAAGAAGAAAGATCTTCATAAGTTTATTGTCTGAGTCTAACCAAAAAAGAATTTTAGGAGCCCACTACTGCATTAGATATACCCATTAAGATTTTTCATGGACATTTTGAAATAATAAATAAATCTAATTGTGAGACTTTTTTCCTCCCTAAAATTTCTGACAAAACCATTTCCAGTTTGGCCATCCCTTTGAGTGCGTCTGTTTGCCAGATGTAACTAATGAGATTTCTTTCTTCATTATATTTGATCAAATCCATTGAAAATCACTGGCTCAAACAATTTGACAAGTAGCTAAGCCACCCTCTTGTGTGTGTGCATACATGTGTATTGCAGTTCCAGAAATCCTACCGAATCAGTGGAAACAATACAGTGTTAGTAGTTATTTAGATCAATCACTAAAAATGGACAGAGAGCAGGGATCGACGCATCTTTGTTTTGTTCTCCTCTAATTGCAGTTTAATTTGCTCAAAAGCTCCTGAGTTGAACTATGGAACTCAAGGTCATATGCCTGCAGTTATATTTGTCATACAGAACAAAACTGCCAGCACTGAGCTTCCTGCATGAACAAACATCAACTGACTAATTTCTGCTTGTGTTCAAAGCACAAGTTAAATACTTTGTAATTCTCTCTGATCCTGTCTGAGATAATTTCTCTTAATGATCAAATGCAATCATTGATGAAGATTTCAGCTGTGACAATACAGCATGACACATTAGGTTTTCTCTTTCTCCCTTAGCAACAAGCACTGTGCATTGTTCCTTTATTAAGGTATAGTTTTGCTAATCCTGAAACCTGTGAGAGGTAAGGCATTTTTATTCGTAAGAAACTCACTGAAGATTGGTAGTGAGTATCACACAACAGAGCAGATTACATGCTCATAACATTATGAATAATTTTATCATATTTCTGTTTGCATTTTATCATATCCTGTTTGTAATGTAGTATTTCATTATACATTATATTACATATCATTATATTCCCATTTGATGTAGGTTTCTGGTCTGGATCCTGATGATTCTTTAAAGTTTAAACTGTGCAAAACTCTTATCAAAAACAGGTACAAGGTTTTAGTTTTAGTTTTCTACACTTTTTATTTCCCCTGTGAGAGATGGAGGGAAAAGAGAGGAAATGGGAAGAAAATTGAAACAAGTTAAATGTAGTTTGCAAATTCCAACACCGTAGAAATCAGCACAAGTAGTTGCATCCACACCCAGAGCTGTAAGGGTGCAAAAGACTGAAATTCAGAAAGATCTGATTATAGACATACACTTTGGTGCATTGTAAATATAAAGCTGCTGTGTCTGTGTTCAGATAGATTTTAGACATTAAAAAAATTAAATCCCAAAAAATAAACCCAGAAAAACTATCCCAAACCCACAACTGAACCAAACACAACCCAAAAACCACAAAATGCCCACCAAAACCAAAACCAACGCTCCCCCAAAATCCCAGTTAAAGTAAATTAGAGACAGGATGTTGCCAGCATGATTTCATATACATTTAGTTGTAAAATTTAGTACAAATAATCAGGGAGCACACAGACAAAGTTTACACCAAGCTGTCAGTGAGCATGAATCTTTGAATTAACTTTTGCATATTCAAGAACCAGAATACTCTTTAAAATCTGCATCAACCAAGGCTTTCATTTTTAGTTCTGTACAACTTCATCAGTGATTTCTGTTGTTAACATAAGCCTGGAGGCAGATGTGTGGTTTCAAAAGTTAGCAGTGTAAACCCTATGTATTTCCTACTTAAATATTTTCACAAAGCCAGTTTATTGTATCATTAAGAACAGGTGCAAGGGGCAACAAGACTAATATTTTGGAATGCTAGCATTCATAGGACATCAAAGAAAATTACAAGAATGAGGGTTTATTCCTTTGGACTGGAAGAGAAAACAAATCTACTGACAGTTTAATAAGACTGTGAATGAACTAGGAATTTGGAATAAAAGGACTTTTGGGATTCTTGAAAAATCTAAAGTGTTTTGTCCTGTTCACTTTGCTCAGGTTTCCTTGAAATTATCAGGCCTGAAGAAAAGTAGGATGAAATTTTAAACAAAAATCTCATACATAATAGGAGTGCAGGAAAGCACACCATAAAAGGCATTAAATAAAAAGAACACTCACTCTGATTCCATAAGATTTTTCATTCATTATTAGGAATACCTTCATTTTTTGGTGACCTCTCTCTGCTCACCTTGCTGTCTCCAGCAGTCTTTCTAGCACTGGAAATTCTTTTCATGTTTACAAAGACTTTGAGGATTTTATCTGTGTCTAGTAGTATGAACAGGCTGGAAAGAATGAGGTTTATCAAGCTTTTCCCAACAGGTCCTTCAGGTAAACCAGCAAGGAAACTGTTTTGTAAAATCTCTCCAAATATAACAGCACATTACTATATCTAGGAACAGAGAATTTCCTTTCAGTACTCCCTTTAAAACCTTTATAAAAATTCAGAAACATTGATCTACAGTTAAGGACTCTACAGAGACCATTTGAGGGAAAGAGCATCCTGGGTACCTGTTCAGGCACAAAGTGATTCCAATTTTAGCAGCAAATGAATCTCATGACAGAGCACTGTGTTTAAAAGGTTTAAGGAAGGACAGCTTTCTTCTTTGTGTTTTTGGTTTTTTTTTTCCTTTTCTTTTCTTTTTTTCTTTTTTCATTTTATGTTAAATAAAGGAACTTGGACTTTGTACCAAACAAAGTTTTCAGAGAGAAGAGTCTTGGGACATTTTCACAGCAAGACATCAAATCTCCAATGTCCCTTTAGGGTATACTCCTGTCTAAAGGATTCACTCTACGTTACTACCTTGCCCTGCTAATGGTAACTGAGCTTTTTGGCCACTGAAAATTGAAATGTTATTAAATTTTATGCAATATTTGCTAGGAAAGGTATGAGAAATTGGTGCCCAAAACCCTGAGTTCTAGTTGGCATTTTTAAATTAAAAGAGAAGCAAAAGTGAGAATCTTCAGTTAGTTCTGCCTATCCCATATGCACATTGCGATATATATATTTTGCAGTGCTTTGAACAGGATTATGTTCCTTTTGGGTTGAATATGGGAGGAACTTATACACTACACATAAATACTTAGTTAATTTTTAATTTTATTTCTGACTGAGAAGAAGGGAAAGTGAGGGAATCAGAAAAAAATATTAGGAATACTCATGCTACAGTGAAGCAAAAGAACATATATACTGTCACAAAATCTCAAAGAATAAGAAGTTTTCTACCATCACTGATCCTGCTTTATACTTTGAAAGGACTTGGGCACATGACCAAATTTCTCCAGGAATAACAATGTACGTCAGCTGATCTCTGCTAAAATTAACATCCTCCACCCTGTCACACTCAACAAAGCTAGCAAAGCTGAACAAAACTTATCTGAATGTTTCCAGAATTAGTGTGATTTTGATAAAGATATTATTTGTGAAATAAACTAGATACATGAACATATTATAGAAAATCTGTTTTTGGAAGGAATACCCATTCTAACTGGCAGAGGATTTTTTTTTTGAATGTCAGAAATGGGAGCTCTTTTCACTTTGACAGCTGCTGTCTTTTATCTTGGAAAAAAAAAACTCCTCCACAGAGATTATTGCAGTATTATCACAGTTCTGAGTAGGATGGCTATGAGAAGGTAAATACTAAGAAGAAAACAAATCTGAGAGACTGACAAAAGAGATTAATTATTTCATGAAATACAGTTGGTACCCATTGCAAATACACAGTGATGCACTCGCACACTTCTCATTCCTCTAACTCTAGCACGCACTAGTTACTCATTCCGGGTGGGAAGGAAATCAGTCAATTATTTGTATAACTTGTTGAAAACATTCACTCCTACAAACTTATGTCTTTGGTTTCACAGTTAAGCAGACTAGATCAGTGCCAGCCTGTCAATAAATGGAGTTATAACTTGGAGGTGCCTCACCCCACAGTCAAGGAAGAATATTCATGTTCTTTGTCCACTTGCAAAGTGTTTCCCCAATAAGGACATTTTTAAAGGAGGGAAAAACTATGATGAGGGATCACACAGCCCAAATGTCACCTTCCTTTTTTCAACCTGTAGTTAACATTTGACAAGAAATGTGATAAATACAACAGAAAAAGTATTTGTGCTTTGTTTTTTGTCTGACCCAAAACCTTCATACAGCCAGGACACTCAGCTGAGAGTTAAATGTGTAAAAAACATTTGAGAAGATGACAGGTTTCTCATCAGTTCCTCAGACTCACAAGCCCCAGTAACAAAAAATTGCTGAAGTATGGTTGCTCTGGACTTGTGCTTTCAAATATCTTCCCAAGTGAGCTGGCAAGCAGGGACTGACAAAGCACTGCTTATTGTGCCTGAAAGCAGCTGCAGTGTCTGGACTAGGCATCCAGACTCCTAAGGTCAGTGATGTCTCAGAGCCTTAGAAAAGATCTCCCCATTTTATAGGAAATACAGCCCAGGCATATATTGAAAGTTTGATGAGAGGAGATTTTTATATCATCATTGCTACATCTCAAATATAGCAAGGCATTTCATTCGCTGCTTATAAAAATACACAAAATTGAAAGACACCTACACAATCTATAGACAAGACTAATTTAACTTAAATGATGTAGATCCCTGCAATAGCTGCTGGTTCAGTCTCCTTTCCTTCTGCTGTGGTCCTTGTGGTGTGGCTGTGTTATTCACTCAGTAATGATTGCAATGACACATTAATTCAGCTTGTTAAAAAGCCTGGAAATGAAATATATTTAAAGAAAGCAAGGCAGAAGCTAAAACTCAACAGGAGCTGGCAAGTCTGAAAGGAAATTATACAGGTCCAGTTACACACTGGAAATACTCAAACAATAAGATGCAAAGGCCATTTTTCTGAAAGAACTGTTTAATTTAATATTTTGGCTGTGTTTCTCTAATCAAAGCCAGCCTGATGGGCCCAGAAAAACAACTGCTTTTCCTATGCAGTATTAATACTCATAAGTGGGTTCTGCATCCCAGATTGCATCATATCTGTCATTACTTGAAGGTTGTGGTTTAGTACTGAAGCACCTGCAGCATACTAAATGCATCCCAGACACTGACTCTTATACAGTACAGTCAAATAGTGTATAAGTAAATTGTGTCAAATAGTTGGAATTATCTAGTCTTCTCTCTGTAGCTTGTCTTACATAACCTGCATTAGGCTTGTGAGTTCAGAAAGTCACATTGGCAGCTTGCCAATCCTCAAGAATTCATTGGGATTTTAAAGCTCCTAATGATCTTACTTGATATCACTGCCAAATATTTGTACAAGTGACTTTGGTTTGTTGCTCTTCAAATGAAAAGTCAATCAGATGAAAGATTCTCCTAGGCTTTTTCGAGTGTGCTGGGTTTTTTTTTTCCTTAAAATTAAACAGCAAGTACAACAATCATATGATTTAAACCATTATTCCTCAAGGAGAACATATTGAAGTCATTAAAAAAAATATTTCTGACTCAGAATTTGTGGAAATTGAAGCAATTCTTATCCTTGTGCAAACTACATATCTTCAGCACTTCATTGGAGAACAGTGGTTCTCCAGACATTTACATGTAGTGCTAGAGGCAACAAGTCTAAACTACTGCTTCATATCAGCATATATGGCATTTCTTCCTAAACAATCTGTTCTACTCTCAGCAGTGCTGTGGCATGTACTGACAAAAAAATCAAGTGGCAAATGAAAGACTTCAGTCTGCCACTACCTAATCTCAAGATTAGATTCGAATATAATTACACATTTCAAATAGAAATTAGATTAAAACTAGACTGATATTCTAATCAACTTAGAGTTCAGTTTGGTAACTCTTAATTGCAACATATTAAAAGAGTCTGGTACACATAAACAAAGGCTGTAATAGTATAGCTGAAATAATTCAGACTCCTGCATATTTGTAGCCACTGATTTATTTCACTTCAAGGAGATGGCTCATCCTTAAAGAGGTTAAACTACTTGGGAATTCTCTAAGAACTTGCAAAGATTTTCTTTTAACTGGCTCATCTACCTCTGTGTGAGCATGTTTTACATATTGAAATACTCCTATTTAAATATTTCTATGCTTTTTCAGCCCAGTTTGAGCAGCTACTTCTCAAATGATAAACTTAAATCTTTCTGTACTCCACTCACATAAATTATTGTTCTTTGTCTGATAGTCACTGCACAGGATGGAGTTAAGTACAAAGAATGTTTGTCTGGGCTGGGATTGTAGCGTTGGGTTGCCAAAGAAACAGAGTGAGATGAGGGGCTAAGGAAAGTATGATTTACTTGGTTAATTAGCTAATTTGTACTCACAGCAAAGCTTGGCAAACTAGCTCAACTGCAAGGTACACAGTATTCTGACAGCAACCTCACAACTTGGTATCTTAATGTTCATTAAGAAGACTTGACTTCTCCTGCTCTTATTAAAATCAGGTTGTGATTTCCTGGAGTGAATTTGATTGAGTATTCACATCCTGGAATTACACCTCTCCTTCCAATGTATTTTTCTGCAAGTAAAGGGAGTAGCTTGATTCCTAAGCAGCTCTTCTCACACTCATGATACTCAGATGTGTTTTACCAAGTGTGGGTTAAATACTGAAGGGGCAACAACCACATGGAAAAATAAAGCAGTCACTATGCTTTCAGCAAAGCCTGGACAGCATCCAAAGATAGGCTTGTTTTAGCAAGAGGGGATCTTGGCTGGAATCCTGGTGGCCTGATAAGGAAGAGGAACAAATGCAGAAATCAAATCAGATTCTCTCAGGCAGACAGTAAAGAGTATTACTCATAGCACTTTATTATCATTGACTTTCTAAACTTTTGCCATTTATGATATTTCAGGTCCTCAGTTCACTGGAATGTTGGGGATTTTCTATCAGTCCTTCAGCCTTTTCACTGATTTCAGTGAATGAATTTACCAATATAAGAAGTTTCTCTACTTGTTCTTTTGCTTCAAAGCATAGAATCAGAATCATAGACTAACTTGGGTTGGAAGGAATTTTTAAAGGTCACTAGTCCAATCTTTTCTGCCATGACCAGCAGCATCTTCAACTGGATCAGGCTGCCTCATGGCTGCCTCAAGCCTGGCCTTCAATATTTCCAGAGATGAGGCATATACCACCTTCTGGGCAAGTTGTTCCAGTGTTTCACCACCCTCATCATAAAAAATTTCTTCTTAAAATCAAATCTAATCCTATCTAATCTACCGTTCTTCAGTTTAAAAACATTATCACTTCTCATATTGCAACAAGTGTTGCTAAACAGCTTGTCCCCATCATTCTTATAAGACCCCTTTACATATTTCAACACCTCAGTAAGGTCTCCCTGGAGCCTCTTGCTCTCCAGGCTGAACAATCTCAACTCTCTCAGCCTTTCCTCACAGGAGGTGTGTTCTATTACTCTGGTTATTTTTATGGCCCTTCTCTGCACTGTCTCCAATAGATTGTCAGCCACAAACCTGTATGCAATGCTCCAAGTGGAGCCCCATGAGAGCAGAGCAGAGGAGCAGAATGGTCTCCCTGCTGCCATACTTGTTTTGATGCAGCCCTTCTGGGCTGTAAGTGCACTCTGCCAGCTCATGCCCAGCCTCTCATCTACCAGCACCCCCAAATCTTTTTCAGCAGGGTTGCCCTCAGTCCCTTCATCCTGCAGCCTATGTTAATACGTGGGGTTGCACAGACCCAGGCGCAGCACTTGCACTTGGCTTTGTTGAACCTCATGAGGTTCACTTCTTGAAGTTATTGTCTGGATGATGTTATATTTCTCAGGTGTGTCAACACCAGCACTCACTCAGTGTCATCTGCAAACTTGCTGAGGGTGCACTCCATCCCTCTGTTTAGGACATTGATGAAAACATTGAACAGTATTGGTCCCCATACAAACCCATGTGGGATATCCCTCAGCATTGATCTTCATCTGGACATTGAGATGTCAACCACTCCCTCTGGATTTGACCATCCAAAAAATTCATCATCCATATGGTTTATTCTTCTACAGAACATCCTTTTAATTTTCAAAATTTGTTACCTTTCACTCTGAATGGTCAGTCTTTCATATACAAACTCATGTTTTCAGTTTTCTTTAACTGTTTCAATCTTATATACATTTCAAGGATTGTTTTAATTTGGGATAATGGGTGGTTTATGTGTTTAAGTAGAATTAGCTAAATTTGTTTAACAGTCTGTATCCTTTTCCATTAATAAATAATTATTCCTTGTATTTCAATAAACTAGAAAGTTATACTGAAAAAGTTTAACATGCTATCAGCTAGGAACAATGCTATAATTGTGAAGTAAGATTTCTTTCAAATATTAATTAGTTTTTAATTTTTAATTTTAGCTCCAATATAGTTCATATTTCATTGCAGTCACTCAAACATAATAATGTCAAACAGTACAGAATGATGCAAAAGGTTTCTGACATGACCAAGACATACTGTGAATGCTATTGTCTCTTCCAGTTTAATGGGTCTCAATTGCTGTAGCTAATATATCATATTGTGCAAAGAAAAAAGGCATAATTAAATGCTATTCCTATGTTATTACACCATCCATTATTCATTACTAAAATTAAGGCAATTTTAAAAGCCTACTATCACCATAAATTGTTAAAGAAAAATAAAGATCACTTGAGATGAAACCTTGTTTTTATGCTTTGTTATATTACATGTCTGAGTGTCTGCGGCCTGTGCTGAAAAAGGAACACATTAAATTCCTGAGAGAAGAAAGTCATAAGAGCACAGCAAACCATCATTATCCAACATTATCACTTACATGGGGGGAAGGATACTACAGAGATATCAAAAACCCCCATATGAGAAAATCATAAGATATCATGCACAAAATTTTTGTATTCAGTACCCATACAGGAAGAGTGCTGTACATATGCAAGAGGTGCTGAAGGATAATTGTACACTTGATATTCTATGAGACAAAGATAATGAAAATCATAAGTTTCTCCAACATGAGTCTGGGAACCCGAATCAAAGGAATTTAGGTTTTTCAAATTTGTTATATCAATATATATGTCATGAGTAACAAAGTGTCCTATGAAATCCAGTAGCATACAAGACCAATCACCCAAGTGTTCTAAAATTATTTTCAACAACAAAAAATAATAAAAAAACCCCTTTCTTTCCCCCTCCATGCCAACCACTTAAAAAATCAGAACATTGTTGATCTGCCACAAAAGCGTCAGAGACATATTTCAAGCATAGGAAAATTCTACTTGTCCGTTATAACACTGCTTAAATGCTGCTGCTTAAAATGCAGTAGTGAGGATCCCAAAACTAAATTCTGAAGCTTATTATTACATAAGGTCAACAGTACCCACAAGATAAATAGGCTGGAAAAAACCTCTCAAAGAGCAAGTTTATCAGCAAATCATTTATGTATCTAAGAAGAAAACTTTATGAACACTGAGATCTAGAGACATAGACATAAAACATTAATTGTGAAAACTTTCACAGAGTCTTGGTGCCTTCTCAGCAGTTAGATATATACATTAATGACAAATGAAGACCAGAAAATCAGTGGTAGTGAGATCCAAGTTCCTTTCATATTTTATGTTTCCTATCAAAAGAAGGAATGATGGCCAGCAGATTGAGGGAAGTGGTTCTACCCCTCTGCTCTGCTCTGGTGCACCCCACCTGCAGTGCTGCATCCAGCTCTGGGGTACCTAGCACAGGAAAGACATCAGCCTCTTGTAATGAGCCCAGAAAAGGGTGCCCAAGATCATTAGAGTAATGGATCACCTTTCCTTGAAGGAAAGGCTGAAATAGTTAGGATTGCTCAGTTTGGAGAAAGGAAAGCTTCAGTGTGACCATCCTGAGGGTTTCTGAGGGTTTCCAGTACTTCCAGACATGAAAGATAGAGAGGGACATTTTACAAGAGCATGTAGTGACAGGACAAGGGGGAATGGCTTCAAACAGTGAAAGAGTAGATTTGGATTAAATATTTGGTAGAAAATTTTTACTATGCAGGTGGCGAGGCCCTGAAACAGGTTGTTTAGAGAACTGGATGCCCAATCCCTGAAAGCATTCAATGTCAGGCTAGATGGATCTCTAAGTAACCCAGTCTAGTGAAAAGTATCCTTAATCATAGCAGGGGATTTGGAACTAGATTATTTTTAAGGTCTTTTCCAACCCAAACCATTTTATGATTCTATATTCAGCTGATATTCAGCTGATGAAGACAGGAGTAATGATGCAAACAGAAGGATGCCCTCAGCCAATCTGGACATTGGCTGGCAGCAAAGGAAAAAGTGAATCAAGATGTTAAAGATATTCTTGGGGGGGGAAGGGGGAAGTATTGTCCTATTTATTGATCCTTTTAAAGTGCAGCTCTCTATGAAAATCTCAGCATTCAAAAGAGGGGCTCCAGAACAGGAAACAAGAACCTTTCAAGACAGGGCAGACAGCACACAGGCAGTGAAAAGATGGTGACACATTTTTTACCACATTATTACTAAGATTATTTTGACTCTTAGAACAACTCAAATATAAAATATTATAGAGTCCGTATAACAAAACATTTTTCAGCAAGTGCCAGCAGAGAAAATTAATGCAATTACATGCTGATAACAGAAGAAATAGGCATTTATAACAGCAAATAATGTCAAATAGATAAAATTAGAGAAACGTGTGAACTCAGTTACAAATGGGGAGATGGATTACATCTAAAGAGGAATGAAATGAACTGTGGTCATAAATTGGACACCATACCATGACAAGTACAAATTCAGTGGTCAGACCCATTTTTCATGGTAGATATTAGATCTGCTAGAAGACAGAAAAAATTCCCACCAAAAAAACCTAGACTATTCAATGAAAAATATGTTGTCCAGGCTGATAAACAAAAAATTCCAAATCTTAAAGTAATTATAAGACTAATAATTTCCACAGAGGAAAAAATAGTAATAAACCATGTAAAAGTTTAGAAAATATAAAAATAGGACCCATTCAAAAGAAACAAGAAGCAATGAATAGAGAAAAATTTTATTTTTACATAGTTCAAATGGACTTCAATTTTGGTTTTAATAGTCTGAGGCTAATGACACAGAGGCTTGAATAATACAGAAAAAGGCCCACTGTAGCAATACATGGAATCATAGCTTGTATACAATGTGACAGATTCATATCAATAGTTCAGATTTTAGTTTAAATATTTTTAGTTTCTAGGTATATAAGGATGTTTTGAAACCTTAGTGATATAAAGAAATAAATCTATTCAAAGACAAGATTTCTTCACCTTGCAAAACACTTTTAGCAACTGACAATTTAAATAACCGTAAAAGTACAAAACGTATTTCAAACTGTTATTGATGTTTCTTCTACTGTAATTTGTTTTATCGATCTCTTTTCTTGCATACAGATTGCCAACAAACTACAATATGTAAATGAAAAAAAAATTTCTACAGCCTGTGTTGTTCTCTTAAAATATTGGGCTTTACAGGCTAATATAAAGAGATGCCATCATAAGAAAAGAAAGGGCACAGAAAGTTACACAAAGTGACACCTTTGGAATGTATTGGTTCAATAAAATTTTCATTAAATGTCCAAAAAATTATGTAGAAAATACAGTAAAAAAGAAAATGTAAATTTAAGTCAACCTCTACAGTTTAGTTCACAGCATAAAATCAAAGCTGCAGTCAGGTGGTGCTCAGTGTTTTTCTGACTGGAATCAAAACAAGGCATGGGATGTTAGAATGAGGGAAAGAGATCTTGTCCTCTCACCTTACCTACTGTCACCTATCATTATCTAGAAACATAATAATGTCACCATCTGGCCTTCAATGAGACTTTGACTACAAAATTAGCTTAATTGCCAGTGCAAGTCAAGATGTAATATCAGCCCTGTGTGGCAAATGCCCCTTATGCACTGGTCAAAATGTCATCTTTGCAACCAAACACCGAGCAAGCTTTCTCATTATCTTCTTTAGAGTTCCTGAAAAAATAAGCTTCTTGCTGTGCTATTTCCTAAACACTTCCAAAACATGATACTCACAAGTGCTCTGAATAAACTCTTGCAAAGCTGCAAATCACTTCAAGGACTGACAGAAAGCAAAAAGCAACCAAATTGTAGCTACAGAGTTTTTAAAGCTCCATTGGTCTAGAAAAAAGTTGCTGCTGCTGCTACATGACTACAGACCTGAAGCCATTGATAATCACAGTGATGAGTCATTCTCTGGGTAATCTCAATTAAGTGGTTTCTATTGTTCAGCAAATTCTTCTTAAATGCATTTTGCTTTACAGAAGTGGACAAACAGAAATATAACATTGTCCTAACCTTGTAGGAGAATGTCAGGCTTCATTAGTACTTTTATGAAGATTTACATCTTCAGGTAATGACGCCATCTGCCTAAATATATGTTTCCCAAATCATAATTAGAAAAGCACTTAGGTTAAAAGTTTACGTAGGTAAGGATGGCTTAAGTTATCTTTATTCAAATCAAATCATGTCTCTTTTTTTGTCTAAATGTTTTCTAGTCATGTCCATTTGACTCAAATGTCCAACTTCTAGTGGAGCATTAGAAAACTTGTTAAATGTATTTATAGAGTAAAAGCAAACTGCCTTATCAATATATTTTGCTGTGTGCTAGAAATATTGCAACCCATTTTAAGACTTCCATTTGAAAGCAATTAAAGTCCAAACAAATTATGCAAGTCTGATATAAGATGCAAGAAACCAAAAGCATTACTGAACACTCAAGAGTTTAAGTTTTAGTGTCTTGCTTAATTTCATGCTCCAACTGGCTGCTTCTCAGATTTAAAAAGAAAAAAAGGGACTGATGAAGAGAAAGGGAAAGAAAATATTTCCCACTACTTTTTCTGGTGCAAGAGCAAAAGGGCATCAAATAAAGTAGCAAGTACAAAAGCGACTAAGGAAAATATGCCCATACACCATGCAGAGAGGATTTGTGGAATCTCTTGCCACAAAACTTTTGCAGAACGAAAGGGGTTTGACAGTTTCATAGAAGAGGATCCATGGCCTTTTATGTATACCACAGAATACCGTGATTCTGCCACAAAGGAGTACCTGGAATTCAGCTCAGGAGTTATTGTAAATTTAGCTAGACATTATCACTACATACTTGCACCAATTTGTATTTTTTTTCCTGTATTGACAGCAGAGATGCTTAGCTGGGGCTTTGAACCTGCAGTGTGTAGCTTACATTGTTAGAAAATGCATCAATGTGCTTTTGCAAGTAGCAGGTCATAGAATTATTTCTACACTGAAGGGCAAAGACCTGATCTAAATTTGTGCAAGTCACTAAGTCAAGGTGAACTCATCACCTAGGTGATTAGAACTTGAACTCATCACCTAGGTGATTAGATTGTAGTCTTATGCATGAACTAATTACTTAGAGAAAGCATTCCTGTAATAGCCAGCTAAAAGCCATTATAAGTTCTGGGAAGTATTTTGTATTTTTCCAGAAAAGTCACAGTTTTCTGAAAAATACCTAGGTTACATGGCCAGGGACTAAATGTTAAATTTCAGAATGGAAATATTCTTCAGCAAAATTTGCCTTTGAGTGGTCTGTCATACACTGGTGGGTTTTGAAGGTGTTTATACTGACTGACCATTCAATGTATTATGCAGCTTTTTTGTTACTGCAATTATAAACCACGAATTTAGATGTTGCTGTAATTATATGTGTTGCCATCAAATTCAAATTAAATGTCATGTTAACCTGACTTTCACTGGCCCCTGCAACACTCAGAATTTGTTTCCAGAGTTGGCTTGGCAACATGGAATCTAGATAACTGGATATCTCCTCTAGGCTGAGATGCAGTAGTGCCAGAGACCTGTAAGCCAAAATACCAGTTCTACTCTACCATACCAGGTTTTTTATAATTGCTATGAGATCATAGACAAGTTATTCAGGGTGTCTGTGTTACCCCTTTCCAAGGGCCTAATATTTATGACATTATTGGTTAAAATATCATTCTGGCATGTTTTCTTAAGCATTGAGAAGGCACAACCCCAAAATAATTTATTATCAGTCCTGATTCTCTGGAGTCTAAGTACGGAATCATACTGTAGAGAACAGAATTTCCTCCCTATAGTCAAAACTTCTCAGAGGGAAGATCATCTCAGAGCACATAAATAATTGCAGACTGACATATTTTTTTACTTTTTTTTTCTGCCAAAAGAAATCACAGGCAAAACACAGAAGAATAAAATTAAGCATTAAGGACCTGTTGAAAAAAATAGCTTTGGTTTGAATATTTACTCTAGCAGAATTATTCAAGTCTATATTAGGCAAAATCTGTCTTGCACCAGTCCACTTCAGGGAGGAGGAGGCCAGTGATGAAGTGATGGCTGTGATTTTCAGACAAAGCCTAAACTAATCATCTTACTACCTCTTTCAAAATTACGGTGAATCATGCATACTAGTGGGTGGTGGTAAGGGGGAAGAGATAAAGAAGTATTATATGTGTGAAAGCCAGCACAGGCCTGCCTCTTTTAGCAGTGACCTAGTGAGTTTCTCTTTGCCTGGGCTGCAGCTCCAATACAGTTGTGGGAAATGAGCACAGCAGAACACTGCTGCACATGAAGAGTGAATCCAACACGTCCCAAACATATGAATTATTTCATGACATGATACAAAGCCAATGTCTGATAGAGCTAGCATAACTGGAATTTTCTGTGCCATCTGGGACAAGGGATACATTGGCAATGCTGACCAAGCTGGACAATGGAATCTGCACATAAAACCAACTCTTCCTACAGCAAATCTGCAATGCAATTTAGACTGAAGGCTGTACCCAGAGTACTGGAAAATTTGGAAAGTATTTAGTTCAATGCAGCTTAACATTACAAAAGTCACCATTTGTTCAATGCTAATAGAACAAGATTAACTGAAACACTTGTTTCTGTTGATATCGACCCCTTTTTTTTGTGATATGAGACAGCTAGTTCCCTAAAAGACAAAATGTATTCAAAGAATTTATTGGCAACTGGAAAGGATACTATTTATGAAAATGGGAAAGTGGCAAGGGGAACCCAAAGCAAGGGTGAGAGAAGCAAGAAAATAAATATTATGACAATAAAGGAGAAAAGAACATGCAAATAATAAGAAAAGAGTGAAAGTCTATACATGAAGATAAGTCTTGAACTCAACACCTCAACAATGGATTTGCTTTATTATTTCCACAGTTAATAAGACCAAGTGTGTTATTTATACCAGTAGTTACCAATTTAAATGTCAGTTTCTTAAAAGGGTTTCTTTCTCCTCTTCTTATAAATTTGATGTGCAAGATAGTGAACATGCAAACCAAGGAGCACATGATATTATTCACCCAAGAGCTGTAAGCTACTGTGGGAGTAATTCCTTTAGACTGAAAATAACTCTCTACAAATACAGTATAGGAATCTTCATTTTCACTGGAAAAAAATAAAACCAACCTTAAAAATAAGTTTATAGTATAGAGGAAAACCACCGGCCAAATCATTAAAATGGACAACCAGGAATAGAATAAGGAAAGAAAAAATGCAACTACCACAGAAAATATATTAAATTTCTTATTAATTTCAGAAGTGATGTTGACTTTGAAAAAGCAAATAGAAAATTTGTTTAAATATATTTAATTATATATTAAAGGAATTGTAGTTCAGATATTTATTTCTTCTCTTAAAACACATGAACACTTCATTTTTTCAAAATTATTCTGAGAAAGAGTGTTCATTTGTTCAGTGGAAGCAGAAGGAGCTAAGTTGAGCAACATTATTCTTAATTCATGACTTGTGATTTCTTTGTAAATTCCAGCCTGGATGTTAATCAGAAGAATTGAAAACAGACTGAGTCACCAGTTTCTTGGGAAAAAATCTAAATCCTTGGAAGATGGCCAGAGAGCAGACAATAAAAAAAGAGAATTTTCATTTGTGAAATAAAGAATTTCCCTTTCAGAATTTTGATGAAGAAATAATTTTTACCCACTATAATATCCCATAGTATTATTTTATTATTTAGTAGTATTTACAGTAGAATTTTTGTAGTATTTTTTATAGTAATATTTTAGTAGTATTATTTATTTGTATTTTAGAAATACGGAAAAGTGCATCCAAAAAACATTTGTCTGGGCACCACTGGGGTTTCCTTATTTTTAATATTTTTGCACATGCTATGGTGGGGTTTGCAGTGTTGTGCAAAGCCATACTTTACAGCTGGAATCAATATATTTGAAATAAAGGAAGTATTATAAGCATTTAAATGCAATAAAGTTGTCAATTTATTAGCATATGGCATTGTGGACACCTCTGCCCAATCCTTCCTTCCCTTGCTCCATCCTCTTTCCATCTGATAATCTTTTCTTCTTTCCCTTTTTCTTTCCTTTTTTAGCATTCCCAGTCTTCATATTCCGTCTTTAAAAAATGTCTTAGGAAGAGATTTAAGTCCATAACTCAGAACAGTCCAGTATGGATTTTGGAATCTGATTCTGCTCTCTCCTATTTTCCTGGAAAAAGATTTGATCACATGGCAATAGGAAATCTCTGTTTCTATTTTTGAAGATGCATACTTTGCAAAGAAGCACAAGTTCACTGGACAAAAAAAGTTGAGAAAAAGAAAATGACCCTCCTTCACTACGTGTGTTTCACTATGTATTCATCTAAGAAGAAACATTTTTCCCATCCCTGCTCCAATTGCTCAGTATTTTTATTCCATTTAAGTACTAAAGCATCAACGGTCATTAATTTACCTGTAATATTTTTCTTCTTCTCAGAAAATTAATTTGATACATCAATACTGTTTTGCCATCACCATAACATCTACAGTGTTAGACTGTAGAAGAAGGAAGAGTTGAGGACCTGCATTTTCTATTTGTGCTTGCAAATTCCATTTAACTGTTACACCAGACAGTGAAAGTTTTTTATGGATTAAGGCTTTAAACTTTTATACCTCAGGTCATAAAACAGAGATACATAACTTTCAGTGTCTCACAACATTGTTGAAAGGTTTAATTCACTGACACTGACTGAAAATTGCTCGGGTAAAAAAACTTGAATGAAAGAGAAGTGCAAATGTAGCTGTCTTTGCAGAGGAACTGTGGAAAGAATTTCTCTTAAGCAGGCTTGTCAAGCTTGGCCATACAATACACATTGCTTGCTAGGAATATCTGCTTAACAGCTGAATGAAAACAAGATCTACTTTCCCTCCCATTTTTCCTCTGTTGTAATGAACAACTTTAGCGGACACTCATTTCACAAAGACAGTCGATAGCTTCTATTTTCTTTGCCAAACTGAACCACTTTTAAACTGTTCACTTTTCCCTCATCAAGAAAATAGTCTTTTTCTGGATGAAAGAATAGTGAAGTTTATTCATCTCTTTGCACTTATATTTAGGAAAAAACACCTCAACAAAAAGCTATGTTCTTCTGAGCTCTAACCCCCAAGTGAAAAGAGAACAGTCCCCTATCACTCTTGATAGAATGGGTACATGGGTACATGGGAAGAAATCTCATGCAATCCTTGTGGAAAAGTATTCTATTTAAATAAGCAATGAAATAAGCACAGTCAACTGAAAGGATTTACAGTTAACTCCTTTAAATTCATACTGCAAATAAAACCACTTTTATTTTCTTTTTCTTATGTTCCTTCCCATTTACCTTCCATGGAGAATGATACATTAAAATAATACAAATATTTTAAAATTCCAGCCAGATACTCTCTGTAATACACTGAGGCATATTCAATGTAGTTGCACCTTTAGCTTCCTTGATATGTTTTCTCTAGATTATACTGCTGGCTTTGAAAGAAATAACAGCTAAAGAGGCTTTCAAGCTTTAATAGTCATAAATCTGTTCATTTATGATTCTTACAAAAAGTTAAGTTTATATTTTAAATATTTTTACTCTATGTTGTTTTGAAATACTGAGAATGGCAAAAACTCTAGATACACAGTGTATGATCAGGAATGAGAAGTCCTTTTTTAGATTAAAAAGTTTAAAAAATGTATGGTACAGCTACAGTACCAAAAAGAAATGTCAGGGGATTTCAGGGGATGATAATTATATTGACATTAATGATCACAAATTCTAAGAAAACAACTAGAGAGATGGCTGACATTAGTTGCAATTATTAAATACAAAACCAAACATTTTCTCTCTTATTTCTGACAGAAGAAAATATTTTTTTTCTGTAGTAATCCACTTCATCTGACAATTTTTAAGAGTTGCAGATTGTGTTTTAACAAAAGTAGCAGGAGTTGTTTATTCTCAAAATTCAAAACACATAAGTCTTTTTCATGACACTTCCTTAAACATCAATATTTTATTTTAGAATTGAATTTATTGGATGAGTAACTCATGCAATGCACAGAGCTATAACAGAAAATGAAAAATTGCACCTTAAGGTTTGCTTTGGGTTTGTGGGGGAGGGGTGTGATTTTCTGCAAGAGGAAATTAAAAATAAAGGATAAGCTTTGGAACCGATATTTAAAATGTCAGATTGCTTTTATTTAATTAAGATTTTTGTATGCTTTATAAAAAGCAACCAAATCTTTCTAATAGTTTCAGTATTGCTGTACAACTGCTGTCATTTATGTCATCTTAGTGCAAGTCTTAGAGTGAATCTAGCAGTGCAAAATAGTCTGAGCTTAATTGCATATTTTTTTAGGTTCAACTTTATTTTCATAATTTGCTTTTGACTCTTTCAACACATTTAATACATTTGTTTGAATTACATTGAGCCTATTTGAGGAGAAATTTACTGTTTCCATAGTTATGTGCAATAAGGTTGTCTCTGAGCTCAATGTTTTCCAAAAATGGACTGGTTCTTTGACTGTAGGAAGAAGCACAGTCTAGGAATGATGCAGAATCATTATCACAGGAATCTGAGAGAAGTACCAATCACATTCTTTAAAATGGCTGTTTCTCAGTTATCCAGAAGCTGAACAATGAATGATTCTAAGCTTAGTGACAGGAAAGAAATACATTTTACTGTGAGCATTTTCAAAATGTTATAACAAAGTGGGCTGAATAAGAACAGAAACATATCAAAAGTATATATTTACTCTGGATTAAAGTCAGCTTTCTGTGCCCTGACCTTAAAAAGGACAGTACAAGAATAAAACTTACAGTAAAGAATAACCTTGACCATGAGCCAAATGTGACCTGCTGATACATGCATTAAAATCAACTGCAGTTGTCTAAATGCATTTAAGAGAAGCTTTGTTACTAAATGTATCCTGGATGGAAATCCCCCTTTACAAGAGTTTAAAAAGCTACAAAAATGATCTCAGAATCATATCTCCATAAGCCAAGGAAATTTTAAGCTTCTTGAGTATTTAATAGCAAGGTAGGATGAGAAGATGATCAACTTTACTCTCTTTTGTGGGAAAACATAAAAGCAATAGATATGGAGCAAGTTCTGAAGTTGTATCAGCCTCATATGGCCCGGATTCCTGAATTCAGAAAACAAATATTCAATGGAAAGTCCATTCCTCCATGTTTGGACTGTGATCCTTTTCTGACAGTCATCTCTCTGTTCCAATCCTTCCCTGGGTTTTGTTTTCTAGAGCACGGTTCTATAGCTGGAAGTTAGGGAAGAAGATGACACGAGTTTACCAAAGGACTTAATTATAACCTTGCAAATTAGTCCTGGTTTTGTGTTTGAGATGTATGCATGTAAACTAGCACCAGTCAGAAGAGGCTGACAAGCACCTGTCTACACTGAAAATATTGTTTAATGTTGGGTTCAAGCAAAGTTTGACCATGACTTTCAGTGAGCTATGCTATCTTCTTCCAATTAACATCATGTCTTCTAACTTGTGATCTCACCAAAAGAAATTAACCAAAAAAGGATTGTTCTGTGGAAGAAACTTCACTTGATGTGCAGAGCCACAGCATCCCAGTCCTTCTAACCTAATCATTGATCTGGAGAATGCAAAATGAAAAACACATTAGCGTCCTATATGACAAGAGAATGGTGTCACGACACTGAATTTTGTAGTGAAAAACAGCAAAATAGTTTTCTGCCACTGTGCTTACTTTAACAGTGATGCTCTTAAAATGGGTTTGAAAATTACCTTTGCACATAGCTATGTGCTTAAAAAATATCAGAGCTAAAAACTTGAAAAAAAACAACCCAAAGAAACAGAAACCAAAACAAACCTAAGCCTCCTTCACCTTTCCCTCCTTCTACCCAGGCTCAACTTCTTTCCTTCACTTCCAGCCTCTCTACTTCTCTACCTCTTCCCCAAGCGGTACGGTGGAATAGGAAATGAGAGTTGTAGTTAGTCCATAAGAGTTCCTCTATGATGCTTCTTCCTCCTCAGACTTTTCCACATGGATCTTTTCCATGTGCTACTGTCCTTTAGGATAATCCAGTTCCTGCATGGTTTCCTTATGGGCTGCAATTTCTTTCAGGGAATACGTGCCTACTCTGACATGGGCTTCTCCATGGGCTGCACATGGACAACCTGCTTCACCATGGAGTTCTCCAGGGGCTGCATGAGAATCTCTGCTCCAGAGGCTGGAGCACATCCTCTTGCTCCTTGTTGTCCAGCTTGGTGTCTTCAAAGCTCTTTGTCTCACTGTAGTTGGTTTTTTTGTGGTGGTGGTTCTGTGAGGGCTTTATGTTTCTAGTCCTCCCCCTGTCCTGTCCCCCAAACTGTCCTTGTTAGGCCCACAAACACTATAAAAGTTGGTTGTCCTACTTAAGGAAGCACCTTATTTTTAATCAGATACATCCAAGTCAATGAGTATATGATCCCAAGTAAAGCCGCACTTGCTTACACTTGCAAAACTGACATTCTTTATCAAGGATACTTGCTCTTACTCTTGATCTGGCTTAATATAAATTGTCAGGTGAAATCTTGAAGAACTTCCCATACTCCGAATCTCCATTCTGGACTTTTGTCTATGAACTCAATACTGGGAGGGTTTTTTGTGTAAAACTGGTGCTGTATCTGTCAGAAATGCTAAATTTAGCAGTTACTTATGTTCTGTATGGGTAACAAGAGGACATTTTTCAGAGAATTGTTGCACAGTATTTCAAAGTTACATTATTTGTAGTAGGAGTAAGGCATTTGTTCAAGAATAAGGGTGGTTTTTTTACCTTTTAAACTGTATTTCAACTTTGCATTATTTCAAAACACAGCTGTTTTTGTGAATTTTCAATCATATGCAAGACTTCCTATTTGAAAGAACTTATCCAAAATGACCATCAGCTTCCTTCCCTTTACAACAGAGAGAGTGGTGATAAAGGGAGAGGAATTAAAAAAAAACTTTGCTACTAAAACTTATTTTTCAGGACTATTTTTTTTTTTGTGGGGGAGGATGCTTAAATAGTAACGAAGATAGTTGCCACTATTATTATTTAAGAATTAAGAATGGATATTTAACATGTCCTCAAGTCACACGTAGCTAGATGCTGTTCTTGTGATGTATATTAAGGATTGCTTAATAACCCTGGGTTTGTAGTGATTGATCTTTCTTCATCAGATCAGATCCACACCACAAAAGATACAAAAAACTAAGTTTTGTTTTCAAGAAAATATCTGTATTAAAAGAGAGTTGTCAATCCTTAGTGGAATCCAAAGAAATTAACTAGGGGAAAGAATTTAATCTGTCTTTAAAATCAGAAAACCAGTACACCATAACCTTATTGTGAATTAACACATAAAAGTGTTACCAGGAAGGTGTGATGTTAATACGGTACAGTTAATGGATAGCCTCTAAAAGATTCCAGCAGAGTGGAGACAATATGCAATAAAAGACATGGGGGCTTACAAGTTAGTGCTGCTCCGCCAGCACTGTGTTTGCCAGATCCCTGGACTGGAATACAAATTGTAAAATGGCTCCTTAACTAGGAGCTTCAGAACAGAAAGCCAAAAAAACCCAATATTGAGAGCTGCTCTGTATAATGTTAGACTGGAGGATGAATTCCCAGCTCTTCCTTCACCATTTTACACAGAAAATTAAAAAAACAAAAAAGAAAACCCCAAAAAAACCCCACAAACAACAACAACAACAAAAAAAAACGCCTAGGTGACAGGACCTGACCATTTTGAGAGGCCCCACAAATCAGTCTTGTGGCTCAGATGAGCAGTGAGAAGTGTTACTCATCCCTCCTTAGGGAACTTGGAAGCCCCTTTCAAGGGATCATCAAGGTGGTTTTTTTGGATTACAGTTTCAGAGCTGGATGCATCTTCTCTTCTCTGTGTGTTCTTCATCTCATTCTTTGTAACCAATGCCACAATTTCAGGGTCATAGCTCCATAATATCCTTTCCCTTACATCTCCAGATCTTCCAAGGGTGATTTCCCACTGAGGTACTGAAAGAAGAGCAAGGCCTGTGAACTTCTGTGCTAGCCAGTCCCTATGGGATGCTGTTACAGGAACACCAGGGCAGAGAATTGATCAGATATTGATCAATACAGCTGCAGTTACTTCAAGTTTTCCACTAACTTTCAAGGAGATCAATCAGAAGGGAAGATGTGCTGTAGATCAGCCAAGTAAGATGCACTTTATTTCAGGAAATTTTGGAAAAAGTTGCAGCTTGCCAGATAGCCTTTAGCAAATGTTATGCACTTTACTTGCGTCATTTGGAGACAAAGGATGACAGCCTGCTCTTGATACACCTGTGTTAATACATTTGGTGGAGTTTTTTCTACTTGGATACCAAGGAATATATCTTAAAACACCGCCTGAAGACAATTGCCCCTGAATATTATCACAGCTCTTCTGAAAGCTATGTTGGCTCTTACTCAGGACCTTTCTTACGCCGAGAATTTTAAATTGTCTGGGTGTGCTTAATATAATGAGTACATTGAGAAAAGGAATTACCAGTGTATCTACACACATGTATTGAAGAATTTTCCTGAAAATTTAAGTATTTTATCAAGTCCTTCAAGATAGGCAATGATATTAAAAACTTAACTGAAATTAAACAGTAATTGCAGGCAATAAATGTGAAAAAGGTGCAATTGCCTTCATTATATGAGAATTATGTGAGAATACGTGTTGCTAATTGCAGTGTTGAGATGTTACAACACACACAGGAGTCAATATGAAGTGTTCTAATTTTCCAGTAATTCACCTGTGTGATTACAGTTTAGGCTTTATTGTTAATTTGCTTTCTTGAAGATACTCAGAATAATTTTTCAGTGAACGTATTACATCTTCTAAATTAAGAATATGCATATTATTGTTAATCATCATTTTTAATACCTTGGCATTCAGAAACAGATTTTCTTTCTGGTTCATGAAAAATTCTTTTGACTTAATTCTACATATCATTGATCTCGATGCTAATATCCTTCTGGTTTGGGGCAGTAGAAATTACTATCTACTGAATGGGTGTGCTGAGAGTTCCATTGTCAATATCTAGAACTACCTGCAAAGATATTCAAAAGAAACAAATCCTAGTGTTCTATGAGCCTTTAATACAGAGAGGATTCTTTTCTCCCAATTATTTTTTCACTGAGTAATTCTCAGAATACAGAGACACTGATATAAAAGAAGAATCACCCAACATTCTTGTTTTATATTTCAACTTGGGTTTTTAAAGTTTTAGGATATAAACAAAGCAATTTGAGTAAAATGTTGTGACAAATAAGTCAGTGCATCAAAGAGGTAAAATAGTAATAAAATATTCTAAGAGCTACAGAAGCAAGGAAGGATATTCTGTAGGGGCTCTGAGCTCCATTTGTCATTAATTTATTGGCATAGCTTTGTGAATATTCCATTATAGAAACAACCTAACCAGCTATCTGTGAAATCCTATATGTCTGCCAATTGGTGATTTTTTTTTGGAACTGTCAGCACTTTTCACTGTATATGAGACAAGTTACCACAAAGGATGAAAGAAAACACAAAATCAATAGCTAAATTTTTTTTATGTTGAATTTTTTTTCTATGTTGAAATGCAGGTGTAGAAAATAATCAATTGAAAAGGAGCACAAGTTAATTTAATCTCATGAAAACAATGTCATCTATTGCTTTGGAAACAGTACAGTATAATACTATTATTTCTAAAGCAATAGTCATGTTGCTCTTCTTATGCATTCCCTTTTGCTGTTCATGGAAAAAGTCAAATCACTGACTTAGCACAAGAACAAGTCAATAAACATTTAACATTTTTGTTCATCATGAATTTGTACTGCAGATCTTTCCTCAGGCACTTTGATGATTTTTTTCTAATTTACAATTTTCATGAACATAACCAGAACATGTGGAACAGTTTGACTTTCAGATATAAAGTCCCTCTCAACCCTGCCTCCTCTAGTGATTGACTTCCAGACCCAGATTCTACCTCCACTGATTACACTAGTAGTGCTGTCTTTCATTATTATTGAATAATATATATTAAAAATAATAATTATATTTTAAAAAAATCCTCATAACATGACAAGAAAAAATTAGTTTAATGTCTTGAAACAAAGCCCAGGTCTTCAATAGCAGTCTTTTTATCCCTCAGTTTTACAGCCAGCATCCCAGAACTTTGATCTTTTGTTTAGTATTACTAGCAATATGGTCATTTCAGACTTGGCTTTTATCCTCCTTAGCCCACTAGTGATTGTCTTCTTTGGCACACAGACTGACAACTGTATGGGTGAGGAAGTATAATGAGTGGAATGAACAGCAGGGTAATACTAGCTGGAAGTTGTTTCCTGCATTATGTGAAGAAAGATAAAACCACTGCATTACACTGTACTATGAACATCATTATTTTTTCAATTACTATCTCATAGCACTTGAATCTACCTATTCTTTCTCCAGAACAAAACAGTAACTTTGGCTTTCCCCAGCCCATTATTTTACCATGGACATTTAAAAAAAATATGTTCCAAGTGGATGCAGTTCTGTGGGATGTCTGAGTTGTCATCTTTATCCATCATGAGCACTCTTCATAGCTCTTAAAATGATTGAATCGGATTTAACATGTACGTATCATACAAACATATATGAGGCTATATTTATATATACAAATAAGTATAGCAAGAAATACATATTTCACAAAAAAAGTTATAAAACTCTTTTATGTCTCTGAAAGGAATATTTGAAGTATACCATTTTAGTTTTTAGTTTTCAGAAACATAATTGCTAGCTGAATCTGTCAGTCCCTTGAGTTTCAAACTGAACAAGCTCTGGCTCTACTCATAAATCTAATTCTCACATAAATGTTTCTTTCTCACATCTCATACTCATCCTGTATCACATTCCATCTTTTCCCTTTGATTCCTTTTTTCATAGTGTTTACATCCTATAAAATGTTTTGATGATCTTTTTTTTCTAATATATATTGTTCATGAACCCAACCAGAGCATGCGGTCCTTCACATAGTATTCCTTGCAAATCAAAATCCTCTAGTAAGGCATACAGAAACTCTTTCAATAAAGCAGGCGTTGCTTATCAAAGCAGCTTTGTCAAAACCAAAACATGCAAAAAAACCCATGTTGTTAGAAACAGCAAAAAATGATCAACAGGGAAAGTAAAAATGTGTATTTTTGTTTGTTTGTTTCTTGAAGCATTTCTTTGACTTTAATAATTAAAAATGGTGTCAACAATTTCAGGTTTATGTTTGCTTGGAGGTTTTGCATTTGTTTGTCTATTTGTTTGCTTTGAAATATTGTAATTTTCAGGTCAAACAAAAATCCCTTTTTGTAGAAACACTGGTTTTATTTCACTTTACACTCATGATATATTTTTCTCACCAGGGACGCACAGATGTAAGGCTTGACATACAGGTTTCTGTAGGAAGCTTACCCAATGGGCAGAACCTGTATTGGGTCACTCTCAAGTCCTGGCTTCCCATCACTCAGCATCTGACCCTTCACTCAGCATCTGACCCTCACTGCTCCCTGACAGGGATAGAGAAGAATGGCCAGGGTTAGGGTTAGGGTTACGTACTTCAATAACTAATAAATTTTTTGAATGTCAGGAAGCAGTTTTCTTAGTTGGCGCTTAGCAGTGATGGTTCCTAGATCTTCTTCACAGAAGGGGCAGGAGTTAGGGAAAAAGGACCATGGCAGGAACCAGCCCTCACCCTTCTAGCAGTGAGGAACACGAGACAGAACTCAAGGGGAGCTTTGACCTCTGTCTCTTCTACCTCTGGTTTCTAAGGGAGCTGGACAGAGTTTAAACCTGTCAGCTTAGTTTTGTCTGGAAAATTGTATAACATTTCCCACAACTGGCAGAACTTACTTTAGCTACCAAGTAAAGCCAGCTTCAGTAGGCAGAACCTATCCTACTCAAGACTCAAAAATATTTGAGATTTCCATACAGAGCTTGGAAATTATCTTATCTGTTACCTGGAGAAAAATCTATAATACTGTGAAATCTACAGTAAGCTCTGCTAAAAGATGTGTTTCTACTGAAGACAGACTCATAATAGGGATATTTATGTTGTCTGATGAGGAGAACATTTTGTTTCTCCTGATTTTTCTGATATTCCAGTCTTGAATTTTGCCTTTGGAGCAAGCTTATCATTTCTGTGATTATTTTTCTTTCCATTAATATGAAAAATGTTTGAAGTCTGAGCCACTCCTTTCATAAGAAAAATCTTCATATCTCTGTGGAAACCCTCTTCAAAGCTTCATGTCACAGCAGAAAGAAAAGCCTTTTATAAAAGCTCACATTGTATGAAGCAATTATCTTAATCTCTTGGCACTAAGTAGATATATAATTTTTTAAGATATCTGTGTAAGTGAGCAGGGCTCTTCACTCTACTCAGGCACTTTATTTATTTAAGGATTTTCACTATCATCAGTGTTAATATATAAAGCAAATATATCTCATTAAGCTAGGAAATGTTCATATTGCATGGTTAAAATAATAAATTTACTTTTTTTTAAAAATAGTCAATTCAGATTTTAAAAACCAGTGTCATTAAAATTTATAATGGTTTGAAGCATTTTTTTTCAAAGATCAAGGCAGTACAAGGTAACTATATAAAATCCAATAGCCAGGGAAAAATGCTTTAAAAAAAAAAGTGAGGCAAGTTATTTTGTGTACATATGCATCTATGTATTGGAGCTATCTGGAGTAAGTGATATATATGGTTACTGTGACTAAAGTACATAAAAACATTGTTAAAAATAGAGTTTTGCTTGATGTCTTGAAGCAATATGTTTGGAATTGGTTCAGAATTAGTTGTGAAAATGTTATGTTAAGATACATATCTGAAATATCATTTCAGCTAAATCACTTTTGAAATATTTGAAACATAGATCTACAAAGATGCAAAGTATTCATTATATAAAATATCATCTGCACCTTAACTAATGGTGGCTTCATGGTTGCCTATAAGCTTAAAACATCAGGTTTCAGCTACAAATAAGGGACATTTTGAACTTAAACCAACTTAAAATTGAAACAATCTGTTTTATCAAGTCATGTAAAATAATAAAAATATTTCAGGACCAAAACATTTTAGCAAAGGTGTAAATTAGGGTAACACTTTTTTCACAGCACTAAGTTTAGTGCTTACTATAAATGATTTATTTATTGTCTCACTCACAAAGAATATAGGATAGCTTCTTTCATGTTTAGAAATCAAAGGATGTGCAAGTAACATTACTAGTAATAATAATAAGTAATACTGGTACTGCAGTCACTGGAATTTTCTTTGGGTTTCTTAGAAGTGTCACTCTTAAGATCCTCTGTTATTTGCTGACTCTTTATTCTTTATCCACTCATTGCTCATTCATTGGAAGTGCAGAGGTCATCAGAAATATTCATGACTTGTGCCAAGTGACAGACAAATCAGAGGAGAGAAGTGAAGCAGGTATTTCAAGAACTGAAGCAGCATTCACAACTTTTACCTTGAATAAGATACAAAGATCTATCCACAACGCTTTGATTTTTTAGAGTTTTGTATGTGGGAGTACTTTCTTACGATAAGAAAATATGATAAAACTTCACTTCTTTTAAAAGACAATTTTTTAAATTATGCCCTTTTTGGTTTTTTTACCATCAGTCTAAATGCAGTCATGTAAAAACATATTTCTTCTTTCTTCCAATCCCAAAATACATGTCTCTAAACTAGCTTTGAATCATGACCTCTACCTACGGAAAGACATTTCCTATTGTACTATAAGCCTCAGTATCACAAGAATATTGGATTTTATTGATTTCTTGAATAAACTTAATTCATGTCTGAGCCGTACTGTGATGAGTTGATAAAGGAGTATTTTTCCCCACTCTAAACCTACTCCACTGGGTAATATGCATTTGCATTTTGGTTCCAAATATTGGTACTGGTATAACAGTGGAATTTAATTAGAAATTAAAACTATCTTCAGAGCCAAAATCTGACCAGATCTTAGACTCACTGTTATGTCATGACATTTTCTGAGAGCAGTTTTTATTAGTTTTAATGCAACATATTTCTTTTTATATTTGTTCTTTTCTGTGTGCAACTTCAAGCTTTTTTACTGAAAGAAACACATACTAAACATAAAAACTCAGTAATGGTGTCCTGCCATCATAAGCATCAATATTAAATAGTTGTTTACATAAAGTAAGGAAGCTCCACTAAAAAGCTGACAAACGGTGGGAGGTTTTTGTGTGGATTTTGTTCCCCCATTCCTTTAGGAGGATGCTTCTCTCTTCTCTTCACAGGGCTTAGGTGCTTTTCATATTCATAAGGACTGTCCTAGTGGGCCTGCAGCTCTGCCACCCGCTGTCTGCTCGCAGCTCTCTGCCCTCATCTCCCTGTAAAATATTCCAATCCTCTTCTGTGCTGATTCTGCCTCTCAACTCTGCGTCATCTGTGTTTCATTAGCAGGATCCTGCTATTTGCACCAGTGCCCTTAGGAGAAAGAGACTTCCTCTAAGCCTAAACCTCAAGGAATTCCAAAGACAAGTCTGTCCAGTAAAATCATTGTCCTCTCAGCAAAGGTGTTTACTCTCACTAATACTTTTTTTTTTCTTTGAAGAAATTGGGCTGCCTTGAATTTAATAGTGAATTCTTTTAAACTAACTGATCCAAATATTTGTTAATGCTGAATATTCAAATTATTTGAGTATTGAAAGATGTCCTGGAAAATTTTGTGTTCCCAGAAATGAAAATTGACAAAACTAAAAGTCTTTTATGAAAAATTCAGGGCTCCTACTGTTGTACATCATTTTAACCAGTCAGACTATTTAGCCGTGATGGTTTGCTCATTGTGTATTCTTTGCAGTATGCACCAATACAATATTTGGGAAAATTTAAGTAATGCCTACAAGCACACTCTCACAGACCGAAGCACATGCTTGTTCACTAATTGCACACAAAATAAAGTTGTTGCAAACGCATATAAAATTATATTAGCTGGAAGTTATTAATAGACACTATCTTCACTAATGTTGATAATGTAATCCATGTTTATCTGCCAACTTTCATACTGACAAAATACTTACAATAGCCATAAAAGATCAAGAACAAGGTTTCTTCAAAAAGTCTATTAAATAGTCATGGGATGGAGATCTATATTCTATTTGCACCACTGAGCACAAAAATACAGTTGTTGCTTTTTCTCCTGAGGCAATTTCTAACCATAAGGCAGTCATTCAGAGAAATTGCATCCCTAGCTCCTTAAGGCTAAGCATCTTTCTACTGTAGGAAATGCAATCTAATTACACTGGCAAATAAGCAGTCTTCTCAAATTGAATTCCATGTGACAGTAACATGTGATGACATTCAGCAGTGTTTATTTCTTCAGAGTTTCTTTGTATGGCAAGAAAAGTTTAACCTGTACAGGAAGAATATCTTGTTCCAACTCCATCTGATTTTGTGTGTCAGAACAGAGAGCTATTTAGGCCTTATGGAAAATATTTTGATTCAGTAGAGGTATTTATGGGATTTAATCAACAATATCTATCTACACTGGAATATTAGAGTTAACATACCACTTAAAGAAAAAAAAAGACATTAAAAAGCTTTTTGTCTCTTGATTTGCAAACCCTTGCAAGTAGGGGCCTAATACTGGGGATAATCTCCCAAATCTAACAATCGAACATGTTTAATTAGAATAAGCTAGAACAGCAGGGAGAAAACCCTCTAGAAGTGACTATTTTTACATTGGTTGCCACTTAACCAAAAACACAAATACTTAATATGTAGTGATAACACAGACAACTACTTTTTATCCTGCCTTTTAAATAAACCAGGAGCTTTAGGGAACTATCTGCTAATGTTGATTTTACTGAACACTGCCTTGCTATAGGTTTGAAAGTAAAGAAGAAATTTCAAAGGCAGAACAATTATTCCAGTTGGAGAGCTTTAGAGATTTCATGGTTATTGCACTGAATTTAAGATATCCTTATTGCTCTAGAGGTAGGCTATATCCATACTTCAGATGGCACTGTAGCATCCTGGTAAATTTAGACAGTTTAAATGATCTAATTCAGGTACCAGGAGCAGCCAAACAGCAGCTGCACAGAGCTCTTGCAGCTGCATGAATGTGAACTAATTTACCTTTGCTGGGAAGGCCTGTTAATTCCCTCCAGCTGAGCTCTGCATTAGCATGGTTAGCCTGCCTGCTTTTTTAAAGTTGTGTTGAGTAACTTCTCAGTGCAGGGAAATACAGTGTAAAAGGAGCCACCAGGGTTTGGAAGGTGTGAATACAGTGAATGGTCTCAGGGTTAGCAGCAGTTACAGGATCCAATGACGTGGGGCTGTCCAAAGCATATGACAACACACAGTGCTTACTTTTCCTCTGCACCATGATATCATGTAAGAATGCATGTGCTCTGCAATATTTCTGTCTGAAAAATACACCACTCTGTTATAGCCTTAGTGTAGATTTCATCTTTTTGATTCAATAGGAATGGCAGAAATAGGGCTGAAGCAGAGTGTCTTCCAGGACACAGCAGAAGTATTCTGTTCAATTCCTCTGTTTCTGTCATGGTTTGACACTGGCACAATGCCAGTGCTCCCATGAAGATACCTTCTCCCTGGTTTCTGCTGTGAGATGTGACCAGGAATAAGCAAAGCAGGCTCCTACTTAGGGAAAAAGAACCAGAACTTTATTAACTACTCTACAACTACAGATAAAAAGAAACACACACACAGGGAAAATGAAAACTTCACAAGTGCATTTCCTCCTCCCCCCACCAAATTTCCAACACAATACATTTGGTTCCTCAAATCACCAACTCTCGGTCCAGCACCACCTTTTAGACAATCAATCCTCAGTTCATCAAGAGGAGAGGAGTCCTTCTTGTACCATGGGCTTCCCCTGGAAACACAGTCGAAGCCTCATGTGTTTCTGTGTCACTCGTGGCACCGCCCGGAGTACATCTGCCGTCGTGACCTCTTCCTTTCATGTCCAGTGCTCTCACCACTGAACACGGACCAGAACTGCTTCTAGGGTTGTCTTTTAAGGATGCTCTGTCCCGATCCAAAAAAGGCACAGTCTCTCCTTTGGGACACCTGTCCCCACAATCTCTCCTTTGGGACACCTGTCCCCCCCATATTTTTCACCCCCTGGGGCCGAGGGGCATCAACACTGAGCAGTCTCTGTATCACAAGGAACATGGGTCTGTCCATCTCTCTTTTGGGACACCTGTCCCCACAATCTCTCCTTTGGGACACCTGTCCCCCCCATATTTTTCACCCCCTGGGGCCGAGGGGCACCAACACTGAACCCTCTTGGTTCTGAGGCCATTGCCTCCCCCTAGAATGCAGTCTCTGTATCACAAGGAACATGGTTCTGTCCATGGCTATACAAAAAGAGTCCAGCAAAAGCTACTCCATCATCTCTTCTCACTAGGATTCTTCTCTATTCTTCTACTATCTCTCACTCGCCCAGACCTCTCTCACACTGGCCCATTTCCTTCCTCATCTTCCACTCTATCTTCTAGGAAAGGTCAATGTTCTGTAAAGTTCTCATTCTCCAAAAAGGGGCTAAAAGCTCCTACAAGCGGCCGGCTGAACCCCCCTTCTTCTCCGTCTCAGCCGTGCTGCCGGCACAGGCCCATGTTAATCAAGTCTCAAGGTTACAGTCCCAGGCAGCGGCTCTCTCTCTCTCTCTCTCTCTGTGTCTCTCAGGAGGGGCTGCCCGATGGCTCCCGGTGTCTCTCTCTCTCTCTCTCTCTCTGTGACTCTCAGGGGGGGCTGCCCGATGGCTCCCGGTCTCTCTCTCTCTCTCTTCCACCCTTCCACCCCCGGGCTCAGGCCTACCTCTCTCGGCCACATGGCTTTCCCCTCCCCCTGCCCAGCCAGCAGCTGGGCCAGGGCAGAGACCCGAACTCTTTCCCGCCGGAAACCCAAGAGAGCCTCCCAGGGGAGAGCTCTGCTTCTAACCCCGTGTTCTCAGAGGCGTGTCCATGTCCCAATGGCCAGGTTAAATGCCAATATTAAAGTCTGAATATCCATTGGCCAAAAACACAGCATCCCAAAAAACACATTTCCTGTCAAACCAATACAGTTTCCTTCCTCTGTTTTGTCTGTAGCAGTCTTTGATTTCTTTGATATTTGCCACAGGAGCTGTTCACCTGATTCTTAAAGCCTTTTCAACATTGCTCTCAGGAAATGCTTTCTCTATCCAATAATATTTGTGTGGCAGATGGTGCAAATGACCACTACTACATTGATGTTAGAATAGTGTGAAATGATGTTGCTTACTGTCTGATGTTTTACCAGCTGACAAAGGTGGATGACTAGCAATAAGTCATCAGTCATAAGTCTGGGAAAAGAAAAAATCACATCCAGATTTCTCTGGTTTTTGGAACCTTGGAACTAAATGTTAAGAGTAGCTCCTCTTCACCCTTTTCTAAATGTCTCATTTGTATGTATCTCTTGTCAATGCTCTTGATCTCTAAGGACATTTGCAAAGCAAATCTCTTCCCATTGGAAGCAAATCTCACCATCTTAGTAATTCTTTCTTCTTAAGCAATCTATTATTAAAACTCTTCTATTCTTTGTAATACAGCCAGGTTGTCAGTGAATGTGTGCAGAATATATCATTCCATCTGGACACTGCCAGGTTTCTTAGTGTTTGGGTTGCTAGCTGTTTTGGTCCACCAAACATGTCAAGAATTCACTTGTCTGGAACAATGAAGTCTAAATTAAAGAAAATGTAACCTTTATAATCTCTGATCTTCTTCCTACTATGCACATCCTTACTCTCCCTGGAACTAGAATACAACATGAAAAATATGCAGACTTCCAGCTTTAAGATGAAAGAACTTTTCTTGTCAGGTTAAGAAAGCCTTTTCCTATCTTCTCTGCATGTCTCTACTTATTACGTCTTGATCAAATTCCCTTCTCACATGATCCACAACTCTGCTTGTTTGATGCTCTAAGTTCAACTGTTTCCAGACTGGTAACTCTCTCAGGTAACTTGCTTCCATAATTTCCATGAGACTCCTTTTAAAAACTGTTGGTTTAAAGATTGATGTCACGTCATCTCCTAGTTCCTGAACTATCTAATAAGTTGTATTATATTTTCTTTTTTATTATTTCATTTAAAAGACACCATGTCTCTAACAAAGAGACTTTCATCTCTCTATGAAAGTCTACAACACATAAATAACATACATGCAATAGAACTGCAGAGTTGCTTTTTATTCCAAAAGAAAGACAGTGCCATTCAAGATTATTCCTAACTACTATCCAGTATGTTGGTAGAAACTTACTTTATAAAATGAACTTTGGTTAATAAGGCAACATTTGGCTTTTTTAAGCTTGAATCCAAGGTGAAACTTCTGTTTAACTATATTTTGTTTTCTATGCAAAGTGGAGGTCTAAGAATGCTTTGCAGTGATTTATGACAACTATTTATTCTCAAATGGAGCTGAGTAGAACTGTATAAAACACCTGGAAAATGAGTCAAGAAACCTAGCAACACTGCAAGTTATATTTTCAGAATCAGTCAGTAAAAGATATTTTCATTCAACTAGAATTCTCACTCATTTTACATTCAACTTATTGCAAAAATCTTTCCTCTGAACAAGATCTGTTGCTAACCATTCTGAATTTTGTATGACAGTACTAACAACAGATTTGTCTTTTTAACCCCATGATTCATATCTCTGAATGCTTTTATCACTTCTTTCCTTTTGCTGTAATAGCAAACTTCTACAATTGGTCTTCAATTCCAGTTGCATTTTAAACTGCTCCTATAGTAAATAAGAAAGATCAGTTTCACTTCTGACTGCTTCATGATGACAGTTTTCACTGTCCTTTTTTTTTCTGTGTGTTTGGTTTTGTTCACTCCTCTCTCCCTTATGCTGACACTCAGCATTTGGAAAATCAGCATCACAGTATCTTTCTGCAAACCTCACAATCCATGAAACCTTCCTAAGGAGCAGTAATAAAGCTGAAAATGTGCAGCAATGACTACCTGTCATATCCACTACCCTTAAATTACTTTACTTTTTACTTATGACCACAAATTATCCCTTGCATATCTATCTCATGTCAAAAGCCTCAAGCATAGAATACCAGGCATCTTTTTTGTCTTGCATTTGTGTAATAGCTACAACAGTAGCTACACAAAAATGTCTTGTTGGAACTAATAAAAACAGAATTTTTATTTAGATCTGTCAGAGTTACAGAATGTAAACAATATTGTGATATATATTCAGCCTTAATTCATGAAACCACTTTCACTCTGGTATGTCCCAGTGCTTCAAAAGGACAGACACCCTCTAAAATCTAGCATTCAAATGGATTGTATGAAGATGGAAAAATTAATATCCTACTGATTATATTAGACCAACTGTTAGAAATAACAAGATTCCATTTAGAATTAAGAAAAAAAATAAATTCAAAGATTTTACTTTGAAACTTTATTTTGTAAACAATCCACATTTTTCTTTTAAATATTTGTACCACAGTGTAGATTTTTTTTTTAAGGACAACAATTGTTATAATCCAAAGTATGGAAATATTTTAGCATTTATTTTCTCAGAATCTGAGTAATATTTTTAGTCCTTTAGAAGGCAAAACAATGAAAAAAGTTTGGTCCTCTGGAAAAGTTATCAAAAAGCAAATAAGAGTCTCCATGATAGAAGAAGGAGAGAAAGATGTTCATGTTCTCTTCCAGGAATAATGATGCTGATGTTCACAAATTTGCTTTTCTATTTTGTCTCTGCTCAACCTTCACTCTCCCAAGAGGAATAACACTTGCCACTGACAAATTATTCACATTGTGTCAAATGACACTAATCAAGTAATTTATTAGCATAAGTTTTCAACTGTTCCTCTGAACAACAGCACTAAATAGACAATTAATCCTCAAGTCATGCTGTGGGTATTAATAGCAGCTAAAATAGAGAAGGACAGTTTAGCAGGAACAATTTGGTCAATTGGGTAAACAATACATATAACCTCAAGTAACTGATTTATCATTTATCCATCTAATATTCGGGTTGAACTATGAAGTCCATTGGAACAAAAAAAGAAAAAAAGAGGTTATTGTGATGATCAAAAAGAAAATACTGCTCACTGCTCCAGGAAAAATTGAGATTATGATGATATTTGTGATAATTTCATTTTAAAATAGAGAATAGTTGAATTATTATTTAAATCATAGAGAAGATTTTTATATACTTAGGGCAGCTTCACTTGGTTTCAGACTGATATTGTAGCCAGATTTTCAGAATAGTCCTTCATCATTCCCTATCTGCAAATCAGTGTCAACAATTGGACACTGACAGCCCCCTTCAAAAATTGGCTTTATTCCCTTACTATGTAATTCCTTTTGCAAGCTCTTTGTTCACAGTGGTCAACTGCAAAAATCCTTGAAAATCATTCTGTGGGAATGTCTAAAATAAAGATCAAAGCACTGTGGAGCATGGCTTGAGCAAGCTGCCCCAAATGATACACAAAAAAAGAAATCTACCAACAAAATGCCTAACACATATTTTTCGTCTGGAAAAAAGCTCAACAGATGATTCTGATTCTATTAATTTTCATAATTACTGAAAAACCTGATATACAGTAGCCTTGAAAAACCATATGAGTTCTTCCACCACAGTTTATGCTATGAATTCTTGATATCTCAGCTATTCAAAGTCTATCAACCTCATATTTGAAACTTCATTTAAAAAATCAACAAACATGGAGTATAAAGACCTTGCACATTTCATGATTTCCTCTTCTCACATAAACAAATTTTAAGTTTGGGTTTAGATTCAGTATTTGCCACATCTTTTGGAGGAACAAAACTATGACATGAGATGAGCAACCTAAATTAATGCTTCCATAACAGGAACAAGGCATGTTTCACCATCCACCATCTACTATCAGCAAAATTTTAATTCAGAATTATCTGTATTTTTTTATTTATATGTACATTGTTTCAGACTTACTAGCAGATCATATTTCCTAAAAAGTACCATTTCTCTGCAGCTATCAGAGCAAAGAGCAATATTCAAGACAATTTTGTAACAGTTTCTATTGGTTCACCTCCTCCCTGACACATCTGGTTAAATCAAGTTTATGTGATTAAATCATAATGAGATAATCAGGAGTATAGCAAATGAGCGGATGTTCTGCTAATATGTAAAGCTCTGGTCTTGTCATTTGCCCCTGCTTGACAGAAATCAGGTTGGGAACAACACTCTCAAGTGCTACATAAGTTTGACTCTACCTCAAAATGAAGCAGCTAAGGAAAATTAACTAATTTGGAACAAAATTATTATAATGAAACAGAAATTCTAACAGTACATTGATCATACCATGTAATACACAGTAATTTAACAGTAAGAAATATGTGGTACTATTAAGCATGTATATTGTATTTTTATTACTAATATTTCTGTTTTACTGTTTAAAAAATCCTCCCATATCTCTATGCATCTAAGGAAGACTACTGAAAGCAAAGTGTGGTGTTATTTGTTTGTTTTTTTTAATTTTTTTATTAGAACATAAATTGCCTAGCTATCTGTAAGGACTCTAGGTCAGCAAGCACACAGAGAGTTGCTACTGAGAGTATCACTGAAACTTAGGTGCTTCTGTATTTGCTCAACTAATTCTTCAGGCTGAAAACAAACACCTTCCTGAAAAAAAAAATGGAGTTACAAGGCCTCTGCCAAGATAAGGATTTCAGCAATATCCAGCTGAGTTATATTTGAAGCTCTGATCTCTGTTCTGATGAATATACTCACTGTCAAAAATTGAGAACAGCAGTAATGCTTTTCTTTTCTGTGATATCTTCATCCTGGCTGACAACTGTTTCTCTTCTCCTCCTCCTAGGCTAGTAGGAAGATAGCTGCTGAGAAAAGGTTGAGTTCATTCTGTTTCCATCGGGCTGAACGTGTTTGTTACTTCTTCCTTCCCTCTACACATTATATCTTCCCACTAACCGCTGTTCTGCTTGCTTCTGTGTTTCCACTGATACTATCATTGCCTAAAAGAAATCTGGAAAACCCAGGTTAGCAGCAGGCCAGATCTTCATTTATCACCTGTAGAGCTGCTGTGCATCTTATTCCTCACTCCTGGCATTCTATTTTTAAACCAAGTATAATTTAATTATTGTTAATTGAAATTGCTTTGAGTGTATTTCACACCAACATTTGCCTACTACTGTGTTCATTGAATAGCTAAGCTATAATTTTCATTGTTGCAGCTGGCTTTGGAAGGACAGCTCTATCTGTTTATGGTGGCAACTGAGTCTGTGGTTTTATATATGTTTAAAATTCAGACAACATTTTGGTGTGCTATTTTAACACTTTAGAAACACATCTAATGTGATTACCTGGACACGTGCCATGAAGCTGCAGTCAGCTCTCCGTGTCATGGAGCATTTTCTTCCTGTCTACCCAGACACGCATATTTGGGCATTGCCAAGGTATAGGTGTCCACTGAGAATCACAGTTGGTAGGAATTAGCTGATCATTCAAAAATCAGTTTCCCTGGCGTCCCCAAAAAAATATTCACAAGTCCTTGAAGACCGATCATTAACCTGCAGGACGTGCACTACTGTACCATTCTCATTTCTCTGCATCACTGTAGGAAAAGGTAGGCAAGTCAGATGTTGCCAAAACATAAGTGGTAAGATGTAGGATTTGATGGAAAAGAATTTATATCATTCTTCTCTCACACAGAAGCATGAACTTAGTAGAAAGGGTGGAAGGGTAATAGTCTAAAATTATGATACTTTTCTGCTGATAAGCTAGAAAAATGTCAACAATTCACCAAAACTGTCAGAGAAGCTTAAGTGGAGATATTACAAGGAATGATAGTTTATGTCTTATCCTTCAAACATTTCAGAAATATTCCTTCTATTTAGAAATTTCACAGAGTCCTGAAAGTGTACATTATACATCTTGAACAAGGAAAAAAAAACACTAGGGAATCAAGAGTTATTTCTTTAAATATTTCCCCTATATTTTGGAATCAAAACTTAATGTCTGTATCAAGAATAGCACGGCCAGAAGGAATAGGAAACAGATCATCCCCCTGCACTGGGCAATGGTGAGGTCATGGCTCAAGTGCTACATTCAGTTTTGACCCCCTCAGTTGATAAAGGACATTGAGGTGTCAGAGTGGGTCAAGAGAAAGGCCACAAGGCTTTAGGGTCCAGAAGATTCTAGGACCTGCGTCTTATGAAGAACGAAGAAGGAACTGTTATGGCCCACCCCCATGAAGGCAAGGGTAACTCAAGTTCTTGTTAGCAAAAACTTGTGGGGCAAATTAGAGTGAAACAACGAGTGACCACTGTAAATATAGATGCAGATTTTATTTTAGAACAATCTAGTTGCAATGAAGGGCAGATATGTATTCATTTTGGTTATTTCCTATGGTAAAATAGCAATATGAAAGAATAAAAATATAACTTGAAAAAAATGTATAAATAAAAGACAGAAAGAGATAGAAGGAATAAGAATAGAAACATACAAAATCACCACCCATGGATCTCAACAAGACTTGACTGTTGCAATTTAGTTGTCCATTGGTGGAAGTGATGGTCTTGATCTGTCAGGAGTGGGTGAAGGAACCCCCAAAACACAAAATCTGGTAGGTTAAAGTACACTCAGGCTAGATGGTGACTCTCCTGTGTGGGGGCCTCTTGCAAGAAACTTTTGGATCATGTGCAGTCCTTTGGTGAAAGGCTTCAGGAATGGATCTGGGCATCTCTGATGGTTTATGACACCTCCTTGGCTGCCTCCTACATTAGTGCAGTTGAGCCAGTTATGCCCCATCACGCCTTCCCTAGGGGAAGCAGTTTTACAACTCAGAGAGTTTTGTAGGGGAAGGCAATTAGCCTTCCTAAAATCCCACACTGCAGGCTTTGCCTCTTATTGGCCTCAAAGTCTGGGTTTTAGCCCGCAGGTGGTGATAGTTCACACCTCTGTCTTATGCAGACTAGCCATTACACAGCCAAAAACTCACCTCCCTCCCTCAAGGAATGCAAACCAAGTCTCAGTAAAGCATCCTGGTGCCTCCTCAAATGGGAAAATGTTTTGAGTAATTAATCATTAATAGTCCAGTCTCTCACAGGAGCTGGGTTTGTTTAGTCTTGAGAAGAAACTCAAGGGGAATCACACTGCTCTCTACAACCACCGGAGAGGAGGTTGTAGCAGGTGGGGGTCATGTCTTCTACCATGCCTGAAGTGAGAGAACCAGAGGAAATAGCCTTAGTTGAGATGGGATATCCAGGTTAGATATTAGAAAAAAATAAATAGTTATGGTGCTCAGACATTGGAATAGGTTGGCCACTGCCACAGTGCCGGATTTCTTCTGCCAGACCAGCTCCCAGCACCGACAGCACAGGTGGGCTGCCCCCAGAAAGGCGTCCAATCCGGGGTGCAGCTCAGGGTGCGGCAGCTCTACGGCTCAGGTGGACTGCAGACTGTGCCGAGGGTAGGGACAAGGATCAGGGAGAGACCTTCTGTATGGTTTCCAAAAACGCTTACTCCCGAAGGTTCAGTGACAGAAAAGGCAAACTCACCACCATACATCAGATTATAGGGGGAGGAGGTCCCAGGACAGGATACAATCTTTGACCAATTGGAGAAATTGAGGGTGGAACACAAGGCGGGGAATACAATGTTTAAACCAATAGAAGACTGCAGGGGAGGAGAATAATTTAAACAAACCAATGGGGTTTCGATGGATACAAAATTGATAGAAAAGTTTCTAGAAAAAGGGGCAGGCTTGGGGAAGGATTGACATTCAATAGGAGGAGGAACAGGGAACAGAGGGGCAGATCTTTGGAGAGATGGACAGCTAGGGCAAAACCAATAACACAGGGGGAAGAGGAACAATCCATCAATAATAAAATATGCTATAACAGTGCAAAATAGGAAAGATTATAAAACTGACTGATAGAAATGCATTACAATCAAAAACACACTGCTACAGGCCACAGAGTTGGTGGAGTTGCCATCTCTGGAGGTGTTCAAGAGGCATCTGGATCTGGTACTGGGTGATGCTTTAGTGATTTAGAGGTTTCAGTGATAGTGCTGGGAGCATAGTTGGACTAGATGATCTTGAAGACCTCTTCTAACCTAGATAATTCTATTACTTTCTTATTCAAATATTCTTTCAGAAAGAAAAGAACACACTTCAGTGTAGAGAAATATCCTTTAGAATACTGATAGAAATTTCTAGTGCCAACTATCCATAACAATAATTTTCATTGATTCATATTTCACAAAGACTCAGGATCTATGAAAGAAATCTCCCTTCTCCTGGTATCAATACTTTTCCTAAATATTATTTTAATAGATATTTGAGGGACAAAAAGAGGAATAATTCTATTCTTGAGGGAAATGAGTGTACCTAAAATTCTGCAAAGTGTACTACAACAAATTGCATATCACCTTTTTAGACATGTAGGACCCCATGCTTATGCAAGGAGAATTTTGAAGTCATCCTTGAGAGGAAAGTACCAACTGTCAGCTTTTTTTCTGACTTATTAAACAATTTAAGCACAACATTTCATTATCCAAAAAAAACTCCTAGACCAATTTCTCTCCTTAGTGTGGTTTGGTGATCAGGAGAGGTGTCTGCCAAAGATAGTATGTGAGCTCTTCACATGCAAGAAAGTAATTTTTTTAAATCTGCAGTCCAGGGAATACTACAGATTTTATCATCATTTCTCAAGTAAAAAATAGAAGGATAATCACTGGGCCCTGTTTTTTTTAAAGAGTTATGAAATTTTGCACATATTCCTGGAGATAGGTTGTGACTTCAGTAGTTAGAAATGATTTCAACAGGTGAGAATTGTCTCTTTCAGTGCTGACATGTGAATAAGAGAATGCATAAATCTTTATGCTTCTTTCTTGGTTCACCTAGACAGCTCAGCAGACCATTACATGAAACCCTATGTTGTGATGCTATATCAGCATCTGAGGTAGAACTCTCCAGTTTAGCCCATTCCAAGAAAATTATTAAGGAAGCTTTTCCAGTTGCCAGGACTGCAGTTTAATCTAGCCCTCAGGTATATAATGAATAGGTAGATTAGGACTTGATCAATCACAGCCCCTCATTTTACTCTGAAAACTTCTTTTAATGGAGTGGTGTAAAAATATCTAGCAAACAATATTTGGCAGTCCTTTAAAATAAATGGTAAAATTTTATTCTGCATCATCCAGTGCAATACCATCATTCAAAATAAAAAGTCCTTATTCAGCCTTTTTATGAAAAGATTGAGACATTTAACTATCATAAATCTACCAAGGGGATCTATGCCTTCAATTTTAGAATGTACTGAAGTAATTAGGCGCTGACATGTCCAAAGTGAATTTCTTGAGAATTGAGGACAAATAATGAAGAGAGTGAAAAAATTTACTTTTTGGTTCTCATGGAAGGAGTTATCCATTTTTCAATATACATAAAGAACCTCCATTAAAGTTACAGAAAATCCTGAATTTGTTTAGTCATCCTCATTCAGTCAAAATAACCAGGGAATATAATCACACCTGTAATTCTTCCCCCTTTTCTCTCCTTGTTCCTAGTATTCAGTCTCATGACAAATGTAGAAACAGTAAACTTAAAAAAAAAAAATCTAGGATTTAATTCCTCACACAAGCACACCAGTATCTAATTCTCTTTCCTTTTTTTCCCCCATCATGCAAGTGTTTGATCTCCAAAAACTTAGGCTTTGAGCTTCCATGCAGAACCTTAGCCTTAAGTCAATAATCTAAATCAAATTGTGAGTTCTAAGAAAGAAAACCAAATCCCATCTAAGACAACCCCTCTTTTTCTAAAGACAGAACCTACAGAAGGCATTTCATGACAATATGGTTTAGGTTTCTCACACCAGCAAGGTGTTTTGGAGTGGGCATGAGAAGAGGAAGCAGGATAAGATACACCCTCCACTCTCCCTAAACAGGTGCTGCCATATGGTACAGCTTTGTGCTGGGGTATGAACATCTTTCATTCTTTGCTTTCTCCCATGGGCAACCATCCATCATCCATCAGTGCACCGTTTTCAGCATGCTGCCAGTACAGCCTGCACCTCTCCAGGGGTGAGTTCTCTTCAGTTATGCAAACCCCAACATTATTGCTGATTTCCTACAGGCCAATATGTTTCCCTGTGCAATTTAGCTTCATTAGAGTTACTGTACAGCATGCACAAAAAGATCGTTTCTCTTTCAAAGTGTCTCTGTGTAAAACATTACAAATTTAAATTAGGAATTCATGGCTTAACGAGAGATAACCCTGGCCTTTCTCAGTGTAAGGTCAGTAAAGATTTTCCCTTACTGGCAAAAAACATGGTCAGTGAATAATGATTCTAGAAATTACATTATTGTTAAAAGGGCAATGCAAATGGTTTCAGCATATGCAGCAACCTTAAGTCCAAACATCAAATTGAAAAATATGAAGTGTGCCAACATCAAAAGCAGCAGCTCACTAGGTAATAAGATGAAAGCAGTGTGAAAACTCAGGGAAGCATTTTGAAAATTACATGTCTAGAATGACAATAATTGTAACAATTATATAAATATTTCATATGTTAATAGCTCTGTATGTACTGAAAAATCTATATATTCACTCTTATATACCATATATCTGTATGTAATAATCTCCCTTTATAGAAGGTTTTTATATATTCACATATATATATATTTTTTTTTTAATATATACACACACACACACATATGTGTATATGTATATACTTTTAAATAGGCATGTGTATATGTGCAGGAAAGCTTTATTTTATATATATTTCCAAGAGTTATTCATTTGCAAGTGTGTGCATTTTTGAGTTTTCTTTTGCTGAATACAATCCATAGGGCAGTGATAGGTGTGGCAAAGAGGAGATGCTGATTACAGATAAGTACAGACTGACCTTCTAGAGAAGCAGCAATGATTTGCATGTGGTAATCTCTGCTCTGTATTTTTTCCACCTCACTCTTCTTGCTCTCTTGGACTTGTTAAATTAGTGAATCACATTGTGGCTGATATAGCTAACAGGAGAGGTCATTTAGTGAAGTGTGGACCAGCATGTCCTGCTTGAACAGTATGTGATATCTTCAATATCCCTTTCTCTCCTGCAGGGAAAACAAAAGCTTCATCAGCTCCGCTGTGCCAAATGCATTGTCCTGTAAATGGTACTTCCAGCAAAAAAAGAATGGTGAAAATCTTCACTTAGAAAGAGGCACCCAAGTTACACCTTGCTGCACCACAGTGGAAGCACAAACACCCACCTGCATGACAGCCCTATGCAGGGATCACTGGCAGAGCTACAATAATGCTGAGGGCCAAGACATTGCACCACGTTTGTGAAGTGCATTCTGTGAGGAGGCAGACGGGAGGCAAAGGGCCTGGGAGGTCTGGGGTCACTTACTCCATGATTGCTTTGCCCAGGGGCTGGGAACCACAACATCAGAAATGTCCCCAGGCTCCTCTGGGTGAGCAGACAGAAATCTGGAGCTGAGCCCTGTATCCAGATCTATCAGTGAAACAGCGCCAGTGAAAATGTGTTTCATCCTCAAAACTGTTCTGGCAAATAAATATTAAAAATACAATTCCACATTTACTTCTAGGTAACAGGGAAAATAAATACAGCTTGTTTTCACAGTCTCCATGTCCCAATTTTGTAGGTTCATTTCCCGTGAATTTTAGTGCAATTGCCTACTGCTGTCTTTAAAAGCTAACACTTAAAAGAAAAAAAAACTTTTATCTGGGTCTGTCAGGCCTCTATAATTAATACTCTTCTGACAAAAGAAAATGTCATCCTAGTGCATGCAGTGAACTGCAGGGGAAAGTATTCATAGTTAGATGTCTAAGTGGCTAATTTGCTGCTGCTGACACATGGCCAGACAGATACAGTGTCTAATACCTAGCAATTAAATTACATTGAAAATGAAAGGAGGTTGGAAACTGAGTCCATCAAGACAAAGAACACTTTAAAATCTGAAATTTCAAGTACTGGGAGACTACACTTAGGGTTTTCTAATCTAGTATCAACACTTCAAAAAAAAAAAATCAATGTTCAGTAGGCAGTGGGCAATCAGTAAACTAAGCACTCTATGGATTTAGTACTCATCCTACAGAAAAATGGGACATGTACACTGCTAGACAAAATACAATAATAATTCAGTACCAATTGCAGAGTTTTTATTCTGCAGTGCACTTTTTGGTAACAATATTTTATGTGAATCTTTAATTCTTACAACTAAAAATATGTAACCTTCAGCTATAAAAGATATGGTACATCCTCATTCTTTACAATCTGCAAAAAAACCCCATACTGATACCGATAATTTTGAAGCAGATATAAAGAATGACAGCACTAGTTGATTTCAGTAGCGTGTACTGCATTCTTCTATAAAGCTATTTAATACAAATCTGCCTCCTATAAAGCTATTTAATGCAAGTCTGTCTCATGCTGGTTTCCATTTCCACTGATGTTCTCTACAGCTCATCTGCTCTAAAAAGAGCCAGATCTATTTTCAGGATATCCAGGGTAAATTGAAGGGATCAAATTACTCTTGCCTGTCAGAGAGAAGGCTCAGCTCTTGAAGTTGCTGAGTTTTGGTAGGTGGCTGCTGACCCCCAACACCCACAATATCCACAAGGGCTGCTTAGCAAGGGGCAAGCTGCTGTTCACACACTCTCAATCACCACCAAAACATCCAGAATGATAGCCATGAATAGAAAAGTGAGGATGTGCAATCAATGTATAGTTCCATACTAAAAATCAATACTTTAAGTGTTTTCCTACATTTTCAAAGCAATCAGAGAGAAGTTATTAAGAAGAAAACAAACCCACAATAGATTTTTGAGAAATTGGAGAGGACTTCTTCATCATGAATGATTCCCCATTTTTTCTACTTTATATATGAACTTTTCAACACAAATTATGAGGGTTTTTTAAAATTTATTTTTATCAGCCTCAGTTTTAATGGAATTGTATTTGCTTGTAACAATTATGGCTTTCTGTTTCTTTTCTACAACAGTCTTGCTTCATGACTCAGAAAAATCTTGTTGAGCCTCTCTGTTTGTCCTAATACAAAAGGCAGCAGTGTTGGATGGATTCAGTAACAAATATTCAAAAGATGTTGAATATTTAGTATCAGAATTAAAATGCAGACTCTTCCTCTCTATCTGGGCCGCACTGAAATTGAGAATTGAAGATATTGTAGGGATACGAGAGTTTATGAGTCTTATTTACAGAAAACAATTATTAAACTTCTAATTACTAAACTTCTACATCATGTCAAGGTGACCCTTGATCTGGTAAGGTGATGAACAGGATGCTTAAAAAATACTTAAAATGCTACATGCTTTAAAAAGATGCCAGGGTATGATTAGCAACCCTAAAACTCCAAGAAATGACCAGGAAAATATGGATTTTTTTTTCAGTGAAACTGATCAAACAGACTATAGAAATGTCTGAAGTGTGAATTGCAGTTGTTTTGATGGTTTGCAAAAGGGATGGCAAAAAAATTTATGGTCTTTTTAAAGTGCTCTCAGAATATTCCCACATTCTCCCACAGACATACTGTTATGTTCTAGTTGCCCTGAGAAATGCAATGGGAAGATGAGGCCTTGAAGAGGCCTAGAGTTTAAGGCTAGTTCCACTTATCTTTCTCTTAATAATATGTTTGGGTTTTAGCTACAGTTTGAGAAACCAAGTAGTGTCAAAATCTTAAAGATTTAGGGATCATAAGAAGAAAAATAATTAATTATATTACAAGTGTATATTTGCTTATTTACCCACAGTACAAAACATGAAATTTGGAAATTCTTGCTTGAAATCCTGTTCTTGTTCCAGGTTTGCAATTTCTCTCAGCATAGTTAGCAGGCGAAGTAGTGAAGATCATGGACCAGATTTTCTAAGATACTCAAATATCTAAATAGGCAGCTGAGTATCTAGAATGACTAGCTTTAGGCATGTAAATGCTGCATAAAGTATAAAACCCTCATTAATGGCGTTTGACAATAAAAACCTCTGTGAAGATTACTTTGAACACAAGGAAAAAAAATTTCCATCTTCTTAATCATGACTGCTGAACAGACACATTCTGAGATGCAAAAGAAAAGCTACCTATTAATGAAGAAATTAAGCAGTTTAGATGAGCTAGCTGAACATTTCCTGTCTCCAGTTGAAAGATAAATACTCATTTTTTGTGCAAGGCTTGTTTCCTTTATTGTATGTGAAAAATATATCTGTACATTCAGATGAAAAAGTAATAGGCAGAAACTAACTATTACAACAATGTAATAAAATAGGTTGTTACTGTCCTAATACATCTATACAGAAATAATTAATACAATTTTAAACAAATGGAAAAGTATCAGAGATAAATGCAAGTTATGGATGGCAGCATCAGACTCCAGTTTATACTGAGGTAATTGATCCTATTTTTTGGACTCCACAAAGATATCGCTATGAGACATAAACTAGCTAGTTTTACACCATCCTGTTAGCACTATTCTATATTGCATACCCTTCTGTGGCTTCCATGAAGGCTTACCCTCTCAAGTTATGTTGTCAAAAGGACAAAAAATCACTTTCATCTTTTCCTACATGGAGTATGTGGGGTTTCCTGAAGGAAAATACACATATCTTTTTGTAGCTTCCACTGGGACCTGCAGTTCAAGTCCTGTCCTACACACAGGCACTGTCCTTGTGCCAGCATACCATATATAGTGCAACTTGTACTTCATACCAAGGACACAACAGTACTTAATGGCCATTAAAAGCAATTAATGGTCTTAGAAGTTCCATGTTTGGCAACCACTGCCTATGACTCCTTAGCAGAGGTGTCTTTCTGTAAGCCATCTCACACATAAACTATAATCCCAGACCTCAGAGCTATCGAAAATACTTTTATAGCCACTTCGATGTGATAGAAATTCCAGTCAGAGACTGTAATTTTTCCAACAAGTTTTCCTCTCAGAAAACCTTTGGTAAGACAGACTGGTAGATGCCTGGTTTGGATATTTTCCACAATGAAGTATTTTCTGTACCCCAGTAAACTCAGTGAATAAAATCCTACCCAGGATTATATTTCCTGTGCTTCCTGGTAGTAGTCATCACTTCCCACATGCCAGACCTTAAGACAAATATTCTGTCTTTGTCACTGATCAATAATTAAGAATCCACCTCCCATCTACTGTCCCCTCAATGTCCAGACAGATACTGACAGAGAAACAGGAGCACACAATTTGAGGTACAATATATTTTCTGTGCACAGCAGACCTTCCCCTCACAATTTCAACCACAGTATTTTTACCTTGGTTTGAAAAAAACATAAATTAGATTGCAGTTCATTACTTTATCTAACACCGAAAAACCAAGTCAAAGAATTCATCTCCATCAAACTTCTGCAACCTTGAATTTCAAACTGGAAAAATACTCTGTCAGGAGAAATTCTGTTTCCTTTCTTTGCCTCATGTTTACAAGGTATGATTTTGAATTCTTTATGTAGTGGTAATGGCCAATAAATACCCTTATAAAATAAAAATAATTTAATTTATCTGTTTTCTTCATGCTCATTGACATCTTAGACATACACATACATGCAGCACATGCACACCTGAGCATTTGTGGACTTCTCTTTTCTCAAGCAGCAAATATTGAAGAACAGAAAACAATAATAAGGAAAAGTATATTAACAAGTCAAACAAATAATGATCATTTCCTAGCCCCTGAATATTAGATGGACTTCCTGATCTGGAAGTAGAATTTTCTGACAAAATCAGAGAAGAAAATTTAATCCAAACCTGTGCAAGTCAATGATTCTGGAGCATAGTCAAATGTTTAACAAGAAACCATGAATGCATAGCTCTTCTTGAGCTATGCATAGCTGTAGTTATGGCGATACTTGCCATAACTACATAACACATACTATGCATAGCATCATACTTGATGATAGTTCAAGTCCTAACTACATAACCATAAAAAATACAAAACATTTAATGAGTTAGAAAGGCATCCCACATCAAAAAGTTAATTTACATCCAAATGTGGAGGTTTTTTAAAACATTTTTATTCTTCCCAACACCTCTCAATAATCAGGAGAGGCTATTTTGAATCATTAGCAAAACAAGAATCAACCATTAGCACTGATAAAAACCATAATAACTCTAATCAAGTTAGTGAATTACAAAGTGAAAAAATAAAAGTGATAAGTGCATGGTATCTGTTTGAATTAATTAAAGCTGTACCAGTTTGTTTCAGGAGATTGCTCAGGAGTAACTCAGCCATATAGCTATCCCTAGAGAGACACAAATAATGACTTATTTCCATAACTAAAGTGACCTGAGAAAAGTTCACAACACAAATAGGCAGCATCAGCCTTACTGCTCTTAATTTACTTTAGAGACAGAAACAAGCTGGTGTGAAGACCAAAGTAATACTGAAATCAGTGTAAAAACAGTGGAAGCATTACAAATAATTATGTCCTATTTTTAGCTCTTTGCCCTAGAAGCTCCTTCCTTTGCTATGATTTGTTAAAGAGAGCAAAACACTCATTAAGACTGATTTCAGTTTGTTCTTGGCCTGTGCTGCAGGTCATCCTTTTGTTTTCCTTAGGTTGAAAGCCTGCTTGGTGCTCCCAACCCTGCTCACCCCAGCTTGCCCAGCAAGGGTGACTCACCCTACACTTTGGCCTTTCAGGACACGTTGCAGCACGAGTGTTTTGTCTATGAGGAGCAGAGGGATAATGCAGCTATTCAAGCTGCTTTAATCTCAAATGGAAGAACAATGCTGTGGAACAGGGCCCTTGCATCCAGGATATAATATCCTAGTGAAGTTCTTTCTAATTAAAGAAAGATTTTTTTCTACTGAACAAGCAGCTAGAGCTTCGCACTGTGCATTAGAAAGATGAACACAGGTGGCTCATCTCCACATTCAAAACTGTGATTAGAGGGGTTTAAACAAATTATTAAAGACTCTTCCTTTATCCACAAAACCAAACACCTGTAACCCATACTAACACTGCTAAGCTCCCATAAAAGAGAACTTAGGTCCCTTAGAAGAATCAAGAGCAATATCTGCATCCTAAGTGACTGTACCCATAACCCGAATTCATACAGTCTTTTTACTCGCCCATTGTGTAAGTGAATCCATTAAATCACTTAATCAGATCAAGAGGGAAGAACTGGAACAAGCAAGAACAGGAACAGAACAAGAGCCTGTTTTTCAAAAGTATAACCAATCAAAATGAATGAGAAATGAGGTTGCAAGATGACCGGGTCCACTCCATTAGAGCATAATAATTTTTTTTTTACCTCTGCTCTATACTGGCCATTTTCAAATAAGAAGCTTTTTGTTAAACTCATAATAGCAATAATGATTTCAGTGAATAATGCTCTTAAAAGACTGAGGAGATTCACTAGGTATGCCTATCTCCTTGGTATATTTTGTGAACCCTAAAGTATCGCCATAACTACAGAAACAGAAAAATACTATACTACTATACTGATACATTATTGTAATACAGAATGAAAGACTGTTCCCAGGGCTCTCATATGGCTATATTTGTGCCAGCTATAGTTTCTAGATATACATCCACACTTGCAATGAATGGTCTCAAACACTGTTTTGAAAATTGCATGTTTCACACCTCCAGGACTAATCCTTAACAATTTATAGCCATGTTCAGGAGTAAACTCTTGGTCATTTTTCATCGAATGGGCACTATGTAGAATTTCAAATTTCTGGATCCCTAGAGAATCTTTGATTTTTTGAAATGTATTTTACCTTCCTAGAAGAGGAAAAAGAATATTGATCTTATCACACAAAAGACCATTATGAATAATACTGATGAAAGGTTTTTATTAATATTAATAATGGTAATCTATCTGCTTGACTAATGAGTAAAACATAGACTGAAGAGGTCAGAAGTTAAAAAAAATTGCTAAGTTGCTCCAGGATCTGATCCAAACTCACTGAAATATAGTGAAATATAGGCAGAACTTTTCAGTGGGCTGCCCTATAGTGAAAAAGACAGAATGCAGAAGTCCTTTTGAGCCCGGTGAGAGCCATATTTGTACAGAGTATTCCTGATGTTCATTTTTACATAATATTAACTTTGCAAGCTAATTTTTGTGAATTTTAAAATGCTTTTCTGCTATCTTAAATATTCACAGACAAAAATTTTGGCGGGTATTCTAGTTTTGCTCACAGGCGCTTTGAAGTGGCAGAGCCCAGAGCCATGTGGGCACGGCTGCTTTGCTGTTCTATAGCACCCTCATCATTGCTGGTGGGCATGGTACTGGAGGGGGTGGAGCAGTGCAGTGCAGCGCAGCCTGGAGGGTCCTGCTTGGGTGTTTGTCTGTCGCTGTTTTTCATTTTCTCAGGGAATGCCAGCTGCAGAAATGTCCACCATCTTACCTTTTTCTTGGGAAAACCGTGTGTCGCTGCCAGGCTGTGGAATCATCCACCGTGTTGTTTTTGGCCGGGCAGCCATATGGAACTTGTTGGGGTGCTGAGCACCTTTTTGTGTGTAATTCACCTCCTCTTTCATATACTTTTGTTATTGACATTGTTGCTGTTACTGTTGATACCTTATCCCATTGGTCCTTATCAGTAGATGGTTGTCTAAACCCACAGCCTCTGCCTTTGGCTCTCTCTCACTGGAGAGGGAAGAGGGAGGACTTCCTTGGACTCTTAATTCCATGCTGATTTTAAACCACTGCAGCAGAGTTGCAGGACAGAAATCCTCTTCTGTCCAACCCAATGCGCTCTCATTGAAAAATTATACCCTGCGCCATATTAATAAGCTCAAAAATTTTTTTCATAACTATTAAATTCTTTTCCATGGAAGACAGTTGTAGTTAATTTATGTCAATAATGCAAATTTTCTTCATTTTCACTATTTTACATTTAAATCCTGAACAAAAGGCCACTTAACTCTTTTTCCATATTCTCATCTACCAAATAAATTTTAAATATTTCCCTCATAAACTAAACATCCTAGCATTATGATTTTCCTTTTAAAATGAATTTGTGCATCTATAAGTTGATTCTATCACTATTTTATGATCTCCTTTAGTTTATTTGTGCTAAACTTGTACTAAAGAATGTACAGCAGTCTCTCAATAAAGCATACTGTAATTATAAAAAACCTGCACTGATATTCCTTATTTTATGGCATCAGCCTCCACTGTGTTAACCAGAGCAGAACTCTGCCACTGTATCAAACTATAAACATGCTATCAAAGTGCAGTTCGCTGTGCGCTACTGCACATCCTCACTCTACTCATCCCTGACAACTCACTCTAAATTACTACTTTGCAGAAGTTGAACTCTCTTGAGTAAATCTTTTAAGCTAATTTTCCCTCACTTTTCATTTTTCACTCTGTAATTCTAGGTTCAATCTATTTGTACTGCTGTCAACAACTTATATGTATATATATGCATTCCTAAATGTACAGATACTAAGCACTTTTTCAAACCATTAGGATAGAAACATGGTCTTTATCCCCTTAGACATCCTGGTATACCTCATTAGACTTCTCCCCGTGAACGTGTTGCCTTGCATTATAGGCATTTTTGGTATTTCAAACACTGATTTCAGTCATTAAATGTTCTAAAATTCAAACCACACAGCTGAAATCTTTCAAAAAAACTTTCCTGGATTTTTATGAAGGCCTTTTATAAAATGCAAATGCACATAAAATAAATTCCATTAGTCTGCTAATTTTGTAATGCTGTGGAAAAGAAGGACTGACAGGAATTCTCAATGAAATATTAATTGGATCAGTACAGTTTAGGCCTTATTTCTCTTGAAATTGCTCAACTTCTGCATCATCTGTCCTGATGGAAACATAATATTTCTCCTATTAATACATTTTCTAGAGTTATTACTGAAACTTGATGATCCTCTGTGAAAACAAGACTGATGCTACAAATCTACATTTCTACTCCTTACATCATCAAAATGAAGAAATGTTTAGCAGATGTTTAAAATCTACATCTCAAGAATACATTCTTTTTGCTGAAAATTTTTGTACTAAAAGTACAAAATAAAAAGTTAAGAAAATAAATGTTTGCATGTGACCACTCAGGCAAGGGAAGAGAAAATTATATACCAAAAGAGAAGGTTTACCTTAGATATTAACGCATCGGTCCTTTCTTTTTAAGGTTTCTGGTTTTTTACATTTACTTTTTATTTTTTAATTTAATGACTTTTCTAAGCAGAAAAAGTGCAAAAATTCAGACCAATCATCATCCTATATAACTTAATTATAATTTGAAAACATAGTATATGTTTAAGAGCTTAAGAGCTTCCACATAAAGCGGAGAAGGGTCAAACTTCTCTGTTGGATTCAGGAGAAAAAATCTGTCCAGTAGAAATCTCATCATCATCTTTGGCCCCAAAACTGTGCTGAGACTCTGAATCATACCAGTCCCATCCCAAAATACCCCAGGAGAAAAGTTCTTGGGGAGCTATCCCAAATGAGACAAGCAGAGGAAATCAAAGAAGAGGCATGAGAGTTTCAGAGGGATGATACTTAGGGCTGAAGACAGTGCTTTTATTTTGTATTTTTTATTGGGGAGTGGTTAACCTTAGTAAAAGAAAATGTTTTGGGGTTTGCTTATGGCTTTATTTTTTTTTTCTCCAGGAAGAATAACTGACTCCAGGGTTAAAATTATTTTTTGTGACCATGTTTTGTGTCTACGTATTCGTGTATATTTCTGTGGAATTAACAGTCTTCCTGTCCTCCAGACCAATTAGATTTGAGTCTGGACACTGGCCATGAAGATGCTTGTACTACAAGCTAACTAAATTTTGGTGTAAATCATCAATATTTACTGTCTTTTTAAACTTATGTACGTAACAAATAAAAAGCAGAATAACATGCAGGGCAATTTGGATGTGTAGAGCACAACAGGGCAGCATAAACTTTACAATACAGGAGGAAACTCATTCTACTGAAGTGCAATCCCCAATTTGCCCAAGAGTTTCGCTGCCTGGTGCTGGTCGATTGTTTCTTCCAATCCTCCCTCCCTTCAATTTCACTCAACATCTTCTCCAGTTACACTTTTCTGTTTTATCCAGTATTATTTGAAGTGCTCCCTAGTAGGGAACCTCATGGAATTACTGGCCCACAATGCTTTTTGTTTGATAGGCAAGACTAAAGACTCTACTCAGAGGCTTCGCTTTTCAGTAAGAGCTCAAACTTACATACAAATATTTCAGCTGAGATCCTAATCATCCCATAATAATAATTATTAATAAGTGACAATAATATATATGAAAGATAAAAATTATTAAAGGGACATCAATCTCACTCATTTAATTGCCAAGAAGCATGCACATACATTAACACTACCACCTCAATGACTTCTCAACCTATTATGAAATTATATGAGAAATCTAGAAGGACTTTAAGCTACTCAACAGGAGTTCTCAAATGGATATCTTACAGACCTAAACCTAATACCTATAACCTAAAATTAGTTGAAACTGTTCAGAATATACTTTTTCATGAGCAGAGGTAACATACTTTTGATTGAACATATTTATAGGTTTAAATTTCTTAAAGAAGGTCTTTAATTCAGTGTTTTGAGCTCAATGTGGGTGCTTTAGGTAAAGGTGATGTCTCAAAACTATAAGAGCATCCTACAAAATTAGACTGTAAAACCCAATTTTTTCATACTTCATTCCAGACTAAAATAATGTTCTCAAACCCAGGAAAAAGGTCAGATTTCAAAGTTTGTAGTTAAGAGTTCTGTTCATTTTCCAGATGGTTTACAAGGGAAAGCCATCTATGGGCAGGTGTAATAGTTTCAAATAGAACATGTTCATAAGTGCTTATGCCCTTGTTTGATGAAGATCTTCCAGCTTCCCATTGTTAACAAAGTCTTTTGGAACACTGTTTTGAAACAACTTTAATGTAAAAATCATACTTTTTCAGCACAAGTTGTGTTAGTTCATCAGCTAAAAAGTTTATGTATTCTGGCATACATTTATTACACCGTGTTTGATCTAAAACAAATTTGGTTTTCAGACTATTATATTTGAGTAAGATAAGATTTGTGTAATCATTTTCAATAAAATGAAAATGCATATGTTAATAATATTTATATTACTTATATTTTCAATAAAATCAAAATGCCTAGCTTTCGTACCTAATTGAAGCACCATTGACTTTTTATTACAATTCCTGTAGGTATAGACTGCTCAGAAATATCTGAAGTAAAGGTTTTATCGATCTAGTATGAAAGTCAAACAATTTCAGATGCTAAATTTTACTGAATGCTTAATTCCATTAATATATGTATGACTATGAGCACAGAGGTAATTTTCTGGAAAGGAAATACAAGGTGCCAATATATATGCATATGATCATGAATAAATTTCATTAAAAAATCAAAATTATCAATAGAGGTAAAGCAAAAAATACATACTCTAGAGTTATGGTACTGTGCAAAAATTTAATTTAATTTGGTTTGCTTTCTAGCACATACTCTGCAGTTTGGGCAGAATGTAAGTGGATTTCTAGTTCCTACACACAATAAGTTTAGATTTTTTTAAGTCACTTTTCTTTATTTCTTTCAAGTAGCACTGCTTCTGCTCACTAAATTCCTGTTGCATGATGATTTGTTGAACTAATAAAAGCCTAAAATAATTAAACCAAATGATTTTAGGAAGTGAGTTGTAAAATTATGGCTTTTGCTTTGTTATTTCACAAAATTAAAATATGCAGATGAAAATTGTCTCATATCACATCTGAGGTATTTAGACACTTAACATTCTAATTTCATATTTTGGATTTCAAAGAGAACAGCATCAGAAACTGTTCTGAGGAATCAAATCATATATTATGTCATTTCAGAAATAAATAAAAAAATCAAAGGACAGAAAAAGAGATGGATAAAACCTTATAATAAAATCCATAGAAACTAAATAAACACATCCAAGAGCATGTATTTAATTTATTGAAAGATTATTTATTAGTAAGTAATTTATCATGGTTTATAGAATAACCCAGTATCCATATTGACAGAAGATTAGAACATAATTTTACCTTGTATTCATAAAATGCCTTTCACAATGCAGTCTTAATCCTAAGATCACAAGGCAATCATAACAAGTAAGCTAAGCAGCAGCACCAGCAGGAAAGATTATTTTAAAATAGAATTCACACAAGCTAGAACCTTCAAAAAGGTATTCATAACACATTGAATTTACCCACGTGCTTAAGCATTTTAAGGATCAGGGTCTATGCTAATGACAAAACTGATAGGCAAAACATGCAGATGGGTAAGGTCAAGAAAGAGGAAAGAAAGAACAACAGTAACACAAAAATATGTTCCACACAGAATGTGTGAGCTGCTGCCTGCCAAGTGGTTAGCAGTAGGCAGTACTGTGTAGGCATCGTGGAAGAAGCCAGGCGTGCAGAAAGAGCATGAGGTCTGCTTGGCTCCTCATGTTGGAGCTTCATCAGTACCACAGGGAAATATTTGCTCAAAGTCAGTCCTAGTACTTCACCAGTAAAGAAACATCAGAATCATACCTACTGATCCAATGCCTTCTAAATGCCTAATTCAGCTAAATAATCTAGGTGGGTGAATTTACCTTTTCTATTGAAGTACTTTACGGACAGAGCAGTGATTCAGCATAAATATACACAGCTGGAAGTTTCTTATAGTACTTTATATGGCATGTTTTCCCAAAATTTATCATATTCAAAACGAATTATTTGCCAATAAAGCCTATGCAACGTGTTTAAGATTTTGTAGCCATAACATTTATTCTTCAATATCTGGAGAAAATTTGAGAGCAGAGGGTTAACAAGAACAATATGATGTTTAACAAAGACAAGTACAAAGTCTTGCACCTGAGGGAAGGTTACCAAACTGCCCAGTACATAATAGGATCTGTGTGGCTGGGGATCAGCCTTGCTGGGGTGGCTCTTGGGGTCCTGGAGGACAACAAGCTGAACACAAATCAGCAGAGCACTTCTGTACCAACAAATCACATTCTGTATTGAATCTGCAGGAGCATGACTACCAGAGCAAGAGTCACGATCATCCTGCTCTACTCAGCACTCTTCAGGCTGCACCCAGAGTACTGTGTTTGCTTCTGGTCCCAATAGTTCAAGAGCGGTGTTGAGAAACCAGAGGGGCTCCTCAGGACAACCTTGAATATGACCAAGGACTGGAAGACCTGCCTTGTGAGGAAAGACTGAAGGTGTTAGATCTTTTCTCCCTGGAGAAGAGATAGCATATAGGGAAGTCATCACAGTATTCCAGTACTTAAAACACAGCTACAGAGAGAACAGAGGCTCTTTCTTCACAAAGAGTGACATGGAGAAGACCGGAAGCATGGACAGGTTTCATCTCATCACAAAAAAGTCATTAGCTACCAATAACCATTCACTGGAATGGGATGTGGCAGAGTCCCCATCAAAAGAGTTTTTTGAGGTGCAATTGCACAGCATGCTAGATAGGCTCCCATTCTCATGAAAGATTGGATCAGATGATCTTCCAAGGTCCCTTCCAAAATGGTCTTTCCTGTGATTCTATTATATTTGTCACTATAAATTGTAACTGTGGTTTTATAATCTTAATTTATAACAGGTTTTCCTTGCTTTTAGATCTAAACAATTTTTGACTTAGATCTGCTACCTCCATATGATTCTTTTACTACATTATTTTAATGTAATTCTATTACTTGAGCTAGATTTTATATTACTGTGAAGAATCATCTTACACAGTTAAAATGGAAATTTACAAATCAGCACTATTTTTCTTAAAATGCAGTGCTATTATGATATTCCACTAAAAACCCACAACCACAACAGATAAACATATTTCCTTTGTATAAGAATTTAAATTAATTTAATAGCACTGTAAATTTCATAAATTTCCTATGTTAGCAGCAGCATTCTAAATCTGTGAATTAAATTCCAACCAAATTAACCTGCTATTGCATGTTTAAGAAAGCTAAGTAGACCATAAGTGCTCTTTAATCTTCATGAAACCTGAGTTATGTACAACCCCTTCTTTTTTATTAACAGAAACAAGTCATTGATCTCATGTGTAGAAACATATATTTACCTCATGTGTAGAAGCACATATTTACCATATCTTCCACATGTTGCACAGAGCACTGTTACTACAACGCACTGTTAGTTAAGCATATTTCCTACTAAATTATCTGATGTCATTTTCAAATTTTTGTAACTTTATCACGCTAATATGTTGGACTGAGTTTTTGCATCCCAGATGTCAGTCAACTGAAAATTGTTTAGCATTTTTAGAGCTGTAAGGGAAAGTGAGATAAAGGGGAGGAAGAAAGACTTAGTGCAGATTATTTTTTATTTTTTAATGACTAGTTAAATATATGCAAAAGCAAGGAATATAAAATACTGTTGTGGAAGACTATGTCTGTACTTTTCAATCCAAAATGCTGTGGCTTCCATGCACAGACAGAATCTCTGGGAAAATATGGTTTTAAACCTGACTTGGGAAGGAAAGAAACAAAATTGATGGTCTTTGCTTGATTGTCTCCCATTACAAAATTACTCCCTAAGGTCTATTCCTACTGCAAGTCAGGAAAGAGATTTTTTAAAATTTTTCTTTGCATCATCTCATCATTGAAAATACCCTGGGTAAAAGAAGAGAATTTACTTTTTTCATTTCAGCTTTTTTAGAAGTTACCTCTTTTAAAGATTCTAATTTTTGGTGCCTTTCTTTCACAGCGCTATCAAATTATAAAGAGTATTCCAGACAAGTAATTGTTCTCCAAAAAATCTTCTTCAATCCAAACTACACTTACCTATGTCATAAATTCTTTTTTCTAAGTAGGATGAATCAAAAAATCTTGAAACATAAAGGTTAACTAAACATTTGCTCTACTGCTTCCACTGTATACCCACATATTTTCCAGATTCCCTTCCTTTCTCTATTAACTGTACACAGCTATTAACCATGCATGGACAAATTTAATTACTGTATGCAATCAGTGTCACTCCATAAATTTGCCTCTAAACATTGTTAGTGGATTTTTGTGGCAGTTGTTGCAAAAAACTGATGAAAGTTTAGCTTGCTAGGTTAGAAAATATCTTCCTATGAAAGTATGACCCTGTTCAGCTGCAGTGTCTTACTAAAGATTATAGATACTTAACATCTTGCATGCATTGCTTTAAAATTATTTTTCATTTGCCTACGTGCACGCTTTGTATGAGGTAATAAGGTTAGTATATCTAAGCCTCTCTGTAACACAAAATCCATCTTCTTTCATTATGGCATTAAAAGGTTATTGCCGGATCTCGAAAGCACATTAAAATTCTTCACTCTTTCCTAAACAGCAGCAGCTGAATGCAAGATAAAAAATTATCTAAAATAGCTGATTGCATGGAAAAAAATAGAATTAAATTTAAATTCCCATAAAACTCACAAATTTTAAACTCAAGAAATTAAATGCAAATATTTTGACAAAATATGGATGAAAGGAAGGTCTTTAGGGTATTCAAAATAAGCATGGTTTGATTCCAAGTTGGATTGAAACAAATATCCCAACAGCAATATATCTCTGTGAAATGGAAATGCTGAGTTTCAAAATGTAAAGAAAACCAAAAGGTTGTGAGACACTTTACTGATTTAAGACTTCCTGAAAACCTTTGCCAACAGGGTGTCTATGGATCCCAGCCTTCTTTTTCAGAAACCAATAATGCTTTCTGCCCTTTCTCAGAAGTCTGGCACTTCTATGCTCATGTTGAGTGCAGAACTGTGAACTCAGCCAAATGGAGTCTCCATCTGTCCAGATCTATGGGAGCTGAGTTACTGTGCTTATCTCAGTAAAATTATGCAATTTTTTCTCTATGTATTTTATTCTAATCATTGATTAATTTTCTTTCCCTGTGTTTTTGACAGCTTTTACCCACTCCTTTTTGAATAACAAAATGCAAGATGAATTGACACCATACCAGTTAATAGTGACTTTGGCCCAAATTAACCCATCACCACATAACCATGTTAGATCAATATAATGTAATTTATTTCTGGCATTTAATTTCTATTAATTTCTCGTAATAATGCAGTCATCATGTCAAGGATTACTGCCTCAAATGTTTGAAGCAATGCAGTTACCTGCAGGTTCTTGGGAATTATTCCCTCTCATGCAAATAAACTACAGAATCATGGAGTAGTTTTGGTTGGAAGGGACCTTTGAAGATCAGCTTGTCCAAACCCCTGCTGTAGTCAGGACACCTTTCACTAGACCAGAATGCTCAAAGCCCCATCCAGTCAGTGTTTTCACTGATGGGGCAGCAGGCAGTAACCAGGCAGCAGACATATTCCTGACCAAAGACTGTGGGAGAGTTTTCTGCCTTTTATTGTAAGTGTAACTTTATTAACAATTTCCCTTCAAACATATAAGAGTTGCTTCTTTTGCTATGAGAATTCTTAATAGAACTGTTGTCATTTTTATTTACTCCTAGTAATACAATTGCAATGAGCCAAATCACTTGGTAAAATTTTGCAGTTCAGAATGTAAAATTCATTCTCTAGACACTCATTTCTGTGAATGAATACACTATTCCCTGTCCGTAAATTATAGAAGAGATTTGTAGAAAATGTAGACTTTGGATTTAGAGGTCTAGGAGATGTTTATGCATAGAACAAATGGAGCAAACAGGTCTACGTAGCAAGATCTTTATAACCTCCTGTATTAAGCTGGTAATGACTACTGGGGTAATGAAATTTGGTTTTGCTTTAAGTTTTGCCTCCATATGTTTTATGTCCAGAAATGGTCTGAATGCAATGATGAAAAACACTTATGACCTATTTCCTTCTTTCTTTTTTAGTAATTTAAACTGTAAGCCTACTACCAAAATATGTGTTCTGTATAAGAAATAATCAAACATATTTTTCTTTGCATTAATATTCAATAGGAGAATTACTCTCAAACAAGAATACTTTTAGGCAAGTACAGTAGTCCTTTCAAAACACGACATTTTCTAAAATCATACTCATCTGAATCCCACACAGAAGACTGCACAATAAGTCAGCTAAATTCCCGTGCTTTCTCTCTGGTGCATTTCCTACTGGTGAGTTGGTCTGCAAGTGTGGTGGTTTGACCCTGGCTGCACACCAAGTGCCCACCAAAGGTGGCCTATCATCCCATCCTTAGATAACAGAAAATAGAGCTCATGAGTAGAGACCAGTTCAGGGAGAGATCACCTACCTGCTAACATCATGGATAAGACAGATTTGGGGAAAATAATTCAGTTTCATACCAATTAAGTCAGAGTACAGTAATGATAAATAAAATCAAATCTTAAAACCACCTTCCTCTCCCCCATCTTCTTACCAGGCTCAACTTTATTCCTGATTTCATCTCTACCTTTCCCCCCACAACCACGCAGGAGGACAGGGAATGGGGGTTGTGATCAGTTCATCCCTTGTTGTCTCTACTGCTCCTTCCCTCTCAGGGGGAGGACACCTAACACTCTTCTACTCCTCCAGAATGGGGGTCCTTCCCATAGGAGACAGCCCTCCAAAAACTTCTCCAAAATGACAGCTCTTCATGAACTGCTCCAGCATTGATCCTTTCCATGGGGTGCAGTCCTTCAGGAACAGGCTGCTCCAGAGTGTGTCCCCTGTGGAATCACAAATCCTACCAGGAAACCTGCTCCAGCATGAGCTAACTTCCTCACAGGGTCAGAGGATCTGCCAGGAGCCTGCTCCAGCACAGGCTTCCCATGGAATAACAGCTCTTTCAGACAGCCACCTGCTCTGTCATGGGATCCTCCATGCACTGTTGGTGGATCTCTGCTCTTTGTGCTCCTCCATGGGCTACAGAGGTACAGCTGCTTCACCATGGTCTGCACTACGGGCCTGCAGGGAATCTCTGCTCTTGTGCTTGGAGCACCTCCTGTCCTCCTCCTCCTCCACTGACCTTGGTCTTACAGAGCTGCTTCCCTCACACAGTCTTGCTCCTCTCCCTGGCTGCAGTTGCAGGTGCACAGCAATTTTCTTTTCTTAAAACCACATTGTCTCAGAGGTGCTACCACCGTCACTGATGGGCTTGGCCTTGGCCAGCAGTGAGTCTGTCTTGGAGCCAGCTGGCCTGTCATGGAGCCAGATGGCGTTGGCTTTCTTGGACATGGGGGAAGTATCTGGCAGCCTCTCACAGAAGCCATCCCTGCAGCCCCCCACTACCAAAACCATGGCAAGCAAACCCAGTACAGGAAGAAAAGCAATGAGATAAGAATTGTGCAGGTTTCTATAGAGTGAAAAGAACACTATTTCTACAAATGAAAACAAAATCAGGAATCCTTGTGTGCAGATAGTGTTTCCAAAGAGCTATAGCAAACATTTAACAAATAAAAATGGTGAATTCCTTCAGAAAGGTGCTACCACAGCCTGTGTTAATTAACTGCTGTCTGCTGTCTAGTCTACTTTAGTGGATAGTGATTCCCTTCAGAGGCATTGCCAGCTATGTTGGCATAGGTTTCATGAGATAAAGGGAGTCTGAGCACTGGGATCAGATTTCTGTCCATATGTTTAGTTTTATTCAGATAGGAGACAGCACTCAAGCATTAACAATCCCTTTTTAATATCTTAGTATGCAGGTGAAAATCCTTCTGTATTCCCTGCAAGAATGTAAAATCAAGCTTTTGAAAATTATTTTTTAAATTAAATTTTATTTATTTATTTAAATAAATAAATAATTTTATAAAAATATCTCATAAAATAATTGCTCCCTATATCATTGCCCAAAACAGATTTGTGTTGTCTCAAACACAGTTGTCTCAAACTGATGCTTTCTTGTATTTTTCATATATTTTCCAATGCTGACTGTGGGTTCAAAAGATTTCCTGGAAGCAGCTGGGTCAGAAGCAGCTGTGGCAGGACTTAACTCTGCCTGTCACCTTGTGAGAAGAAGAGTGGGAGCAGAAGCAATTTCTGTGTCATTCACTGAAAAGGAACTCTGACATTTCAGATGGAAACTAAGTAAAAAATGTGAGTGATGGTCTGCCACTTGTCTCTGCTGAATTGCAACTCACTTGCCTAAATCTGATCCTATCAAGACACTCATGCTCGGGTCTCCAGTCCTTTAGTTTTGCCAGAAAATATACAGAGCTTGTGTCAGACATTTTAGTCTGGCTGAACAGTCAAACAGATGCTACAGGCTTCCTGTGACTCCCAAAATGCAAAATACCAAGGCAGATATACACAATGAGAGCAAAGTATTAGCAGAGCACTTGTAAAGTGAATAGATTAATAACCTGAAAAGGAGAACATACTAAAGAAATATTAAAGTTCTGGTTTTAAGTACTACTGGGATTAGTCAATTTCTCAAAAAATCCACTCTATGCTTCCACTTCTGAGCAAGATCAACCAAGTCATATAAGCTATTGCTCCCACATGTTTGGATTTGTGGGATTTTTATTGTTTTTTCTACAGAAATCACCATAGGGTGCTCAGAGACCTCTGAAAACAGAGTTTTTTGTTTTAAAAATGTCCTTCAAGATGCCATAATTAAAAATCTTCCTCATTCCCTACTTAGGCTTAACTGTCTGTGCTCTGATGTTCATTTGTGTCTGCATCAGTAAACTATTAAGAGTATTATTAACAGCACTCCAAATTATGGGCCAAAGTAAGTGTTTGGAAAGTTCTAGCTACACTTTCACTGGGAACTAGAGGGTAAAAGTCTTAAATGCTATGATTCCTTAAATTCAGGTGTCTTTAAGATTTTGGGTGAGAGTCTGTCATTTCCAATGTGCCTTAATTATGCTGCTAAGTACAGCTGAGTATGTGTGTCTCTGATGTTCTTTAGTGCTTTACTGTTATTGCATATTGACTACAAGATGATTACTCTTTAAGTTAATAAATAAGGCTCAAAATCCCAAGATACACATACAGAAAAAATCCTTTTCTGGAATGCCCTGTCAGAGATCAAATCCACCACACGGTGTATTCTAAAGACCCCTGTTTCAATTAATTGTGCTGACAATAAGTAATAAACCAGCTATCTGATATACAGAAAAAGAAAAGGAGAAAAGTATATTGGGAAGCACTACAGAACTGACACCTCATATAAGCTGTGACCAGGAGTTATCAACAATCAAGGAGGAAATAAGGAATACAAGGAGGTATGAAAATGTCATACAGGATTTTTACAGCCAAATATTAGCCTTATTTCAGGAAAACAACAAAAAGATTGTCTCAGTTTTGATGGAGTAACAAAAGAATTAGACACATAATTCTGCTAAACACCACCACCTTAAAGGCTGAAGTTGAAAGTCTAGACTCATCCCTTCTGCTTTCTGATAATGCCACAGTTCATACTTTTTCAGCATCAGAGTTCCCTGAACATCAAGTAATGGTTCTTGGGGCACCTTCTAACATCTCACTTTCATCAGCACCCCTTTCAGCTTGAGTCCTATGCCAAACTATGATTTTTTTCCAGCTCTTTGACTGAAAGAGTTTACTGGTTTCTGTATTCACAGAATCCTCATTTTCCTTTTTGCCCATCACCCAATGGTACCAGACAAGGATAGGGTTGTATTCTGTCACCACATCTGTAACACTTAATTTTCTTTTGCAGGAGACATTCATATTGGTTCACACTCATTTCATTTGGAATGAAACAATTTTGTGAGGTTAAAGGTTAAATATGTCATAAGTGAATCCAGGCAGCTTCCATTGTACCCAGATCCAGTGGGTACAAATGGTTTAGATATACCATTCAAGGTTGCCTCTTCTAGAAATGACCGACAAATTCCTGTACATAACCTCAAAGCTCCTCTGGCCCTCATTTGTGTTCTTGCAAGTCCAAAAATATATTTTATCAATGAATGTGTGTTCCTCTGTGATGATGGGTTTGCAAAGTGCCCTTGGACACTTCAGACACTCAGAGCTGAATCCATCATCCTGCACCTTTTACACACACTTGGGAACTCTCCCAGAGCCTGTTTTGGACTTGCAAGAACATTGCATAGGGACCAGAGGAGCTATGAAGCTAAGCGCAGGAATGAGTTGGTTGCTTCTAGAAGCTGGCAACCTTGCTCTAATTGCACTAAAATAATGAATACAGCAGAGGGTGAGGGTATTTTACCAGTTGCAGTCTTGCCTTTCGTTCTTGCTGGGAGTAGGCACTACAACAAACCTTACTCAGATGGGCAGCTGGTTTTCATTTTGGAGAGTACAAGTTGGTTTGCAGTAAAAGGAAAAAAGAAAAAAAAAAGAGTAAAAGAAAGAAAAGGGATTTTTTTCAGAACAAAATGAATCTTTGAAGAATGTGGGCAGCTGAGGAATAGGGATTTGGGACCAAATAGAGAAGCCAAGTTATAAAGCTTAGATATATTCTTAGCATTCTTACAACCCACCACCAGGTGATTATGTTATTCTGTGGGATACAAAAAAAAAAAAAGAGATTTGATTCCAAAAGATGGAGGAGGCTGCAGATGCTATAGTTTCAAGGCAAGTTCCATAACTACTAGAAAAGGAGACAGAACTCTCTCATCTTACAGAGGAAAAGAAAGAAAAAGAATCCCCAACCAAGCCAAACAACAGGCTCATGTTGGATATTTGAAAGCAATGTGTACATGTGTATTTTCATGAGAAGTTTAGGTTAATGAAGCCCAGGTGTTGCTTAAGCTTGAAGTCCTGATGGCTTAAAAGGGCATAAGAGATTTTAATGTACATCAGTAAAATTAGTGTTTCTTCTGACTATATCATGCAACTCCTTCTCCAGACAGCTCTAAACAAGCAGTGGGGCTTTGCTGCTTTTGCTGCTTTGCAGGCTGAGGGTCTTGTTGAAATGAAAAAATATGAAAGGTTTTATTCTACTACAGCTATCTATAGAAGCAAGAACTGGATGACTGTTTCTGTCGCAAGCAGTTAAAGAAACAGAGATTAAGGTATTTCTTTCTCCATGCCCGTACATAGATCATTCTGTTATAATCAGCCAAGAACAGCAAAATAATGGATCAAAACTATCTCTACCAGGCATTTCTCACTACCCTGAAGACAGAAATATGTTATACACTAGAAGAAATAATATTTATTATTTTTCTAATAAAGAAATAATGTGCATGCTAGACTTTTAGAGCAGATATCCTGAAGATCAAATTTGTTCCATACAATTTTTCTTACATCTAATTTGTCATACTATGTTTCGACCTTAAAACAAATATGCTACTGTATACACAAACATATATGAAGAAATAAAAAATTACTTTTGACAGGAAAAGGCTAGATGGCTATTATTATCTATACATTTTATAAAAAAATACTTTATAGAATAGCATATGGAGCAATGACTACCATATCACATGAAAGTAATTTTCTCCCCAGGCTGCTGATTTTCCTTTTTTCCTTAAATTTGAATGCAAATGTTTATGTATGGGTCAGAAACTCCTTGGTCCCAAGAAGATAAACATTCAGATCACATAGACTTGTAAAGGATGTTTCTAATATTAACCCACAAGGAAAAGGAATAAATAAAGCTGTGCACTTCAATGAGCTTATCCAAAACAAAAGTACTCAGGTATAAGAAGAGGTTATTACATGTCTAAGATCAAAGTAGGAGAAGCAGAACTCAAACCTCCAGGAAAGAGAATATTGGCTTAAATGATCAAGAAGTGTAAGTGATTCATTAAGTCTAATTGGGCTTCTGCTGCTCCTTGAGGGCTTGTCTGAACAGCAGATCTGACTTGTCAGGAGCCACACTACCACGTGTATCTTGTAGGATCTGAATACAAATTTCTCTCTGTATGTTAAGACTATCATCAACACCACCTGGAGCTCTCAGTGGGTTTTCAGCACTCAGTGTATTATTTTGAGGGTGTTATACTCCCTCTGTACCAAAAAGAATTCAGAAGAAGGGGATTATTTCCTGCTGACAACTGGAGAAGGTTCCAGAACCATTTAATTCAACAGACTTTCAATCAACTGTTTGCAGTCAGTTTTGCTTTGTATAACTACATATACATTGCCATGTTATGTTACACACTGTGCATGAACATACACTGTGTTTTCATGTTGTTTAACAAGGACCAATAAGTCCTGTTCCACCCCAGAATTTCCATAGACTTTGCAAAACTGACTGATAAAATTGACTGATAAATTCAGTGGATTCACTAGGATAAACCTTGAGTTTCATTGTTCCTAGATGCATTTCAGTACACTTTCTTTTAGATTTCTTTAGCTGAAACTGCTGGTCTCTGCTTGAGTAGAGGTCACCTTCATTGTAAAGATGAAGTCAAATCTGTGAGAAGCCTACTGAGATTACTTTTAGAAAACCGTTGTATTAGTTCCATCTCTGAACATTTACAGATCTTTTTTTGTCACGACAGATTTTCTTCTATCAGCAGCAAACCACAATCAGCATAGGAAGTGTTTTCTCTATTTATGACAGGGGACATGGCATTTCCAGGCTTTTTTCTAGCTCCAGCAATAACACAAGATGTCAGATGCCACCCTTAGGGAAATGATTTAAATTAAACAAACATACATTCCTGGCTGCTTTTTTGCCTTATATTTTAAGTCTCTGTGAAAGGAAAAGTCAAATCTAGTCTCTCTGATTTGCTTTGTTTATTAGGGTGCTCAAAGATCTTGTTTGACTAAAAGGAGTAAACATAATTCACAATGAGGATTTTTAAAATATTTCCCTTTTTCAACCTCTGTCTTTCCTTCCCACAGTGATTTGACAATAGCTTCCCTTACTCCCTTTAAGGATTGCTGAGAGATTGTTCTTATCTATGTGGTCTCATTTCAAATAAATAGAAGCAGCTGGAGACACTTCTGGTTTCAAATATTTCTTTAGAAGGTAGTGCACCTGAAGTTCTTGTCCTTTCTCCTAAATCCCTGAGCTGTTCCTTATGACGGAGTGAACTGAAATCCATAAGACAACACCCTCATGCCAAAAGCTGCAGCAGTTTGGCCCTGTTTGTTTTCCTGTCCATAAAACCAGGGAAGGCCACTAAAATGGAAAGAAACCTCATTAGTAAATCTGCTAATTCTATCTAAGTGAAAAACTCAAGTGGTTTTGGTGAAGAGAACCAGTAGATCACTCACTCTGAGATGATTTTGAAAGAAAATTCATTGTGGCTAAGGCAACTAAAATTAAGATTTCATCTGGAAGGTAATACTTTTTTAAGGAAAGAGGTATGGCTGGCATTGTGCAGCATGGATGAATTAGAACAAAATCATAGCCCTTCAGTGTTGGTCAGTTTCCTCCCAGTCTTAAAGAAATCAAATAGGCTGTAAAATTTGACTGAAAGTTACCAGCAAGAGTATGTGGATAGGAACTGGGCCAGGTGTGAATAGTACAAATCCTTTAGTGGGGCAAAAATGAAAGACAATTCTCTAGGTGCTTGGGTTTTTTTTTTCTTCTTCTGTTGGATGAATGGGACATTTTTTTATTACTTAGGGATTTTGGGAAGGGTCAGACTGTTATTGTGGGTTAAATGAATGGGACAAGTTAATCCTTGTGGACTGTCCTGTAAAATAGGTTAATTTATTCTTCAATATGGCAGAAAATATAATTTATTGCTTTCTATCCACAATTTTATGGCATAAATCAATAAGAAATTAGACAGTGAGATATGATGTCTAGAATCAGTGATGCTGAACATTAATACAAAAGCTAATCACATAAAAGAAAAAAATCATTAATATATTCCCTTTTCTTTACTAAATCAGTGGAGAGGAATCTGTCTGCTATGCAGAGAAACTCCTTTTTAGCTGCTTCTCTTCCTGTGGTCTGGAGGATTGTGCATTTTTAAACATATTTGAGAACATGTTTAACAGGACAAACAGTGAAGCCTGAAATTTATTCAATGGCATCATTAGTTTTCTGCAAAACTCCAATATTGTTATCATGTTCTCATATTTGTAAATGAACATATGCAAAATAAACTTCTATAGAAGAGTATAAAACACATCTCTTTCTATCTTGCTCTTGTTCTTTGAGTGCATCCTGGGGGACGTGTGGACATGTGTATGTACAGTGAATATGAATATATGCAAAATACCTGTATTTCTTGGGTAGTATATTGGTGGTTCATGATCTTCCTAGTATCAAATGAGCTTTTTTCCATGAATTCCCTGAGTTCTTTCAGGGTTGTTTCTGGATCTATCTCTCCTTTCTGTACTTTCTATTGCGACAGATTTGGGTAATGTTTTTCAGTGGACAACTTTACTGTAGTTAGTGCATTTTATCCCCTTCCCTGTTGATGGTACATGAGGATACACTGCTACAAAATATTTGTCTAGACTCAGAATGCAGCATCTAAATATAACAGGGCAGTGTGAACTTACAATTTGTAGAAGAATGGCAACTTTGTATTTTATCCAAGTGTAACCTCTGTAATGGAAAGATTATTAATTGAGGAGCTAAAGGCCCTGGAGGCAGGGGAAATAAAAAAACAAGTGACTTTATAAATCTCTGTGGCTGTGACTGCTGTAATAATCCTCCAGAACTGAACTATCTTCTCCATTTACATGGACTGGTTTAATGGAATGGGAATTGTTATGGCTAAGAGTGCCAAACTTAAGGAGGTTTGGAGGGCACCTCTCCAGGGAAAGAATAATATTGATGATTAAAATAGATTGTGATAGAAGATAGAAATTACTTTCTCAAAGATATAGGCCCTTGAGCTAAGAGTAGGTGTGGTACTATTCAGCCATCAGTTTAATATCTGAAATATCTTTTTTTTTAACAGTATTCTCTTTGACACGGAATGGGTAAATGATTAATTAGATCTTTACCGTCTCTAATGACTCTTGTCCTGTGATTTATAAATTCAAAAAAATAGAATGTCCTAGCATAAGGGACACAGAGAAAATGTGTGAGTAAAGAGGAAAGCTTGAAACCAAACGCCGTGAGTCATATCAGTTTTCTCTGATGGAGTTTTGAAGCCTGAATGATCATCTAGCCTGACCTCTGTAATATTACAGGCCATAAAATTTCACTCTGTTATACCAGCTCTAAGCCCAATTTATCTTACTAAAGAGGTTAAAAAGTAGGAGTCAGATTTTCAATGATATTTAGGTCTTTAAAAGGTGGAGATAAAAATATGAGTACAAATTAGCTGCTTCTCACTGATTTCACGAAAGGTTGACATCCAACAACTTTACACTGTGACTAAAAATCCGAGTAAATCTCTCTCTGAGGGTTTTGAATTACATTGAATGTCTGGTCACACCCATGGACATATAGACAAACAACAGAACTTTGCACTTTTCCAAGTGTGATTCATGAGACAAGATAGAAAGCTCTTGGCTAGAGGCATGTTCATCCCCTTGACAGCACTTTCTAATAAGAAGCTAACATTTTTTCATTGTTTGGATGGGGATTTATTTTCTTAACTCAAACTTCTCTCAAATGACCCCTAAAGCTAGTATCTGTGGATTAGGAAGAGTCCAGCATTTTAAGCACCAACCCTAAAAAGTGCCTTAAACTCGTAATCAAATTTATTTCTAAAATAGCCTTATCAATGAGATCACAAGTGTGTATTCTAAGCATTCTAAGTGTCATCTTTGATGACATTTTAACAGGGATTAATACAAACTTCCTACATATGGCTGTGAAAAAATCTTCATATAGTGATTTGATAATTAAATAGCATTGAAAAAAACATATTATTTTCTGGAGAATATTAGCTTTCCAGATGCTTTAGGTAGAAATTGTGAGGGAGTTCAGTAACTATCCCTAAATTAAGTTTTACCTTAGCTTTTCCCTTCTGTAAATTACATAATTGTTCTTCTTTTTACTGCTGAGCAGAAGGTAAGTAGGAGTAAAATTACAAAACACATAGAAATATGTTATTATTTTTGCTGTGAAAAAAACATTAGAGAAGCAGAAAGAGCAATACTAAAAAGAAATACATTTCCTTCCACCCTCACTTGAAATTCCCAGTATGCATTCCACTGCTACCCACCATCTCATAATAGAGGTTAAGCCAGGTGCACGTTTCATTAAGTACTTAGAAATTTCTCAGTAAACTTTTCTCACTTTGCAAGAGAATGCTATAGAAATAGGGTACTTCAAACTGCCAGATGCAGTTTGAAGGAATATTGAATTCAAAAATAAGTCTAAGTAACTGTACCATGCAAATTATATTTCTCTAATTGGTAAACTGGGATAGAAGAAGAGCAGCAGGCATCTTTCACTTCAGCTTCAGCAGGGTTTTCAACACCCTCTCTCACAATACTTCTGCATCCAAGATAGGACATTATGATCTGGATGAGCATACAAGAGGTTAAAAAGAAAGGGTTGGGTGATCAGATCTAGGTGGTCATGGTTAATGGGTTGTGTTCTCTGTGTTTTACCAGCCTGTCAGTAACAATAGGGTTAGGTCGGAAACTTGTGAAACATGGCAGGGAAAAGTACCAAGTGCTGCCCCTGAGACAGAGAGGGACCTGTGATGGCACAGGTTTTGGACAGACCTGGGATCAGCCCTGAGAGAAAGCCCCTGGGACCTGATGGGGCAGTGAGCTGAGCCCCAGACAGCAAGGTAGCCAAGAGCTTTATGGGCAGGAGCATGGGCACTTAATAGAGGCAGTGATCATTCCCCTCTGCCCAGCGTTCATCAGAGTACATCTGAAATACTGTGTCCAGCTTTGGGACCTCCTGTGCAAGAAAGAAATCAAAAAACTGTAGCAAGTTCAGCAGGATGGAGGAGGTCAGAGCACTTGCCCTGTTTAAACCTGAATACAAGGGAACTCTGTGGATTCCTAACAATAGCCCCCTCCCCCCCCCCACCCCGTGCCTACTGGAAAATGTTTAGGCAGTCAGGCCCTCCACAGCCACACATGCTGGGAGGATGATATTCAGTGGCGTGAACTGAAACTAGAGATACTCATATCGGATATGTGGAAAAAAATTCCTGACTAAAGACAGCCCAGCACTGGGAATGGCTGCCCAGACAAGCTCTGCAGCCTTCAGCTGAGGAGGTTTTCAAAATCCAACAGGGCAAAGTCCTGAGCAGCCAAATCTGACCTCAGAGCTATCCCTGTTCTGAGCAGGAGGTGGGAATGGAGACTTCTAGATGTCCTGTCTGAACCTGGATTGGTTTTGGCTCTCAGAAACATTAGGCGATAATGATATCCCCAGCCATCCTTAAATGTGTAACTAGAAAGACCAATGTCTTAAATTGGTCTTTCAAGATTCAAACAAGCAAAAAGACGAGTCATTGGATCTCCAATTTCACAAGCCATTTTAGCTATAAAGGCTGAGACATGTAACATAGAAACCTGTTGAAGCCTGCCACCCTGATATCTGCCAGGTCAGAGAGTCAGTCTGAAGGCCCAGAAATTCATGTCTTGAATAAAAATCTCCCTTGGCAGACATATCACAGAATTGCTACAGTTACACTGATATTAACTTTGCTTCTCACCCACTGCAGTGGATGCTCCATTCTATTGATAATTCAGTCAGCCATTTCATTCTTAATTAACTTTAATTATCATCTCTTACTTACATTAAATCTCCACAAAACTTTTGTTAGCATCATTTCTGAAAATGTTTCACATACACAGGACTGCAAATATCAGTTTAACCTGGATTTCCTTAGAGACTATTAATTGCCTGAGATATTTATTCTCCATCTCATTAAATAAAATTTGTTTCAAATGTAATAAGGCTGGTTTAAATTGTATTACTTTTTACTTTTGCAAACCATAGATGTAAAAAATCTTTCTGTTTCTGAAGATCCATATCAGGGTGTAATTCACCAGATGAACAATACTTTCCGATTCACTCAGAAGATCTTAAAAAAATCTGGAGTAAATATTGTTACCTACTTAATGTTTCCTAGTAGTAAATGATATTTTAAATAATGTGAGTTTAATTTTTTGGTTACTTGGCCAACCCAACTCAAGGTACTTTTCAGATACTTAGACACAACTTAGTCACTAGAATCTCTTCCATAACTAATCTTATTTTCTTTTAGAGCAGTGTGCACATAAGCAATTATCTTTGCTTAAGACAATGACTTTAAGAGAACCAACTACAGCAAGCATAAGAAGTACATATTATTTTACAGTCCTTATGCTTTATTGCTAATTTAATTAGCTCCCATTTACCCACAAACACAGCTTGATGGATATATTCTCTTCTTTATTATGTCAATTAGCACCCTGCAACATGGTGCTTCCCAAAATTATCTCATCTGTTGCAGATGACAATGCTCCTCAGTGGTCATATTCAGCAATATATAAGGCTCACTAGAGCTGGGCCTTGGCAGCTCTTCCCAACTTCTGCTTCCCTGAGGCTAAGGATGAGACTGTGATAATTAACAGGACCCTGAAAATTCTCCACTCTGTAGGTGGAGAAGAGAGAAACAGCTCCAAAGGCAATTCTCCAGAAACTTTAGTTTTATCTATCAGTATTAGAAAAGCCAATACACTGAAATGCATTTTTTTTTTTGTTTGCAGAGGCACTAGCAAACACGCATTGGGAAAATAAGACCTGTTGGTCTTTGCTGAAAGTAGAAAAAGCATGGCCAGTTTCACTGCTGTTAACTTTCAGAATCTCATGTTCAGAGGGACCTAGCACCACTAGTAACATCCAGGAGACACGTACTCTAAATTAATGGAAAAATCCACACTTTCACAGTAAACATCTAGTGCTGGTCCTGACAATTCCTATTTATTTTATAAGGAGAAATTACAACCTGTCCAGTGTATACCTAAACCCAAATATTACTGTAGATATGGATATCCATTTACAACAAAATGTGCACAAAAATACAGCCTTTTATTTGTCTCTATTCTGACATAGGCACTTCCTGCTAATGTGGAGTGCATTATTCACTGCAGAATCACGTAAACAAATGTCACACATGTATTTGCTCTTAGTCATGGCTAGGTGATTTCATCTCATAACTGGTGACAAACTGGAAGCATTTTCACCTTCTTTTCTTAAAGAAAATACGAAAACTTTCAAATTGAGCCAAATACTGCCTTTTCAGTGTCTCTCAGTGTTCCAGCTAGTCACACAGAACAGCTCCCTTTTACCTGTACACAGCTCCCGCCAATTGCAGCAGGATGTCTGCACTCAGACTGGAATATAAATTCAAAAGGCAGAAGAGATACCAACCTCTTTAAGGACACGTTCTCTGGGACAGCCCAGATTAACTATTCCTAAAACTAAACAAATAAATCCCCCAGTGCTTCTAAATTTGAAACTCTATGAGCCTCTGGACTGTAGCATAATTGACTCAACTTTCTCTGCAGACAGTTTTCCCATCACAGAATCCTTTCTGTACAGATCTTAATTTCTGAATGAAACATATCCATATGCCAATTGAAAGCATTTTTACATAAAATATTAAAAAGATAATACAAGCTTATATGATGTACTACAAAATTTGGGGCCTTTTTGAAACAGGAATCACTAGTAATAGGTTACTTACACCTGACTGACACTTAAAGGAGAATGTTCAACAGAAGACATTTGGTGAATTTTCTGGAAAATCTTTTCCAGAATATTTGATGGGAACAGAAAGCATGTAGAAAACTTCCTAACTGTAGATGAAACAAAGACACCATGTAATCGAACTGAGAATTAGTGTTCTCAGGAAATCAATGCCTTCCTGATTAATTAGCATACAGCTGCTAATCACCCTCTAAAATGTTCTTACAACCAGACATAACTCTGCCAATACACTTTACTAGAAATTACTTAATTGCCAGCTGATTTTAAATTCCCTGTAAAAAGAAGGTGATCAAAAACAGAAATAAAAATGACAGGCCTAAAATAGAAACTCTCAGTTTTCTAACAGATTTTGGGGCTGAGTTTGTTCTCTAGCCTAGGGAAATAGGAGCTGAACAAAGGAAAGAATTCAGTTCTACAGTACTGAGAGTTTTGACAGATATAGTAAAAGTGTGTTTTTACTTCTTCCATGACAGCCTTCTTTAAATCCTAATTTAAAAAAATTAAATTCTAATATATATAAATATTTATAAAATATGCATAAAGAGAGATCAAATTCTAATGTTTAATATTACCACCTTCCCTTTCTCTGCTCCCTGAGTGCCCTAAGGAAAACATGTGAATCCTCTATTACATTTAAATCTAAGCTCTCACCCGGGAACTTTAGAAAGCAGATGAGTGTTTTCCACTGAAATTCCTATTAGGGGTATTGTCAAAGCATAAAAAATGTAAAAAAAAAATTAGGAACCCTTGGTGTTTTATTGTATCATACTTCTTTATCATGCTCTGCCTACTAATAAAGTATAATTTTATTTATGCAGGAATTTCCATCTCAGAAACAGGAAAATAGAGAGAGAGGAATTGAACTTAGCTGAACTTAAGCCTTTCTTTTATAACAAAATATTTTAACAGAGTGTTAAAGAGGCAGAGAAATATAGCAAGCCTGCCCCAGATAAACACTATAGAGACAAAAACATTACATCAAATGTGGTGTGAGTTTAAGGATTAGAGAGAAGACTCATAAGTCTAGCCAGAAATAACATTAGAAAGTATTAGATGGGGTTCCCCTTGACTATACACTGGTTTTATGCACTTCCCCTTTGTGACAATCAGTGCCATCCAAACTGAACATTAAAAACTCATTGGTGCTTCAGGGGCTTCTTCTGGCTTTACTGTATTTTGGCACTGTGTCCATCAGTACCTAGGCCTGGGGAAACCCATCCAGCAAACACAAAAATAAACAAATCCCTTCATCCAAAATGCAAATTAACTGGAATGTGCCCATTTTAAAGTAATTTCAATACCATGGCAAATAGCTTATAATACCAAAAGTATTTTACCTCATCTCCTGAGAGTTTTGGTTTTCTTGTGTTTTTTTAACTACAGCACTAATTTGGGTAAAGTAAGGGTATGAATGTTAAGTTTAATAGCTGTCCTTGAATAAAATTAGATGGCTACACTTCATAAAAAGCATAAAAAGCGCATAAAAACATACTCTGGAAAAAAGCCTCCCTCCTGTTTAGTTCAGCTAATTTACTAGTCATTTTTTCAGTGTTTTGTCTAAATCAAAACCAGAGGTTTTTTTTAGCCTAAAAGAATTAAGATTATTTTAATCTACATTCCTTAGGGCTTGTCTTAAAAATGAAGCTAATCTGTGTTATGTACTCAAGTGGCTTCTGTGTAAAGTCTGTGCATAGCAACATCCTAATTAGAATCATTTAGGCTGGGAAAGACTTCAAAAGTCATCAAATCCACCACTAAACCATGTCTCTGAGCGCCCCATACACATATTTTAAATACTTCTAGGGATGGTGACTCAACACTTTGCATTTTGATATATTTCTTCCTAACATAGGTCCAATGAAACTTGAATTGAAACTTCTAGTCTAATTATTTTACTTGATTGCCTGCAACAACAAAAATTTCACAATTTTTTTTCCAAAAACCCAAACACATTGGAACATTTACTTCATACCTGAAGCAGCAACCAATCAAAACATTCAGTAGGAAGGTTATTTGTAAGGGTAATGCTAGAAAGGAGATGAGATCTTGTCATAACACATGGGAACTGGATAGTTTGTTTCTTTACAGCTTTTGGCATGCTTCATAACAATGGAGATTTACTATATGTCTTTTACATAGGACCCATAGGAATGTTAAGTGAATAACAGAAGACTAAACAAGACAATGAGGTGTAGAACTACCATGAAAATTCCCCTAACAGTAGTTAAATTTTCCCTTCTGAGTTGGAAATGTTGCAATCTGGTCCCAATCTGATGTTAGATTAAAAAAGAGAAGGTTATCCATCAACAAATTAAAGAAAAGTAAAATTTGGCGGTATTTTGTTTGTCTGTTTCTATAATGGTTTTCTCATGATTGGTCTAGTACAGAAAAAACTTTGGGTTAAATGGGAAAGAAAGCATAAATTTAATGGCAGCTTCATTGAATCATAGAATGGTTTGAGTTGGAAGAGATCATCTAGTAGAAATCATCTTGTTCGAACTTCCCTGTCATGGACAGGGACAAATTTCATTAGATCAGTTTTCTCAGAGCTCCAGCCAATCTGGCCTTGAACGTTTTCAGGGACTTACTTATCTTTCAGAGTCCAAATAATGTAATGGTATCAATGTAACAGGTTTCTCCTGTTTTCATCTGTTCCTCTGAATTGCCAGTTACATTGCCGTATCCTCCTCTCCATTGTTTCTGGAGTGCTGCACTCACAGTAACTCCTACTGTGCCACTAGACCTGAAGTTTCTGAATCTCTGAGTGTAGATATTCTCCCATCCCATGTTCTGATGCCATGAGACTTCTGTCCCTCTACACATAAGTAGTAGCAGCAAGCATATAACCTGGCACCTGGCATGGCAATTACCTGGTCTAGACACCCCAAGTGGCTGACTGCACATACCAGACAACATCAATAAAGCATGAAGGGTCCACAGCTTTATTGAAGGATCCTCTGCTTTATTATTTAGTATCTGTAAGTATCTGCTTGGGAGTAACTCCTCCTTCTATTTTGTCTGTTGCATATCTTGGGCAAAGCGACCATACTTCTTAAGGAATTTATCACATAGATATCTGGTTTTGTCTTTTTGTAGTATATAGCTGTCCTCAGGATCCCTTCTGCTCAAGTCTGCATAAGAAGGTGGTGTAGCTATATGTAGGTTTGAGAAAAAAACATTTGGGATTTACGATATTAAGAACCTAATCTGTCTTTCATTCTCCCTGCAGTTTACTTCTGGCCCTTCCAACAGATGTTTTTGTCTTCAGTAAGGGCTATAAAAATCTGTGGTAAAATCTATGTCTCCTACTTCTAATATATAATCAAGAAAGAACACTGGAACTACAACCCAGGATGCAGTAGAGTGTGAAATCAGATGTAAAATATTAGGTCGGTAACTCATCTTTCCTAATGCACTTCTTTCTTTTTCTGCCAAAGTTTATCACTGTTCATAATATAAAGTTACGTGAAACTGAGATTTTGATGTTTGCAAACTATGTAAAAGCCTTATTAGTTTTAAGATAAATAAAATGCCTAAGAGGGACTTGGTCATAAGATGCTTGAATAGAGGTACTTCAATATTTGTGTTAGTAGTAGAAAAAATCCAGATCAACTGCAATATTTCAATGCCTTACCTAAAACTACTGCTGGAAGCTAAAAGCTTGTGACTTCTACCTAATTTATTGCTGGGTGTGGTAGAAATAATAGAAATATGTAATAAACAAGCAAGGCTAAAACCAGGCTGACATTTCACTGATTCCCTGTACTTGCTGGAAGATTAATGTTTTTGTCTAGACATTTGCCCTCTTTTGATATCATGACATGACAAGCATTTGTTGGGAACAAATATTTAAAGACAAAGTGCCAAGGCTAAGAGGCCACAAATACAGCTCCTGTTTTTACACGTAAGTGTAGGAAGCATTTCATTCTTCTTACAGGAAAGATGCTTACTGCAAAATAAATTTTTCTGTGTTCTTTTCCTATCTAAAATATGTTTCTCTAAATGCCTACAATTCATTTGTGGAGCAAAGTAATAGTGATAAACTTATGGCTCCATGCAAAGCAGTGAAAAAGCCATGAAGAATGACTGCAGCTTTTAAAGCACTGCATGTTCCTATTTTATATTATAAAAAGCAATGTTTAAACATACTCAGTGTTGCCAGGAACTATTTTGTCATAAAATAATTTCAAATAAGCAGACAGAAATGGTGAGTTCAAATGTACTTGTCAAGACATAAAGTTGCTTTCCAGTGTGTTCTGGTAACTGAAAGCAAAGTCTGGCCCAAAGGTTTTTGTCTCATGTAGATTATATTTTTAGGAGTAATTGCTATTTAAAGGACCCTGTAGTCTGCCTGTCTTATTATTATTCCTTATCTTGAAGAAGCATAGGACTCTCAGCACCGAGGGTGTGTGTTTATATCATAAATAAGATCCTGCTAATGAGAAATTTGTAAGACTAAAGCAATCCAATTAAATTCCTTATTTAATTAATGTATCTATTCATTTACTTCTTCATTTAGCTACATGTTTCTTTCATTGCTTTATTATATCTCTGCCATGAATGTGTTTACAGAACCATACAATGGTTTGGCTTGGAGGGGACCTTCAAGTTCATCTCTTTCCAACCCCCCTGCCATGGGCAGGGATACCTTCCATCAGGATGCTCTCAATTCCATGCAACCTGGCCTAAATTTTTTTCTGGGGATTGGGCATACACAACTTCCTGGGCAACCTCCCCCAGTGCCTTACCACCTTCACAGTAATGAAGTTCTTCCTGATATCTAATCTAAACCTATTCTCTTTCAGTTTAAAGACATTAACCTATGACCTGTCACTACGTGCCCTTGTAAACTGATGACCCTCTCCAGCTCTCCTGTAGGCCCCTTTGGGTACTTTACGGAGGCCAAGGATTCAAAAGAGGAAATGGAAGAGGAGGACGTAGAGTTTGAAGTTGTTCCTCTGGAACAGGCCACAGGCCACTGTGTCATAAAATCACTTTCAGAAATCTTCAAGTGTTGTCTCAAAACTTATCATCTTTCTGGTCCATTATTCCCACGACAAGACAATTATTTCAAGACAGATTTCTGTAAACATTTTCAAAAAACAGCTGTGGGCGTGTTTTTTTTAAATTTTCATGTTTGCTGTTCTTCCATGTTTAAATGGTTTTCCAGTTCTACATATCTCTTTCTTTTCACAAATAAGGAACTCTGCCAAATCCTGCTAGTTTTGTACAAAATTGCTGAAAATTCATCCTTAATCTATTTCTTGCTAGTTGCTTGGTAGAGCTAATGTTGAGTTCATTGAAGAAAAAGAAATATTTAAGAATTACAATTTTGATACTCTATTTGATACCCTGATGTATACTCCTTTCATTAAAAATGAACGAAGCTACAAGCTCTTTGAAGATACTCTTCAAAGGAGACCATTTTCATAAGTTCATATTTGAATCTTAGGAAGAACACAATCCCTGTCCTGAAAGAGTGAGCAACTAAATGAATATCTAGTTCTGGAAGGAAGGCAATTTGCTTTAGTAAAGTGGTAGCAACCATACTGAAAAAAGAATTGGGGTATTGGAAAGCCATAATATCCAGTAAATTTTACCAGAGGTAATCTGTCAAACTGAATGCCCACATTTGGGCATCCTGCATCAAATTCTTTTTTTTTTTTTTTTTGGAAAATAACACATGAAAAAGAAGTAGAACACTGGTGAAAAGCATTGAAAGAGGCAGCAGCAGTGTTTGCAAATCCTCATCCTTGGTATTTGCAGAGTAAATTCCAAACATTCTTGATGAGAGTTATCCAGAAACAGTCAAAACTTTTATTTATAATTTAAAAGGGCCCTTAAAATGGAAAACACTGAGGTGATTTGGTGATCCATTTTATTTTCTTATGAGGACTTTGAGATTTGCTGTCGCTTCTTGAGGCTGTTCTATATTAGGGAGTCTGTCTCTGCTGAGGATACAGGGAGTGTTTCTCCATGTTACAGCACATCAGACCAGCTGTCCATGTGAGGCATGATTATACAGACCAAAATTCTGATTTGAGAGTTCCTCTCTCAAGGGCAGCATGACCCATTCCTAGCTTAATAATCAGGAAAATTTTCCTTTTGCAACTAATAATCAAGTAACATTGACAAAATTTGTCCAGCATGGTGCTTAATTTACAAGCCCCTGAAAATAAAATAATAAGCTCTGGAGCTCTGAAAGTACTCCAAAATAATTATATTCATGTATATATTTCCTATGATATATTAAACCTAAATGATATATTAAATCTAAAGGATAAGATGTGAAGAGTCAGCACAACAGTATACTGCAGAAAGTAAAAAACTGCTCTGCTGACTTGGTTCTGAAAGTTTAAATCATACTCCAGGGCTTTATGCATCAGACTGGGGAAGAATACAAAGTGTATATTTAGTTTTTCTCCTACACAAACCATTATTGTCCTTCCTCTTTTCCAACTAAATTCAGAAGCCCTGATTTCTTCCCCCAAGGCAAAATTAAGGCCTTGGTTGAGCTAAAAATAACTGCTTCTAATTTAGCATTTTACCTCAGAGTAAGTACATTAAGGAAGAAATCTCTGAGTGGCTTTCGAAATGAGATAGACTGAATTGACAAGCACTCTTCTGGTGTATCTGTCTCTTTCACTAAAAAAAAATCATTTTGCTGACTTTTTCTCTCAGCTGTAACCAAAATAACTGTAGAGTAAGTGTTCATTTAGTTTATGGCAATTCTGCCCAAAAATCATTTTAAGCAATAATAGGATTTGTTTCTCAACTGCCAGTTTCTGTTTGGAAAATACACCCCCATGTCCTCTGAATTCTCAGAACAAATTCAGATTTATTAGTTTCTCATCTTTCTCCTCTGAAAATAAAGTTTTTGACTCTTTACCATTTTAAAACATTTGAGAGGTGATTAAACTGCAACCACTCACTTTTTTTTTTCAGATTTACAGAATTTTGCCCACTGGGGGCTTAAATTACATGTCTAACTGCAACCAGAAACTGCCCTTTTGCAGGTCTTGCCCTTAAAAGAAACTTTCAATTCAAGTTACTGCAAAAGGTTTATCTATTTACTTGTAGTTTTATAAATATTAGCACTAGAATAAAATGATCTATAGAAATTTTTGTTTTATATACTCCCTTTATCAAAGAAGATAGGGTCTTTGAAAGAGAAAACTCCTAGAGCTAAAAGTTTTTGTGTAAGATAAACAAGACAGTGTCTACCCGATCTTAAACAGACAGGATTTTTGCTTGGTGATTTTGAATGCTTATTAGGGAACAGTTTGTGGTATGAACATTAAACCAATTGCCTTTGTTAATGCTGAAAATTTCATGCTTTAGATTTCAAGAGGCTTAAGTAGCTATTTTCAGAAGGAAGGAAATGAATAACAGAATTAATGTTGTATTTCAGCTAGAAATAATTAAAAAAAAAAAAAAAACCCAGGAGGAGAACAGGAGAACGGTGAAAGAAAGAAAATAATGTTATTTAGAAAGAGAAATGTGAATTCTCCCTCCAGTGGATTTTTCAGCCAAAACAACTTTAGTCCAAGAGCTAAAACTTATTCTGCAGATGTAATAGCAGGGGTACAAACACAACACTAATGGTACATCCCTATCAAAAAGGTGTGATTTATTTGACAGATTTTCAAAGCATATACTAAACACATAACTTCACATGCAAATAAAGTTCATTACTCCTTACATTAAACTCCTACACCTTAATCAGAATTCCTTCAGTTGCCTCCTTCATGCTCTGGCTTTGTGTCCACAGAGGTCATTACTACTGCAAGTGGACAATAAGGAGTGTCCTGTGAGACTCTTAATTCCAAGACACGCTGTTCAGGTTCCTCTGTAACTCACTGAGTGAGTATTTTGTGTCAGAGTAGGATGTAACCTCTCCCCTCTTTTAGCTGTCCTTATTCTGATCTTTGACCTTCTGTTCACTGCCCAGTGGTTTGCTAACCAATAACAATTTTGATGAGAGTGTCCCTTTGGACGTTCATGTTCTGTGGATCAAAGGTCTCATCCCTTACTCAGAGCTTTTTATTTTTTTTCTTTTCAACAGAGAGCCTATTTTTCTCTGACTAGTGGTTTTGCAGAGGGTATTTCTTATGAAATAATCCTGAATTGGCAGCTGACTACTTGTATCAAAAATAACAGCAGACACCTCTCATCTCTGCACAGGAAGGATCTGTTTTCTTTGTCTGCCATATTTTCCTTTTTTTATATTAGGTTTGACATTTCTAAAGTCTTATTACAGGCTATTACTTTGTGATCTGAGAAGAGTCCTTATTAAAATTAGAACACACAAACATATCTGTGAATCAGAGACACTATGAACATGGTAAAGCAAGAAATCATCTGATCAAATAGTAATATATTTCTAAATAAAGGATGACATAGCAGGTGAAGAAGGAAAATTGAGTCATAAACAAATGAGATGCATTGAATATATCCTAAATATATTTAGTTTTGAGCAAGGAGAGTTAAGGGGTTTTTTCTTCTTCTAAATTAAAAGTCAACTTTTTTTGGTCTCAGAAGAACATGTAAGTTGGTAATTAGAATCCAATACTAGAAAATTTTGAAGTATGAAGGAAAGCACTTGGTCTTTCTCATTAGCTTTTATTAACAACATTCTGAGTTTGTGAAATTAGTGTAACAGTTACAAATGATCCATGAAATTAAAAATTTCTGTTTACCCTATAGAGCTTTCATCCATGTCTGGCAATGTTCTTCTGGAATATATGCAGTACCAGGTTGCCAGTCTTAGCCAAAATGTCTCCAAAATAGGTGGTTTCTTAGTCTAAAGAGAACCAATAAGTGTTGTAAGGTTTGGGATTTTTTCATAGAAACTGATGTTTTTATTTTTTTCAGGAGCAAGTATCTTGAATTCATTCCAAAAGTTGGCCATCACTCTCTGTGACCTCATGAAACAGGCTCACCTCAGAAACCTGCATGCAGAGCACAGGCTGAAGGGCACTGGGCAGGAGCAGATTTCAGGCTGATACATCAGAAAAAACCCAACAACCCAAAATCTAATATTTATGACATACTGTCTCACTAGACCACACGTTAATCATGTCCATAAATTCAGGGCTTGCTAGGTCAACACTCAACAAAATGGTTCTGTGCCTCCTTCAGAGGTGATTTGTACACAGCTTTTGACAGGAAAGATCCCCATAGGTCTTAAAGCAGTTCTTTCAGGGTAACCATACCTATTCGGAGACACAAGACTTGAACTCACTATCCCAAATTCAGCTGTGCTAAGCTGAAATGATTTCTCTCTGTCTTATACATGATTTCAGGTTGTTGTCATCCTGTGATTTCTGCACATTGCAGGTCTTTCAATGGTCTCATGTAGAAGACTTTGTACTTACTTTCCTCCCCCTCTGTCTCATTGTTTCTTCTTTCTTTAATCTCCCTCCAGATATTTCTCATGAACAAACTGAGGATTATAAATTAAATATTTTCAATCCAGAAAATGTGAAACCCATATTCTTTTAACTTTTTCTTTAGGGCTGTTAGGCTGCAGCCTCTTTCCAAATTGCTTCTGTGTTTGGAAACATTTTTAACCATAGCTGAATGTTGCCATAGAGTAAAAGATAGTTTTCTGTTAGAACAGAATAAAACACTGTTAGAACAGGATAAAACAATGAGTTCACAAGGCATTATCTAAGTTATGAAGTCTTCTGAGAGCCAAATGATGCATAAAAACTTAAATTTTCCCCACCATTACTCCTGACTATGGCTACTTATTTCTAGTGCTTTCTTAGGCCTGAATTTGATAAACACATAAAGATTTAGGCAAGGGTTTCAGATTTTAGTGAGGAATCTGGCAGATGTTTCTATAAAAAACTGCAGTAGTCTCCCACCTCTTATTTGTTTTGGGGTAGCAGTAAATAAACCAATAATTATAAATCCAGTTTGAATAAGCACAGTTTTCTGCTCTTCAGTGATGAATAGTGAGAACCATGCAATGAAAAGAACGTGCTTATTTGCCTCTCAAACACAAAAGTTCTTTTTAGTTTGTAAATTACTACGTTTAGACATAGTGCTTTGGCTTTATCCTTGCTAAAATTTTATTTAAGCAATTTTTCATTTCACTATAACTTTCATTAAGATTTTTCATTTTATATTAACAATGGTTTTGATAAATTTGTAAAAAGAATAGTTATTTGTTTTCTAACCCCAATATACAATACCACAAAGTAACAAGAATTGCAACAAGAATTTTCTGTATGTATAAACTATTTTCAAGCACAAATCTTGTTTCTTCCTTGCATGTTCCTTCAACACATTTTCTTATTCTTCCTCTCTTTTTTGTTTTGTGTCCTGTAAGTTTTATAGTACTATAAACAAAAATTTCCTTCTGTCAATTGACTTTAATATATGTGAAGTACATAATTAAATTAATATTAAATCCTACTTAGTGGAATCTTTTCCCAAATAAGAGACTAAACAAAATGAGAGCCGCCAGTGAGTAACTGAAAATATATTTGAACTTCATTTGGTGAAAATGTTATACTACAAAACTGATACTTTTAGCCCATGCATAACATATTTAATAAAAAAAAATCAATAATTATTAAAGTGACTTGAATTAAGTTGAACACAACTGATATTTGTACCTTTTACTGCAAAAGAGTGTAGCCAAATTAAGGGGAAACCCTTGATGGAGTTCCTTTTTACTGAACTGAGTAATAGCTAAAGGATCTTGCTGTTCTGAATGTTTCTTCACTTTCTTGTCCAAAAAATAGAGTTATTTTAAGATTACTTTCATTTGTGTGAGAGATGCTGTGAAATGTAGACTTTTAGCATTTATTTCTCCTTTATAGTACTTGTTATGACAAAAGGAAGCAAATAACAAAATGCATACACTAAAAAGCAATAGCAACATTTTTGGCTGTATTAAATCTTTTATAGCTCTGTAAGTTCTCAAGTTCCTGAAATAAACTCTGGTGCAATTATGCAGACTCATAAATACTTAGGTATATTCAGGCAGCACATAGCTCCATGTTCAGCTTTGGGCAGTTTACATCTGTTGCTCAAGGAAACTTGTATACCTTTTTAATAATAACATCAGATTCATAATCAGCATCAATCATCATCTCTCACCTGAAAAATAAAGTTTTGCAGCTAGTCAATTCACAGAATTCTTCAAGGCTGCTAGGGACCAGGAATGATAGACAAGTGATCAGTTGATCTTAAATATTTCCGTGATAGCCATCCTCTTATGTCTTATTTCATTAAGGGACTTGTGATATCTTCAGTCATCCCATTCTACTGCAGATAACCACATTACTTAAATTACTTGATAAACTTGTCAAACTCTACCTTAAAAAAAAGTTACGTATCTTATGCATGTTACTTTATTTGGCTACTACTCAAAATTTCATTCTTATGATTACCAAAAGATCTGTTCTACTTTCTTTTTTTTTTTTTTTGCTTGAATATATTTCTGTCCAGTTTAACAGCCACTTAAAGCTATGTTAGAACTATCATTGTGTTTGAACAGCTCTTGTACCTCAAGTAATGTGTTTCATGTGCCACTTATGCCTTCATTTTGCTAAATAAGCTAGTTTTGGTGTCCTCTTTTAGAAATAGTACATCCTTCACTCTATTATTTTAATAGAGGATTTTTTGTAATTAATTATTTTCTGTCTTGACTATGCATGAACAGGACTGTATTTAGCATTATAGATGACAAATCTAAAGTGCATGAATTGATGAATTATAGTACACCGACAAATTGTTATCCAGTGCATGACAATTCCTCTCCACACATGCAGATGTATCTTCCTTGATTTCCAAAAATTAAAACCTTTTAGTAGCTAGTCCTAATTACAGATGACTTGCAATCCTATCAAGGCTTCCTCATTCAGTGGTTACTATTTAGCCAAAGCATATGGTCATACTTTTATATTAATTCAAGTTCTGTCATTCCAGACATTGAGCCATACATGTATGTGGAAGGTCATACCTCCAACATGATATTCTGGTCTTCATCTATACTGAAAATATCTCTCATCTTTTTATCTTAGTCAAAAAAGCCCTGCATTAGTTTTCTGCTCCCTTTGTGTTTGTCTTTTTTTCTTTTTGGTTAAGGTCCTAAAATACTAAATACAGTCTCTGACCTGTGAGAATTTCACTAGTAATCTCTTCTCTTTTTTTGAAATAAGTCAATTCTTCTCCTTCAGCTTTTTTCCCCACTTTATCATTCTTATAAAAATCCTGTCTTCCTCATTTTAGCTTAAATTTTTCAACATGGTAGTGCATTACATGCTTCACTTACACCAAGATAGATGAGATATACATCATTTCCCTTCACTATAAAACTCAGTTATCTCAGAAAGATATGAGAGTACTCTGTTGAAATAGTTTTCATAAAGGTAGCTGGGAATTAAAGCATATGCAACATATCTACATTTAGCAATTTCCCAGTTTCTCCAGTACTGCAAAGAGAACCTTTCTCTACTGAGCCTTAGTGCCCCAGAGACTTAAATTTACTGTCCAAATCGAGTTAGACAGTACTGCTTTTGGGAGAGAAAGGCACCTTTTTACTCGAGGTCTATGTTTCTCTCTCAAGTCTATTTTGCTGTAAGCTTCAGGAACATTGGAGAAAGTAAGACAAACATAGCAAGAACCCTAAAGTTTTAGTGGCAGCCGTTTTCATGATAACCCACTGGTGAGAACAATCAATGGCAGAACATAAGGCCATGTTCAGTCTAAGAGAGAAGTAATATCTCTCCAAAAAAATCATTAATCGCCTTGCACTAGGTATTTGGAAAGCAGAAATCAATTAATTTTATGTGATACTGACCAAAACAAGGGCAGCCTAGATCTAGTCAGCTCTTTAAGGCTGAAAGTGTAATCTCTGCTCATGCAGCTTCTATCTTAGCCAGATAACACTGCAGGTAATGCAGTGTTAGACAGTGTTATGCAGTTATAATACATGTTACAAATAACTAGCTCTGGAAGCCCACTTTTATTCCTGTGTCTTGACTGCTTCCAATAATAGGTAAGAGGTGGATCCCCCCATGTCTCCCCCACATCCCATGGCCCATGAACTCCATGGGAGTAATAAAGCAGCGGCTTCTCCAACTCAGGTTGAATGTTCCCTAACTCAGAACGGAATGCTCTAGGAATCATGAAGCTAATGATTAAAAGGTTATTTTTCCACAGATTCAACTCCATTAAGTACCCATTAGCATTAGGCAGAAGGCCACATGGGGATTTTTTAGATCAAGACTGCTGTTAGTTTGGTTTTTTCAGTTGTTTTGGGTTTGGGGTTTTTTTTTTAATCTTTAAGGTTTCAGAAGGTGGATGTTTCCAACCATGCTACTGCTATAGCATGGATAGATCTTCAAAGAATCAATATCTAGGCTTCATTTGCCTAATTGTATTGAATGATTACTTTTTGATAGTGGCAGAGACTATAAGCAATGGTCAGGGCCTGATGCATACACAGCTGGTTCCAGCAATTGCGGCTGGATCCAGTGGACCACCTCTAGTCAAAGTTGAGACCATCAGCCAAGCTGGTGTTGCCCATGGGAAAACAGGCTGATGAAAAGCTAAAAAAATGCTGCACAGCAGATGTGAGACAAAACATTAGAGAAACACTCATGCAGACACCCAGATCAGAGAAGGAGGAGGGAGGATTCCCCAGAAATTCCTCTGGACTTACTTAAGGATTATTCTAAATAGTTGGCTATTTCAGTCACTTAGTCCTTCTTTCACATCCACTAACATTGTTTTGGCATCTAGAGGATTTTGGAGAAAAAAAGTCAGACCAACAATTGCTTATCAATCCAGAGTCCAAGATGCAAAAGGGTGTCTTAGTCAAGCTGATTTTAAAGGTGGTCTGTGGTACCTGTCTCTTGCAAATCTTTCCAGCTTTACCAAAATAATTCTTTGAGATGAACTCCAATGTCTATGTGCAGTGTACAATTCAAGGTCATCTCTTCCTTAGGTAGATTGATCTTCTTGCATTGCATTTGTGTAGCTAAAATATAAGTATGAATATGTATATAATTACATGCAACTTGTTAAATCTAGTTGAAATTTTTTTTCTAAATATTGACACAACTGCAGATATATATACAGACATGAAAATCACTGGTGTGATACATACACTGTTGTGGTATGTAAAAGGAAACAGTAAATCTCTGGTGTTTGAGCACGTTTGATATACCAGCTTGATTTCTGTATTCCCATCACATACTATCAGCTGTTAGTTTGGAAACAAGCTAAACTGTAGGAATGCAATAAAGGATGTGAAGTGCCTTTAATTTTGAACTCATTTGCAATATGTTTTACATTACTCTGGAATTTTTAATATAGCCTTTCATTAAAATACCCATAACATCCCATCATTCCTTGACAAGCTGAAATGCATAAGTAGAATATGATAGTGCAATAACAACTACTAAAATGTTTAAATGATTTATTTGATTTAAATTTTCCAATGGAAGGTGAAGGCAGATTAAAATGTTAGTGCCATTAAAATGAAACTACTTTGGTTGGTACCATAGGGAAGCAAGAGTGAAAAAAATTGCAGATTACAATTGGAATCTCAGAATGAATATTTTTCTACATAAAGTACATTAAGTACAGATATTCAAGAAATAGTTTGATTATGTTGCCCACAAAATTTTTCAGTTCCATCTGAACCCAAAACTCTTCTTAATAGAGACATAACCAACAGTTCCCCCTTATTGCATTTTTATGCTAGCTTACTCTTTGTAATAATACTTGATTGTTTTTTATTGCGGTCCATTTCTGGAAGTCACTCTTCCACAGGTTCTTCACCAGGGCTTACTTTCCTTGCATTTCCAACTGAATGTCAGTCTATTATCTTTCAGGTTAATTTATGTGGTATATCACTGTTGAAACTTACATAATAATACTAAAGCCTTTTAGAATATATTTATTCTTACTGCTTTCCACAAACACTTTTCAATAATTAATCCTGTAAGTGGGAACTGCAGAATAAGTAACAGATTGATTAATGGTGTATGACCATGCACCCCATAATGGTGAAAGTAAGATGCTTGTAGTTGGATAAAAAATAAATAGCATTGCACAAGTACTGTGTCCTCTTAAATAATAAAAATTCCCATTTTGTAACACATTCACATTTATCAGTGAAGGTTTGATGTCAGTGATTTGGAAGAAAAGGAACATAAGACCACAGCATTCCCATTGAAGTAAATAGTTAATGGCTCTTTGCTCATTCTGTTGTGGGCTATATTATCTAATCCACATTCAGTCCACTTAATATATGCTATTATTCTTTCATACCATTTCAGATTCTTAATAAAAACATTGTACAGTAACCAAAATTTATTAGATATATTTAATTACCATTATGTTAATAAAATATAAACAAATTTAATTCTGTGCATTTATAATACTTAACATTTTATAAAATTACATGCAGCTAGTTTAGTGAAATCAATTTTCCATAAACTCATACTGAATCTAGTATAATTATTATTTGTGTCTACTCTTTACTTTGTATGAAAATAACAGTAATCATCATGATCATTAAATTCACTTGTATCTAGTATCATTTTTCATGCAGTGCTCTGTAAATAACCAGTGATATTTAACCACCTTATATCTGCTGGAAGCACAAAAAAATGGGGCACAAAAACCTAGGAGATTTATAGAGACCACTGATAGCAACTTTGTGATACAGGAGTCAGATAGTCTTTGTGGTATAGGTGACAGAGGAGTCAGCACAGGTGATGGAGAAGAGAAGGTGCTCTGCTAGTCAGGAAAAAGGAAGGGCTGTTTGTGGGTGTGAAAGTCTAGGCCAACTTTGATGCAGTGGTAGATTTCAAGATCCTTACATTTCAGAGCACTTATTTTCCAGAATTACAGTCAGTTTTATCACTTTCACTGTATAAACAGCATATCCGTATATAGTTAATAATCCATTCATAGATAATATGAAAACATACTTTTTCATTCTCTAGCTAAACAACATACAACACTGAAAGTGAAAATTTAGATTCAGAATCTCCAGCTGTCAATAAAGCTACCTGGATGTCAAACACAGAATGTATTCCTGTTAGCAATACTTATCTAAGACTCAAATCTTTCTGGCCTACAAAACCTTCAGGAAAAGGAAAACCTGAATCTTCTCAAAACATCTGGAGAGAATCCAGGACTGATTAATGTTTAGGTCATGGTTTGTTTCAGAAATAAATCCTTTACTTTCTCCCTCCTCCTACTTCTCTTTTTCTTGAACTGTAATCCTTGATATTAGAGATGTGCAATCCTTTTTCCCCCCTTTTCATCTCTAAAAGTTACCTGTTGCCAGTCTGACATCCACTGAGCTTCCTCAGTTCTCATTATAAATATATTTCTAGCATTGTGAAAATACAGCCTGAAATGCATGAAAAGACTGTGAAATATAATACCACTTCCTTAAGGCTCCATGTTGTGTAAGGAGTCCAAATTTATAACAGCTTCAGCCTACATCTCTCACTCTGCTTTTAATGTGTTTCTCTTCTTGACAAATTATCACAGGAAAGTTGCAGTCAGTCTTGGTAACATGACTACCACAGGGGTGGTGAGAGAGCGAGTGATGGAAAATAATGCTTGGACAATGGTGGGCCATATCTGGAAATATTAATAAAGCAAATTGAAGCATAACCAAACATAACTCTCAGCACTCTCTCAAACACCTGGAATCTGAATCTATAAAGTTATAAAACTATAAAGCACCAGGTGCAAGCAATTCTTCATCTGGCAACACCATCAAACCCATAACTCTCCAATTTAGCAACAAGAATGTTACAGGAGAAACCACATCAAAATCCTCACAGAAGTACAGGTAGATCAGTAGCTCTTCCATTGACCAGTGATGCAGTCATTCCATCATAGAATGCAAACTATTTTATTAGACAAAATTTTGCGTTAGTGAAACCAAGTAGGCTGTCTCTAATGCCTTTACTAAAAATTGGAACAGAACAGAATTTCAAAAATGTTAAGTCAGACAAATTGAACATAAATAAAAGACTGTTGGTAAGCAACCTAGCAATGTATTGAGCTGCAATTCAATGCTCTGTTGACTTCCATATGTTAATATATTTAGTTGAATTTTCACACAGATCAAACTTAGAAATCAAGGTCAGAACTTTCATATAGCATTGCTTGTCACAGAATTTTTAGTAAATTAGGGAGAAAATCTTTATTTTGGTACACCTTTACCACCAGAACCTGGTAAAAGACCTTCACACAGTCTCATTTTTTCATTTCAATGTCATATGTCTTCATAGAACCAGTGTCATGTATAACAGCAGATCAGGCTCAACTCTTGCCCAGATTATTACAATTAGAAAACATAGATTATTACATAATGTTTATTTACAATTAGCACATTTACATGTTCATTGGGCATACATTTAGTATTTGAGCCAAAGGAGAAAAGATCAAATATTACCTATTGACTCAGTGGGCTATTGATCAATGGTTTTAATTCACCATGTGCAAAAATACAAAGTTATATGAGAAAGATATATTCTCTCTTTACTACTACGATATTTATAGTCTGCAATATACTATCTGTAGTCTACTACAGTATCTATAGATGGACATTACAGATGTATACAACTACAGAAGGCTGGTGGAATTCACTGCGGATCCTTCCTTGTTTCCATATGGAAAGGGGATCTGTAAACTGTATTCAACCAAATAACATACACTTGATTGCCCATTATATGCATGATTTCTATGTCAGATATCAAGAGCAACTGGTGGTAGATTTCTGATTAACAAATCAAACCATTCTAAAAGCAGAAAAAAGTTGTGAAAGAAGGGAGGATTCTGCAATGTAGAGACATTTGCAGTGCATTTGTTTTCAATTTGTTCCCCATTTAATAGGTTTTTATGATGATTTTATTGATTATTAAAATCAACTACTTTGAAGGATCAGAACATATGAGGACCATTAAAACTAGAAGCAAATGAGAATGTATAATCAAAAACAATGCAGGCTTCAAGAAATTCACAGTGCACTCATAATAACCAGTGATTAAAATACATTTTAAGGAATAATTACTTGTCAATGTTGCATTAATATGCTGGGAGCTTTTGCTCATCTGTAAATTGCTATCAGCACAATGCCTGAAATTATATGTGTATTATTTTTTAATATATATTTTTATAAATTACATTAGAAAGTTACAAAATGCATCTACATCTTTGAAATGCTCACAGTTCTAAGGGCCACACTGCAAATCTATACATTATTCCTTTTGCTTCCAAACACACATTCTTAAAACAAAATCTGCACAGTTGTTAATCTGCAGTTTTCTTCTCTATCTTATGCTCTGGTAATAGTCTGATAAAAATATGTATTTTGTGCTTTAATTCTAAAGGAAACTACTGTTGAAGGAAGCAGATTTCACAAAAACTCCCACACAGAAATTGCATAGCAACTGTACAGAGTATGTCCTGTAACAACAAACCCTAAAGACCCAAGGACCTGCTGTCCAGTGTGTTCTTGGTCACTCTCATGATATATTTACTTCATCAGAAGAGATTGCTTATGGGATAAAGTCCTAAAACAAAAGGCTCTGGGGAAAAAACATCCTTAGCTTTAAACATTTTCCTGCTGATCCACAAGGCAAAATACCATCTATCCAAGAGAAGAAAAAAGTCAAGTGAAACTGGAAAAAACATTCATTGAGAAAAGAATCATCATTCAGTTGTTCCCACTAAGATGTAATAATTGTTTTCCAGAATTGGAGGTCCATCCAGAGTTTTGAATAATTATTTTAAGTTCCAGCCAGCTACTTATTAGTGTAGTTTAATATAAACACATAAAAGTATTCCATCTCCAACATAAACTGAGTTTAATAGTGGACATGTACTCCTTAGAAATTAGACTGCCAGGACTGCCCCGTACCCTGACTTCTTACCAGGATCTTGGTTAAGTCGTAAGACAATCCTCATCAATGAAAGGAAACAAAAGTCCTCTTGATGTATCCCTGAACTTGCCTGGTTTATTGTAATCCATCTACGCATTCAATGCAGGACATTTTGCCTTAAAAAAATCCAGTTCATTGATCAGCCTTGTAACACATAAACTGGCTTATTTGCTCAGCAATCTGTTCTCATGGAAACAAATTCTCCTAAATGCACCATCCTAGAAAAATCAAAAGTAATGCAATAGCACATTGATTTTTTTATGTCTATGCAGACACCAGGCAAAAGTTTGAGAAAGATCTTGATGTAAGTTGAGAAAAAAACAAGAATCATGTGTGTCAGTTTGTTTTTATTTTAACCACATAAATTTATTCATTATTTTTCATTTGCAATCCATGTGCAGGATTCTGCAATGTAGAATTTCAGCAATTTCTCATTGCTGAAATATCTATTTTATTTTTTAAATTAAAAATAAAACAGAGAAGACTGTTCAGTTCCTGACACCAAAATTATAATCTTATCAGAATTAAGACCTTTGTATGAAAAAAAAAAAAATTAGATGCATTTCTACAAGTATACTATACCTGTTCAAAAACTGATTCTCAACCTGGCCTGGATACACTACAAATCACATAAAAGTTCAAGGGCTTTGTTTGCCTATTTTGGGATTTGGAGGAGGGTTTTTTAGCGGAGGAGAGGAGAAATTTAAATGAGGCTACTAGTAGAGGAATATCACATCACTACCTTTACATTTAAGGAAAAAAGTTAGCTAGTTCTGGAAAATTTCCATCTGAACGAGGACTTTTATAAGCAGAACCCAGACCACACACTATTTCTATCATGGATCATGGCAAAGTAAAGGAATACCAAAAAAGCCACCTCAATATCCTTGAGGTTTGTACAGTTGTCTTTTTTTTAACTTGACTGTAGAATATGGTAAGGACTCTGAAACAGCTGTTGACCAAAGACCCATGGGAATATGTAGAGTAAATTCCCAGCACCAAAACTCTGTTCTTCTGTACTCTGGTTTCTTTCACTAGCAACAATAGGATGTACCGTGGTGGTGTTGTCAGGCTTTTCTTCTCACTCTTGTTTGGATTTTAGTTTTTGTCCTATCCATTTTACACGTCCCGTATTAGCTACAGAAAAAGAGGGTAAAGGAAGGAAAACACTAAGGTAAAACAGAAAAAAAAAATTAAAGGACTGTCTTTTTTCTAGATTTGGTAGAATAAAAATTATTTTTCCTCCAAATCTTAAAATTTAAAAATATTGTAATACCTCCATAAACTCTGCCTAGGATATTCTGACACCTCCTGAACCTGGCCTCTGCAGTACCAGCAGCATTAGTGGAGGAGCATCCACCATGCATTGCAGAGAATAGGCATGGAGAGGACATACACAGCTGCAAGGATTATATATGTATGTGCTGGAGAGAATTCTTGCTACTTGTCAAAAGATATTTGAGTGACATGTCCATTAATGAGATGGACTTGCAGAATATTGGAGGCCTTGTCTGGGACAGATGGACATTATAAAAAGCAAAAAGTAAAAGAAAATTAATATAATTTCTCTTGCTTCTTTTTCCCTCTTTCTCAAACTCATAGTAAAGCTCTCTTCTATAAAGAACAAACACAATGGTGACTCTTGTCTGTACCAAATGCTTAAAGCCAGTGTTAAACCCACTAGTAATAAAGAAAATGTTCAGCATCTGACAGTGAAACAGAAGCAGAATTGTCTCAGACTTTGCAATTACTGACATAGAGATAAGAATTACATGGGAAAACCATCCAAGAGATAGAACTGTTGCACTATGGAGACATTTCTTCCCTTGTGATACAGATTAGTAAACCAAACTACTGCTCAGGTAGGTAGGACCAGCAGCATAGAAAAAAAATGCATGGATCTACAGCCATTAAAAAATACTTTCAACATTCAAATTTCTTAAGCGTGGTTTCACTTCAAGTGATTCCACAGGCAAAGTTAGGAATGATTGGCATCTTTCCATAAAAATATTAATCCATTAATGTTATGAACTGTTGAGCCAGTGAACAAAGATGATTGATTTAAAACCAGCCAATTCACTTAGAATGTGGAGGAAATGGATGCAGTGATGCAAGGTTTATGTTCAGAAGTTAACTGAATAAGCAACTGGCATTTGATAAGTATTAATTTACCCATAATTTGGTGAGCTACGTAAGAACCCCAGCTTTGAGTAAGTCACAGTCTTTATTATGAGTTTAAGTTTTCACATTGCCAACTGTGAAGAATGAAGCAGCAGAAAAAAGATAGAAATAATGTTTAAAATACTGAATCAATTTGTTCTGGAAAACGAGAAATATTCACAAAATGTTCACACAATTCTGTACTAAGAATTTTACCATTCCCTAGTTAAGTTCTTTTTCCTTCATGAATCAAAAAAAGGTGCCTAGCCAGGGAGTGGTAGTAGGCTTAAGCAATGAGAAGTATCATCTTACATGTTCTTCAGCCGCCATAGATTTGACATCCTCCCTGCACATCTGGGATGCTTCAGTGAATTTCTTGAACTTGGCTCCCCATTGATACAATTTGGATCCTCCAAACAGAATGTATTTAAATAAACCTTCTGCCTGGTATCACTAATGTGTACTTAATTAAACAGGATGAGCCATGTGTTTAATCGGGAAAATAGTTATTTGATTCACAGGCTAGGAGAAATTAAACAGGGAAAATATTCTTAGGGAGAATAATTTTTACCTATACAGATTCTGGAGTTGCTGACTGTGAAACCCTTGAAAGACACCCAAGTCCTTGTAATATTTCTCTCTGTTGTACGCAAAGAAATTATCAAATGCTCTGGAAAAAAAAAAAAGCATGACTTCTGTCTATATAAAGAAACTACTTTTGAAAGTAAATATTCATTTAATCTTCATGGAAAAAAAGCCAAAACAAACCCACAATCTACCTAGGATATCTCCTTAGCCTTTTGATAGATCTAAACCACGAAGCCTTTACCCTACAGATTCAATGGACCTTTTGGACCACAATGCCAAAATAGGTATACCACCAGCATCCTCAAAGGCTGGCAAAATGAAGTTCTGGTAATTCAGCATTAAAAACATGACAGAACTCTTGTCTTGATCCAGGACAATTAGTTTGAGTTAAAAGCAGAAATACAGCCCTTTGGCACAGACAGTCAATTTTAAACCAAATATCAAAATCAGTACAATCATAAGGAGATTGAAAGTCCCTCCATGAAAAAGCAAAAACTTTCATTTTCTTTTACAGAATGATATTTGGATTTGTAATTCTGACATTTCAGAACCCTTACAAGGATGAATACAACGTTTATAAACATTTTCATATACCAAGATACTGTTAAATTTTGTCAAAAATAAAGGATGGTGCTTGATAACAGCTTTCTGATGAGATTAATGCTAAAATAAAACTAAATGTTTGAGAAATGGAACACCTTATTTACAGGATACAAGAAAATCAAAAAATCTGAGGTTATTTAATGAACAGTTCATTCATCACGATTGAAATTAATCAGATAGTCATGAGATGTCTTTACCATTTTTTTTACTTATTAGTTCTGTATTTACTAAAAAGCATCGCTCCTACAAAAGCATGCTTATCTGCTTTCTGATTTTCTACAACAAATGGGATCAATCATGAATGAAAACAGTGAACACATCCTCAGGTATTAATGAATTGAAGCTGATAATTATATGTTAATAGAAACCAATATCTGTGATGAAAATTATACCATCACCCACAGCTTTTTCAGAGAGTGTTACCTTGAATTTTACCTGGGAGGATGCTTTCCTCGTGCTCCTCATTCAGAGGAAGTTGCCTCACCACATCTTTGATGGTAACAGCTGAAATGATACAGATCCTGGCATAATACCACTTCTCCAAGCAACAGCCAGTAAGTGTGGAAGGCAAGGTGTGATTTAAAGGAACTTTAATGCTGCTGAGGAGAGGCAAAGTAGAAAAAGACCATTGCCCATCCCTTTTGCCATCTCAATGGGAAACGATGATTATAGTTGTGTCTCCACATGTAAAAGAAGGTATTTTACCCCACACAGGTCTATTTTATCAAAAGAGCAGTAATTTTATTTCAATATCAAGTGATGAAAAATGTTTAGGATGTCAAATAATCTCCAATTATATGCATGTCTACTTTGCTTAACTTTGATCATGATTTTGCTTAGAACAAGAATTTTAAGAACTTTTCCTGTATCAAGACTGTAATAATAATTTTTTGTGTCACAGAAATGGTCAATAATATTCATTAATGTTTAGTGCATTTGTCAGTCTGACACAACCAGCAGCTTAAAATGAAAATAATCAAACCCATAAAACAACATCTTTCTACATGTAATGTGAGCACAAATAATGGCAGGAGCTAATGCTGAGAGATAGAAAGTCAACAACATCATCAATTTAAAGATTATCTGCAATGAAGGAATAAAATAACATATATATTTGTAAAGGAATATCAATTTAAAACTCTTCTAATTACATTGACAATAAAGCAGGGCAATGGTGGGGAAAAAAATATATTTCTGAAGTTGTACATCATTATGGCAGGCATGTATTGCACTGGTACAAACTGTTCTCCACATAGTAAAATACAGCTTTATCTTCTTCGGTGAGAAATACTTGAAATAATTGCAAACAGTTGAGATTAGGTCACATAAATCTCCTTGACTGAATTAAGGGAATCAGGGATTGATTATTTACACTCAGACTGGGCCAACAGAGCCTTGCCTCAGATATCAGTAGAAACAGGAGCAGTCCCAAGGTCCACTGCAGTAGAGGTCTCCAAAAAGTAACATTACTGTGCTTTGGGCCCAATACTTAAACAATTTCTCCAGAATGTAAAGTTACTGTGCATTGAGCCAAATACTTAGTTTCTCATTTTAATTACTGACATTGAAAACATGCAATTTGAACTTTAATTAACATTAATTCTGCATCAAATACTAATAGGGTTTATCAGTAATAAACAGCAATCAGCAATAAATGAGATTACTTTAGCTGCATATTCTGCCAGCAATGAGAATTTTGGGTGCACAATGAACTACTTAAATTATAAATACCGTCCAAGACTGCAATTAAACAAATTCTACTGTTGTTCTTTCAAATTACTTACTACAATCTTGTATATATTATGTTTTAGAGGTGCTATAAAGGAGATAGGGAAATTTTAACCACAAGATAACATCTCATTTTCATTATGCAAAATTATGCTAATTACTTTTTAATTTGGCTTTTTTTTTTTTTTACTGTGGCCAATATATCATTTTTTCTGTTGTCTGGTCTAATTGTTCTTGTTATGAACATATACATACACACCCTATTGTCTTTAAAAGATCAAGAAAACAAAAGTAAAATTTTGTCAGCAATGTTACTTCAGGGCAGACAGAGTTCATATAGAACAGAGTTAAGTTGAATAACTCTAAATAGATCAGAAATAAATAATGTAGAAATCTCAGAAACAGATAACATCTATCTAGCTATCTAACATCCGCATCTCATTTTATAAAGAGCACTATCATACAAAGATTACTAGTCCTGAATCCTCAAAGGAAATCTGAGAGTCCTCTGCTAATATTTAGTTTTCTTCTGCATGCTAAAACTCATGATTTTAAAAAACAGTAAGAATATGGTCCACATTTCTCCTAGATTAACTTTCTTTTCTGTGCTTGCTTTTCTCTTATAATGATTTTGGTGCTTATAAAGTCTATGTTAAAATGTCTGGATGCTCTTCTCTGACTGCATCTGTCAGATGAGACCCTCAAGTGAAGCAGTAGCCGACTACATTTTTGCCAGAGTAATGTAAGATAAGAATTTATTTTTACTCCAGTTAATGTTTTATGGCTAATGATTAGCCATCCAATTAAGCAATTATTTAATTAAAAAAAACCTTTTTAGTGATATAGTTTAATAGCTATTCTTCCCAAATATTATGATCACCCTGGATCCTGAAGTGGGCAGCTTTGTTCTACTCTGAGAATAGTGGAGGATTAAAAGCAGTTATCAATGTCCTAAGGTCTGAACTGGGAAGTGTCTGGTCATGGTGATGATGATGGAGTCCCTTTTTCCTCAGTCTCAGTGACCACTTAGGTCATTTTTACATGAGTACTTATCACAGCTTGCTTCCTCCTCCTTGGTTTCCAGCTACAGCTTGCATGACACACTCCCTCAGTCCCAATTATCTGGTGTTGGATGCAGAGTACCAAACCTAGGTTTGTTAGACTGTTTAAAATACGTAAGAGTCATGAAATCACACTAAACCATGTGAGGCTGTGGTCACTCTACCACCATGATATCAACAAAAAAAACCCAAATCAGCTCTGGCTAATGCAAACCAACACAAGTTCTGAGATCCTGCACTCCCACATCCATACAAAGTCGATGGCTTTATTTTAGTAATGGCAGACCTATATCAATCAGGCTACAGTTTTGAACGCCCTCCTGCCCAGCACTGCCTGGTGGAAAACAATCAATTTATATATTACCTGGGGATGCCTCAGGAGTGCACCAAGACTGATGTTGCTTCAAGAACAGCAATGTTCTTCCCCTATGTATAATTCAAATTTAAATTAATTTAGCAATCCTAAAATTTACCTTGCAAAGGATATTTCACACACCACAGAGCTCAAGACTTCATTACCTCAAAATGTCAGGAAAAGTCATGAATTCTCTCATGCCCAAAAGATAAAAACTGAACCTGGTGACATTATGAGAACCTCCCTTGTGAAATTTAATTAAGGGATTTAACCTTGCATTCTCCTCAGACTACTTGATATCATAAGGATGAGGAAAGGATAAAATCAAAAGAAAACTGTGTTTCTGTAAATAAATGCTAACCTCCAAAGTGGCTTCAGTATAACAGAAAAATACAAACTGGGCAGGTAACAGATGGTTTATTCTGCCCTTGAAGAAACTGTCAGTGAATAAATTTATGAAGTGCTGAAATTTTTAGAGGCAAGGGTCAGTATCATTGTAAATGCAAATAGTTAATACAGACTTTTACCCTGAGTATTTATTATTCTCAAAAAGTTATTCTTATAAATATTTTTCCATTAATGTGAAGCTTATACTTATTCTTCTAATGTTGCATGGAAAAATACATTAGATGATAAAATAATTTTTTTATGCACAAAGGATTTATATAATGCTTTTCATAACTTGGGGAAAACTGTTTCAAAGTCACATTCCCTTTTGTTTCTCCTGCTATTTGCAAAGATAAGCATTTATAGTCCCCATTTTTAAAAATATTCTAGCCAATGGGATAAAATGCCATTAAGGTTTTGCTTTGGGATCAGCACAAGCCCTTGGAGAAGAGACTCAGTTTTTTGAAGTGGAATCCAAGATGCAAGAACAAATATAATAGGGAATGAAGAATTTTGAAGACTTATGCAAGTATTAAAGTGCCTTTAATAGAATTAGCCCTCCTGTCTCTTAATTCTTAGGTGAGTTAAAGGCATTTGCCATGTGAGGAGAAGGTTCAGATGTTTTTAAAGACTTCTAAAAATTATGAACAATACATTCACATACTCCAAAAAATAGTGCTAATTGGACAATTAAGTTGAAATATTTGAGAAATATAAACACTGAAAACAGCTTGTTTGCTTTCTACTTGATTGCTCAAAGTTGGGATCACTATTCTTTTTCTGACTGCATTTCTACAGCTACTGTTTTTTGCATTGATCAAGGTGAGGCAATGAGGCTAATTTCCTCTTCATTGTTTTTTCATGTTCACCAGATTTTCCAATGAAATTCTGAAATTGTAAATCATAAATGAATGCATTCACCAAAAAAGCTTATTCTGAGTTAAATACTTATATTTTTTACAGCAACTTTTATGACCCTTTCATGCCTCAGACATATCTCTTAATCAAGGATTACATCATTATCATGTAGTCATGAAGATTAAAAGGAAGAAATCTGGGATAGGAAATTATTACCCCAAGAACTGACATTCCTACTGAGACAAACTTTCATATTAAAGACATGACTGATAAGGGAAATTGAAATAAAATAAAAAATCAAGTCATAATATGTTTGGTAAAATGGACAGAGACTGTAAGTCTGAAAAAGTTTTTGTAGTTCCAAAGACATGCTAGGGAATGTGAGGAGCAGATTTTGAAAAATACTGTTAACAATTTTGACTTATCATAGGAGAGTTTTAAAATGATGAAGTTTTCAGCAGCTGTGCTATTTACTGTCTATTCATAACTCATACATAGGTACAGAACTCAAGGATAACATCCTGAATCTTTAAGTGCATGTGAGTTTCAGTACTGAAATTCTAATGCACATAGGACTATCCCACTGAAATGGTCCCATTCTCTGAAACAAAACTCCTTATAGAGGATGAAAATGTAAACAGATGACAAGCTAGCCAATTTTTATCTACTAACATGGCAGGTTATATATTTTTGATGTGATGTGATCTTAATTGCTCATGTACCCTCTGCATGCTAAAACGAGATGCCAAGTGCACATCAGATGCCTAAAATTCTAACCATGCCATTTTTTTATGAAAAGCCACTATTTGGTTGTTGAAGCAATTTCTATTTGTAGCAGTAATACATAGAGATTTCCTGTATCTGAGGCATACTCTTTCCTTTCCAGGCTAAGCAAAATGAGGACATAAAAAATATTAAAAAATGACGCCTATCCAGTTCACTTGATAACAATGGATGAAATGAAAAATTTGGTTAAATGTAATGTGTGGAAGAGGTTTTACAGCAACTTCTGTGAGCTAGAGAGAAGTTTCATAAAATCCATGTTTACCCCTGAAAGAATTTTCTCGCAAGGTTGTTGACGTAGAAACAAAGAAAGAAAGAAGGATAAATAAGAGATACCTGCAACTATCTATTCCGATAAGCACTTTGTCTCTCATGACCAATGAGTAAAGTGTAAACTTATGAGCTTTGTAAGAATGTATAAAAAGCATGCATGCTATAACAAAACCACTTTGAAGCCTTCTGAAAATGGAGTGTGTTGCTTTACATTGTCTCTGTCTCAACTATGACAGTAATGCAATTAGATTTCAGTGCCTGTGTGAAAATCAGAAAACCAGAAAATCAGCATGCTACACATTACACATGTTCATCTCTGAATAACCAGAAAGTCTCAAAGTATAATTAATTCTCAAGCAAAGACACCTTGGTGAGCGGGTGTGCATCTTAGTACCCAACAGGGAACAATTCCTGTCTGTTTATAAGGCTGTTAGCAACAAAACAACAATGAATTCCATACTGAATAACTTTGAAAATGACACAAACACAAACTACAAAAAAGAATAGGTAACAAATAAACAATGGTCTTTATTTTTCAGCCAGGTGGTTAAACCCAAACCTTGCATGGCATTATGGCAGAGTTTAACATTAATGCAGGAAGTACTTGCAGAATGGAGAATGCTGGTAAGCAGTGGTCCTGAAGAATTAAAACTCATGATTCAGAAAGATCTTACAACCCTTGTGTCTGTTTTGAAAGTGAAAGTTATTAAAATGCTGCATCCAGCTTTAGTGTTCAAAACTGGAAGATAACTGAAGAATTACCAATGGACTAGAAAAGTAAGATTAAATTCTTTCATTCACGTGTTCTGTTTAAATTCTTTCATTCACGTGTTCTGTTTAAAAAAAGAATAATTTTTGTTACTTTGTTTACAGTTTCTTTATTAGAATGTGCATATACATACATCTATATAATGCATACTCGATAACACACTAAACTTACTGATGACAGACGAAATTTTTTTTATAGCAGTAAGGAACAGCCATATTGACAAAAAGCAATTGTCTTGTTCGAGCTAATAATTAGGCAAAGACATTGATTTCAATTTTTTTTTTGAACATAGAATCAAAACAAGTGGTTATATTCTCTTATTTGGTTTATTTGTGTTTACCAGCCTAAAGGATCCAACTTAAAATAAATACAATATTCCACAGACAAAATAAATATAATATTCCATTCTGCCTCATTTATGTCATCCACAAGTAAATAAATAAATAAATAAATAAATTTTGGATTATCATCTTTGTTACAAACACAAATTAATGTACCTGTTTTTAAGATAAAACTAATTATTAACACCCTAGAAGAATACCATAGATAAGACTGATTCCCTATTGCTAAGAATTTAAAAATAAATACCAAAAATTTTAAAGAAAAATATTTCCAATCAAGGCTCAGGTTCGAGACTTAAAAAAATTATTTATTCAGAAAAGCCTTATGCCTAAGTGAGAGTAAGGTGCTTCTTCCTTTAACTTAAAAAGGATTTTTTGAAAAAAGTTAAAGAAAAATGCTCCTATTAGCTTGGTACAGAACTTTCCCTTCATTTTCCTTCATATTTTTTCATTGTACCATGAAAGAAGAGAGGCTATGAAATATCAATTAGGAGTATAATGACCTATCAGGCCCCTAAGGCAGCAAGAAAGGAGAAGGCAAACAGGCACTGCCTCTTTTTGCCTTATGAAATATGGATATTGGTTTTAGAGTTCCTTCTGCAAAGCTGACTTTGGAGTAAAATTTTTTATCTCTCTTTTCCCTGTACAATATAAATGAAAAGACAAACAGATTAATTCTGTCTTTTCCTAACACTTGTGGTTCCACAACCAGAGACTGAATGAGCTCCTGAAAATTCCTTGCTTCTGCTACCAAACTCTTTAAAGATATCTTTGTGTCAGGCTCCTGTCTTTTCACTAACCTTATGCAAAAACACACAGAGATGTCACAGGCTCAAGAAAACATCTTAAAGAAAACACTAGCCATAAACTTTTAAACCTCTTCAATCCTCATTTTCAACTGCAGTTCAATTACTTTATGAAAAATTTCCAAGAATTTTAGGTAACTATAAAATGCCTGTGTGAATAGTTTTAGACCAATTGAAATTTCTTTTATGTTCTGGTTTTTGAAATAATTTCTCATTTTCTTCCAACTGGTGCTAATTAGTCAATATTCAGTGTCATAGATCCATCATAAGGACAACCATGCCTACAATCTGAATTACTTTCCTTCATATTAGTCTTCAGCATAACAAAACTTACTGCTTATTACTGTTGTGAAAACCACAATACATATTTAGCATTTATTTGATTTTGATAATAAAAAATTCAAAAGATTTTCACACCTTTCTCCAGGTGAAGTGACTAACACAGCAGTCACTGATCTGTAGTCAATGGTTCTATTATTGCCAGCTGTTCTTAACAAGGTCCTATATCACACCCAAAGAGCTGCCAATATTCATGTCCTGCCCATTGAACAGGGGCAGCCTCAAGAGAAAATGAGAAAAATGGTTGGAAAGAGAAATGAGCAGATGATGTCATACAGGAATAGCAGCAGCAAACTTAGATACCAGATCTGTAGCCCTTCCATGTCTAAAGGCTCATTTAGCTAAGCTAATTGTTCCTTCTTAATCAGCATGGGATGCTTCATTTTACATATGCAACTTCAACCTTCTTTATTGGAGTCAAACACCTGTCCAGAACTAATTATTATTTATTTGTATTATATTCCTGCCTGCAGCTTCTGTCACAAGCTATGATGCCCTTTTAAGTAATACTTGAAAAGCACAGAGCATGATGGATGCCACCTAGAACTTTACGAAAAAGTTTGCAAGTTTCACAAGTAGGTGATAGAGCAGATGGATACAGACTGTCAGGGGACTGCATGGCAATAATGAGATGGTAATGATTAGAGCAATGGGGAGCAGTGTTGGAGAAATCAAGGAAATTTAAGAAGAAATTTAAAGGAATCAACTTTGTGGGAGCTTCTCTCCAAGTCCCGTGGAACGCAACAGAGAGAAAAGCTGCTAGTTCATTACAATTATCTCTTTGTTAATGGGCCTGAGATTGAGGGCTGATCAGAGGGAAGGTTAAATAGTGAGATAAAAGTAGGAGAATGACAAAGGAAATCTGCTATCTGAGGTTTCATGCAAAGGATTACGGGAGGGAATGACAAAATCAAAGTAGAAAATAAGACAAAATTTGTCAAGTCCTGAGATATGGAAGTACTGGAAATTAAGACACTTACTGATAAGAGTTTTACCTGTAGAACTGTCAACTCAAACATTAAAATTAAAATAGCCTCATCACAGCAAATGTGTGTACAGAAGCCTGAGAAATCAGGTAAACACTTACCTAATAGCATGGAGTCATAAAGGGAAACATCTCAAAATCAGATTCATTGCCCAAATTCTTGCCTTCAGCACATCACAAAATGCTGCCTAACACAATTCTTTACTCACACAAAGCAGTCCCTGCTTTAAGAACTTCTGACATTACTTTCATCTGGCAACTTATTGGAAATGGAGTGACGTAAAACTGACAGCCTGCCTGGTTCTCCTCCCACCCAGGTGATGGGTTCCTCTTGACTACATTACAGACCTACTAAGGTCTATAACATATTTCAGGATTCACCACCAAAAATTGATTTTATACTGTTAAGCAGTCATACCTTACAAATTACTGGGATAAGGATCCCAAAGAAATTTTCTAGGATTGCTAGCACCTCCCAAGATTCATAAAACTTTCCACGTGTCCATTCCTCTGACGCTGCCTGCAGTCTATTAGACTGACCCAAAGAGAAAAGAAATGCAATTACTGCCTTTAAAAAAAAAGTGATTTGCTATTATATTTCTAAATTTTCCTGATTCTCTGAATTAAACACAGTTCACACTGAAATATCCAGGGAACAATATCATGATTTCTGGGAACAGTGCTTTAACTTTTGTATTGTATTTGAAGGGGTAACTTTGATGGTAGTGTATAGTGTAGCCTGAGGCTGGTAGTTAAAAACTGAGTATACAGTAAATGTAGAGAGTAAATTCCAATGATACTTTAGAGTAGGCAACAAAGACTGTGTTGATTTGCAGAGTTTGAACTTCTGCCTTGGGACTGAAGGCAGTTGCAAAAATCTCATGATTGCATAAATTTATAGGAAGTTACTTTGTGATTGTCTCCAGCTGATATAGCAGCTTGGCAATAAAGATATGATAGAAGGATTTAGGATTTTTACAGCTAATGCTAAGTAGAACAGGAAAAGGCAGAATAATGACTTACAATTGAAAACCATCCTTGCAGCATAAGGCAATGATTTCTTCTGAGACATCAAAGTGACAGAATTTCAGAAATATTTCTCAGTTTTGAAGTTTGTGCAGCATATTTTGCAAAACAAAACTTGAGCTGTTTTTAAGAGTGCATTACCTAATTTAAATTAAGGTTGTAACCCCTTACAGTGGAATTTGTCAGTATTTGCTTTGAAGAGAGAGAGAGAACTTCCCCATGGTTTATAAGCAGGAGCTGTTTTAATTACTTGTGTAACAGTTCTGTTGCTCTGAGGCAGTGAGAGCCTCTCCAAACAAAGCAAGGAGCAACATTTCTAATGAGAGGACAATGACAGTTCACCTTTAGCTGGAGCCAGAGCTTAGGAGGCTTTGTCAGACATGGGAAACCACGCACACACATGGATGCACACACAGTCTCCCGGGGTTCTGAAGCGGGCATTGCAAAATGCACAGAGCCCGACATCAGTGCCTGCTCAGCAGCAGCATCTGCCAGTAAAACCAACCAGTGAATCTGGGCTTTCTGTTTCATTGAACATGTCTTACTCTCTGTGATCTTAGTTGCATCATATGTGACTTTTTTCAGGAGAATCATTATAAAATAAAAGGATATAAAGTGTTGAAGGATATAAAGCGTAAAAAAAATATAAAGCCCAGATTCTCTAGGCTAAGAATGATCCTAATATGACACATAACATTAAACACATTGTAACCTATACTGCTCTGTAGAAGGTTGTGCAATGCTGTTAACCTGTTCTATATAGCAAATAATAAAGAGTAATTAACTTCCACTGTCCTTATCATAAGATACTGTTTTAATAATATCTCTCCATTAGTAAGTTTTCAAATATTAGTCACATTCATAGGCAAGTCACTCAATTTGCACATTCTGGTGGAATTTTTTCACCATGCCAATCCTAATTTTTCTTGCAACATAAGAAGCAGTGAATGGACAAGGCAAGTATATTTACATCAAAAGAAAACTGACGACCTTATCAGTCTAAAATTTGTTTGTTTGAGAAATTTTTTAAGAAAACCAAAGATAAGTTACTTTCCTATTCCAAATTTATGACTATCTGTTTTACAGAAAGGTGATGGCACTCTAGAAATAAAATCTTAAGAACTTCTTCTAAAACAGTTTTTTCCCTCTTTGGGGAATAATTTCTGCTACTCAGCACCATTAGCCACAGCCTGGATGCAATTTTCAGTGGTTAGTCCTTGAAGTTTTGGTTTTGCAACAGTTTTTATGAGGAAGTTAATCAGATCTTTGTTACTTTGGTTTTAAAACATTCAATTATCTTTCATTTTTTTCCTGCTTATCCTTCTGTGGAGGTCTGAATACTTACTGACAGTGATATTGGCTGGACGACAACAGCTGACAGGGTAAAGAGATTTTTTTTCTTGATTTACAGCACTTTGTTGAAAGAGCATGCAAATTATTTTGTTTCAATAAAAATGGGAAACAGCATTTCAAAAGCTTGTGTCTGAATTCTGAATTACTGCAGTCACCTATAGGGAATTTGTGGCCTAGAGACTGACAGAAGAGGAAGGTAACTAGCAAACTCTGAGAGCAGTGGAACTAAAGTAGTTTTAGATTGAAGAGTGTGATTTCTGTTTGAGCAACAAAAGGACAAAAAGAGTCAGTGAAAACCTTTCCCTTGCCATCTGCCATGTTGCTAACCCCTTAGAGTATCACTTCACACTAGTCTTTTGACATTTGGCTCTTTTCCAAGGTTATGCTGTCATTCTTTACTGAATCTGCATGAGTCTGCCAAGAGATCTGTTTTTATAAATATACATCTTAAAGTAAGCACAGGCCTGAGATGCAGTTAATACTTCAAGTGCAAGTTAAGAGCTTGAAAAACCTCAATCTATATAAGTGCTTTGCAGGGACTATCATGAACTTGGCATTGAGCAAAGATGATGCTCATAATGGTTCTATGTTGCATGTTCTTAGGGCTCCTAGGCATCAGGAAGCTGCATCCCTGCACAGGGACACAGTATTCTATAATTTGGCAAGGAAAAATTTTGTGTGACTTTTAATGAAGTTGTAGCTAATGGAAACATCTGGAACTGTCAGTGAATGGGACAGCTGGACTAGTAAGGGAGATGGGCCTCAGTCACACAAGACAGATACAGATAAAACAGGTTGTAGGAAGAACGATCCATTACAAGAAAATGATCTGTAAGAAAAAAAAAGGAAAGCATTAAACAGTGGAACACATTCCTGCAGGTCACAAAAACAACACATGATAGCTTCACATTTTCTGATTTCTGGTCAACTTTGAACTGCTTTTACTACATAAGAATTTAAAGGATTGTTTACAGAGTATTGCTACACATGAAGAAATTGATCCTCTGACAGGTAGCTTGCAGCCTGGCTAAGTATGCTACTCCAGGATTCTTTCTGCACTGTAGAAATTATTTTGGCAATCCTATCTCCAATTTCTGTCTCCCATAATCTTTGTCAAAAAACAATGTATTTTCTACTAAAGTTGAGTTACTAACCTTTCTATAATTGGTACAATAAAAGATAATCATGAGGCTATGAATATTGCACCTGAAACCAGCTTCTTAACAATATAACAATAGTTCAATCAGCTGCAGCATTGGTTCAAGTGCATTAATTGCCAAAAACCATAACCAGCTGCTTATGAGAGCCTTCTAGTCATTATCAGACATTAATTGCATTGATTCAGAAGCACTTTTCTCTTACATAACATTACTTACACAATTAGTATAGGTGTGCTGAAACATCAGTTTTGAACAATATCAGTGCTTTGTGCTGTTGTTCTAAAAAAAGGCCAAAAAAAGTGAGTCTTCAATAACTAAATGATAGACAGACTCAGATTTTTCATGTTCCCAAGTGGCAGAGGTTGAAGTTTCAGGCTGTAGATGAAATATACATGATACATTCCTCAGCTAATTATTTGTCAGTATATTAATAAATCACACCAATCCCTGCAAGGCTATCTAAATTTAGAAGGTTCATGAGATGTAATATATAATTAATACCCTTAGATTGGATGGCTTAAAGGCAAGTGATTTCCTGATCTCATATGAAGTAGAGAACATTTATCTTTGTCCAAGTCCCAAATTGCCAGCATGCCTGCTTTTTGGGACTGTGTATAAATGTTTCTGTCATTTATTCTGGTTCATGAGAAGAAAACAGAAAATATATAACAAGCAGAGCTAGATTTTTTAAAACTCATGAAGTTGTGTTTATGAATGATAAACAAATAAAATCCTATATGTGCACATAAGTGTAATGAATTGGCATTTGATCATAATCATCAATGGGAGATTTACCACTGATATCGCAAGATTGTTGTCAGGTCACAAATATATCTGTGCAAATACCTACATGCAAAATTTTCCAATCATTCAGGCATGTGTCTTCATATTCTGCAATCTCTTCTCAAAATGTTCATCCATAGCCTTTTGGGAAGGTGATCTACACAGCTTCCCACACTGCACATTTCTTGCCCTTTTTTCTGTGGCTCTCCATAGGACTCTTTCCCTGGTCTTATTCTCTCTTCTTGTATGTTTTATTTTTGCATGTCATTATTCAAGTGGGAGGAACCACAGTGTACAGAATTCATTTTTCTCCAGATGCAAAGAAACTCAGTTCTTGCATAGTTTGTTAATCTTGCTAGAATGATACACTCTACAATGGTTTTTATATATCTGCAAGGTTCCTACAGGCAGGACTTCAGACAAATGTACAGATTGACAGGAGATAGTGTGTTTGTACACCTCTCCATTTTTCTATAATCCACAAAGGCAAGCTTTCTTTCTGAGAAAAAATTGCCAAAGAGTCCAAATTAAGTTACAGAATCACACAGAATCGCAGAACCAAGTTCTACAAAAATGCTTCTGCTTTTCTCTATAGACATGAATTCTCCTGTCTGAATAGAATATTACCTGACTAGGAAAGCATCCTTTCAATATCAGGCTACCAAAAGCACAGCTCCCTCCTCTCCTTCAGACCTTCTCCAGTATCTTTCTGACCACTGTGGATAGCACAACCATATAGTCCTTCCCACTGTGGAGAAAATAATCTTCACTGATGAGGTTACTCCTCCCCAGGCTTGTGACAAAATTTATGCTGTCATTTATGTAGTATTATTTACACAATTAACTTCTCAAAGGTCCATCAAGCAGATGGCTTAAAATCTTCTGAAATTCAGTGGTTAGAATAGAGTCTGTAACTCCAACTGCAACAAGGCTGACCATTTTTATCCTTTCTCTTGGACAGGATAAAAATTTTTATCCTGTCTCTTACATGTGACCCACTCCACTTGGAAAAGGTAGAATGCAAGCAGAAAAGGTAGAGGACATGAAGAAGCAAAGGCAGAAAATTAAGTTGGTAAATTTTTTATCATATAATAAAAAAGGAGAAAAATAACCATCTCTGGGTCAAGAAAAAGGAAGACACAGCTAATGGCTTCATAGTGACAAGTGCTAAAATACCAGCTTTTGAAGTGGAACTTCCTTTCAAGTTACCTAATTCCTTTAAATATTTCCCAAAATCTTTTTTCTGCAATTGAACATACCTTTGCAATTGCAATTAAGACCACTTCTTGCTTGTGTGGACAGATACATAGGCAACATTGAATGTAGACTCAGGAGCATTCGAGAGGAAGGCCACCTGGATAAAATCCTGTTTCTCATCTCTGACATGACCTGATGTCCTGTCAGCAGCTGGGATGGAATTTGTTTTCTTCTCAGTATCTGGTGCAATGCTGTGTTTCAGATTTAGTATGAGAATGATGTTTACAAGACACTGATGTCTTTGGTGTTGCTCAGTAGTGCTTACCCAAAGTCAAGGACTTTTCAGTGTCATGATCTGTCAGTGAAGTTTCTGCAAGTTGCTGGGGGTGAACAAAGATGGGATAGCTGATCCAAAGTGGCCAAGGGGACATTCCATGCCTTCACATGTCATGCTCAGCATACGAGCAGAGGGGAATTGGCCGTGTGCCACGGACAGCTGCTCAGGAACAGACGGGGCACTGGTCATTGTGTGGTGAACAACAGTATTGTGCATCACTTGTTTTCCTTGGGTTAATTCCTCTCTCTTCCTCCTTTTCATTGTTATCATTTTTACATTTTACTTTGTTTTTATTGTTCAACTATTGTTATCTTAACCCAACAGGGTGGGGAAGAGGGAGCAGGAGCTGATGCATGGCACTTAATTGCCATCTGGAGTTAAGACAGAAATGTTAAGAACCTACATATTCAGTAATATATTCAGAGACATATCTTTAGAGATATCAGTACCTACACATGGAATGTCTTAAAATTACAAAAGTACTGTACCTGAAGGTGATGGACTGAGTTCTTTGATCTCTCCTCCTCTTTTTGCTTGAAGGGAAAAATCAGACACTTCAAATATTCCAGTTTAGACCCAGGGGAAAAATAAAATGCTTGTTCTGTTATGTACTTGAAAAGTGGAAGATTTATTTTAAGAGAGATTGATGGTTAACACAATAAGGAAAGGGCAAGAATAATACCTAAAAATAATATGAAAGAAAGAGTAAGAGATTAAGATATTTTGTTTCAGATTTTTGTACTGAGGAAAAGCATGCCAATCTTTTTTAATTGTTTGTCTGTCCTTGTGTTTTCATTTTGTCCTACTGTACTGCTTAGGATCATTCCTATCAGCACTAAAATGCGTGTATTGTTTAACAACACCCCTAGACTATTTTTCCTATCTGGAACACATCTCCAAAACAAACAAGACACTCAATCAATGCAGAGACAATGCATCACGGTAATGCAATCTAGACAGTGAACAAGTTCATAGGAAAAAAATAAGATCATCTTTCATTCCAGCTTTATAATCTCTGAATAACAATTTCTAATTCACATTTGCTGCTCTGCAGCTCCAACAAGGTAAAATAGTTTAAATAAAAAAAAAAACCACCTCTGAAATGAAATACTTACATATTTTTTCTCAACATCAAATTTGAAAGAAACTGTTCCATAAAAGAATATACTACCTTGTAAACACCTGTCTTTTTGCTGAAAAATCAATCTGACAGAAAATCATAAAGAAGTCATGGAGGTCTTTTTCAATCAAAATACACAATTTTTTGTATTCATGTTGTGATAATAGTCACAGTCACACCATGAGGCAGGGTTTCTCCTAAGACAGACCGCCTCCTACATATGTGCTAGCACTCCAGTCATGTGGTGGCTACACTCTGATCCAAGGTAGGGGCACACCACTATAAGTTTGCGTATTCTTAAATGTTGATTTTGGCATATGCAAAATGGATATAATTTTGGTTTTAATGAAATAAAAATATTACACGGGAAAAATATTAGTACTATTTATAAATTGGAGAAGACTTCTTCCATTCTTCATGGGTAGAAATAGACAAAGAATGAAGATCAATTAAATTTTTTTAGGCATCTAGGTCCAATAGGAAAGGAGCTACAGACAGGGTGACTATGCTAAGAAACATTGTGACTTAATGAATGGCAAATGGAATTCTATGTACTACCCCATAAAGTCAAGGTCAGAGAAAAAAAAATGCTTCCTGCAAAAACTGGTTATGGACTGCATACAATATTTTGAGTATTTTTAAGAAGATTTTAAAAAATAAATCAATGTGGAAGGATGTAGCAAATTTATTTTGTATTATTTTAATCCCTCCTTTCTTGGTATGATTATTTTGCAGTCCTGAGCTATCAATTTACTGAATGTTCAGTCTTGAATAGGGATTAAAGTCAATGCAAGCACTCTGAGAACCAGATTTGGATTTCGTATTCAGGACTGTGCAGTATAATGAGAGACAAAGATTTCTCCTCTGACCTGTTCCAGTTCAGTCATCCTGCATGATATTGCTCAATTTTACCCATGGCTGAGAAAAGACAATAGTTATGAGTGCTTCACAATGACAATCGTATGGTATATTCTAAGTTACACTTGCGTGAAAATTATTTACTTTTCTTTAGTCCCTCCATAGCTTTCTGACAGTAAAATCATACACTGAGTTTTACATAGAATAGCTAAGCCACTTGGGGAAATACAATCCAACACCTGTGAATTTATAGTTGCAAAATTCTTGTATTTAAGATATGATTTTTTAAAATTTAATTTATTATTGAATGTGTGTGTGCTTTCTTTTCCTTATTTTTTTTTCATCTGTGTGATTTATCGTTTCAGACCCATGATCAATAGCAAGTGCCTGCCTGGAAAAAATGTCCTGCCATTGTTAGAATTTTTGGAGGGAGAAAAGTCTCTCTCACACAAATATTTTATTTAGATTTTTCTTGCTTTTGCTAATCTGAAATCAATAACCTGTTTGAACCTGCAGCCAAAATTAGGATGCACTCACCAAGAGTGAGACTTGGTGGCCCTCACTGCACAAAATAAAATTTGTGTGCTTCCTGAGGAAGCAGGAGGGTGTGACAGGACCCCCTCACAGGTCTTACCCACACAAGCAGCTCACAGGGAATTTGTGAGGAAATCCAGGAACATATTAATGCAGTTCACAGGCTGATGGCAAGGCTCCACACAAGGGCACTCAGCCCTTTGAGACTGTGGGGATGGCTGCACCCCTGGCTGCTGCACACCATGTAGGTGAGAAAATCAAAGCTCACATTAAAAAAAAAAAAAATCCTTTACTTTGTCAGACAACTGGGAACTTGTCAGCAGAAGCAAGTCAAAACACATGAGCTGATTCCAGGTGGCCTTGTGCCATTTCCAGGCACACACACGGAACTTTTCCAGATATGTTGACTAATATAGCTAAAAATGATAACCACAATGACAACATTGCTGTAACTAGGCTTTTTTTGCATCCACATTTTTATTGTATCTGCTTGGTCAAATACACTGAAAAATTGATTTCCAAATTCCACCATGTGATACTGAGCAAATTTCCTCATTTTGCTAGGAGAAGAGATACAACAGAGAACTTTCTTCATTTATACAGTAGCATGGCCAGATATATAAGCCAAAAAACTCACTGGTTGTCTGCCAGTCTGAAATGAGCACTTGAAGATTTTCTATCATGTTAATGGCTGCTAAAATAGCAGTGTTTCATCCTTATCAGAGTGATTCCAGATGAAACTATCCCATATAAACACCAGTGCTTGCTTAAATAAGCAAAATAATGCTGTGCTTGCCTACATTTTCTCTATATTCTTAAAAACCTTGTCAGAAGCCATACTAATTTTTTCTCACATACATCGGGGCTAGGCAATGAAGTCTCCCCAACAATGAAACCAAGGCATGAAATAGTAGGTAAATGATCTACAAAATATTTCAACGATAAGAGTTTAAGAATTTGAAATAATCAAGCTTTTCATTATTGCTGGCTCTAAAAAAAATTGTTCTTCATTCATAGTTTGTTATCCCAAAACCCTGCTAATAAAGCTGGTGCCTTAGGGCATATCAGAGCTAGTGCCAGCTGGGAAGCAACACAGTCAGTTTAATCCAGTACTGAAGCTGAGTTTTCAGCTGACTTGGAATACAAACAGATAAACCTTATACCTGAAAGGATGTGGGCCATATCTATATGAAGTGCCATGTAAGTTTGTCATCCTAGAATATGTGCTATAGACATATTCTTCCTGAGGTGTACAGTCCATCCTCTTACATCTTTTCTCAGACTTCTAATTTTTCCTAAGCTCTCTAATCTTCCTCCCTGTTCCTTTCTAAATTCCTCCAAGTAAATGCTACATATGGTACATTCTTTCTCTCTTATCACATCACAGAACTTATTTTATCCACACTTTCTCATCTAGTATTCTTTGCTTCAGGCTGAAAACCCTGTGCCCTTCCTGCCAACTGCAGCCTTGAAACACGTGGCTGCTTGCACATGCCTGTAATGAGGCAGGAGGAAACCATAAACAAAGAGGTTTGTATTCTGACACCTTCTACAAATAAAGCAGATATACAGAGACCAAAATTACACAGATGAGTATTTCATGGGGCATAAATCTGTGCCCACACTATAAAAGTTAAGGTTGAGTGCTCTTTAAAAATGTATTCAGAATAAATCTCAAAGCTGGAAAACAGTAAGTGAATCCTTAATGTGTCATTAGAAATAGTCTTTAATACTTACAAAAATATATCCTGTTATCAGGAGCACTCAACATAGCAAGCTTAATCCATTTAGCGCTATATCTTCATACTGTCTTCCTTTTTTCCCATCTGTGCTTGCACAAATCTTTCCTGTAGGATTGCAGAAAGCACTGTCATTCTGGGAAATGATAAGTGTCACTAATACCAAGCCCACCCAGGTAGTATGTGTGCATAAATCCTAGAAATAGGTTTTCCCCTCTCATGGATTTAAGTATCCCATCCATTCTGAATGCAGAATCAGAGACACTAATCATGATTAAAAATTGAGTCTTTAAAAGCATAGCAAACTGCTATAGAATAACTTATTAAAATAAATAATACTGTCCACATTAACCATTTCTCATGTTATTGCCTATGTCTGAGTTTGGATTTGGGTTTTGAGGGTGTTTTTTCTGTATTTTTTAAATTATAATTATAGACACTCATTTGTTACATACATTTTTAATTAGCTGTTAGGAGGACTTGACCATATATGCAGATCGTTCTGCTAACAGAGCATGCAGGGACTAATTTCCATCTATATTCATATTAAATAGTTGTGCATTTCTATATTGGAAAACCATGATTGGAATAACAAATTTCAATTATAACCAAATTTTGAACAAGATATCATCTGTGTTTTCAGATGAGTTGTTATTTCTCATAGTTCAATTTCCTGTAATGATACTTAATCTAACCCAAGTACTTTAAAAGTAGCTTTTTTGATGGATACCCACTAGTAATTGAAATAGCAACCATTTAGTTTAAAAATGAGAATTTTAAGTTCATTATCTGTCCCCTGCAGAATATGCATGGATAATTTATTCCTATCCATAATTCACTCCTTGAACAACTCTCATTTGTACTATGAGAGACTATGAGAACCATATGCTCTGCTTTTATTTAGACTTTGGTACAAAATATTTAATTTCTGGCACAATCAGTTATAGTCTCTCCAGAAATTAGATCCTCCTTCCTTTTCTTTCCATGTGACTTCATTTGTGCGCAGGAAAAATGATTGTTCAGATCAATATTTGCTGAGTGGCTTTTCTGTCATTTTCAGTTCTCATTTTGAAGCTAAGCTTCTTACAGAATTTTTGTTGTTAAAAAACACATTTAATGATCCCAACGGTGTTGATCTGTGTGTACAAGAATAAATGGATATAAAAGTATCTGCCTACAGAATTTAATAGCTTTCAATAAGATTAAGTCCCCTAACTTTATGGATACCAAAGAAGATTACAAAATCCACTGAAACAAGCAGACATCTCAAGTCCATCTTGTAGACAGAGAATTCCAGGCTCTGCATCTCAGAAGTCAATCAGAGCCAACAAACCAGAACTCAAGTGTCTGGAATTTCTTTTTTGTACATTTAAGTCTTGATATAATAAAACTAGGGCCATCTTATGGAATTATTGCATGTTTGGAGTTGAAACAAACCTCTGGAGATCATCTAGTACAACAGCCCTGCTGAGGCTGGGCCACCCAGAAGAAACTGCAAAGGATCATACCCTGGAAGGTTTTGAATATCTTCAGAGGGGATCCAAAACTTCCTGGAGCCTTTTCTAGCATCCTACCACCCTCACAGAAGAGATGGCTGTCCTCACATTCCAATGGAACTGCCTCAGTTTCAGTCTGTGCCCTCTGTCCCTTGCCTTGTTGCTGGGCACCACTGAAAAGAGTGGTCTGTCCTCTTGACATCTGTCCTGAAGGTATTTGTATGCATAAGATCCTCTCTCAGTCATCTCTTCTCCAGGCTAAAATAGCCCAATTCTCTCATCTTTTTCTCATGAAAGAGATGCTCCAGTCCCCTCATCATCTTCACAGCATCCTGCTGGAATCTCTCCAATAGTTTCTTGCACTTCTTGTACTGGAGAGCGCAGAACTCAACACGTGACTCAGAAACAGCCTAACCAGGACAGAGTAAAGAAGAAGGATTGCTTCTTTCAGCAGCACTCTTCCTAGTGCAGGCCAGGATACCATTTGCCTTCTTGGTCACAAGGGCACACAGCTCTTGGACTGCTTACTATCCACCAGGATACCCCAGCTCCTTCTCCAAAGAGCTGCTTTAACAGTCAGCTCTGAATTATGATGAGATTGTCTTGCATAAATTTAAATACACATTAAACACTCTAGAGTGGGAGAGAACAACAGTATCATTCTGCCAATCACAGGTGTTTCAGTACAGTATGTATGTAGAGTTGCTATATGAAACTTTTATTTCAAATTCTTGTATCATCAGGTTTTTAAGACCTGATTGAGCAAAGCCCCAGGCAACCAGGTCTAATCCCAGAGCTGGTTATTTTCAAGCAGGCCTTGGAGACCTTCTGAGCCCCCTTCCAGCTGGTACTAACTGACGAGTGTGTGGACTGAAAACAGAATCTTGGAGCTTGCAGAATTTAGCAGAGGAAATTGCATTACCTCTTTTACACTGGAGGGCAGTATAAAAATCCCTCCTGAACCTGAATTTTACTAATTTATGAATCTCAAGGGTTGGGTATACATTAGCACTTTGGTTCAGAGTACTGCAGTTTTGAACTTCATATCCTGAACATAGCCCCTCTTACAGTGCCTTAGCTTGGTTCACTGAGCAGTTTCAATTTATGCAAACTAGATTCCTTTAGGAGGACACTGGAGAGAAAACTCCATAACAGGCATGCACCAAATAGAATCTAAGTAATGGGATCATTAGTGTTCCAATCAGAGGTCAACACTTCAAATGACTTCAAACTGTATGTGGGGTGAAGACATTTGAATCAGGGAATCAGAGTAAATCTGCTAAAAATAATGCCCCAGAACAATGGACAAGACAGAACCAGCTAATTTGATCTGATGATATGTTTCTCCTTTGTACTTGCTGATGTAGACATAGCCAGTACTAGAAAAGTTAAGCTGCCTGGCAAATGTACAGCTGGAAATCAGTGCATCAAAAGAAAGAGAAATTAAAGGAATACTAATGACCTAGGTGAAGACCATAGCAAAACTCAAAATTTTTTGCCTGTTTAAAACTTCAGTCTTACAGAGTTTTAGGACAATCATTAATCTGAAGATTGGGAATGGGAATTAGTTCCCTATTTTTCCAGAACTGTAGCACCAGCTAATGAAAATTTTGGGTTTAATTTTTATGTCCTTTCTCTGTTGTATTTTCAGAAACTCCTCTAATATAACAAACACTGAAAGCAAATCAATATAAAAAATTCTCAGTTCTACAGGGAGAAAAATATGCAGATAAACAAAGTCCCAATTATGATTTCAATACGACAGTTTTTAGGAGTATAATAACCATCCATTTCAAGTTCCATGATAAAAAGACGTACTTAAGCCAGAACGTGGGCCAAGATTTGCCATTATGTCATATCTATTTCATTTTCTGTTTATTGAGAGTATTTCAAATTAATAACAAAGCATATAAGCACAGTGTAACATATAAATGTAATACAGCTGGGTAATAAATGTTGTAAAATAGTAGAAAAGGAGGCAGGGTGGGGGGAGAGAAGGGAGTGTGTCCAGGTTGTTTCTTAGGAACAATAAGTAATCTTAATAAAATTTCCAAAATTACTCACATGTTATTTCAGTAGGCTAAAAGATGTCACAATGAAATCTAAGTCACTTTATATATAATATTAAAATATCTCTACCCTTATCTTGTCCAGAAACCAACAAAAACACCATTAGTGACTTTGGAGCAGCTTCTCTGAAAAGAATTGCTTGCACCTCCCTGTTGAATATGAATCCAGAGCAGAAAATATATTTGTACTTCTTTAGTATCAATTCACTTTCAATGATGCCTTGAGTGAACAAAAATCGTAAAATATTTTCTAGACCTTAATTTTTTCAGGCGGCTGAGGTTGGACTCAGTGAGAGAAACTGTATGGAATTTCCCATCCATCCAGTGTCTCAAACTAGCATAGCCCACAGTCCATGAACAATTAAGAAATTTCTGTCAGTAGGCATTCTAACAGTTTTTACAGAAGCTTCTCTAAAAACTGAATTTTCTTTACTTACCTTAATGCTAAGGAGAGACTGACACACAACTCAGAAACTTTGAGCAGCATTACAGTTCCTAGAAATTTGCTTTATCTCCACTTAGTATATCTTTATTAATTCTAGCATTTTCTATAACATAAAAAAAATCCTCAAAACAATTTCTTTGAAACTGTTTTTAAACATTAATTACATTTTTTCCAGCTTTCTGCATAGATTAGAGGTGTACTTAATCAATATAAGAAGTTCCATTTCAGTAAAAATTTTAAGCTACTGCATAGTCTTAAGCAAATCCTAAATAGTCAGTGAATTACTTTTCATGCTTAAAGTAAAATATGCTGATGGTGTTTTGCTGAATCAAGACTACGTTTTTAGGCACTCAGTAGGGTTATGGCAGAAGAATTAGAGGCAGCATCTTATTTCGTGATGTAAACATCAGAAGAGGGAAGATGTGCAACTGAGAATGCAGAACCGTGTTTAATCTTCAATAAATCAATATAAATATTACTGTTTTGTAATAATAATAATAATAGGAACCATCTTTACAGACCTATTGGAAGATTTTTTTTTTCTGCTCTGATGACTTAAACTTGTTTTTTATTTCTTTAATTTTTCCCCCCTCTCTCTACTGATCCTTCTACAACACTGATGATGTGAATCATCATAGTGCTGTTGATTAGTGCCGTTGCATATTTTTGGTTAAGAGACAAGTTAATGTGAGCTATCTTTGCTTTTAGAAAGTAAATTAGATCCAGTTTCTTAAAAAATAAGCTAAATATGCAAAAACTTTATGAACATGCTAAAATATGTAGGTCACAGCTTTACCATCCAAGACAACTTGTTTAGCCATCAACAGATCCTATGGGCTGGCTGAAGCACTGTGAACTACTGAGTGTGTGAGCACTGAGCATAGAGTGAACTTCACACTCTTGAAGCTTAGTGTATTCATCATTACCTTCAATGAAAAATTTATCAGTCAAAAAGCCTTCCTCTTTCAGTTTAGTCAGTTTACATTGATTGAAATATTTTTCAAATCTAAAACAGACCAGACAGTAATTTTCACTATACAACTAAACAGACTTTGGTGTTATTTATAGAAAAATATCTGTATTTATTTTATGATTTATTAAAAATCATTTTGATAATATTTGCATTAAGAAAAGTTAAAATACTTCTTACCCAGTCAAATAAAATAATTTGACTTGAACATTTTGGTTTATCCCACTTGAAATCAAGTTTAAAAATTTCTTTAACCCAAATTATTTTTTCTTAAGTTTTTAGTTTAATAAAAAACTGAAACCATAATTTGTTCACACAACTGCAAAATCTTTTATACATGGTTATGAAAATTACATTCAATAATAGATATCTTTCAAATGTATGTGACAGGTATAAGGTTGATAGCTCTGAGAAGTTACTCAGCACAGAATTTTTAAATTAAATTATAGATGAAGATGGTAAGAATCATGTGTATGTAGAGTTTCAAAAATGAAATAGAAACCCAGAGACAGCAGAAAATGTCTCTTGACTAAATATTCCTCCATATTTTTACATTCTGCAGTCCTATGATACTCTACACTTGAAGTACAGATATGCTCAAAATCCTCAAAATGCAGGTTGTGGTCTTACTGAACCAGAACTCGTTCATTCTGTAAATAGGAAGCAAAAAGACAGCTTGTGTAGAATACTTCAGGCCTACAGGTTCATTCAATTCTAAAATGAAAAAGTCAGTGACCTAATAAGTTCTAACTCACTTCCCCCCCACTTTTTTATGGGTTTTTAATATCTGACATTGGAGAAAAACCTGTCCCAACCATTTTTTTGTCACCTGCAGTTCAGTGTTGGTATTGGTATGAGAGTATTGTCTAGTGTTTATCACAAGTAGCTAATATTGCTTCCTTGCCCAGATCACGGTTGGGGTTCATAACATTGTAATATCTTCTTCCCATTCATTCCTTTCTTTAGTGGCAATATAAAACTGCATTTTTTTTCCCCAAAAAATCCAACTAGACTGTACTATACTTGTAATTCAACACAAGCCCAGGAAAATTAAAGCCACCAGAATGTGGGTCTCATCAAGCTTCCTTCTTTCAATTACAGGGGTTCAGAGCCCCTGGATCACTGCTTGATGTGGTGCCTGACACACCCTGTAGTAAAATGGACACTGCCAGGGAAACTCCCAGACAGACATAATAGCCATCTGAAATTCAATAATTCCCAAGAAATTCCACCAACTATGAAAATAACACGTGTCATTAGTCTAGGCACATTCCTTTTTGTCCTTGTTTATATTAAATTCCCAGAGAGACTTATGTAAACTGATAGTATAAAATATGAGATTATAACAAAAATACTTCACACAAATGAATGTCATTGTCTACACAGACTGACTACTGAAAAAGAAAGACATTTGTCTCTTTTCTCATTTTTTTTTATTCTTGCACCTCTTTATAGCAAAATTCCCTCCTGAATCACAGTCTTATTAAAATTTATTCCTTTCTTTTCTTTTGTCATAGTGAAATAGAAGTATTACATTTTTACATAAGTTATTATCCACAACACTCCCCATACACTGAAAAAAAGCATTTCTATTGATGATTCAGCCCAATGCAAATGGTTTTGTACCAAATCTTTTATGTAGCACTAAAGATTTTTTTTATGTGATAATTTTTTACAGGAGCTCAATATTTTGAATTCAGCTGAGGAATCACTTTGCTATTTATTCAATAGCTTTCTATTTTCTTTAAGAAACAAAAAGCTTTCTCCTCTTTGCATGATTTACTACCAAAAAATTCATCTGCTACTAAGGACAGTATAATTCATAAAGCCCAGTAGTGAAAATATTTACTGTGTCCTGAAGACAGAAGTACACTCTCAAAAAATTGAGTTGCTTAATACCATTTTTTAGTCTCACAATAAAATCAGTACCTATTTCATCAAGTTGATATCAGTTTATAAATTTCTAATTAGATACACTATCACTAAATCCAAATTAATTTTGGAATCTTTCCTGAAAATATTAAAAAATTAATCCTTTGTGCTTTATGCTGGACAGCATTGGCTTATCAAAATTTCAATGTAAATCATTGAGAATTAAACTGCTTGTGTCACTGCTCTGTTTCAAATGTAATTCAAATCTAGTAGCAAGAAAAGGATTGTCATGCTCCAAAGAGCACCAAGAAACTCCCACATGAATTTTCCCACATCTGGATTTTCAAGATATCTGAGTTTTTCAAAATTGTGATAATAGATATCATAGCAGATCTCTACAGCTTTTTTACAGCTTGATTAGGATAGAAATGAAAATGGTGCTGTAACATTTTAGGCTTACTATACCACCAATCTTCATACCTTTACAATTTTGTAAGAGGGAAAGAGCGAAGAATGAGGGAATAAAGCTGTTGAAACTGATATATTCCTTCAAATTCAGTTTCAGATTAGATGTTTCTCAAAGAAATGCTTCCATCAAAATGCATATTTACACCCCATCCCTCCAAATTTTATGTATGTTTTCATTACATAGGTCCATCATGAAATTTGTGAATGGAAGCAATAAAAGCCTCTGAAGAGCCACTAGCCTGCTGTTTGGGGAATTCACTTGGACCATAGAGCAGCTCTTCTGAGAGAAGAGTATTGCGTTACCAGAATCACTGTCACTTTCTGAATAACTCACAATCAGTCATAGTTTTTGCCTTTAGTCTTTAGTTAGACAATTTTCGCTTCAGAAAAGATTCCAAGACTATTAATGCAATGTTTTATTATGCTGCCAATTCTTGAATGGTTGCCCAACTAACAATGGATCTTGCATCTCAAATTGTTTGAGAGAGGACTGGGGAAGGGCAGTTGAAGACAGCAAGATCAGTGGAGGGAAGGCAATCCAAGTTAATATAGTTTGTTTATGCTCTTTCATAAAACCTGCTGCGCAGAGCTTGTGAAGAAAAAGTTAAGTGCAGCAACATATTCATGGACTTATATGCACTGCCTAACTCAACAGGGAATATAGCCGGATCTGCAGTCTAGAAAATATGTGGTCTGTTTCACAACAATAAATATAAATGAGCAAATTCACAGATACACCCATGTGTATCCACTCAGTGAAGTGGATTAGTGCATGGGAAGAAATGGGCCTGGCAACAAAGGCAAAAGAGAATGAGTTATTGACCACATAATAGGATGATCTCTGGGGCTTCTTTGGCCAATGGACCTGACCTGTGTCAGTTCTAGCACAAGTCAACTCTTCTAAAACATAACTGACTCATGGTCAAGGTCCCTTACACCCAGAAACGTCCTTTAAAAATGGCTTAGAAACTGTACAGAAAACGACTGAAAGAGATATGAGACTGCTAATCCAAGAAAAATCTCTTCTGTTTAAAAAAATGGGAAAGAAAACTCTAGGTCCCAGATATCGGTTCAGAATTCAAAAGTATGCCTAAGATAAAAATGTACCAAATTAAAATTGAATTTGATAATAACATCTTATCTGGGACATGGTCTAAACCACCAAATGACATCAATCCCCAAAACATCATTAATTGTCCCCCAGAGCAAAATCAGAAAGATATCAGAGAAACAGGAAGGTGGAAATGAACAATATTATTTTTTTATATTGTTAATTACTAGTGAGACCTGAAAGAAAAGTTCTTGGTGGAACAAATCCTTACACGAACATACATTAACTGCATGCTGCACATATACTTGCATTCATATATATTTGTTCAAATTAGATATCCCCTATTAAATGCTATAGCTGTTTCTAAGAGGCTGCTTTACTGTTCTGTTTTTCATAAAATTTTTGTCTATTGTGTGCATATCTACTCTAGTGACTTCTACTGTATGAGGGATGTTGTTGATATTCTCTGTATGCGTTATTCTGGCAAATTCCACTATAATACATTAAAATCTAAGACTTTGAGACCTTCAATTTCTTCTGACACTGTAAATTTTCACTTTTTATATTTAATAAAGGCTTCAATTCTCTTATTAAAGCTTGTTTAATTTATTTTTGCACCTAGATTACCCAAACTGACATTTTGCAGCCTGTAGCCATCTTTGTATCTCTTGCCTTCCTTCTCATTCCTTGGTATTTCTGTCTTCCAGCATGCCATAACTCGTAGGTCACATATAGAGGCTAGATGGCATTTGAAACTGAAAAGAGTAAAACTGGTCTGAGCTCAAAGATGAGCTGAAGTCATGTATAATTTGCAATTGTGAGCAAATATATGGTAAACTCATTCAAGATTGTATGGAGCAATAAGCCATTGGTTTGAGAACCATCATGTGCTTGCTTTCAACAAACAACTGCATAGAATCTGCTCCTTTATACATGTGAAATCCTTAAAACAGATGTTGTGAAGGTATCACGGATTTAATATAATTTAATTCCTTTTAAAACAAGTGTTACATTCTATTTCTCTACATTGATCACAGTTCTTTGTGGGACACTCTTTCCATTTTCCTGGATTTGATTTTTTCCACCCCATCCTTAAAAAAATGATTTAAAGTCTCACATGAGCTGTTTTATTCTCTGACTCCGCCCTTCATTAATTTTTGCCTATCAGCTGCCTTTGGATAAATATGTCCTGAATTTTGGTCACAACATCATTGTCTGTTGGTTCACCTCTTTCTTTGCAGGTTAAGATTTAATTTTAATACTTCACCTTTTTCTAACCGGCTTTCTCAGAAGATCTCTAATGATTTTTCCCCATGCTCAGAAAAAAAACACACTGAAGAAAGTATGGAGAGAAAGAATAGAGAGTACCTCATTTAATGAGGTGAAATATGCTCTGATTATGATCTAGGTAACATGAAGAGGGCAAACTCTCTTTTATGAGGTAATAGTCTCATTAAAAGTTACAAAATATGGAAAAATTAGAGTACACATGGTGTTTACAGTGTTTAACCATGAAAGGCATTTTAGCAATCAATAACATGATTTTATGTGCTACCTATGGTGGTCTACATTATCCAATCCACTTGAAACTTAAACTAGTCCAGGACTATTAGACCTCTTGCTCCACAGTTTAAGTAGACAATGACTATGTATCATTTATTTCCAGTGATATTTCTTTAACCATTTTCATTTACATTACAATTTCTAATAATTTTTAAATACCCCAGAGAAAGCAGCAAAAATTTTACTATACCAGAGATTTAAACAAGCAGCATACTAGATTATATTATGAGTGGGATGGTTTTAAGAAAGCACTTTTTCATGTCTACAAAGAAAAAACTGTCAATGAAAAAACTGTTTTGTAATGTCAAAGCCTACTTCATAAATTACCAAAATTAATGAGGTAAACATACTCCAGTGCATAAAGAATAGCACTTTCTTTCTGCTACCTTGCAAGGAGAACAGGAGTATTTTAGGGAAGAGTGGTAAATATGACTTCACTATATCAGTGATGAAGTGGTATGTTAAAATTTTACTTTCTTATTATAAATAATGGATATCCTAGAGACATTGGATTTATTTAATTAACAAATTAAGAAAGACAATTGAAAATTATGGTGTGCTATCTGATCACACTGTTCATGAAAGCACTGGGGAATGGGGGAATATTTTAATTTACCTGGGGCACAGACATTCATGGACTTTTTGGATGACACAGGATGGAGCAATTAATGAGTGACAGACCTTAAACTGACATTTTAGAGTAATGCTAGGATGAAAGCTGAAATTTATGTACCGCTCTACCACCTACTCCTACTCACATACATACACAATTAATGAAAGTAAATAATGAACTTTTAAATTAAAATTTCTAATGCCATATTACTTTAATAAGTGGAATAAGTATCAGGACAACACTATCTGAAATTATAAACCTGTATCTTGCTCAATTCCTTTGTCTCTGTTTTTTCCCTCACTTCAAACTCCAGTTGCCTCCTGAAAACTTTTCTGCATTTTTTTACCATTAATAAAAAGAAAATGTATCCATTTCAAAAGAAGAATTATACATGGAAATAGGAAAATAATTTTCTCTTAATACCTAAGCAACAGAAATCATACAAAATCTTTTTCCTGATTCATGTCAACTGACCTTACAAAGTCAACAGAATTGGCTGTGAGGGAAGGAAAGCAGATTTTTTTGATATCCTCGATCATCAGAACAAAATCTTAAGAACAGAATATGGTCCCTCAAACTGAAGGTAAAACATTAAATAATGTCAACATACTGAATATTTGCTAAAAAATGCATAACCTGAGGTTAAAACCCATGGTTCATTAAGTTATAATTATTGACCTTTGCCATGAAGATTTTGCTAGGACTTTTATGGTCACATGTATCTTTTTACAGCACAAAATAATTGTACTTTCCTTGTGTCCTAACAAGTTACCATTAATGTTCCCAGCTAACAATCTCCACCTACACTGGCTAAAGAATCTGATTCAGACATGGAAGATTTCTTTGTAGTGGTTTGGTGGTTTTGATTCTCCTCTAGCTGGTTAGCATGAATGCATAAAGCTAAATAACAGTCATAATGCATTCATAGTTGGTGAGTCATTCTTATTTTAAATATTTGGAACCACATTAATATCTGAATATCACACAAGTTTCCACACAGTTATTTTTACAACAGTCTTAAAACTGAAATGTGCTTTTTCCTCTCTATTTTCCTTCTGGGAAATGAAGAAGAGAGATACTGAAAACTAAATCCAGAAAGGGTCTGTATTGCCAGTCAAAACTCACAGCCTGAAGTTAGGCTAATTATCCCTTCTAGAAACACTGGCTTCACAAATACCAGAGAGGTGACAGGGAGCTGCTTGTGCTAGCTGAGAAAGAAATGCCTGCAGGTGTTTGATCTTTGTTTGAGCAGCCCAGTCATAGAACAGAATCACAGAAATGAAGATACTTGCCCCATGACCCAGGCAAGAGAGCACTTGTCTTGAAGATCATGCCAAGTGCTACCCTTCCGGCTTGATGGGAAACATTTGATTTGATCTCTGAACAAGTATTTGATCTCAGCTTTTTTATGTCTGAGGAGAGTATCTCAGCACCAAATCTGCCACATAATTTATTCACATGAATAAATAGGGGATTTTATTAATCACCTCAAATTAATCTCTTAAATATAAAGCTCTGCGATTATTTTTGTGTCTTTTAGTCTATGTACTCCAGTGAATGATTATTAATATAATGTAAAACATTTTCAGACAAACAGGTTGAGGTAATATCTTTAGACTCTGGGACCAAGTCAAAATAGAAAATGTCCAAATTAGGTCAACGGAGATCTTTCTGACCATATAGTTATTGACTCTCAAAGCTGGTCAGAGGCCTGAAGTGACACAAGACACCTTTTAGATTGACTTCTCCAGATAACATCTAGTTCTGGGACAAACGCATTAATTTCAGTGTAAGGAAGAGTTAAAATAGATCAGTGGCAGCAGGTTGTTCAGTCACTTAGCCGTCTAGGAATTCAGATTAATGAAAACATGGAGAATATTTCCCCATAGTACAGTGCTTCATGTCAGAAACAGAACTTCTCCCTCTGCAGTTCGTTCAGCTCAGGCAGTGCAGTGAACAAGTGTGGCTTTTCTCCAAGATTCCAGACAGTTGATTAGCAAGGAGCTGAAATACCTCTGCATAACCAGTAAGTGCACTTTTTCTCCTGTATTTATTTTCTGGAGAAGACAGTGAGCCACACTCAACAGTCAACCAACCACAGATCCATTTAACTCAAAATCTGAAGAATCATGCTCACCAAAAAAGAACAAGAAGAAACATATTTCATTATGAGGTATTAGAAGTGACAACAAATCATACTGATTTGTTATCACAGAATCCCTCTTCACTCTTTAGCCTTCATATTACTGTGATTATTTTAGGTCACTTTATCCAGAACCTCTTGAGAAATCTTTTGTGTTCTATACAACAGATGTACTTATAATTTGTGTTTTAAATGGACAGGCTGGCTACAAAATGCAATATAGCCGATTAAACTTATCCCTGTTACATCTTCCTTATCCCACAAACCAGCAAACATTTTTTCCTCTTTTAATCAAAACTGCAGGCGGCACTAGTAACTCTTGTTGTTCTAAGATGTTCCATGCCAATGATTCAGGCTGTATAATAGGAGTTGAAAAGGAGGATGTACACTTCGATAAGTCTGCGCCATTAAAAGATTTCAAAGTATCTGATTCTCTTGCAAATTAGTTAGCCAGGCAAATTAGAACAAAAACAAACAAAAAAGACAGTGGTCAATTAAGCTTCTGAGGCAGTAGGCAACAATAGAAATGTTCCTTTCTCACAACCAAGCAGCTGCTGAACAGTTTTTTGTACATATGTTTCTTACCAAGCTTATAACTGGGAATAGAAGGACTAGGGATCTGCCAGTGTATGGTCACACCTCTGGAAATGAATGCACATGAAATAATAAAAAAAATTAAATGCACTGTTAAAGTAAATAATTCTATGTTTGACATTCCACATGGAATGCACTGTTTCATTTGACTACCATCATTACTACACATACATCATATTTTTCTCACTATTCCCCAATAGAAAAACCTAATTGGAATTCAAGGTAGTGTTTATTGATAAAATGAAAAGGCAGTAATCAAGGAATTAGATTATTATATCATGCAGAATAAATAAAGCCCCTAACCATTTCAAATCCTTACCGAGATTCACCAGCAGAAAGGATGTTAATAAACAACTCTGCTTAGTCTTAGTGGTTAAGAGTGAAGATGCATGCACGTGATTTATCAAGGCTTTGTAAAAACTTCTCCCAGAGGGCACAAACACAGAGACTCTTTCGACTAAATTCACAGGATGATCCATAAAAGTCACACATTTCTTCATTCTGAGCTTTATCTGAAGGGGAATGTCTAAGTCATCTTGAGCACAAAGAAAAAACTTGTATACAAACCCCTTTACCTTTGTCCCTTCTGTAGATCTGTCATTCAAAACCTTACAGCTCATTAGAAAACAAGAAGTTGAAGGAAGAAAGATAACTGAAAATTTCCTCTCTCTGTTAAAATTAATGGGAAATATTTCTATTTCAAATGTTTCTCAGCACTCTGAATGTAAATATTTTTGTAGGAAGGAAAATTATTTTTTTTTAACTTCAAGATATTCCAAAAGGATGGTGCTCTCTGAACAAGCTCATCTATTTTCCTTATCTTGACAAAGAAAAAAATACCATTTGCAAGATCAGCCTGAAGAATTTATTACTTACTGTGGTACTCTGAGCAGACAGATTATTGGTCTAAATAGGAAAGGACCCCCATGTGAAAAAGAAGACAGTAGGGTAGTACACAGAGTACTGATTACATTCTCAGATCCCAAATTTGAAACATTCAGCACGTATTCCCCTCCCATGAGTGCAGGCCAATCTAGAACACAGCAGGAGCATCCTTTTTGAGTAAATTTGCCAGTGCCAGGCACATGTCAGAGATGATGAGTGGAGGCAGAGATGCCAGCCACCTTCTCTGACCTCAGAGGTCAGACAAAGGAGAGTGCGACAAAAGCTAAAAAGCATCAACCCCATAATGATGATGTGGCTGACCTGGCACATCCACTATTCCCATCACTTCTCAGTGCTCCTTTTATTGGTGTTACCTGCTGAGAGAAGAGTGTCTCTGGACCTAGCAGCTTGATTTTGGTCTTAGGAAAATAGTCATAATATGGAAGGAGTTAATCAGACTGCCAACTTCTGCCTTTCAAGTAGTGAATTGCATGAACTGCAAAAAGGCAAATAATGTTCAACTCACAAGTTTCTCAGATGGATCAAACATTCCAGATTGGTGTGAACCAGGCAGGTTCAGCCTGCTGCATTAAAAGCATGCATGTTCTGCCCCTCTTTGTGAGAAACAGTCTGCAAAACAGATGAGGAAAACAGATATCCTCCTTGGAGGCTAAGAATTCCATAAAAACATATATGGTGGGGTTTCTGGGCTACCAACCTTTGCCAACAAATGAGGTTATTTAATTTTATGCTATGAGTAAGCTGCTTCTTCTACTGCAGAAACCATCTTTTATACACGTGTTGTATAAGTAATGTGCACATCATTTATAATATTTTTCCTAGAAGTCCTTTTTCCTGGGAAGTTTTTCCTTTATTTCCTTTTCCATTAAAAGTCAATTCTTAGGCATCATAGAGTGGTGTTTTATCAATATTTGTGGTATATCAGAGCCTTTTTTTCCTAATTCCCTTCAGAAGGTCTGAACACACTGGGCCAAATATCATTCTTGTGTACAAATCTGAACAGGCTTGTTTGCAAATCTGCAGTCTCAGGAAACAATGGCACCTGGAATAGATATTCCAAAGATTTATAGTTCATGAGACATTTTCAAACTTTGCAATGATTAGAGAGGGGAGAAAGAGAAGGTCGTTCCATCTTGATTTTTGTGTGTGTGTGTGTGTTTGGGAGGTAATATGGTCATAACTTCCTGAAATGTCCTTTTCTACTTGTTTTTGAAAACTTAAGATTTAAGAGAGGTACCAAAAATGAAGTCACCAAGAATAGTATTGAAGAATACTATTCTTCAAAAAGTATTTTGAAGAATACTTTTTATATTCTTCAAAACTCACAGCATGAAAGTATCTTATGTGCAAACAGAACTCTAAGCAGAGATCATAACTAGCAATTGTTGAAATTCATCATTAATATATAATTTTCTTAACTCTATATTCATACCAGTTAGATTCCAGCAGCAGTATAAACCATTTAATCAACACATTTCTGTAAAGGTGTTGGTAATTTCAATATTATTTTGAAGTTACCAGAGAATGAGATGGAAGGAATTGGCTGGATATTGCATATCTATTTTTAATTAACCCACTGCAGAGGTTATTTAAACTGAGTAAGCCTTTCTTGCTATATATTGTTGAGCTCAGAGAAACAAGAACTGCTTTGTGCTCTTTGCTGCCTCTGCAGAATTAGTCCATTAGCAAGCACTATTTCTTCAGATTGTGCCAACCTCACTGGTGCTGTTGGTAAAAAATACCTTTTCACCATATGTCTGTGCTGCTGTTTATGAAGGCAAATATTTTTATATCAGCTCCATTCAGATTAAAGAAATAGCTTAAAAATTAGTATCTCTTAAATAGATAATGTGTTTTTTCTTGTACATTAACTTAGCTGTCTCTGGGTTAAAAAGAAAAAAGGATCTGTAAAGTCCTAGCTTTCAGCTTCTAAGATGCAGCAAGTCCTCATAGTGACTCTATTGCAGTAAGCAAATGCAGGATGCATAACTCAACTTTAATTAAAATACTTATCATATTTCAAAATAACTTGGTTTGCAGACCTTAGGCATATGCCCTGGATTTGGTTCTCAGTGTTGATCTTTCCTTTAAAAGCTTTTCTCTGGAATCCTCTCAAAACACTGTGTTAATTAGTTGCCCTATCACTTCCTTTCTCCATTCTGTCCTTTAGCAGTCTTAAAACTCCCTGAGGATGCAAATAGCATCTAGCGTGGGGAACATTCATAGAACTTCAATGGTGCCCCTTTCAAATACCTAACCACACTTTTACTTTAAGGTGCATTCTGAAAAATTAGTTCAATTTTTCCACATGCATACCGGCTCAGGCTCCTTAATGCTGCTGCTGAGACACAGACAGCTTTATTTGAACTGTAAACATGAAACACACTGGCATAGGAAATAAAATTATGTTGATTGCACATGCTCAGCAGGAAGTCCCATTAGAACTCAGTAAAATTGCTTATATTTGCTTATATAAAAGAAAGACGATAGCAGGTAAGATTGCTGCAAAATATTCAGTAGGTGACTTTTTAAGGAAATATTATTATATTCCTATAATATATTGTAACAGCAGGTATAATGATAGGTATCTATAATGATAAGTATCTCTAATTATATATTATTTTCAAATCTTTTCATTTAGCTGCCTTTTTCCTTTGATTAAATTTATTTCAAAGAAGATGGTACTGACACAATAAAACTAAGAGCACACAGACAGAATAACCATGACTATCCTGATGTTATTATAACGTGGAATCTAGAGGTTATCATGAAGGAAATGCTAAGCTGCAGCTTCTTTTCCCAGCACTATTATAAGCATCAGTGCCTTTTCATGTTTTTCACTTCTGAGTGTCAGTAGACAGAATTTACCTATTGAGAATGGTTTTGTGTAGGTTTCCTTTTTTTCAGCATACATGATTGTGCATTTTTCTGCATGCACCATATATTTAATACATCTGCAGATAAATACTTAAAAAATGAAAAAAGTTTTAAAAGCAAACAACATTAAGAAACAATCAAAGAGCATGTAAGTATGCAAAACTCATAACTTAAACAAAACAGAAGGAATTTTGAAGTTAGATAGGGTTTGTCTGTTTTGGAAACATCTGGAAAAATATATTCTTCCCTTAATCTTATCTTCTGACATAGATAAAAAATTTTGCAGCAGTGAAAATAATAGGGAATATAATAACCATATGAAAGAGAGATGAAAGAACTTTCTGGAAAATTTTTATTCAAGTGTTAAATATGACAAAGCTATAGACCATTAACATGGAATTTCATAATATATTTTTTACTACAACTGGCACTTGTAGTAATAACCAAGTGGAACTATTTCTTGTCTCTGTTCATCAACAACTTCTCAGGCTGCCCAGAGAAGTTGTGGATGCACCATCACTAGAATTGTTCAAAGGCAGGCTGGGGAGGAATTTGAGCGACCTGATCTAGGGGAAGATGTCCCTGTCCATGACCAGGGGAGAGGATTGGCAGGGAGTGGGGTGGAGAGTGGAGAGGGGATTTGGACTAGGTGATCTATGAAAGTCCTTCCAACCCAAATCATTCTGTAAGTCTATTTATGTTTACCTGTGGCTCCTTTTAGTGGAAAAGATGTAAGGCACTCATGGAGTTCCTATCTGAAAGAAATTATTAACTTCCTGTTTGATATCCTATTGACATCTCGAAGCAGTGTTAGAATTCACAACAAGGGACTCGTGGCTGTTACTACCATCTCTGCAAATAACCATCCTGTCTGCAAATGGTAAGAGCCCTATGATAGTTGTACAATGAAATGTCAAAAAAGATCCAACAGCAGCAGCACAAAACTCATCTTTTCCCTTCTTGCATAAGATAACAGAATTTTGGCTGTGGTTTTATAATTTTGAATATTTCATCCTGAATTAGAGCCCCAAAAATATTTCACAATGCTACTCCCTCTCTGTGTCCAATTCTAAATTTAATGTTGAGCAAAGATTACTACTCAGAAATCTATTTATTCCTTGATGTGACCAGTAAGGACTTAAAATCCATAGAAATACTGATTTTGTGTGCTGATTTTTTCCTAGCCTTGCTTCTACCTCCACATAATTTCTTAATTACCGTGCACCCTCAACAAACCCTTATCACTCTTGTTTCTGCTTACACAGATGTTGTGGATGTCTATTTTCATAGTCATTCTTACTTGGAGATTTGCTCACAATTAACAACTTTGGGTCTCTGTTAACTGAAGGCATTTTCCATGTCAAACTCCACATTTCTGAGCCTATAGCATGTGCCAGTTTGAGAAGGTTTTTAATTGTGAACTTTAATGGTCATATTTAACACTGTAGAAGAAATTTCTTTTGTAATAGATACGTGAGGGACCTGAAGTGAAACTCCATCCAGCTTACATAGAGAAAAGTTTCCAGAGAAAGCAACTTAGTTTGAAGAAAACTTAAAATACCAAGTGTCAGATAATCAATGCTACACTGGAAAGAGATTCATCAGGGAGATAGCATGGCCTAACAAACTGAAGGCTTTATAAATCAATGCAAGAATCCTGCACTAGACCTGGTAGTGCAAAGGGAATTAACAGTTCACCGAATAATGATGTAAAAGACTCTGCATGGGACACACTAAGCCAGCAGTCAGGTACATTGGTTGAACGAGATCAGCCCAACAGCATTTCCCTGAAGGGCAGGGAAATGTCAGGTTCAAAGATGAAATGCTCTGCCAAGAGCTCAATGGCTTCACACAAAAGCAGCAAGCATAGAGACAGAAGCTTTTGTCTCTCTCAGCAAATGAGAAGATGAGGATGTATATCACCATCTGGAGTGGGGAAAAGGAGCAACCTCACTGTGGAGGGTTGACTTTGGCTGAATGCCAGGTGCTCACCAAGCCACTTTATCTCTCCCTCCCATCAACTGAACAGGGGAAAATATGGCAAAAGCCTTATGAGGGTTGCTGTCAGTTCATCATACACTCTCTCTGCCACTCCTTGCCCCTCACTGTCTTCCACTTATCCAAGGTGGGGTTCTCCTCCCATGGGGGAGAGCATGCCATGAACTTCTCCAATATGAGTCCTTCCCCAGGCTACAGGTCTTCATTAACTGCTCCATCTGTCCTTTCCACAAGGTCCATTCCTCCAGGACCAGGCTGCTCCAGTGTGGATCCCCTCAAGGGTCACAAGCCTTTCCAGAAAATCTGCTCCAGTGTGAGCTCCTCTCTCCACAGGGCCACAGATCCTGCAAGGAGCCTGCTCCAGTCCAGGCTTCCCTTGGGCTCACAAACTCCTTTCAGGCATCCACATGCTCCAGTGTAAGGTCTTCCATGGGTTGCAGATGAATCTCTGCTCCACCATGCATCACCTTGGGCTGCAGGGCACAGCTGCCACACCATGGTCTGCACAACAGCCTGGGGAAATCTCTTCTCTGGTGCCTGGAAACCTCCTCCCCCTCTTTCTACTCTGACCCTGCTATCTGTAGGGCAATTTCTTGCACATATTCTCACTCCTCTCTCCTGGCTGCTGTGGCACTGCTTTTTTTTTCTCTTCTTAAATATCCCTATTCCAGAGGCTCTATCACCATCACAGATGGGCTCAGCCTTGGCCAGCAGCAGGTTCATCTTGGAACCAGCTGGCATTGACTCTGTTGGAGAAGGGGGAACCTTCTTGCATCTTCTCACAAAAGTCACCCTTGTAGCCCTCCACAACCAAAACCTTGACACACAAACCCAATACAGTCATCTAGCTTGCAAGTACATCCAAATATAAAAACCTAAGAAATGGATAGGGAATTGTGAAAAGGAAGAACTTTGCTGTTGTTGCTATGGCCATGCAGTACAATAAACACTCAAGCTGACATCTAAATCTAAGTTCCTCTGAATCAGATTTTCCATTCTCATCATTGAATTTTATAATGAAAATAAGTAGATAGTTTCTTTAAAAGTATTCATTATTTTCACACAGCTCTGCTAATCATAATAAGAACAGTAATTGCTTGACATAGGACAAAGCTCTATGTCTCCCTCATGTGTAGATAATAAATACTGAACTGCTCCACTAAGACTTTACACTCCATCTCAGCTACTTGTCTAACTACTCCTCAGTTTATAAAGTATCACAAAACACCCATTCCACATCTATATCATTATACAGGACATAAAATAATTTCCTATTACCTGGTAACAAATTTAAGATGGGTCTTGTGTGAGCTGCTGTCTCCTGTACTAGACTTCTTCAATAGAAACCTTTAGAAAAAATTCTCTAAAATGTACTATTGATACCACAGATAGATGAAAACCCAAGTGAAGAGGTGGGGATGGGGGAGGGGAGGGGATGGGAAGCTCTACTGATACGTATTTTTAAATTTAAAATGTGCAAAAGAGGAAGCCAAGGACAAAGAAAACAAACCTGAGAAAACAGATTCTAAAATCTCCTCCATCATATTATTTCTGTGTAATTTTGGGCAGGTTCAATATCTTACCAATGCCTCCAATTCTTAATGAAATAGCATAACAATTCCTGCAGCATGTTGATCAGAAACCAAGGAAAAACTAGGAAATAAGACAGGCAGATTTGTAAGCATGGACAGAGATTTAACCTGAATGAGTTTAATGAGGTGTTAGATTTAGGTGTTTGTAAATCAAATTAATAATTTGTCTAAAAGTAAATCTGAGCCTGTAGGAATTAGTGGTGATCTTTCATTAATACTTTGAATATATGCAAGAGGACTTGAACTCTCAGAGACTATGAGCTGGAGACACTACATGAAACATCTGAATCCATCTCCAAGCAACTCCAGGTTAGATGTAAGGAAGAAAAGGAAAAAATCCATCATTTTTTTAAATCAGAGTCACAGCTTTATTACAAGGCTAATATTTAATAAGGACTTAAAATACCATTGAGAATATGGAATCATCTACTTTGTATGCATTCAGAAGAGAGAATTTGGTTTAACAGCTGTAATTACCCATGATGAATCCTTCTCCTGTTACTGTAATTTCTTCATAGGATTATAATGTACCTGTTGGCCTTTCCTATGCAATAAACCTTTTCTGAGGAAACCTGTAGTTACAGTGGATTCATAATACTAAAATAAGCTTTGTTATCCAGCCCCTTTGACCCCATTAAACCGTCTAAAGTATCTGCATTGATCTCTTAGTAAAATAGAGACTGTGGCATTCTCTGGAATCTGCTCCCTGCAGCAGACTCTTGGCTGCATGTCAAAGTCATTTCTCCTCTCACCCTTCCTTGACTTGGAGGTCACTTTTTCATCATATTCAGCTGAGAAACTACTATGAGATATTCGTTTATTCAACAATCTGTACTGGCACATAGATCACAGGTGTTGCTCAATCCTTGTGCAAAACAAAGACTCAAAACTTAAGTCTTCAGAGCTTGTCACTATGAAAAAGATGGTATGAAATATTTCTAGAGGAGTAAATATTTTATGAGAAGAGAAAAGGAAAGGCAAAGAATGGATAGTTCTAAACTGTTCTTCAACCTAAAAGCTATCCTCTAATAACAAGGACATTTTTTAAATATGGAAAAATTATTTCTGCTTATATTTAAAAACATTAAAAGCAGCTAATTTTAAACATAGGACAAAACTGACCTCAATACTTAAAATTTCAGTGTAAATTGAACCGCTACTCTCATTTTGCAAATTAAGATATCCTAAGAACACTTCATAATAGGAAGCCTTAATATTCATGAACTTTTGAACAACTATTTTTATTACTGATTATATTTTTAATCCTGTTCCTGAATCATTTGAGAATTAAGTTTAAATGAAATGAAAAAACCCTATGCACAGAACATGTCCCATCAATGAAATATATAGCTAATCTCTCAGCAAAAGTATGCTTTCACATTAACGGTATTAAAAGTATGCTTTTATTTTTATGTAAAATAAATGTGGTTTTAGTACATCATAGAATTAACTGATATATATTTTCAGAGTAGTAATTAAATGCATGGATTTCTTTTATTGAGTCTAAATCTATAGAGAATTTATATAACACATTCAAAAATAATCAACAATATTATAATTATAAATTAAGTTCTGCAGGGATAGCAGCTGGGTTATTTGGTGCATACAAGTGTGCAAAGACCACCTGGCAGGAACTGAAGCACATATTTTTAAATATCTAGCGCACTTTAGAATTAGTGGCACTGTTTTCCCCCAGGCCTTCTCTCTGTAATTTCCATGTTTAGACATAAATTTTCAGGGTAGGAGCCTTTGGATTCACTAAGATGAAGTTTACTGTACTGAAAAATTAGTATGTTCACTACTTCTATGTTAAAATTTTATTTAAATAGACATTATGAGGAAATGTCCTCAGATGGAAGAAATTCTGCCTACCTCAGGGACATCATGAAGACTGCTACAGCCTAAAGATTAAAAGCAGTGACTCTAAAGAGTAACTTCTCAAGTTCAAACTCATGAACAATGATCTTTTTTCAGAGTTGTCTTCATCACAGTTGATTTTCAGATGCTCCACTCTGTTCCCAATACATCCCCATACAAGTCAACACTTAGAAAAGGACAGAGGTCTTCTTCAAAGCTTTTCAGTCATCTCCATTTCTTTCTTAAATTGACCACAGCTAGTCCCTTCTTTACTGGTCTGCACCTGGGTTTTTTGGGTTTTTTCACTCCATTTTAGATAAAACTCAGGCATTTTAGCACACACTGCTTACCTTCCATATCTCTGAAGCCTTGTGCAGTGTTATGTGGCTCTGTTCATCTTGCAGACTGCTTTCAAATTATCTTTAAAAAGAGTGCAGTGGAGAGCCTGATGGAAAAGGATAAAACATAATTAGCTTTTCCTCTAACACATTTTGATGTAAAGAGCCTGTAGAGAACACCCGACTCATGAGTAGCTATGTGGGATCAAGTGATCTCAAGGCATCAAGCTGAGGAATTGCACAAATGTCAGCTCTCCAGCTGTTGTCACAAAACAGCTGCATGGACAGATTTTACAGTTTCTAGCACTGTGCCAAGGCAGAGAGCAATTTGAGAGCCCACTTTTCCATTTAAATGTGTGAAAATATCAATAACAATCTTGGTATTATCACAAATCCACATAGTCCCTTAAAGATGGTTCCCTGCTTCAAGTTGCCCAGGGAGGTGGTGCAGTCATCGTCTCTGGAAGTAGAGAGGTGTCAGAATGTGGCACGTGGGGATATGGTTCACAGGTAATCGTGGTGGTGCTGGGTTGATGCTTGGACTAGATGATCTTGAAGGTCTCTTTCTGCCTTGGTAATTCTGTGATTCAGTGATTTGATGCTAAGTATCTGAACAGAATGCAAAGAAATCTAAGAAAACCCTTTATAGAAATGCACCCTGCTAGGGTTTTCACTAGAGTAATATGTTCCAATGCAAAGTATGTTCCAATGCAGAGGAAATGACAGAAATTTGTAGTTTTCAGGATATAAAAATCAAGAGTGGTTTTCCCTTAGGACAGATGGGGAAAATAACAATTAATTTAAAAAGAAAGTTAAAGCGACAACAACAGAAAAAGAACAAAAACACTTTTACAGCTAGATTAAAAAACAAGAAAAAAGAATGCTTAATAACCTAATTTTCAGGCTTAGACATCTACATTAGTTTTTTAATTCTATAATGAGAAATATACTCACAATGGAACCTTAATTACATGTATCTCTTGCTCCTAATTCTCTTTCATTTTACCCTGCATTTTAAAGAGAATTGAAGGGTATTACAGAATTCCAGGGAACTGGAGATAATTCAAGAAATGGTAGTTAATCGGATTTTTACCTCTAAAAAGCTGAACTTAATCCAGCTTCATAACAATTACTGTAAGATAATGTGACGTAAGAAAATATATCTGTCCAATTCCTCAGGGAAATAATTTTTAGAAGTTAACAACCTAGATGGCAAGCATGACAGGAAAATCAGTGACTTAACTGGCATGTCAATTGAACAATATCTTCAGCATTGTGGTTTACACACACAGCAAGTGAGCAGAAAGAAGCTTTCACTAGACTCATCTGTGCTGTTTGCACTCCGCAGAATCACAGATTTAGCCTCAACTACTGTCTATTTTCATTTCTATAAATCCTAAGATGTTGAAAAACAATGAAAAATAAAAGAATATTATTCCTCTTTTTCAACTTTTATTAATATTTGTGCCTAGAGCCAGAGTGAAGGTCAGCATACCACCAGGAGAGATTTTGTTTGAGGAGTACAGACACACTACAGCCTGGAAATGAAAAAAAATCCAAATATTAGGGTGACAAAGTGCATGGGGTAAAAGCACTGCATTATTCTCAACACTACATTCAATTTATTTTAAAAAAGGTACAGCAAAGAATGATGTTTCCTTTCCACAGAAAAGAATACAAATACTAAACTATACAACTGGTAAAGCAAGTAAAGGAAAAATCAAAGTGGTGGCAAAATCAACACAGATTTTTTTTTTTTCCTGAAAAATGCTAAATCACTCTCAGGCTTTTTGGCAGCCTGAATACTGAAATTAAAAACATTGCTTGAGATACATCAGTGATTGTTTTACAGGGAATGTGCCACACTTTTTCAACAGGTGAAATGTCTGATTACCATAACAGTCTTAGACACTACTCTTTATTAACTCTGCTGTTCCATTTGAAAGTATAGGAATACCTAGCTTCATTAGTACTTGGATAAAAAACTACTACATGGGTGGGTTCAGTAAAAGTAAGGAAGCACTAGAAACCTATTGCCATTTTTTTCTCCATTGTCTCCTTTCTCCTCTTACGAATATCATAAACTCTAGATGAGTTAGAAAAACAGAACTCTTATCATTTGTCAAGACAAAATATTTGGAGTTAGAAGTGGTATTCGCAATGTTCTTTTTAAATTACATTCCAAGTCATTATATTCTGCTTAACTAAGATCTTATGGTAGTTTCAGTCAGGTAAGCTACCCCTTGATTTCCCTTCCAAGGCAGAGGTCACAGCAATGACCACAGATGAAACCATTCATACATATATAAACCATTTTTTCACTGATCTGTAAGTAAAATAGGCATATTGATAGTATTTGGGTAATTATATTAAAAAGTTGAAATTCACAGGAGCTGTTTTACCTTTGGCAGCAGGGGTCTGCAGAATGTCTTTGTGAGAAGAGGACAGATGTCTGCCTGTCATTACCAGTTCCACAATGAAACCATGGCAGGACACAGCCAAGACCATTGATAAAGCTGGTGGCACTTCTAGGAAAAAAACATTTAAGATCTAAAAAAGTTTCAGAGAGAAGAGAGAAGAGTGGGAAAAAAGTGTGAGAAATCACCCTGAAAACACCAGAGGTGGGGAAGAAGGGAAATGAGGTGCCCCAGGCATCAGAGAAGATATTTATGTGCAGCCCATGGAGGAGACCAGGGTGGGGAAGGCATTTCCCACCAGCAGGCAGAGAGGATCCATGCTGGTGCAGATATCCACACTGAGGCCCATAAAGTACCCCATACCAGAAGATGTGGATATTCCCTCAAGGAACTGGGGCCTGTAAAGAGCACACACAGGAGCAGCTTCATCCTGGACACTCCACCTTTTGTGAAGTATCCAAACACTTCAGGTTTATCTTCGAAAATTGTGGTGCATGAAAGCCCAAAACAGAGCAGGGCAATAGTGTTAGAAGGAAAGAGCAGCATAGAGAAATTATTAAAAACTGAACAATTGTTAAAAACTGCTCATATTCTCCATTTTCCCCTGCATGGTTCAGCAGGGGGAAGGGCAGTAGGGTCAGAAATGAGGGAGGAGTTTGAGCCTAGGATGAAAAGGGGTTGGGGTGAAAGAGTTTTATTTTTTGCCTCTCTTTCTCCCTATTTAAATCTATTTTCATTGGCAATACATTAAACACATTCCCCCAAACTGTTTCTATTTTGCCTATGGTGGTAACTGGTAGGTAATCTCCTCATCTTCTTCCCTACCCATAGTTAATTCACCTCAATTTCTACCCCGTCCCATTGAAGAGAGGGAGTGACTGATTTGGCAGCTGGCCCAAGTCAACCCTCCACAGCCTTAAACCTTTTGCTTCAAATTCAGTAGTGATTCAATCATCTTCATATTAAATTACACTTTTATTAAGTGTTGCTTTTATTAAGCAACACTTGCAATCATGTATATAGGAATTTACACTGTGAATGCCAGTTTTGTTCATTGAATAAAATTTGTCACACTAAGTTTTTTTATATGAACCATTCTGTTTGAAGTTCAAATTACTAGCAATGTCTTGAATTTTTTCCTTTCCATGTTTTTCAGACCATGGTTGTGCTTTCAGTATGACAAGTGCTTCTCACAGATGTTTTTCATTTTGGCTCCAAATATATTCTGGTTAGGTAAATAGACACATACTCAGACCAGAAGTGTAAAAAATTAGGGTATCTATTGATTTACATGTTAACAAAGCAACACATTTTTGCAAGTAAATTTATAACATTTGCATATACAGAAAATCTTTCTAATTTGTGAAAAACTACTATGTGTACATTGGCCTAATGTTCAGAAGGAATAACTTAAAATTCCCAGAAATTCAAGGAGCAAAGCATTACTTACCTCTTCTGCTTGGTCAAGAAGCAAATAGGGCTTCCCTGTGGCTTAATGTACAGCCTACCTGATTCTCTTGAAGTCATCGTAAGTGTGCACAGATTGTGACGTTGGAAAGAAGCATTTCAAAGGGTAGGGGAAGAGAAAAAACCAACATAAAAAAATACTTCACTAAGATGATTAGAAGGCAGCGTCTCCCTGTGACATGAGAGAAGTAACTGCTAGTACTGATATAGCTTGACTATTTGGATTCTGTTATTTGACTGCAAGGGGTGATGTTGGGTGAGTGAGATGAAGTCAGTCAAGGAACTGATGGCTTCCTCTGGAATGCTTCTCACTGAACATAGAAAATGGTACTGACTTTTTGATTGTGTGAAAACTCTTCACTTATAAAAGCTTGTGTTTCTCCAAGTTTTAAGTCACAATCCTTTCCCCAAATATTTTCTTCATTCCTACACAGTCTGTGAAGGGAAAATTCAAAGAAGCAACATTCAAGACATCCTGGTTTATGGAGAGCATTTAAGCTAAGCTCATGCTTTTCGAGAAGCAGTAGGACAACATTGTTCTTGGCTCTTGCTGTGAAACAACTACCTGAAAGTTTTCCAGTAATAAATACTTTGTATAGCATACCCTATACAAGGTCTCTATCAAAGTGTACTAAAAACAGTCCTGGAAATCTTGTGCTCTTTGTAGGTATGGTGTTTATAGAAGCAATTAATTTTTGGTAACTCTGGGGATGTAATTTCATCAAGAATGCTGAAGAACACACTGAAGAAAATGCAGTCAAAAGCAAGAAAGTCTCCTGCATTCTGTGGAATAACTATTAAAGAAATTCTTGCAGACCATTGCCTGCATGTTACTTCTTCACATTTCCAAATTGTTCAGAGAAGCTGACAACTGGGATATAAAAAAATACCAAGAAAAGGCCTACATCGCTTGGAACTTTTTTCCCTACAGTTCTTTGCCTTTAATGAAAATGAGGAATACCCACAAACTCTCAGAATCAAGATTCTTTGCCCTCTTTATTTCTTTTCCCCAATGAGACCTATGGACCTTAAGTTATGCTATTTACACTTGAAAGAAAAAAAAAAGGGCAAAGAAAAAAAAGCTAAAAGAAACTTACATGAAGCAGAGTCATGACAAATCTTAGAGAATAAAAATAAATTGCTTCATTGCAATGATAAGCTCCCCTTGTATGTAATGTAATTTATGAAAAGCCAACTGTCATGAAAATTCTTAATTTATAGTGTTCAACAAAATGCTACTAACTGAAAAGCATTAATCAACATTACCAACCTAATGTGCTTTGTCAAACTTCTCAGTCTCTTCTGCCAAAGAAGAACACTTTTGACTAGGAGATTGATTGGGTGAGCTAACAGTGTTTGACTGAGGGGAGAGTGTACAACAATAACCTTAAAAAAAGTTGTTAGCAGTAATTCTATTTGCTCATACAGAACCTGTGTACAATACTATTATTTTGCAAAATACATGTCAATAAGACTGGTAAATTATTATGTGGTTATAAGAAATTCTGTTTCAAATAGGATTTCATTCTCCTTGTGAAATAATTCATAAAGAGTGAAATGTACAACTGATATGAAAGATTCCCATTAGACCTGAATAATAATCAACTACACTGCTTAGCTAGCTCAAGTGGTTTAAAAAAGTCATAGAGATTCTGGCTTTCAAGCTTAAGTAAGCAAAGTGAAAAATCATATACTTGCTTCTACTTTGTTAAGTGCAATAGATACTGAAGATAGAGAGCAGCTCCTTTTAAAAAGAAGGCTTAACTGGGAATCCCATACTTTCACAGGAAAAAAAAACCCCACCATTATGTCTTCTTTTTTCCTAATTTTCAGGTATTTCATCTATTGCAACAAGACCTTTTTTTCTGAAAGGGGGTAGGAAGAAGGAACTAAAATTTTAACACAAAAGGATTATAAAAGGATATATTTTCCATTGAAAGAGAATGAAAAGTGATAGTTTTTAGAAGCAATTTCCACAGAAAGCTGAAATGCATATATTTGATCTTTTTTCCCACTGTAAGAGCAAGTAAGTTTAAATACTGCTAGACACTCAAGAGGAAGGCTTCCATTTATTTATGGGAAACACTGCTGATTAAAACCACATACATACACCTAAAAAGAATAACAGTCCTCTAGCTTTCATAAATAGGAATTCAAACTATTCTCCCTTTCTAAGATTAACTTAAAAATATTTGGTTTTAAACACTTGGGAGAACACTTTTCTTCTGAGGTTTTCTACCTCTTGTTAACTTGAACGGTTTTTTTAACTTCTCTTCTGAGAACGTCCTTAGGCATTGGCTTTAGGAATGAGAGGTTTCAAGTTATTCATAATTGTGTAAGGCTTGCAATAATTGGTGACAGCAGAACTTAAAACAAGGCAGAACACTCACATTTCTCACTAGCTCTAATGGTCTCCTTTACTCTTTTCCAGTATCCTAAGCCTCCTAATAGTTGCCTAACATGATCTTCTGTGAGAGATGTTTCTGTTCCTCTTGGGTAACTTTGAGCTTTCCATTATGACAACATGTCTTAATTTCTTACAGAAACTCCCATCTCGCTAAGCCCTTAAATCTGCCATACAGGCTATGCGGTTTAGGATAACTCCCGCCTCCATACCCAGCTCAGTCAAGGTATTTTAACATTTTGTTATTGCTGTTGCTATACGTTGTACCTTGTAGGCCTTTGAATGTTTCTGATGCTTTTGTTAATTGCTTTTACATGGATCCTGTAGTGACTCAAGCTCTTGCTAATATTGATACTTTACCTGATTAATTCTTTCCTGAAATAAATGAATTAGTGTTGCATGCCGAAACTGTGTTACAGCCTTATGATTGTGATTCAAGGAAGAAAGTGCATGTATTGTGGGCCCAGCAGTATCTGGAATTAATCAGAGACTTCTTGGACACTACAACAGCTATAGGTAAATTAGCAGTTGCTACTAGACAATTGGATTAGGACAACACACCAGTGCCTTCAGGTTTAGATGACGGTATGATTCCAAGAAAATTATGACGATTTATTTGATAGGTTATTCGAAGGTGCATGATCTAAAATTCCTAACATTTCAATACCTGCACATTTTAATATAGTGGCTGCAACTTTAGATAAAGAGCAAAGGACCTCAATTAATAGGGCTGCACATTTGCTGTGGTGGCATATTAATGCCATCACTTGGGGTGAGTCTGCTGTGGCAGAATATGTGGCAAAATTGAAGATGTGGTTATTAACTCCACCCGCCTTCAGAGGACGTGATGCCCCGATCATTGAAGCAATCACTAGAGTGTTAGAGTGGTACCAGCATCTCATTGTCTTAGGGACCTAGAAGAGAAGGTGGACGTAGCAGAAGAGGTAGACCACAATATAGAACAAAAGTGGTATGAACTCAAACTAAAACCACCTACAGAAAGAAAGGAAATCTAAATCTAAATCAAAAAGCCCCTGTCAGAGACCTGCTACACCATCTCATAGAAGATCCCCCTCTCCTAACCAATAATAAGAATGGTGCTCATTCCCTGCAACCTTTGCAGGGGCTTTATAAACTAGCAGGGTGTACATTTAATCCTAATTGGAAAGTACCTGACATTACTACCACAGATATTGATGCTGAAAAAGTTAAACAAGAGATTCTTAATGTCAGAGTGTGGAGATATTTGACTCCAGCTAGGTTTGGCCTAAGGGCATCTCCTACTTTCCAAGAGAGGAAGGAGTTAAGGATAAGTACCCAGAGAACAAAAGCAAACATGCTGAAATTGTAGGTCAATATTTTACTAAGCTATTCAAGGCAGGAATCTTGTACAAGCAATTGACAAGATGAAAGGTTGCATTCCTGGGCAAAGTTCATAATTGGGAGCTACAATACCTTGCTGAACCACATGGGGGCCTCTCCTGTGAAATCAATGTCAGAAAGACGGGCAGAGGGGCTCAGGGGTCTACTGGCAAAACTCATCCCCACATTCATACCACCGGCCAAAGCATCACATGGCCAAAGGGATGGTTACTTGAGCAAGCCACTGCCTTCTCAAGGTTTTTTAAACCCACCTGGAAGCCTGCCCCAGCAATGGATGAGCAGGTGGGAGGAAGCTATACGAAAAATAAAGCACAGAGACATCATCCTCTGCCCCACCAAAGGAGCCGTTACCCCTCACCGAACCACCAACAGGTCCATCTTCCATCGAACCACCAGAAGAACCCCTAGCCAGAGGACATCAGGACAAGAACACCAGGGTACCAGACATCAACCTTTCTTCCTCTCCTCCTCCTCCTCCTCGAAGGCAGAAAAGTGCTCGTGGAAGATCATGGTCACATCCTTGAACTACATCCTTGTTATCCTCGGAGGCCTACTGGCAGAGTTTTTCTTGTTGACAAGAATTCTAGAAACACTGCGGCAGCTAGACTTGTGGTGGACTTTTCTCAGTTCTCCAGGGGTAAGAATGCATTGTCCTTTCCAAAATACTTGGCACCAAACCTCACAGCATTGTCAAGGATATTGCCCATGGCAGTGTCCAGGATTTCTTTGGATGTGTCTCAGGCTTTTTATCGTATTACTATGTACCCTCTTAGTGCTTTGTGGCTTGCTGTATCTGACAGACAACATGTCTATTATTTTAGAATAACTTCAACGGGGGTCGGTCTCAGCCCTTTTCTCCTCCATCTCCTCACAGCCGAAATTGCTAAAAGATTTAGCATTTGGAATTTCATTTATATGGTTGACTTCTTACTCTGCCACTCACGCCATTACTACCTTGTTACAGCTAGCAACTCTATATGCCATTTTCTCCAATTAATAGGCAAAAGAATTAATTATGATAAAGCTACACCTGAACCTGTTAGAGACATTAGATTTTTAGATACAAGATCAATCAATCTGGATTCCTGATGAACAATGGACAAAAAATCAGAGACTTAATTAAGAAAATCAGCTCTGTCAAAGAATAGGATTGGAAGATTCTTCAGAGATTTTTTGGACATTTAAATTTCATTGTACAATTTACTAATCAACATGCTGTTTTGTTTCAACCAATGTATTGTGCAATCTCTGCAAAATGTAATTTTGTGTTCTCTAAAACATAGAAATTGTTGTTGTTAAAAATGTTGAATCAAAGGTACAAAATTAAGTTGCAACCTAGAGCATCAGTGCCAATTCCTCAAGTAGCAACAGATGCTTCGTTAGACATTGGAGCCATATCCCATATCACCAGCGGGTGGTCTCATGTCAGATTTAAGAAATTAAGACATATTGTCATAATGGAAAGCTCAAAGTTACCTAAGAGGAACAGAAACATCTCTCACAGAAGATCATGTTAAGCAATTATATGGCTATTAGGAGGCTTAGAATACTGGAAAAGAGTAAAGGAGACCATTAGAGCTAGTGAGAAATGTGAGTGTTCTGCCTTGTTTTAAGTTCTGCTGTCACCAGCTATTGCAAGCCTTACACAATTATGAATAATTTGAAACCTCTCATTCCTAAAGCCAATGCCTAAGGACATTCTCAGAAGAGAAGTTAAAAAAACCGTTCAAGTTAACAAGAGGTAGAAAACCTCAGAAGACAAATGTTCTCCCGAGTGTTTAAAATCAAATATTTTTAAGTTAATCTTGGAAAGGGAGAATAGTTTGAATTCCTATTTATGAAAGCTAGAGGACTGTTATTCTTTTTAGGTGTATGTATGTGGTTTTAATCAGCAGTGTTTCCCATAAATAAATGGAAGCCTTCCTCTTGAGTGTCTAGCAGTATTTAAACTTACTTGCTCTTACAGTGGGAAAAAAGATCAAATATATGCATTTCAGCTTTCTGTGGAAATTGCTTCTAAAAACTATCACTTTTCATTCTCTTTCAATGGAAAATATATCCCAGTACTTCTATGCATAAGAATTAGGACAAGACCTCAAATATTAGGACATGGCAATAAGTCATATTGCTTTTTTAAGATAATTTTCTTAGTTTCAATATGATAATTGTAAAAGTATTCACAGTCTAGGAGAGATAGCTACATGAGCATAAGGAAAGCATGCTTCACATACACTATTCAGCATTTTTGATGTGTCTTCTGAGCTGCATCAAAAGAAGCATGATCAGCAGCTCAAGGGAGGTGATTCTCCTGTCTACTTGACTGTTATGAGATCCTTCCTGGAGTGCTGCATCCAGCTCTGGGGTCCCTAACACCAGAAGGTCATGGACCTGTTGGAGCCGATGTCCAGATGATCTCAGGGGGTTGGATCATCTCTCCTGAGAAGACAAGCTGAGAGAGTTGAGGTTGTTCAGCCTGGAGAAGCAAAGGCTTCAAGGTGACCTTAGAGCATCCCCCTGTACCTAAAGTGTGACTACAGGAAAGCTGGGGAGGGACTTGGACTTTTTACATGGGCCTGGAGTGATGGGAGAAGAGGGAATGGCTTTAAAATGAAAGAGGTAGGTTTAGATTAGATATTGGAAAGAAATTCTTTATTGCGAGGGTGGTGAGGCACTGGAATAGCCTGCCCAGAGAAGCTGTGGATCTACCATCCCTGAAAGTGCATAAGGCCAGGTTGGATGGGGCTTTGAGCAACCTGGTCTAGTAATAGGTGTCTCTGTCCATGGAAGGTAGGTTGGAACTTTAAAGTCCCTTCTAGCCAAAACTATTCTACAATTCTCTGACATAAAAACATACTAGGGAAAATATGGTAATGACAGGAAACACAGGAATTATTGTTTTACTTCACATTACTCTACCTGAAGCACCGTAAAAAGAAAATTTATTGAACTCTTTTGCCTGTAGCACTTCATACATCTTATTACTCTACACATTTTATGTTTCTTATAATACTCGACGGGACTTACTAACTATGAAAAACACATTATCCTTAAAAACAAAGTTATGAAGTACTGAACATGTACAACTAAATATGGAGTTAAAAGTAGCAGCAAAGACTTCCTTCTTCAATCTTATATTTAAATAAGAACACCAAGTGGGCAGCAAGGAAGGATCCTGCAGTATCTTTAAAAGGGTAGAGCTTTCACAAAATTTTCGTGACTCACAAAATTACAGTATAGAAAAAAAGTAACCTTATGATTCAGACTGTAATTAGCAGCTTAGAAAATGCAGAAGAGAAAATGAGTCAAATACCACAGCCATTCAGGGCCTTCAAAATAAGGACAAGAACTTTAAAATCACTGCACTAAATTTACAGTAAGCCTGCAGTGAAGAGAATTTTTAAAAAGGAGATATTTATGGAAAAGAAATCATATTGAAGTTAGAGATGAGAGACTTTACATTGAACAAAAAATTTCTTTTTCTACAAATAATATGATCAGGAAATCCAGAAAAATAAAGCAATCCTTTCACTGAACATTAACACTGTTAATGTTTACATTAAGACAGCAAAATCAGATATCAATAGTTTTTCCAGAATCAGCATTTCTTCTGCCAAACAAATACCATTAGGCTGCACAGAAAGCATGACACAAGAGTTTTATATTTGAACAAAAAGAAATTGTTTATTAAGGAGTGCACCTGTCATTAAAAGTCTGCCCCACTAGCAAAATAAGGATTGAAAGCTAAAGCAGATCATTGAATTGTCCAACTGAAGACATGCAATTGCTCAGCTCTACATCTGAGTCTGAGAGCATACACCCTTGAATGCTGTTTTGAAATCCTCAGCACTGAGAGGAGATAGGAAACCAAGGCCTGATGCTCACCTCATTTAAGAGTAGCAGTCTTTCTTCATTGCAAGGAAGCCATTCCCTCAAGGCCCTTCACAGCCAAGACACAGAAAGAGATTGTCAACAAACAAACTAATGAAAAAGTGTCCTGCAAGCTCTTTCCCACTGCTTTCTAGGGCTAGACCTAGACTTTTCTTTATAAGTAATCCAAACAGCACACTTCTGTGCCTGCAAAACTTTACACAGTCTTTCTGTACAGTTAGTTTGTCTGTCCCTGAGCTCATCTCCCAAAGCTTTGCTCTCCAACTTGTTTTCAGAGGGCATGAAAACCATTAATCACATCAAATAAACAAGGGGTGTTGTTAACTATGTAATCACTTGGCATATGTCAATTCATACAGGAACATGTAGGCATCCATGGGATGGGAAAAAGCATTTTCCACTGAGTCCTGATTTTCTATGCTAACTTATTCTTTAATCTGTTTCCCGCATCATCTTGGGTACTAGATGAACAGCAGAAACATTTCCCTGGTTTGCTATGAGTTGCTACCCTCTGCAACTAAAACCAACTATTAGTGACTACAAAATTAAAAAAAAAAAACACCACACCCTTTTTTTCTTTTTTACTTTCTCTTTTCTTTAAAGATGTCCGTGTTATTATATGATATGCACTGAGCTAGGGGAAGCTGGTGATACTATTGCAATGCATTCCCTATAATGATGGATTTCTCTTCCTGAGACCAGACATTTCTCAAAAATCTTAGTACATTTTTATGGGTTTTTCCCAAACGTGACAATGCAAATTTAGCATAGCATCATTATATCAAAGAGAAATAAGAAACAGGGGTTTTTGGATACAACATTAGGCCTAGAAAATATTTCAAGAAAAGGAAGCTCATATACACAAAATGCTCCAATTTTCAGTGGGAATTTCTAAAGATATAATACAAGATAAATCTAATTAGCTTCAAGGAAATGACAATAAGAGATCAGAGGAGAGAGTAGACTGGTTAAATCTACATGAACTTCAAAAGATTCTCAACAGAAAAACCCAAGAAAAAGACTAATGAAGGAAATTAGCAACTGTGATATAGATAGTAAAATTCAAATTGGATTCGAGAATACCACTGTTAGGTTAATGATTTGTTGTATAGCCCATGCAGGGAACAAGGGTTTCTGAATATAAAAGGTCTAACATTTAGCTCAAAGCTGTTGTAATTACCTCGTGTATATGCTGCTTTTCCCCCTTCTGTTCTAGTGGAACAGGGTTGTGAATTTACCTATCTTGGTTCCTGCACCTGCTTATTAGCTGTATGCTAGTATTACTGGATCAAAACTGGAGCCTGGCATTTACAAAAAATATCCTGAGGAACCTGAAGAGCTCCAAGTTTAAACAGTGATGTGATGGCAATTCTGAAAACTTGTTAGAGATGAATGGCTGAGAATGATACAGATTAGCGTAAAATGGAAGATGGAACACAGTCAACCAGGGAAAGAGTCCATAGAAAAGACAGAAGGATATAAAGGAAAGAAAAAAAAAAGACATTTTTGCATGTTCTGCCTAAAGTAAAATATTAAAAAGTAAAACAAGTAACAAGTAAAACAATAAAAGTAGCAAGGAGAGGAGATAGTACAACATGGGTAAAAAATAGGATTGTTTATCAAATCTTACTTCAAAATTTAAGAAAAGAATGGCTGTTTCATTACAAAAGCTATAATGAGGACTCCTCTACAGCTATTATTTTGGGACATAGAGCCACTAATATAGGTCAGGCCATTCCATGGGAGTCCATTGCCATGCACTAAAATCTCATTGTTGTTTCTGTCTGAACAAAATGAAAAACTGGTCTTTCTTTTAAGTTTAAAATTCATATAATCTTCAGTCCAAGCAGTGCCTGAAGAAAATTATCCAGTTGCCTGAATCTGAATTGACATACAAGAGCACCTGAGTTTCAAAGTGCTAAATAATGAAGTAGAGTTATACTAACATCAGCATTAGTCAACTCAAATTATGAAAGTGGTTTTAGATTTTTGGTAGTGGTCTGCAAGCAATATTAAATTATGTGCATTTTACATATTCTGGACCTATCACATTCCCAGCTTTCCAAGGTGGTGCTGCATGCAGAGGCAACATGATCTAAGCAAAGGGGAGCACAGTGACAAAAGGAATGGCAAGGTGCGAGAAAAAAGGATCCAGAATCCTACATGGTGATCCCTGTCTTCAGCTCCTGGACAGGCTATAGCTGTAATTCGTCAAATCAATTTTTGATACCTGAAATCAATCCAACATTTATTATACTAAAGTAAAAGACAACCCTAAAAGTAAACATGACAAATTCTCTTTCAGGTGTAACCAAACAGTTAACCCAATGTGATTAACCATATCAGTTGTAACTGAAAGCCTGGGTGGAAATTTCCACCTTTCACTGGTGGCACAGAACAGCATAATATAACAGCTTATCCTGGAGAATGTCTCCTTTTAGCACCACGAAAGAGAAAGAAGCTCATCAGATGTACATTGGAAAATGCATATAATAAAGACTTAAAAATAATAAATAAATAGGCAATGCCAATTCATAACTGTTCTGGTAGACCATCATGGGAACTAAAAAAAAAAAAAAGAAAAAAACTTTTCTGGAGTGAGATACATTTAATCTTTGATATATAGAGACAGCACTTTTTACCCCTACCAAACCTTGTCATATAAAGACAGAAAAAGTTAAAGACTCAAATATATGCTTAATTTTGATGGTACAATATTTAAAAACATACAGAGAATATTGACTCAGTATTGACTCAGTGCCATGAACCATGAAATATCCCATAAAGCCATAGTATAATTGTACGTGAGCTCTGTAGAAATGTCAATCAGCTGAATTCTGTGGAAGCTAACAGAGAAACTATCTTGAATGTGCTATTAGAAGTCCTCAAGCATTAAAAAGTCTCTAAACCCCTCAGCTGAAAACCTGTCATGCTTGAATAACTGTAACAAGCACAATAATAGGTGTATAGTCTCTGAGGCTGTTCAGAAAACTACAAGATAATTTGTTATTCTTTTCTCTGGGTGATAAAACTCAAGTAATGTGTTGTAGGCTATTTTTACCACACATAAAACAAAGAAATCAGTTTAAGGAACCATGTTTTCCACACAAGTCCATTAGCAGAGAATAGATGGGGAAAGACGTAACAGACTCTTTATGACACTTTACCTGGAAGAAAAAAAGCAGTTTTCTGGGGTCAAGCAACTGCATTAAGCATTGAATAAATACAGACAGCCTTTTATTGCATCATTTTCAGAACACCACACACCCTGACCTAACTAAGCTTCACAGTTACTTCTTCAATATCTTTGGGCATTTAATCATTAGTTTATAAACACAGAACAGAGATATAATGCGGACAATATCAGTTTAGGAGTCTCAAATTAAAAAATTTTAAGACATCATGAAGGATTCAGAAACACAAATCTCACTGAAAGCCAGCCCCTTTCACTGACAAGCAACCATACTGTGGGTTGTCTAGCTCATAGATATTTTATTGACATACTCCAGGCATGTCTTTTTGGATGCTGAAAGGTTTACAACAAAAGCAAGTAACTTTACCCTTTTGATTCCATGGTGTATTTCATTCTCAGGTACTACATTAGTTATAATACTGGTCTTAATAAATCACACGCACAGAATGACTAAGTTGGAAGAGATCTTTAAGACCTTCGAGTCCAACCCATGCCCTAACACCTCAACTAAACCAGGGCACCAAGTGCCACGTCCAATCTTTTTCTAAACACATCCAGGGATGATGACTCCACCACCTCCCTGGGCAGGCCATTCCAGAACTTTATCACCCTTTTTGTGAAAGCTTTTTCCTAATATCCAACCTATGTTTCCCTTGGCTCAGCTTCAGACTGTGTCCTCTCATTCTGTCACTTGCTGCCTGGAAAAAGAGACCAACCCCCACCTGACTACAACCACCTTTCAGGGAGTTGTGGAGAGTGATAAGGTCACCTCTGAGTCTCCTTTGCTCCAGGGTAAACACCCCCAGCTCCCTCAGTCATTCCTCACAGGGCTCGTGTTCCAAGCCCCTCACCAGCCTCATTGCCTCCTCTGGATGTGCTCAAACATCTCAACATCCTTCCCAAACTGAGGGCCCCAAAACTGGACAGAGCACTCACATCTGTCACAAAACACAGTGCAACTGAACAAACACCTTTTACAGCTTCATTCAAATGCCCTGGATCATCAACACTGTGAATGAATTTAGAGGTTACTAAAATCTGTTTAACTGTTTAAAATCTAGCTTTAACCAAGTCAGAGTATCACATCTAATAAGCATTGGTTGTGTGTGTGAAGAGTGCTACAGAAGAAATACAATCAATCAAGAAGCTGTGATTTTTCAGTTTATTGTTCCTCTTCCCAATATGTCAGCTGCTCTGCAATCACAGAAGTGAATCACGTCTGTCAATCCAAGTGAAGTCTGAGCAATCATCTCAAAGCATCTGTCTGCAGCATTGCTTAAAGGTTGTTTACATATTTATACATATGATATCAGGATTAAAATTAGATTTTTGTCCTTTACAAACATTTCCTGTTGCATAACAACTTTTTCTCTCAGTATATCTCCCAGGATATAATGTGATGTGTTACAGCAACCAGCTGTAGAAACCAGAAGTTTGCATTGCTCCTATCCCTAATGTATTTTGTTCTGTAAATGAGAAAATTAACATTTCAGTAACAGTAATTTGACAAAGCTTTTTATTACTTCTATTACTGATACATGTAGTCTGGAACTGTAGATATGGATTAATTACACATTTTGGAAAAGCCAGATGCAGATACATAACCTCCCATGAATGAACGCCCCATTATTAATGTTTAACATGATACAACCTTGTTCATAGTCAGCTTTTTACATTAGGATTAAAATTCTGACATGTCGCCCACCTTAAGTAATTTTTTGGTCTTTTTCAAACTGTGGGTCACATATAATAAATAGTTACTTTGGAATAATCACATGTTGGATAATGGGCTGTCAGCAAGATGTGCTGGTTCCAAGTAACTTACATCTCAATGTTTTCATGCCTACATTAGCACTAAAATCAGCAAAAGAGATATCTGGCCTTGCATAACTGACAGTAGTTTAAATACTCAGTATCACTATTTTACAGTATGCTTAGTTTCTTACATTTAAATATTTTCTTTTTCATAAACATTTAGGTTTTTTCAATAAAATTTTTACATATTAAACTAGTATCATGAGGGATGGTAAATATATAAAACTTTGCTCAGCTTAATATCTACAATGTACAAGTCCAACAGGAAGCTAATAGCTTGTTAGCACAACATTTAATGAGAGAGTAACAGATCTCATCCTTTCAAGGGGTTTTATTCAGGTAGTACAGGGAATTCAGTCTGTGTCTCCCATGCCCTATAAAGACTTTCAAACTGCTGTATTTCCTCTTAATATGATTAATGGAAAGTGTTTCTTTCTAACAGAAATACCCCAAGATATAAATTACTGTGTTAACAATCTTAATTACTATTCCCAAGCAAACAGTTAGGCCTATTTGGACTCATTAAGTATATCAATTTCAGATTAGTTCAAACCCAACACAATAAAGTAATTCATCTGCTCAAAGCTACCACAGACAACTGTAGCATTATAATAGAATGGACTCAATCCTACATTATTTTCTGCTCTGCATATCCAAGGCTTTTCAAGCTGAATAAACAAATCTCTATTGACTTGAATGATTTTCAGGTTACCAATGGCAAAAACCTTCTGTTAGATAACAATACTAAATTTGTATCCAATCCTGTTTTCCTAGAACCATTGCCATCAATGACATATTTCAGCCAAAGTTCATTTATAAGATTTTAAACTTTTAAAGATTAACCCTGATATTTCACTTGCTCAGATTTTATCCTGTACAGTACTTGCAAGCTTTAATCTAGAACATGATATGCCCTTATTTCCACTCATTCTTAGCATCTTAACATTAGTGTGACAGTAAGAAAAGAAGGAAAAAAACTACCAGCCCTAAATTAAACTTCACAATGTTTTAGAATGTAAGAAAAGAAGTAAAGTTTCCACACCACATTAAAACTCAGCTGGGGAGTTTTGCAAGTCTGAGCTCACTCATTTCACACACATTCCAACAGTTTAGCACTTTCCTCTCATACGTTATCTTTCATCAGAGTTTTTGCATGTACAAAAGTCAGGGATATATCCCAGCTGTACTCTAGGCTAATATGAATGTTTATGGACTAAGGAAAGTGCTGGGAACCTACCTACTGTATAATACATACTACACCCTGAAAATCAAAAATAATTTCTATTTCCTCAGATCTGTGAAGCATTAATAACAGAGAATGAATAGCTACACAATTGCAAAAAAAAATGCAGAAAGACAAATAATTATATGAAACATGGGATATAGGAGTTTCAGAACATATGTTGAGTTCTGATTATATTAAAATAATCAGATTTAATTAATCAGAATAGCTATATCATATATTATATTATATATATTATATTACCTATTTCTATATATTTGGAAAATGAAATTGGATGAAGTAAACAGAGGACTTAGGAGATAATTTTGGTGTGATTGAAGACTCCTGCATTTGTTTGACAGTCTTATTCTCACTTTGAATAGCATTCAAAACACATCTATGTTGGTCACACTTGCTTTGCTCTTTACTGCTATTTACTTTAAAAGAATAAAAAATTGTTTCCACCATATATTCTATTCCTTTTCTTCTAATTTGCTTTTTTCAAAACATTTTTACTGAATTTCACTCCTTCATGGTCATTTTTCTTTGATGTTCAAAATTATCCACTGATATTTTATTCTTTTATTATATGTACAAACATTTCCATTTAAAAAATTACTCTTTGTAATACACCCAGAAGTATCAAGACTGAGCCATTGCCACATAAAATTTCTCATAATTTCAAACTAAAAAACATTACTAGTCCATGTTTATTGTGGCCCTCCAGCAACTCTCATGGGAGGTCATACAGAACTGCATGACAGCCATGAAATTATGCTGTATCATTAATAAATAACTTACTATAAATGTCAAAATCCCTCAGCTTCTAAAGACTGCTTTAGTAATTATGCTACATTAATCTTAAAACAATGACATTCTGTCCTTCCTTTCTTCTTTCCTGTACCTCTATTTGGTGGAATATCTCCTACTTATCAGCAATTTATTATGAATGAGACTACAGAGGTTTAAAATTGTTAATGCAAATCAAGTCACTTGATAGCTTCAGAGTGAACAAACACTAATATTTTTTTCTAATTGCCTAATACTTTCTCTTGAATAACTTGCAAACATTTGAAGCAAGCGTCTATCATTAGCATAATATAATCACAATGCTCCCACTTAATTACAATTTATTTGAATGACTAATCATCAGTTTCATGTTTTAAAATAATAGAAGCATTTTACAAACTGCAATGTAGTATCTGCCTATCAAAGCATTAGTATAAAGGCAAGTGCAATACACATAGCTTTTATTAGCCATTGTCTTTAAAAATATTTTCTATTTCTTTTGCAACCTCTGTGATAGACTTTAAAAAAAAAAAAAGTAAGTTTGATGCATGCCCATGAATGATGCAAAGAGAACAGTCTCCCAAGAACAATTTATCCAAACTGCTGGGTTTTTTCCAACCTATGCCACTAATAACCTCAGTTACTGGCATCGTCCCAGTAAGAATGAGTCATCTTAAATTTGAAGGATATCAACTGCATTTTTATAGCCATGTTGAAAGTGAAGGACTTTATAGTCAAACACAGCATCATTTCAATTGCATCTTCACTAATTTATTTAAATGATAGAAGAGTAGAACATAAAACATCAGCTAGGAGAAATGAAGGAAAACTGTCAGGATCAAACCTTCCATACTTTTCATTCAAGCTGTCACTTCTGTCTCATCTTACATGTGTGTTCATCAATGCTTGTTTTTTGCCACATATTCCATATGCCTATGTTTCCACATGCAAGTGAGAAAGAGCACTGCAAGTCAGCACTTTTTCCCCTACACCCCCTTTCTGTCACGTCCTTCTCTCTTCTACATTCTCATCCTCTTCATTATCACATCTGTGGTGGGACATGCATCAAGGAACTGTCAGCAAGCTTCTTGCTAAGAGAAAATGCCACTTGTAGCCTTGTTGTCAAAGCCAGGCACAAAGTCTGTTCATAGAAAAAGTTTACCACAGTGACTAAGGAAGCAAAGAATCGCGTTTTTCTTATTTATCTAAAGATTTATGCATGTGAGAGAGAATATTAAAGAGTGGTGAAAAAACTCTCTCTCAGTAAGAGATTCAAGTCCAAATCTAGAATCTCAAATTATTTGCTAAAAGTGAATATCTTTGAACAGAATACAAGTCAGAAGCCTGACTGTTATTCAAGGATCTTCCAAAACCTACAGTTGAAAAAAGACAGGTATCTACTATATCTTTTAAAACTACTTAAGCAGTTAGTTGGTGATAAAGACTGTCCTTGCTGCTGGTAAATATGATTTCAATGTTCAAACTCTCAACAATTTTGCTACACAAATGTCTTTCCTACTAAAAATTAAAAATGGAAATGAATAATGGGTGAACAGTAGGAAAATTAAAGCAATTTATATACCTGAATTATATAGGTCCTCAATCACTTAATGTTATCTTATTGTGAATTGCTCATTCATACAACAAAGGCTGTAGAATTACAAAAGAGCTTGCTATAGTGCATTCTCCACTAGTAATTCAGACTATGTCCAAGCTGCAGCCATTACCATAAACTCTTTTAATAAATCTGCCAGTTCCATATGGCCATATGGCATCTATAGAGGAATAATGGTTTCCCCTTAAACACTACCAAAAAGCTATTCCTCTCATTCTTTCATTCTTTCTCATTCTTCTTATTAGAATTAAGATTTCTCCCCCCCCTTTTTTTTTCTTTTTTTTTTTTTTGTGGCCAGGAAAATTCTTATAGACAATTTTTTTGCTGGGGTAAATTTTCATATTATGCTTGTGTGATAAGCAAGGACAAACAGAGCTGGTTTTTTTGCTATCGATCTTTGTTCTGTTTCACTGACATAATTTAGTTGCTTTTTTCCTCATGCATATCCAGATCCAAGCAAAAGCTGATCTGGACTTCTCACTCACTCTCACCCCTCCTCTACTCCCTCTTTTGGTATATTTTTATTTTAAAGGCAAATACTAATAGTTCAGTAAATTAAAATGATAGCAATGGAACAAGAAGTTCTTCTAAAATAATTGAAAGTATTATTGTATCTGTTAGAATATACAGGGGCATTGTCCATGTTCAGAGATATAAAACTAGAACAAAAATAAGCTAAAGCATGACAGCAAATGACATGTGTTAGAAACAGCAAAACAAGCCACTCCAGGTTCTTCAGACTCAGCTTCCATTTACATAGATTCTAGCAGAGAAATCTTCCCATTTAGATCTGATTGCAGCCAATACAACTGTCCTCTTTATGATTTTTGTGGCAATCTAGAACAACGAAGTTCTGGACTAAAACAATATTTTTTGTTGGAGGGTCATCTGGATGTTAGCTTCCTGCTCAAAGTAAGATCATTAAAAGATCAAAATTGGATCAGGTTGCTCAAGGTTTTGTCAACTTCTGATCTCCAAATATAGAGATGCAAGAATCTTTATGAGGAATTGTCCCTCATAAGCCAGTCTCATTGAAAAATAAAGGTAGGGATGATTTAGCTAATTTTGAGCATGTTTCTGAAGTCTAATGACAGTGTTCAAACAGTGTCTACTTTGGCACAGATATTTTGGTACTTACTATTTTTGTGGATAAATAAGAATGTGAAGCCTGTAGCAACTGGAAATAAACAACTATAATAGAGAAAATGGTAAGAGGAAAATACAGAAAATTGTACACAAAAGAGAAAAAATAGAAGAATAGGAAAGCAAAAACAACAAAGAACAGAAATACCATTATTCTGATAGGATAAACATATACAGAAAAATATTTTTATTGTTTAAGAGAAAGCAACAGCTGAAATACATAATCCTACACTGCAGCAAAAATATTTTATTTCTTGTGGAAACTTCCTAGAGCTTGATTTTATATTCAGGATATTTTAAATGTGTTGGAACAACCTGTTATAACCCATTGTTTGAGTCTGTTTCCCTACACTAGCCATTCAAAGCAATATTTTTTTCTGATCCATTACAGAACCTTCCCATGGTCAATGATGTCACCCTCCCTACCAACCCAGTCACAAAACTCATCACTTATTTCCTAAAAGCCTAATTTTGAACTGCATTTTTTTGCAATCAAACTCATTTGATTCCAGTATTTATCCTTAGCCTCCAGGAAGCCGTAACTTGACACAGAATGACTTTAAGTCTCTACCCTTAATAGTGAAATGCAATGCATGGCAGTCAAAGTAGCAAAATGGTGACTTCTCTTTCTGAGTGCCTATAGTACCTGTCCGAGGTGAGTGAGTATCTCTTTTGATGGCTTTGACAACTCTGATTTTTCCCTTCTGGCTTCTCAGAGATGCAAAAGCAAATCCATCCGATCACATTCTCCTTTGTAGTGCCATTGACTCTAATACCTTGTATCTATGTTTCTGCCATATTTGACTTCAAAAGACAATGAAATTGTACAGATGAAACGCTTCTACAAAGCTTCCCTCACATACCTTTTTTGAAGATCAAATCAAGCTCTAGGCATTAGTATTACAATTTTGATATACGCTACTTGCAAGAAATAATGGAAGAAAATCACCACTTCACTGTAATAGCTTTTTCCCTTTAAGAAAAAATAGCAGGTCTTTTGTTCAAATGAACATGGTTGCTTTTAAGTTTGAAATGTCAAACCAAATCTAAAATAAATGTATACACATCATGACAGGCCTCTGCATTAGCAGAAACTCAAATATTCCAGCCAATTTTACTTTTTGTAGAATTTGGCTTTCATGTAGTCACTATACTGATTGTATTTCCATAGCTACCTCTGCAGCCTGTGGTTCTGCCTAGTTTTTCAGAACAAGAAAGAGCAGTTTACATATTCTCCTGAATTCAGCTACAGCAATAAATTACTATGAGTAGGGTAAAAATAGTGAAGATACATACATATCTGGATTCTTTGAAGGAAAGGATCAATTTGAATTTTGGTTTAAAAAAAAATTTGCTTTTCATTTTTCGCATAGCTTTGTTTTGCCTCCCATTTATCAGTCCTCATTTCTAATCTGCAACATTGCTGCTGCAACAGGACAAGCAAATTGCAACATAAATGTATATTTCACTTGGTAAACTATTCAAGTTGCAAGTATGAATCAGTTTGTTAGTAGTGACATTTGAGGTAGAATCTCACTTCTGTGGATACAAAATATTTGTCACAATCATTAGATACAAAGCAAAGTATAAAAGTTTCTGATATATCTATGTGTGACATCTCATCCTTGGGTACAAAGGAATACCACCCAAGATTCATAGATGCTCATGGTTGAAAGGAACAACAAAGTCAAAGGGCCTGCAAAAGCTTTTTTTTAAGCTAAATACACACGTGGCATGGAAATTGGAATATTAGTTCCTGAACTCCTAGTATAACCAAACAACAGTGGGCTGTGGATCAAAGGCTAGGGTGAAAGAGAAAAAAGAAAGAAAATATTAATTAAAGATGGGGAAAGATAAAGTCACTGTATGAGGGATGGATAGCTCTGAAAAAGAGTATTGCCTGTACAGCTGTAAACTAAACAAGTAGAAAGGCTATTCAAAGTCAGATTCTTCTTTCAGTAGTCCCCCATGTTCGTTCAGACATGGGGGACTACTGAAATAATATTAAGTGCCAAAGAACACTGGATGTACCATTCCCCTCACAAAATGTAGAACAGCAATGACCTCAAATAATCCTGATCAAAAATAAACAGGCAATAATTGAGATCTATAATTGCCTTTAGTGGTTTGCCTTGTAACAATATGAAAGCAGGATAATTCACTCAAGAACAGGTAATGGGCTAAAAAAATGGTTAGTCACTTTAGAAAGAGTAAAAGCCTGCCCAGCAATAAAATATTTAGAAATTAATGAAGAAACAAAAATCAGTGCAATCTTAGAAGGCAGAGATTTACATTCTGAAGCCATTAGCACAAAGATCCTGCTTCCTGCTGTGTGATTTCACCACTGAACAGAATAGAAAACTGCATTAGTCTACTCTGTTCAGATGAAGAAAAAAAAAAATTGCAGGAATCTGATACCCTGTTTAAAAAGAAGTCCAGTCAAAATAAAAAAAAAAAAAAAAAACCAAAACCATGTGATAATGTTCTACAATCATCAACATGCTTTCTTGAAGAAACCAGTCATCATAGCATCATACTTTGGTGCTTTAAAAAACTACTTCTATGGTACAGTCTCCTTCTAAGAGCTGGGACACAAATTAATCTTACTTTCAAAAACCTCTGTCATTCTAACAATTTTGGGAACAAACCAAGAGACCTCACCTGCCAGCAAACTTCCATCCTTGAAATTGCTGCCGAAGATAACCAACAGTGACACTTCCCTGTTATTGTCAATGACAAAGTCAAGGGTCCTGCTAGAAGATGACTAGAGGTCGTGCACTCTGTTACAGAATGACAATTCTTGCAGAACCCTGCTGCACATTGTAGATAAGTTCTGGATTTTTGCAAGTTGCTCCTCCTTTTTCAGTGTTAATTTCAGTTGAAATAGCATTAGACCAGTATGAAGGGCTTCTATAACTCTCATACATCAATACCTCACAGTTTATCTTGCTCTTGGTTCAGATGAACCTTACAGAACTCTTGCACTTTGTTTTTTTTTTTTCTTGTCCACTTCTCCTTCCATACACAATCTTGATTTCTGCCAACAGTAAAAAACTGCTCTGAAACTGAAGGTATAATTACAGAAATGTCCAAGCTGACTCTATTCTTGTGACCTCATCTGTATAATAAAATAGTAATGAAGTGTGCAATTTTTGTTCAGATGTGTTTATATTCAGCAGGATGTGCTGAATTGTGTTCTATATATTTCATATTTACTAGTAGCAAAGTAGCTGGACTAAAACTGGATTTAAATTGCCCAACCAACTGCAGGACTTACCTGTCCGCGATAAAAACAAACAATAGTTGTTTCTGGAAGCTGTTGAAACAATGGAAAAGAAATCCAGCCATCCTGACCCCTGGTAACATTGTGAAAAAAATAATTCCTGCACTGTGAAAAACGATTCAGAGTTTATTGGCTGTCATGTCATCCATTACAGCTTCCTATACCCTTCTAAAGATTAAAAACTTGTCCATTCCCATCATCCTTCTTTCAGTCAAAACATTTTACCAAGCCTTCATACTTCAGAACTATCTCTCCCAGAAATATAACAACAGCATAAATGTAGGGGGAAAAAAGCAGAGACTTGGTGTCAGTATAAATAAATGTAATAAAAAATAGACCCTTCTAGAATAAATAAATTTTAATTGCCTTATCCACATAAGGGACATTGCATAATGCAATTTTCCCAATTTTCACACTCTGAAATAGTTTATGAACACATATAATATCTCTTCATGTTTGTTGAGGCATAATCTTCTCAATATTAGGAACATTTATTTTAATTAGACTCCACCCTCCCAAAAATAGATTTGCTGTATCATATATTCCATACTGCATTTACAATCTCTTCCAATTAAATATTTTTTAATAAATCAGTGGTCTGATTTGTCATTATGAATAATACAATGCTGTCTGTAAAATGCATAGATCAGATTTATCTGCAACTTTATACATTTTGTCCTTTAAAACTCAGATAATTGCTACTCATATATGACAGAAAGATTGGTCTCAGCCACCAAAATGCATATATCTTTCCCTTAGTTCAACCCCTTTGTGTTCCCAGAGAATAGAAACAAGTTCCAAATGACACTGGTCACCAGTACCAAAACCTCTTCTACAGATCACTGGAAAGTCCTCTCCAAATATCCTCTTCATTTCAGATACAAGACCAACAGAATGACCAAACATGACTCCTGAATGACCTCGATAAATTTAATTTGAATGATCTCCACCGCCTTCATGTACGAGCTGCTTTCTATATCATTCAGATAGCAGAGCTGAAACTCTCCAGACAAAGACTGGGATGCATCTCACATTTCCTACTCTATGGAGTAAACTGCAACTCCATAGGAATCTACTGCCATCTTCCTCTCCTTCAGTTGACTGCAATCACTGTATCTAATCCTGCTGTTCATGTAATGATGGTCATGTTTTCAATCCCATGAAGAAATAGGAAGAAAACCAGAGTTTCTGGATTGCAATTAGACTAAGGCATTAAGCCAAAAGCTTTACTATGCATCACTGCTAAGATTGGAGTCGTTCTGCAAATGTTTACAGGAACAGCCCTTGGAATCTGGGAAACTACTTGTGTCCAGCATTAAATGCCAACTGAGAAAACTCTTTCTAAAATTTGGCTTGAGGCATAGACATCTACCTCCAGTAAAAATTCTAGCCATTTTTATGCTATAGCAGAAGTCTGACTTGAAAGGCATGAATTTGTGTTATACACATGATAATGCATCTGGAAGAACATGGCAAGCAAGTGGACAAGAAATGTACAAAGCCTGTACAGCAGAATAGCACAGAACAGGCTTTTTATTAACACTAAAGAATAAACCCTCTTCGTTTGGCTGTCTTTACAAATACAGTAAATAGGACCTAAGACATCCTTATAGGCATCCCTTTCCTAAAACATATATGTTTACATCATCCAAGTAGTAGGTATGCACATTTAAAAATGTTGAGGCTGAAACTTCATCAGAAAAAAAATATTTGAAATTAAATATACATGATTGTTCACGCAACGTGTTTAGAATTATGCATATTTATATCCATCATCATTCATTCACATATATTTAGTGAATATTTATGGTACATTAGTTGCATAACAATACTGAGCATTTAACTCCACTTACATGATCACTTAGCTGTAAAAATATTGACTCATTTTTATCAAGCAGATCCTAATGACTGGCAAGAAAATGATGTATCATGAATATCTGCTTAGGAGACCTGCTATAACACCACCTGTCCATATTGATCTGATTTATACAACACTTCTGACACCTGGAACCATGAAGCAAAACCAGAGCATTGTAAAAGAAAAGTTAATGATGCATTACAAAAATTCTATTCCTACCATTGTCCACCATCTATAAATAATTTGCTGGCTCAGTTGTGTTCAATTGTGAATCACTTCATCCACCAAAGGTACATTGCAAAATAGATATGTCTAGGAGGATGGCTGCAGATATTCTCATTCTTTATTCTTTAAATTAAATTTGTATACATCATTTTCCCCCTCATTACACAAGAACTTCTAAAATACAAGAAACAAGAGAAAGAGAGGTAATATTGTGGTCCACATAGGCATTGCTAGGAATGCCAAGCTAAAATGAATGAAAGTGCTGGGAAAAAATATTGAAAACTACATTTACAGAAATAAGTACTTTTCTTTATATTTGACACCCTCATTTTTAAGGAATAGTCTTAATTTTTCTTGGAAGGTGGAGAAGGACATAGAAAGGATAGGCTCATGTTTATATGCTTCATTTTAAATACCATCATCCAAGGCCTGTTTAAAATATATTAATTTTCTTCACAGCATGTTATTTGGTATTCTCATTTATATCCTGCCACTGTGACAGCAATCATACTTGCTTTGCTTTAAGCATGTGACTAATGGAATTTTGTAGCTACTTAAGTAACTAAAAAGAATAAAGGATAAAAGACTGAGTCTTACTAGACTGACATGAGAAAGGTAATACTAGTAATGGTGCTGAAAAAAATACAGTTAACTACTTAATATTAACATGAGCAGAGTTGAGGCTCCAAATCTCATTATAATTCTAGTTTGTCTTAAAGCAAAATAAATAAAGTGGATAAAAAATTCAGTTATCTAAATAACCAACAAATAAGATGTAGAAAAAGCATGGTGCTGGTACTAGAACTGATCTCCCACAAAAAAGCCATTCCCCTCTCCCACTATTCATGTAAAAGACCAAAGGAAAAGCATTTCCAGGAAGCTTAGTTAGAGTTCAAGAAGTTCAAGCAATATTCTAAGTATTTTCTACTAATATGGTAGCACTTGCCCAGTTACTCATTTCACTTGAGTGTTTTGTGCTGCCTCAGAGCTTATTATCCAGTCTGGTCCCCTTCCTTTCTCTAGCAAGAAACAGAGTGATTTGCTCAAGCAGCAACAGCAGCTAGGCTACTTTCACACTGCAACTAAAGGCAAAGTCTCAATTACCCAGCAATCATATAATTCTGCTCCCAGAGTGCTGTCAGTACCTTGCTTTTCCTGGAACTGCCAGAACAAATGTGTTGCATGCCCAATATAAACCTAATTCGTAGATATAAGCTCTGGAAACAACCCTCAAACAGAATGCAACTCTACATAAATCTAATTAATTTTCCTACAGAGAACAAAAATTACCTGTAATTGCCAAAATGAAGTCTGTGAATTCAGAACACCCAATAAAATTATATATGCAAGACTCTTATTATACAGTCTTTGCACATATCAAAATGCAAAGAACAGCCTATCATAGGCAATCCTATTAAAATTTATTGGCATGTTGTTTCAAATACATTAGGTCACAAGGAAAAGCTCAGGCTATATATAAAATGTTTGAGACATTCATACAACATACCATTTTTCATTGATTTTGCAATTCCTAAGTGGCTTAAGCCACTGAGGACACACACTAACATGCCAGTGAAATCATGGCTGCATTAGTACTAATTGTGACTAAAGTGTGATCAAAGGATTTTTTAAATGGTATAGACAGTGAAATTGTTCCGTAATCCCAGGATACATAAAGAATCTCTATCTTTAAATGCACTTTATACACACCAATGTGAAGGGACTGTCTGTTCACAGTTCAGCCATATTTCCTTCATATATCATATGCATGAGAAAAATCAACAGAAGGAGGAAATAAAGGCTTGAATTTGAGCACTGAAGTGAATATGCAAAAAATTTCACTGTTGGACCATACAATAAACTTCATAATTCCTAACAAAAGTATAAGAAATTTGTTACTTCTGGGAAAATTTACTTTAAATATTATTGCATATCATAATTTAAATATCATTTCACCTTATATTTTGGTCTGTCATTTGAAAAATTGAATTGACTATCCAGTAAAGCATTAATGGGACTATTCTATCACTGTCTAAGTGTCTTTACTGATATAAAATGAATTTTGTACTGGATGCATAAACCTTAATTTAAAAGATTGGCAAAGATCTCAAACAATTAAACGGTCCAGACTTCATATAACATGTCTGGCATGCTTTCAATGAATCTTGCGCTGTTGTGCAGAGCTATGCATTTATCAAACACCACACACATGTTTCACCAGTTCTGTAAAAATTGATCTTGTCTCTTTGTTTTTGCTCCTAAGCATCTTCAGTGTATGCAGAATTAAAAGTTGGAAGAATCCAACCATAAAGACATATGCCTTGGAACTGAAAAGTAAGGAGCCAAATTGATTCTAGTAAAAATCTAATTTAAAAAAATCTCCAGTAAAAATGTTATGCACTGTGCTTTTTAACTGCACAAGCTGAAGTTATCAACCATGGAAAGAAAAGGAGGGAGAAGTACAAAAGCAGAAGCTGCTGAAATTTGATGTTTACACCAGAGACTAATCTAAACCATATTACCTTTACAAAACCTGTTTTATTGTATTTGCATTGCCCCTAGACAAAGGAAGGAATGATGAATCTGACTCCATGTTCTCAGGAGGCTAATTTATTATTTTATGATATTATATTATAATTAAGAATACTGTACTAAAGAATACAGAAAGGATACTTACTGAATGCTAAAAAAGATAATAATGAAAACTTGTGACTCTCTCCAGAGTCCCAACACAGCTTGGCCTTGATTGGCCAATAAGTGAAAACAACTCACACCAGAAACCAATGAAACAATCACCTGTTGGCAAAAAATCTCCAAACACATTCCAGGTTGGCAAAACACAGGAGAATCAAATGAGCTAATAATTGTTTTCATTTTTTTCTGAGGCTTCGCAGCTTCCCAGGAGCAAAATCCTGGGCAAAGCAATTTTTCAGAAAATGTGAATGCCACACTATTTAAAAATTTTCTTTCAATTTTCATCAACATATTTAAACCTCCTACAAATTATAGGCATCTGGAGAAGTTATCATCCCAAAATAACTTTAGTTAGTGAATTTCAGTTACAGGGTGCTGGAGTGCTCAGACACCCACTAAATGCCCTTTAGTTTTAGCCTGTCTCTGAGCCTCTCTACTACTATGTCAGTTCAGAACAATGATTTGCCAGAGAGAGAGGGAGAGGGAGGGGAGAGGAGAAAGATTTGAGCTAAACAGGATATACAGTGATCATTTACTTCAACTGTCTGACAACTTCATGTCTGACCAAAAGTTGTAGCATTTTGTTAAGGGCATTGTTCAAATGCCTCTTAAACACTGTCAGGCATGCGGCATCAAACACCCCTCCAGCATTTCAACTCCCTCTCAGAAAAGGGGCAAAAAACACCAGTTCTGTAGAGTTTAAAAAAATGAAAGGACTGCTTGTGTAAAACTGCAGGCAGAATAGTGCATGATTGATTCTAAGCTACGGAGCTTGAAGCAATATAAAAGGTTTCACTTCAAGTGCCAGTGATGAATCATGCTGAGCCTGGCCTGGGCTCCCCATCTGCATGCAGGGGAGAGTTTGTGTTCCCTGTTCTGCAGAGCTCTTGTGTCATTTCAGCAGAGATCTGGTCTCAGAGATGGAGGAAAGACAGCGTTGTGAACCATGTCAGATTTGTATCTCCTGATGCTGCACTCAGACACCACGTACTGTCTTGAGGCAGACAAGGCTGCTTGTTGTTACACAAGAGGTGTCTGTCAGAGGACAGGAATGTTAAACTGACTCAGAGAAGTATCTATATAATTTTCTCTGATGTACTACAGTAATCCCTGATTTTCATTCAGTGTTTCCATGTACATGCAGGAAAAACACATGTTCCAGGCTTTGGGGGCACTTGGGTAGATTTGTGTGGCAAGGTTTTGGTAGCACAGGGGGCTCTAGAGATGGCTTCTGTGAAAAGCTGCCAGAAGCTTTCCCTGTGACCAACACAGCCAATGCCAGCCAACTTCAGGACTGACCTGCTGCTGGCCAGCAGCAACAGTGGTAACACCTCTGGGATACTGTGGCTAAGAGCCAAAACTGCTGTGCAGCAGCAATCACAGCTGGAAAGAGGAGTGAGAGTATGTGAGAGAAGCAGATTCCCCTGCAGGCCATGATGCAGATGATGGTGAGGCACCTGTCCCACTGCAGTCCATGGAGGCCCACAGTAGAGCAAAGATCCACCTGTAGCCCGTGGAGGATCCATACTGGGGCACATGAATGCCCAAAGGAGTCTGTGACCCTGTGGGGAGCCCTGCTGCTGCAGCCTCCAGGCAGGAGGTAGAGTAAATGGGGAATTAAGTAGAGCCCAGGAAGAGGGAAGGGGCAACTTTTTTCTAAGACTTGAGCTTTTTTCCCATTACCTTACTCTGAATTGATAGGTAGTAAGTTAAATTATTTTTTTCCCAAGTCAAGTCTGTTTTGCCTGTGACGGTAATTGATAAGTGATCTCTCCCTGTCCCTACCTCAGCCTTCATAAGGCTTTCATGATATTTTTTTCGCTGTCATGTTGAGAAGAGGGAGTGATAGAGCAACTTTGGTGGGCACCTGGCATTCAGCCAGCATCAACCCACCACGGTCCTGTTAGTTAAAGTAGCAGCAGTTGCACAGAATTAGTATACAATACATTTTCTGGAGAACACACACACATACTCACAAAAACAGTACAGTCCCTATTCCTGGAAGTCTGCAATTAAAGGTTCTAATCCTGCACTTAGCTTTACAGAGACAAATCACAAAAAAAAAAAGTAGAAAACCTCCTTGAACTCAGCAGCACTCCTTGCAGCCGTGCAATTCCAGCCACCTGAAAATTGCTGCAGGTTTAAGGGGGAAGGCTGAAGAGGCTTCAGGAGTCAGTGAAATATCACAAAAGGAATTATATTTACAAATGTGACAAGGAACAACACAATACGATTGGAATGAGAGAGAAGACTGAGAATAATATTAGGTGTTAGAAGCCAAAAGAATACTGCACATAGGCAAAATGTAATGATTCCAAGGAGAAAAGATAGAAGATGGAAACCCCAGGGCATAGGAGATTATCTTGATAAAGTAAGCATGTAGAACATGCACTGAGACACTACATCACTATGATATCTGGAGTAGAAAGAGAAATGAAAAGCTCAGGTTGACTGGTGAAGCTGTAAAAGGCCCAGAGGGGGTTAAGAGGAGAGCTACCAGTCTAGACAGCAGGGAAAGAAGTGATGGAGAAAGACTGCTAGTTACCCTTTACATAAGGATGCTGCTGTGATAAACTGTGGGAAAGGGGAGCCTGCAGGGAAACCCTGGCAACCCACATCAGGCTGTGATGATGTTTCTAATGTTTCCTTCATTTCTATGATAAAGCCGCAGCAACAGAGTCAGAACTGCTGAGAATGAACATGAAGAACAATAGCATGTCACTGAATCTGTAATGGATCTAATGGGTCACTGTCATCACTGAAGGAAGTAACCTCACAAGAGAAAGAGCCCTTTATCATTCTGTTTTTCCTCCCAGCATCATCTCTTGTATGAACCAAACTGCATAGCTCAACACATTTTTGATCTAGCCTTACACAGCTATCTCTTAAACTAAACGCAAACATCATAGGCTAATTTTTGAACAACTAAAAGGTGCACAACATAGACATGAGGCAAATAAAAATAACAACAGTGATCAAAGGAAAGGTTTCAAAGTGGAGGAAAAAGTCGACCTTCCCCCCTCCAAATGCTTTTTGAAGCTGAAATTCATCAGCTAAGTTAATGCAATGATAAATGTTTTCAAAGTACAGTTCATAGGGTGATGGAAATAAAAGAATGTTTGAAAAAACACTTTAAAAGAAGCTAAGACATAAAATGCTTATGACTATTCTCTACAATTTTACTCAGAATAGAAAAGGAATGAAGACTAAAACAGAAGAGACAAAAGAAGTATATTTTTCTTCAAAAGGTCATTATGGTATTTTGTTACATTTTTATTCAGAGGCAATTTCCTGAGCAAATAATAAGTTTTGTGTCAACTCCTTAGCAAATTGAATTAAAGTTCTTTCTGTAAATGTAGTTATTCACATTAAGTCAACTCATTACAAACACAGCTGAAGAGTTTCACTAGCAATGAAAACCATTTACAATGCCAAGTTTGTGAGCTGGGCTCAACCCAAAAAAATGCTACCACCCTAACTCAGGTATTTGCATTGCTTTATTGACATGGACACTTCCCCATACTAGCTAACGTTCAGCACCTGTGACACAGAATTGATAGGAAAGCAATTTGCTATCAACTGTAGCTGAAAACATTTCCTTCTTAATTCAAGAAAATGAAAAAAAAAAGATCTAAATTTCATGAAGTGCAAGCAATGTCTAATGCCAGGACACTAACAGATGGTCAGATCTCATTACAGCAATGTAAGATGTTACTGCTCTCAGCTCTCTTTCCTTTGCTGTTGAACAGAAGCTAGATGGAGTTAAAGAATAAAGTAGGTGTTTATTAAAAGTCCTCAATGGCTACACCTTGGGCAGTACAAAAGAACCCAACCAGGGCTACACCCAAGATGAACTCAAAATGGGCACAAAATGGACGACCGGTCATGAGGTCTCTCACTTTTATAAGTTCTGATCCATAAGCATATTGGAGTTAATTGTCCAGTTATAGCTTTGGCTTATTAAGTCCCATCGTTCCTTTTTTTGTCCCTTCAGTTCATGTTGTTTATGCTCTTGGGCCTGAAATTGGGATCAGTTGTCCTTGGTCCCAAGCTAGAGAAGGAATTGTTTTGTCTACCTTCTCTGTGAAGAGATCTTACCATCCCTTAATATGAAACTCAGAACTACACATTAAAGCAGTACAGAATCTGAAAAATATAAAAACTAAAACCTAAGGCATCATCACAGCAGAAGCCCGGTGCAGCTGCTCAGCCTAGTCAACTACTCACAGGCTAAAGCAGCATCTAACAATCAAGCTGGAAATTGAAGGCCAAGAGATGTTTTTGACCAGTGGACTTCACGTGGCAAAAAGAATACTCAGAAGAGTGAACCAAAGTCCCTTTGTTGATCCTGAGTGAAGTAGACTGTACAAATGTTCTTGCACATGTATTCTATAACAGGATTATTCTCATGTTTAGACTAGAAATCCCAGTGCCAGCACATACAAAGCAATCAGGGCGCTTTCTAGGAGTAGATGGACATTTGGGGAATGAAAGCCTTAGACAACTGAACCTTAGAAAACCAAAACTAGAGTTCAAAAACATACTACCAGGAAATAAATAATTCTACAGAAACAGGAGGAGACAACTTGGCAGGAGGGCAGGAAATGTGGAGGCAGTGTGTGACATGATTCATAAGAAACCTAAAGAAAGGTTTTAGTACATCCACAAAAGGAAGAGACTAAGGTGTGGACTGCAGAGCTCCAAGTTTGTAGGGAAGAAAGTCTCAGTTCATGATGCAACATTGCCCATTTACTTTCTGCTGGATAACTCACTCCTTTTTTTCTATGTACTCTACATAAACCCTGTGCTGATGAAAATTGGTGTTATTCCAGTTGATGTAATCTGTTCTTGTTATTTGCTTCATTTTAGTACAATTGGCTATTCCTGTTCCTTTTGCTCAGATCAAATTTCTAGTCTTTATTCCAAGAAACTGCTACTTGCTGAACCATGTCTTTAGAAAGATAAAGAGTAACTTTGATATTTTTCTGTTCCATTAGTGCAATAAGTCATCCTATAAACAGAAGCTTGTTGGGTGAAATTTGACAAATCATTCTGTCATTTTAATTTTAGTACAAGTTATTATACCATACCTATTACTGAACAGTTCACCCTCCATCTGTGTGATTTCTGTATTAGATATTGCCAGTTTCACATGGCTGTCACACAAAATTGTGCATTAAAACAATAATTTCTTCCACTTACTGATGCCTACACTGGGATATTTTACCCCCTCCTTCCACACCCCTTTTAAAAGACACAGATGCCCTAAATCCATCCGTTTCTTCCCTTTCCATTCCAAAAAAATTTTCTCAAGGTCACCAATAAAGACATTAAGATTACTTTTCTGTCTTAAACAAACCAGCAGCTTTCTACTACTATGTGAAGAGGAATAAATAGGACCAAAAATGGTTGAGAATTACTTATTACATTCAGCAGCTCTGGATTATTTTACTACCACTATATTTAATATAAGTGTTACCTTTTTTTTTTTTAGCTTGCTTAAATTAATATTTTTATGATTCTGCTGTAGGTTTTGGTTTTAAGGGTTATAGTGGGGTCTTTTGTTTTGTTTTAATAAGGTAGTTATGACAATCCACATTTATAAAGTAGCATACTCTTTCATCATGGCCTTCTTAAACAACAATTTTTCTATTGATTTATCATAGAAATTACTGGAAAAAAAATTCTAGGCTTTTAGCAGAAAATGTCAGGTACTGTATTAATACTAAGAGCTGAGAGTTCTCTTCCTGACTGCAAAGTTTCTGTTGGTTTATTCTTAGCCATTGACTTCATCTGACTGTTTTTGAGTTTATTTTAAGGAATACTATTCATCCTTGAACTTCTGCTTATGAGAATTCTTTATAGAAATGACCACAGGAGGATACAACAGCACTGATGCATATTATTGGACTGTGGCTCCCTCTGGACATGCCATTTGTTTTGCAAGCAGCTAAGTAAGCCATACATTCTTTTCATGTCCCTTTAAGCTCACAGGTGCTCAAAATATTTGAAGAATTCTCAGGTTCAGATCCCTACGCAAAGAAGCTATTTTTATATATATAATTTCTATTGGACAGATGAAAACATAAAGCACTGTGGCTAAATCCTTACAGACACTGAGTTAAAACAGCTTCTTGCCAACTTCTTTGAATAAGTACTCAGACTAAAGCTCACATTTTCCTTTGCACCGTGAAAGCAGCACACAAAGAAACTCACTAACAGGCCTCAATAAGGTAGAAGAGCAGTCTCCAAGTACAGAGAGAAAATACTTACTTTTATTTCAGTAAATACCACATTTAAATACCCCATTTTCAGGTTACGCAGCAGGAACACCAAATCAGCAGCAACGTATGTTGGATGTCTAATTGTCATCCAGAGGTCAGCATTATTCTGAAGTCCCTGGAAGAGCTCCCCAGATCTCCTCCTCTCTGCTAGCAAGTGGTTCCCTGTCAGAGGACTCTGCAATCAGAGATAAAAAGAGAAAGAATCAGGAGTGCTCCTGCTGTACTAAGTAAATTAACTCAGGAGAATATTGATGAGATTACTAATTTATTTAACATATAAACTGAATTCAGAATTGGAATAAAATTTCATCTCTTACCATTCATCAGTTACATATTGCCTAGGGCCATGAGCCTGTTCATAGCCTCTTCTTCTTTCTCCTTGTTTTTGCCTAATTTAGTTTCACTTTTCTTTTTCTCTCCATTCCTGTACTTCATTTTGGACTGAAATACTTCAAAGAACGAATGCTCTGGTTTGTAACAGCCAATATACTGTCACCACAACCTTTACAATGATAGATGCCACTTTTTTTAAAAGTAGAGACAGGTTTTTTATTAGCAGCTCTAAAAGTCCTCTACCCTGTTAAAAGAGCTCCTTTCTGAAAAACAGCTGTGAGAAAATGCATTTTCACTAGCAGCTGGTCTTCTTGACTGCCTACATAACCTTCCTCAAGGAGGAGAGGTACTGAAGTGAGTACTTGAGCTACAACTGACCAGCCACTCCTTACCTTGGGATTTTCATCAGGTAGGCTGGAAGTACCTGAAGAGAACCATGTCAACAAAGGCAAAACAAGAAATATTCAGTCCTAATCCCTGCAGCTTTCAATGTCCTTTTTCTATTCAGAGGTCTGCAGAATAAATGATCACCTGGATATGTAGATCAGTCCTCAGCTACAGGTTTTAATTGATAAATTATTTAGTTCCCTCAAGTACGATGGTAGAGGAATCTTGAATGTTTTTCAACTTGGGAGTCCTGGAGGGCATGCAGTGTGCAGCCAAAGTGGCAAAATTCACAGAGGATTGGCATATTCAGGGAAAACAAGGGAAACCAGCTCAGACCCACTTCCTACTGTGTCAGATCAGACATTATTCTACAGGCACAGTTGCCATACCAAGTGGGATCACACTTCTGCACAGAAAGTTTTGTGCTTCCCTCACCTGCTATTGTTAATCTAGTAAGTCAAATTGCAGAAGAAATCATTTATCAACAAGTGCCTCTACCCAAAATAACACAGTTTTCTGTTGAGTGGAAAAGGAACTTCAAACTGCAGAGAAAACAGGAAACAAATCTGAAGACTGAAAAGTAGAAAAAATAATTAAAAAAAAAAAGATATGTAAAGGGACATAAAATAGAAAACAAAGGGGGAAAATAAATAGCAAGCAACTGAATAGGGTCAGGACAGAGCGAGGAAGGGAACACAGCTACCTGCCAACACAATCAGGCATGCTGAGAAAGGGCAGAGCTGATCAGCCTGGCCCTTCTTCTGCCACATGCATCCTCCCTTAACCAGGAGCTGAAGGAAATGAACTTTTCTCCCTAGTATTATTGCTTTCAGCGAATCAATGTGAATGAAGTACCACTCTTTCTAAGAAAGCACTTCACTCAGAGGGTTTATTATATCTTTCTTGTGCTCAACAGCTGCAAAGTTTCAATTTCTTTGAAGACAGTCATTTTCTGATAAACTTTTCAATGTTTCCTCTGCTTCTTTTACAGCTGCTTTCTTTCAGCCCCTCCTTGCCTTCTTCCTTTTCCCTATCTTCTTGTGTTTATTCCTGAACTCCCAGATCTTTTCCACGCTGCTTCAAGACAGTATTATCAACTTATCTTGAAACACACACACTTGTGACAGCAACAAGAATTAACTGCCTGTTCTACCACACGGAACAGATTTTTATGTAGCACTAAATTTAAAAGGAAATCAGAACACAGGCAATTCATCGAGAAGTTTACTTTTCCAATTAAATGGAAGGTTAATGGAGATAACATTAGAAGGAAACATGCTGAAGACAAAAAAACAGTTCACTGAGTTCTGGTTATTGCTTTTTATGCAACCTGCCCCTTCTCAGCAGAGCAATTAAGCTAAAGAGGTCTGTGGGTAATATGTGCTTATGTGGTCTATGTGATTCAGTTCAAGAAAAACCAATGTAAAGGAGAAGGCTTTTGCTTTCACTCTTATTCACAGGAGTGAGGTATTTTTGTGTGTGGGATTTGAAAAAGGGAATAGATTAAATCAATAACACAAAGGTTATTTTTAAAGTCTTGTCACTGCAAATTGCAAAAATTTAAAATTCAGCTTGAATGAATATTTACCTAAAACCTGTTTCTGAGGGCAGTAGAAACGTTTTTGAAAATTGTAAAGGATTTCCTTTTTTTTTTTAATGTTTTAATATAAAGTACCTTAAATCAAACAACAATCAAGTGACCTTGGTGATTTCCCCAAAACCCTTTCACTTCTATTCAATATTGGCAGAAAAAATTGGAGTGCCATCATCTCTACATTTCCCTAAATATGCATAATTTCAATGATGCTGGCTTGTTTGTAATTTCCTTGGGTTCGCATTATTTTTTGACAACTTCATGAGAAAAAACAATAGATTCCTGAATTAAAAAAAAAGAAAAAAGAGAAAACAAAACAACACAACAAAACCACCTACATTTCTCAGTTGGAACCCATTACAGAGAATGCATTTTTTTTTACCCAAGAGTTCTAATTTTAGTCATCATCCCTGGGTCTGACATAACATACAACTTATGAAATCCTCTTAATCCATCTGAGGAACCTGCACAGAAACAGATTGGTTCAGTTGGTGATAGAGAACATGTCCCTCTCTATCTCCATTAGCCGTAGAGAGCCCAATAAATGTAGGCTAGGGAGACTACACTGAGACTTCCCCTAGCTGGATAATATGTGTACACCTGCCTCTCGACCCATTGAGTCAGAACATTTTGTCTACCTCATCTATTTACATCTGCAATATTCTGAAATGAAAGATGTCTTACTATAGAAGTCTCCAGTCCTGCAAATAAATACACCCCTAACTCCATACTTGGTATACCTGGTAACCAGTGCAGTTTCTAAAGATAGGAAAACACAATGGGCCAATACAGAGAATTCCTGATCTCGGCTGCTGCTTTTAATACTTTATCTCAACTAAGACAGCTCCCACCCCAAGTTTAACATGGGACTTTCTGTCACAATAGCTGTATGTAACTCTGTATTGTTGCTGCATTATCATTTTGATTACTTCAGTTGTTCTAGAATTGTCACAAGCATTTACTCACTCAACGATATTTGGTTTTTGCCTTTGTGATTTCAGAAAAGAAGCCATGCTCTACTCAAGTACATTAAATTATTAAAAAGTAATTCCTCTCCTTCCTCCCACGATATTTAATGTTATTTTGCATTTGACAAGACCTCAGGCTAGCTCAGTGATTGCCTTTGTACCTGCCCATGACTGGGAGAACAGAAGATTTTCTGATTGTTTTCTCTACCAGTACTTACACTGCTGAGGTGGGACCACTTGAAGTTTGGCAAAGAGACAGCAGGTAAGCCTCTGTATAGAGCCCCAGAACAGATGCACTGTTGAATATAAAGTGATACCAAAAGATAAATTTATAATAAAAATATTAAACCATCAGATTAAGACCTCTTTCACCTGCCAAGGTTTTGACGTATAAATGGAATGTTTAATGGGCTGCATTAATGTAATTAATTTACCATCATTATAAAAGTACACTTAGTTTGTAGCTCCATTTTCTAATCTGATTTTTCCTATTAAATTGACATCTCCAGCTGACTTTCATGTTCCCAGTTGTAATAACTAACTTCTTCAGGCTTTTAACCTTTAAAATCTTAACACAAAATAAATTCTTCATAATCCCATAACCCCCAAAATTATTTTTTCTTCAGTAAAAGTATGAACAGGAGGAGAAAAAGGAAATGTCACTTTGCTTTTTACTGCAAGAACTAGAATAAAAAGTTTAGTAACATATGTAACCTGAAAGGCTTTCATCATGCTCTTAAAACAGTTAATTCAACTGGATCTCATGCATGCATTACCCCTAGATAGATTTCCTTCATTAACTTAAATAACAGCAGACATAAATCTTGACATAATCTTCTCTCTGAACTTTACTGTCCGTAAAACATATGGAGTCTTCTTTGCCAGAGAGAAACTCAGTCATTTTTACACTGCTGGTGTGGAGCCAGGTTTTTGTATCAGTGTGGCTGGCAGGATGAATCAGCGAAATAACTCTACCTCTCTGTCTTTTATTGAATCCTATCAGATTACCAAGCTTTTAAAGGCCTCATGAAAGGTTCACTAACTAAGCCATAAATTTGTAATTGAGGATAAACAGACTGTCAGTCACCATCAGTGACAAACCCATACTTGGGTACCAGTGTGAGCACGACATGACGAACAGCATCAAGATCTAATAGTCCCTCTCTTGAGATTCTTACATAACCTGAATCAGGGGTACCAAAGGGGTTGCAGCCAAAACATTAATTTCTTATTGTATAACCTTTCACTGCATTGTGTACCTGAACATGTAACTTATAATTTCCCTGTCATGCAATTTGGAGCAAGAAGCAAAGCTTTCTCATTTGGAAGAGGTAAGGAATTCTGCCTTCAACATTAGTGAAGGAAAGTTGTAGCATTTACTGTAGTCATCAGCTAATTGCACTGTGGGGGAATTAAGTCAAGAGTCCACAAGTAAAAGGCATTTAGAAGAGCAAGGGAAAGGCTAGAAAAAAGCAAGTCGAAAAAAAGTAAATTTTAAGGCTTAGAGACACTATCTGGAAAATACTAAGAAGATACTCAAAGCAGTCGAGGATTTCAGTAATATGGTACACTTGGAAGTCAGCCAGAAGCCAATCTGCAAGCAAAAACAGGGCCTGACAGACACTCACTGAGGACAACCTTTCATTATCAGTTCCAATGGATTAACTTTCTCACTGATTGGATGGCCAATCTTAATTTTCCACAGGTTTAACCATCAGAATCCTGAGGACATCTGAATTTCTTTAATCTGTGACATCCTCTAGATATATTTCTAAATTTTTTAAGATTCCAGACAATGATTGAGACTCTGGAGTATTATTACCATTTAGTGGGAAAGACTATCATGATCCTGTTACCTCATATAAATAGACAGATATATGGGTAGACATTTATATCAATTGTAGTTTTCCTTCCACATCCCCACAGACCACCTCTTAAGAAAACTGTAAACTATATAGAGGCAGCAGATAGGCAGATTTGTAAAGAAAACAAATTAGACAAATCTTTTGTTCATGTCTTCTGCAGCTCAAGAATGCTCACATCATCAGTGCTCTAGGTAAAACATGTAGACAAGATAATTTTTAATTTAGTTTATACCCCAAGCCCTCTGGAGACACAGAGAATAAACAGTAATAAATGAGCATTTCTCTTCTCAGTAAGACACAGACACACAACAAATCACAGGAGGAAAGTTCCTTTGCAAAAAATTGGAAAGTTAATAGGTTTTCTCAATGTCCTGCTTGAAAATTAATCTTCCACTTAATCAAACCCTTATGGATAGATAATACTTTTCCTGTCAACAAGACTAGATTTAATAAGATTTCTTATCTGGAAATGGCAATCTGGAAAATGTAGGCACTTTTTTTCTATTTTTATTGCAACTTAAACTTTTTTGTGTTCTTGTCCTATACTTTGGCCAGACCTCTTAAGCAATTTTAACAGATAAAACCTGCATGATCCTCAAGCCAGAAGGTTTCAGCATGTGTGGAGCAGAATCAGAGTGAGGGACCTTGAGAAATCTCATGAGTTTGACGTGCCCTTGAGCAGTGGGCCTTTCAGCACACAGCTTAAGACTCAAGTCCTTAAATTCTACCTGGTTTAGGTGGAAGTCCTTTTTTTCAACTGGTCCTCACTAACAACAAGATATACATTGCTCTCTCTAGCTGGTAACTCCCTGTTGCAATACCTGATGGGTATTGCAAACTTACCAGCATTAGAAACTCTTACAAGTTTAGTATTCACCATTCTTGCATGGCTTGAAAAGTCTTGTTTCTTTTCTTCCTGTCCAACTTTCTGCGGATCAAACTGCCTTCATTTGCTTTGATGCAGATTTCTGCATCTCCAAATGTGCTTTATGTGGTTTCACAAGGTTGAAAGACAGAAGCTAAATTTGATTTTTCAGATACATGCAGTGGGGATCCATCCCATCATATTTTTGAATCTGGAATAATCAGAAGTACTTTCACTCAAGGATATGGTTCTGAATAAAACTAGACTGTATGCTTATTTAAGATAAAAATACTTAAATATAAATGTCATCTGTGTGCATGTAAAATGTTAAAAGGATTCCATTCAAAACATAATTTTAGACTACAAAATGTTTGTCAAATTTTTGACTGTACTCCTTAAAATATAGAGAATAAAGGCATCAGGAACAAAAAGCATGAGCATGACATTGATTCAAATAATTTTCCTCCTAAAATTTTTCTCTATATGATATGAAATGATGAAATGATAAATATGATAAATATCATAGATATGATAAAAACTTGAGAGAAAAAAATCAACAGACTAGCTAACTGAAATTCTAACCTTATCCAATAAAATACGTTACAACAGCATCCCAGTAGATATTTATTTTCCACAAGCAGTTTATAGATAAGGCACCAGTCTCTGAAGTGAAACAGAGGGACAGAACTGTAAGTCAGGAACAGATTAATGCTAACAACAGTGATGGAGGAAATACAGTAAAGCTCCCACTGAAAAGGCTTTCTATATTAGTTTTCTTGGCTGTAATTGTTTGTTGTCATACTCACCAAGTTCCCAACCAGAAAAAGAATAGATTGAAAATTTAAGCTTTGGTCTCATGATAGGCTCTTAAAACTTTAGATACATATTGCAGAATTGAACTTAAAACACTTGTTATTTTCCTTTCAGAATTCCTCATACTTTTCCAGTTATTTTACCTCCCGCATAGACAGAGTGACAAGCAATCTTCAGATATGAACTCACATATAACTTCCTCTGCATTCCTGTCTCATTTAGTATACAGGGATTGGATTATAAATCAGCTCAAAGTTTACAGGTGTCATTTAATATTCCTGAAATTTTATCTGTCTGGTACTATAACCAAAGCAACATTCTTTCAAATGCCTCATACATATGTATCATAATTTGTATTTGCCAGTAAATATTCATCTTGAAAGAAAGGGATTTTTACCATTTTTTCATGAACATTCAACTTAAACATATTATCTTTAAATGTGAAGAAAATTTTCATTTTTCATTACTCTTCAGTTACCTGTTGAATTATTACAATTACAATATATCATATTTCACATTTCACATACAATCCTGAATACAATCTCTATTCCTTTATCAAAAAGCATTTGGAGTGTTTTACAGAAACTTCTGAAAACACCTATCATGAGAAAAAATAAGTTAACTATGAATTAAAAGTGAAAAATGCAAAAAAAAAAAAGAAAGTAACAATCAAAAAAAAAAAGACAGCTTTTATCAGCTCACTTAGAGTGAGGGTTCAGCAGAAAAAAAAAATCTCTTTTAATTGCAGCTCAGAAGACAAGTTCTTCTCAATAGAATTGAAAGAAACTCTGAATCAAGCAATTATCTAAATTTCTGTAGCAGGTCAGCATTTGATTTTGTCATTTATTTCTCCAAGATGAACAGAATAAACTTTAAAAACGAGGCTTTCTGAATTCAACATTAAAATGCATAACAGTCCAAACTGTATGCAGCAATTTCACTCACTTTAATATTTAATACAGCACCAGAACTACATTGCTAACTGAGCTCATTCTGCCACATAAATTTCCATTCACTGTGGCATTTATCTTGGACTATACTTCATTCCTCTACAGCACTCATCCAAATGCAGGAGAAAGTCACAGAATCCCTGTAATAGGCAGGATATTGAGTTTGTGCCACAAGAGCAGGAATTATCTGTGATTTATTTATTCCTGTGTTGGTAAATTAGTGAGAGGACTGCTTGTGTGGATCTCCACTGGGGAGACAGCAGAGTAAGACCATGGAGGCTTGGAATGAAATATTTTACATGGAACACATCTCCCTCTACACTTGAGCAAACCATCTATTTCCCTCTGTCTTGATTCCACTCTCTTAAAGACAGGGTAAGTGGTCCCAAGTAACTTCCAATGCTACAAGGACTTTAAAAATACAAAAAGAAAAAAAAAACTCATGATTCTTTCTAACAGAGATAAGAACAATACACAACTTGAAAATAGCAACAATTGTTTATATCACACAAAAGGAAGAACAGTGCCACTGTGAGCTGTTCCAGGCAAAATATATCCCCTCTGCACTACTTTTTACTTCAAAGTCCTTCACAAGTATGCAGCTTCAATCATTTAGTGTAAACTGGAAAAAATGACAGGAGGATGTGAGCTGATGGGTTAATATGTGGGAGGCACCATGTCCTTTTGTTTCTTCTTCTTCTTGGGACTAAAATCCCTAGCTATCTATTCTCCTTCTCCCCTTTCCTTTTCTTCCTCTTCCATTCTTTCTTCCTCCTTATCACCTAAAACCCTTCAAAAGGGCAATTTTCAAGTCTTCTTGTTTAAATTGGCATTAGGTTGGGTCAGGCAACCTTGGCCTCTGCTCTCAGGTAGAGCTCAAAGCATGTTGCAGACACTCCATCTGCCAGTTTGCCCGTCCCAGGGCTGGGAGCCTTGCAGCTGCCTCGGCACCACTCCACACTTGTGTTCATTAACCCAGGCACACGCTGGCTGATGAAGCTGTAATGCTTTCAGAGCCTGACAAGTATCTCTGCTGCCCTGTGCAGTTAAAGCTGTTATAGTCTGTTACTCCTCATTGTCACAAATATCTCTGCATTATAATGCTTTCATTGATTAGTTGCTACATGACTCACTTGGTTTTATCTTTATTTTTGTAGTATCAGTCTTCCTATTTTTTTCTGACTTCACCATTACATTTCTTTTCTCTTTTATGACTTACCCACAGTCTTCCTTCTCTAGTTTTGGTATTTATTTTCTATTGATAGCTCACTCCTTTTTTTTCTTCTTTCAGCGTTTAAAAAAATAATTTATTTTATTATTACTAATTTTAGCCTTCTCTACACTCTGGCCTTTCTGAGGAAAAGGCTGAGTGCAGAAGCAAGAATGACAAAAGCAGCAGTGTTTTTCAAGAGGAAGTCAGCACTTGAGCTCTACAGAGCCATTAACCACTGCAACACATATGAGTTGACAGTAACCTTTTTTTTTCTCATTTTATATTTATGAAACTCAGTTTCTGCTTTCCTGAAAAGTGAGTCTTAAGGCTAGAGAAAGAGAGGAAGTTCTAACACTAGACCTGCTTCCTTCCACAATTTATAGGCTAAGACAAAACATTCCTATTCCCTGGTACCTTATGGTCACAGACAGAGAAAAGGCTTCTGGCAGCTGCTTCCTGTGTTTGAACCAGCTCTAGGCAGTTCTCTGTTCCCACAGAGTGTTAGTTGTATGTATGACTCTCCGTGTTTGAACCAGCTCTAGGCAGTTCTCTGTTCCCACAGAGTGTTAGTTGTATGTATGACTCTCCACACACTTTCTGATGATGGAAGAGCACTGCTAAAAGCACAGCAAAGAAAGTTGTCTCTAAGGGCCCTGTACATCCAACAGCTAAAGGACCGTCTGCAGCTCCTTTTATGGCTGTTGGATTAAGAATTTCAGAGAAATTCTTAATCTCTCCTAGCAATTTCCATTTTCCTTTTGCTCTACATCTACCAATCTTTCTCTGCATGGTTCATGGACCACTAACATGGCAAATCAACAATTTCTTCTTTTTCTGCACAGGTATTTGTAATCAATATGTCAAAATTGCTAGGAAGGGAGAGTACATGGGTGTGGAGGCCCCAGAAGGAACAAGAAAAGAAAGGGATAAAAGGATGACAAGTTGGGATGGCACAGCCCACCATGAAGATCCCAGAAAATCTATCTACACATGATTTCTCAATAACACACAGTGGGAAAACAAAGGCCACTCTAAGAGAAAGGATAGACCACAGCCATTGGAGAGGATGGCAGGAGACACCAAGAGAAACAAGAGTTTGTCAGCAGTGCTGCATAAAGAGGGGGTCAAACATGATGGAGACACACCAACCACAATTCACATCCAGGAACCAGCCCATGGCTGCCAAACACACTAATCAAATGTTTCTTCTCTCTTCCTCCTTCTCCAGCCTATTCCACACAAAAGGAGCACAGTCACCTCCAAAGAGACTGCCTGGCCCAATGTGTTCACCATCTTAAACACACGCAAAAAAAATATTTTAAGGAAAGCCATCTATCAAGACACAAATCCAGAGACAGCAATTTAAACCAGTACACTTCCACAGGCACTGGCACTTTCCAAATCTTAGTCTCCTTGGAGCAAATACAAAAGATATAATAAGAAGTCTGAAGCAAAACTAACCAAAACTTTGTTTACAAAATGTTGTAACATTACGTGGAACAGCACAATGAGAAATAAGTTCAATTCTGAATATGGCCAAAACAGTCTCAAATACGAACACTTAGAGAAAATATTTCTACCAGACATTTATAAATTCTCTCTAAAAGTCAGGACTCAGTCAACCATTTACACAATCACACTACAGTTTCAGAAAAGCAAAGATGGCTGGCCAGTAACTTCTGGCACAGCTCTTACACTGCAATGAAAAAAATTTCCAAATGGTTGTTTACATGATAGATATCATTCCTCTGTGCAAATATTATACAGGATATTTTTTTTTCCCTAATCAACCCCTGTGGCTGATTTCAGTAATTAATATCAGGCTGAAAGACAGGGTCAAACTTCAGCAAAGGTCTGAATGCAAGGTTTTTAACAAATTTACAGCTCTAAACTAATGGTGAACCTATAAATAATGACACAGATATTCAGTAATATCTGTGCTTCTCAGTTTAGGCAAAAACTTTTATGTGATGCTCTGGTGCTGAATGGATGCCTTGTTGCAGGATTCTGACTGGGTCTGTTTCACAGATACCATTGCAACTCCAGTTGCAATTCTTCAGAAAACTTCCCTGAAAATGTGTTGCAAATAACAGAATTTGGACAGCAGGGCAGGGGTGGGTAGGTGCAGTTTTGAACCTGCGTTTAAGTAAACTCTTCCACCACATTGCAAGATTTTGATGGGACTAAAGAAAACTTGCAACACATAATGATGTGACTTGCCTGGGTACTGGAGATGCCTCTTGAAAAATACCTGTAAACATATATCCCCCAAAAGACCAATTATTGGGCATCTTCAGAATCAAAATTAATTCCCCCATATCTTTGGCCAACTCACTAGCTGCTTTGGAGGTTAGAACCAAGACTTAAAATTATCATCAGAAGCTTGAAATCAGTTACAAATAAAAGAAAATGAAAATTAGAAAGACAGCATTGTAGAGAAATATGCAGAATAATTATGGATTAAGAAGGTCTTAAAGACTTGAATATTTATCAATTCTCTAAAATTGTGGTTATAGAGAAATGAAATCTGAAAAGGACATACAGACATCAGTAACAGAATTATGTAAAGTGGAGGAAAATTTCAAAGTACTGAAATCTTATCATTAGACCAGGGAAACTAGAATTCAGCTTCCTAAACTACTTCTGTGAGACAAGAAAATGTTAAAAAAACCCCAACACTAAAGAGATGAAAAAAACTAGTAGTCAATATTTCAGTAAGCATAGTAACAAATTATTTCCCCATTACCAGGGAGAAGACTGTGCATCTCACACCTCTCCAGGTTAAAACCAGTTTGCTTTTTCTGAAGTTTTTGCAACTAGAACCACCAAATAAACATTGAAAAACAATCATTCACCACCACCACCTCCATCCTCAGTTCCCAAGGATGGCACTACCAACGTGAGGACTCCATAAGGAAAGCTTCCTAACATGTATATTGTTTAAGGGTACAAAGCCTCCTGCTCCACACACTTTGGACAGGACCTTGATGGTCTGTTGAGGCACTGGGTCACAAACTGCTGCAGAGCAAAAAGGAAAGTTGCTAAATGGAACCCACTCCCCCGCAACATTTAGTACAAGTTTTACATCTCATTGGGTTCTCCCTCTTTCTATAACAACAGAGCCTGGTACTTCTGAAGAAAACATTTACAACACAATTGGAAAAGGGATTCTATCAGCTATGTAACACAGGAGTGTAGTTCCATTTGAGCTCCTTACCTTAATCTACCAGTGAGCAAGTTGCAGCTGTGGGACTGCACATATGGGTGCTTCTGACTATGCTGAAACTGAAATATGTACCCTGGCTCACTAGGTATACAGTTTTAGAGAGGAAAATATACTTAATTCCATTTGCAATAAAGTGTTCCCAAGAGACAAGTTATGGTTGAAATGTTGACTGATGGCCCAAATCTTAGGCTTTTGGGATAATTTGGAGAGGGTACTACTTCTGAATTCAGAGGAGAGAATGTTTTTCCTTTCTTTTCTCCTGAAGCTGATGAGTCAAAGGGAAGTAGAAGATATATTAACTCGACTGAGTTCTTATTGATTTACACCTCACAACTGACCCCTAAAAGGTGGATATCTCCAAGTGGATTTGGCAGCCTCAGGCTGAAATAGTATGAATTCATCTGGAAACAGCATTTTGAAAAATATTGGTTAACAAGAAATCACCTTCAAAGAGAGTTTTCGTATTCTCTGTCTCTGTAGAAACAGAGACAATATTTACAAGTTCAAGTGGTAAAGTGATATAAAATATAAATATGCAAGCAGTCATATTCATTATGGCTGGTTTATTAATATGAAAACTTCCCAACACCTCTATGTTTCTTCTTCTAAGAGAAACATTTAACACTAGCATTTGCAATAGTTGTCTAAAGCGCTATCTCCTGTATAAATCTACCAGATTGACAGAAAAGGCAGCTCTTCAATTTGTTTCAGGAACTGTAGACATATTTGAAACTTTAATATGTACTTAAGGTTCTTTTTTTATCCTCTGTGTAATTCTCTGATATTTCCCTAGCTTGTTCAAAATCCATTACCTCCCAGAACTACCAGAATCTTCACAAAGAGATTCATTTGTTTTGGTCTGATTTTTTTTTTTGTTTGTTTGAAGTCAGTACACTCCAAATCAGTTGAAATATCAAGGGGAAAAAAAGGTAATTGCATATAGCCCAATATTTTAGGATTTATTTCTAGGAGACTGGTACAATAGATCCCTGAAATATTAGTTTTCATTAAAGACTGCTACAGCAGAAATTTAAACTCAAAACAAATTATGCAATACATAGTGGTGACACTATTTATTAAGCTTAAGTTTCATTTCTTTCAGTACTTTTCTGCACTAAAATCAGGCAGAAATACACAATATCATCAGTAGATAGTAAAATACACATGACAACATTTTACCAAATTTTCATGCATACTTTTCATGGCAATAATAATGGAGAGAAAAGGTCAAATTCAAATCTATTTCTCACTGCATATTCTGTTGATATTTATCTCCCTTTAATATTTAGGCTAAATTACATAGTTGGTTATCTTACACCATGGAATCTTTGATAACACGAGTTATTTTCCTGCATAAATACTGACTACAATGACAATGTACTTGCAGTCATCCCACACAAGTCATTGTGTGTTCTGAATTATTGAACATACTGTTCTCCTTACAAGTGTTCTGTCAGTAGTTTTAACAGGAGAGCTTATCCTGAAAGGGAAGAAACACCCTCTGAATAAGGAAAAACTAAGGCAGGGCTGGAAGAGGCCTCAAGATCCACAAGTCTGGCCTTCAGTAGGAAAGGAAACTCATGTAGATCATCTCTGACCAATGTATTTTTTTTTACTCTGTACAGCATGAACTGAAGGAGGTTCCACACTCTTCCTTGGTAGGCTATTCCATAAACTCATTGGTTTATGAGCCTCACACCATTTAAAAGTGGTTTCCTCCTTTGTCAGCAACATCTACAGATTATTTCTATTTTCACCTAGTACTACTGGGGTGTGGGGAAGTAATTTCCATCTTTTTATTAGGGATTTGCGTATGTTGCAAAAATTATCATCTCTTTTTAAACTTGCCAGAGTGGAACTCTTTCATTATTTTCATTGTTTTCCAAATCTGTTGGATTCTTTTCTTCTGGATATATATTCTTTTCTTCTGTTGGATTCTTCACTTTGGCTATGCATTCATTCAAGGATGATACTTAGAGCTTCACACACTGTTCCAGCTGAGAGTTTTATTCCCATCAGAGAATAACAATTAATCCCACATGTCACAAGCAAAACTCCCGCTACTTCATTTCACTATAAGACCTGTGATTTTACTCTACAAGAAAAGGAAAAAAGTTTATGTGACCTTTTTTCTTTTTCCAGACATGTGGCTGACCATCTGCTGCAATCCTCCACTGCAGTACCGGTGATTAGCTGGTTCATCATTTCTCAGAGTTTATTCTGGTGTTTTCCTGCATAATTAATACATACCCAACACAGTTAAATCCAGAGATGTTCTAACTGTATGTTGCATTCTAAAAACAAGCCTTAATTTTAAAACATTAGATAGAGCTGTACCAAGAAGGCCCTTTCGATTTGAGAGAAAACCACTGAGTGTGGGGTGGGGGGCACAGAGGATGAGCCAGTAGCACATGTACTCATCAGCAGTTTCACCTGGGCAATGTCACTGGTCATTTTGCTCATATCACATAAGGGGATATCAGAATTCTTACAGGGTAAAATGACACAGGCTGCTCTATTTCTTTATCCACTAGATGAGCGCTTTCCACTGAAGAAAAGGAACAGATTTTTGACACACTTTGCTCTTGTCAAATTCATCTAGTTGTTTTCTTCTTATTTCATTATCCTCTAGTTTCTATAAATTGTTTCATAATTCATTTAGAGCATGTTTTTTCTTTTCCCTAGCACTGCACATTCTGCTCATTTTTTTCTTCACCCTAAACTACATTTTCTAGATACTGTTTATTCTTCTTCAGTCCCCTAGGATCTAACCTGTCCTACATCATTTCTCAAAAGTAATTAATGACTCAAAAAGTGTCTCTTTCTTATTTTTAGGCCCTTGAACATAAAAAGACAGTACAGTTTCCCAATTAAAAACTGCCAAGTTAATGAAAGAATCTCCAAACTGTTCTTTCTCTGCCCATATTAAAAATTAATGTATCAGAAATCTAATTACAATATATCTTTATTCTTCCAAAACAAATGCTATCATTTGTCTGAATAGTGATGGATGCTTTCCTTTATTTCTCTAATTTTTACCTGAATCTTTTCATCTTTTTGGCCAATTAGGCAGTTTACATGCTAGTTTGGTTCTCTGCATTATGTATTCACTTATACTATTCCTTTTTATTGTCTTTAGCCCTTCTTCTGCTCCTCAGATACAGAAAAAAAAAATTTGAGTACACAAAAAGTAAAGTACCTTCTCAGTCATTACTGATTAAATTTGAGAAGCAATGGAAGAAGGGTGAATGGCCACAAAATCAAAAAGAGTACACAAAATATATTGAAAGTATAATCAAGAAATGAGTACCACAGGAAGCATTGCAGAAATACTGAAAAGACAAACAATCAACCAGAAAAGCCATAAAATAAAAGAGAACAAAACAAACCCAAAATAATAAAAAAACCCAACCTCCCATATGCTTTCATATCCCTACTTCTGCACTAGTATTTGCCACTGTTTTTTAAGCATATTCCATTTTCTCATAACATATTTAGAGAAGGTATGAAGAGAGAGCTTTATTACTTAGCCTTTTTTTCCCAAGAGACCCTGTCTGTCATTTCCAAAAGACTGATTTTCCCAAGTTTATTAACTTTACTCTGCCACTCTGTTCCTTTCTGTGAGGTGGTGAACAGTCATTTCAGAAACCCTTCCAATACCTTGATAGGTCACTTTACCTTCTCCCTGCATTCTCCCTGTGGAGTGAGAATATAACCTAAAATAGTCACATTCTGTACCTCCTCCACCTTCTGAAACAAAAGCCCAACTGTCAGAGTGGCTTTACAGTGCCACTCAGGCTTGCAGTGACCTGTCAGGCTGTTTTCCCTCAATAATTGCAGCCTGACATTGTCATTAGCTTCTGTGCTTTGGATAGCTCTTTGTATTTCTCAGGATCAGACATATGAAAAGTAGAGGAACTTCTTATTCATCTAATGAGTAACCAGTGACATTGTGTATTTGAGTAAGTTTGAAAAACAGCCAAAGTCTTGATGAGCTATTGAATATAGCAAGTGGGAAAACTTGTAGTTTAGCTAGACAGACTTTTCCATTTTTGCTCATGCTGATAGTACTTTATTTCAAAAGCAATTGCATTGATTTAGCTCATTTCTCCAGGTTTAGGGATAAACATTGCCAGAAAGAAAACTTTGGCTGAAACAACAGGGGGAGGGAGGAGCGTGTGAAATCAGTGACATGGCACTTAACTTTACATTTCTTAATTAAACAGTTCTCTCTGTAGCTACAATTATGGGACTTGCAATTAAAGACTGTAAAACCACATTAATGATTTATTCATGTCCAATGAGTAATTTAAACTGCTTAGATTAAGTATTTTTAATAAAATACAAATAGAGGATGAAAACACATCAGATAAAGCAAACCAAGATGGATAGCTACTGCTATTTACATAAAAGTATGCAGCAGCACAGTTGATAAACGTGTAACAGAAAATATTTAATTAACAATTTAATTGGGTAATACAAATGTACACTGGAGAATTCAAAGGTAGGATTTTCTTCAGTGTGACTTGGCTCTCATAAAGTATAAGAGAATAGAGATCAGCTTGGTACCAGAATGACATATATATTAGGACGCATTGGAGACATTTTTGTACTTCACTGCCCAATTCCTACAAATAGAAAAGAAATAGAACACTGTCTAAAATGTTTATCTAAAATTAAACAATAATTTTGAAGTGCTCTTTTCTCTCTATTCACTATAAAAGAATCTAAACTAGTTTCAGTGTGGACATGAAAGTCCTCCAAATTATAGTGAAATCAATCCTCTACAAATTAGCAGTTTTACAGGTGTCTTCCTCAAAGCTCACACATAACTCAAATACTAATTTCAACCCATAATTTCAATTGCATACATGATATAAAAAAATTAGAAGACTGTGTAATCTCAGGAGTATAAAGACTCCCACTGGGTGAGCAGCAGTGAAGCAGCATGAAGTAAAAATTCTAAGGTGCAGATGTCAGTGTAGGCAGGTGGTTGAGAAAAAGAAAAGAACAAGAAAAAGCTGCTGATAAATGAAGAACACTTGGTCTGAAGCCTTATCTATGCATCAAGTCTAACTAGGACAATCTGCAGTTTACTTCAGTGTTTGTTGCCACAATCTGAGGGGCAGTGCCCCCCCATCTGTGTGCAGATCCTATCACGCTACAGCTGCATGTGAAGATTTTGCTCACAAAGAACAGATCTTCTCTGCTGCCAGGACATGGCAACATCCACCTCCTGGTTGTTCTCTTGCCTGAGGGCCCAGCTGACATGTGAAAAGCCTTAATACAGTAAATGCATGCATAACACCATGAAGAGGAACCATGGGTGCACCAGGAATGGTGAAAGCAACATTCATAACTTGCTCCTGAGACTTATCTGGAGCACCACGGAAAAGCAGCAGAAACAAGCTGAGTTTGGGCTTTTCTAGCCCAACATTTTGGGCTAGAAATAGCCCATGGGCTAATGGCTGCTCCTCCCTGTTCTCCAGATTCAATAACACATTAAAGAAACCTAAACAACCTACTTTGAGGGACTGAAATGTTATGATTAATCACTTAAACATTGTTATAAAGGACTTTTTGCCCATTATGACAAAACTTTATAAGCTGCGACCACCAAAGTCTATCCTTGCCCGGATCTGCTTCCTTTTTGGAACTTTGGACTGTGAATTAAGCCACCTAAGGGAACTTGACACTATTGTCCAATTATCTCAGGTCTGGGGAGAAGTAAACAAGACTGAAGGAGAAGAATGTATTCACAAGAAAGCCACACCCAGCAGCTGTCCTGAATATCATCTCTGGCTGGGTTCAAGGTAGGGGAGTCCATAGCCCACGGGCTCCTCCGCTGAGGCCAGGTTTGCATGCACTTCCCCCCGACCAAGATGGGGAGGAGATGTTGTGTAGGGGATTGTTTGAACTATCAGAAGTAAATAATATTTTCTTATTTTCAGTACTGGACAGTAGAATATAGAACAGATAATATTCAGAGCATAAAGTAGAGAGCTAACCATCATTAAGATGGTCATTAACAAGACTCGGACACAGGGCAAGGGACCAAAGCAATTGTGTCAGAATTTATAAACATCTTTATAACCATAGGTTAATGAAGCTGTTGGAACTTGTTGCATATGACAGAAGCAAGGGCCAAGCTAAATCCTTTTTAATTTTTAAGGTCTTAGAAGCAAGGAACATTAATATTGACAGACATTTGAAGAACAATAGGGCTATTTAAGAAAATGTTTCCCTTAAAACATTTCCCTTAGATTCATACACACAGACTTTGAGTTGTGCATAATGCATAAAGGTAGAACGCATTAATGAGCTAAGCTGATGGATTGATATTTATGACAGCTTATATCAGCTTTCACTGATATAACCACACTGTTACGTCTCAATTTCAATAAAAACCGGGAAACCACACTCAGCCCATACTATAGTAAGCCATGATATTTTCACTGCATGATCAAGTATAGTGCAGAGATCCCTGACTTAGCAGAGTCAAAGTGTTGACAGTGATTCAAACAGACATTCTTAGCTTGTACTGAAGATAATTATCCTTTAAGAGCCAATAGCACTTGTGACTCTTTGGAATTCTAGGATGCGTATTTCTACAACCTGTTTTGGAGAAAACTTCCAACCAGGCATCTACAACATCCATAACACGGAACATTTGAATGGGCAAAATTAGGAGATCCATAGAGAACAAGAAGCTTAAACACCTTTTGCCTACTACTATCAGCTAAATTCAGAGCATGTTTAAAATGCAGACTGCTTTTTGAGTCTCAGATAACTTCCACCTCAAATGCAGACTGCTTTTTAAGTCTCAGATAAATTCAACCTTGTAGTAGAATTATATTAAGAGACCTACCAAAATAAAACACTCCACTTCCAAGTGAACTTAAATAGTCTGAATTTAGAATTCAATGAATTTAAATTGTGATAGAACTTTCAAAATAAGAATAAAAAGAAAAAAAAAACCATATAATGGACATCAGTGCAGTTACTCTGCATACACAACTACCAGACATAAAGGTACTCTTTCAAATTTACTAATAATCAAACCTGAACTGGGGTATCAGTACAGGCTGAGGGATGAAGGGATGGAAAGCAGCTCTAGGAAGAAGGACACAGGATTAATAATGGATAAAAAGCTGGACATGGGCCAGCAATGGGAAGTATCAGCCAAGAAAACCAATATACCCTGGGCTGATCCAAAGCAGTGTGGCCATCAGGGCAAGGGAGGTGATTCTGCCCCTCTTCTCTGGTGACACCCCACCTGGAACACTGCATCCAGCTCTGGAGTCCCAGCACAAGAAAGACATGGAACTGTTGGAACAGCCTCTCTGTGCTGAGACAGTTGAGGCTGTTCATCCTGGAGAAGAGAAGGCTCTGGGGAGACCTCATTGCAGCTTTTCAGTGCTTAATAAGAATTTAGAAAGATAGAGACAAATTTTTAGCAGGGAGATAGAACAAGAGGTAATGAATTTTAAAAAAAAAGAGAGGTGATTTAGACTACATGTAAGGAAGAAGTTGTTTACTCTGGGAGTGATAAAACACTGGAACAAGTTTGCCCAGAGAGGTGGTAGATGTCTTATCCCTGAAAACATTCAAGGTGAGGTTGGACAGCGCTTTCAGCAATCTGATGTAGTGGACCATGTCAGTGCCCATGGCAGGGAGATTGGACTAGATGATCTCTAAAGGTCCCTTCCAACCCAAACTATGCTATGATTCTGTAAGTCTGGTAATAGTTAACTTCCTAATTGTTGGCCTTTGCTCAAGTCTCACACTCCAAAAACTGATTGCTCTCCATATCTTTTCTCCCATGAGAGTTCTATGGTTCTCCTGTACTGTTTCAGAGGATACTGTAAGTCAGTGGATTTTATACGAACACGACAGTAGTGTTTCCTTGCATTTTTTGGTGTGGCTGGTTGTAATAGAGATCTGCCTGGTCCACCCTGCGTTTATTCTTTGTCTGCCTTACCTAAGAAGCTGAGGACAAAAAAACAAGGTGAGTGAACCACAACTAACCTTCATGTTAATCTCCATGAGCCTTCTCCTCCTACTTCCCATAAGATCTCTCCAAACTTTCTTGAGGCTTGGCAGCAGTAAAAAAAACCTGAAATACATACATTAGTGCCTACACTACTTCAGTAACTAAATGAAGAAAAATTCTGTACCATTTCTGTTGCCTCTGAGGTGTTACTTCAACACTCCAGAGCAGGGTACTACAGCAACTTAGCTAATGACCCTGTTGGGCTGAGTGACGCTGTGGCTCTTTGTGTCACTACCCTTCCTAGGTTTCCACCAGTGTGAATGGATGTGCCAGACTCTGCAGCAAAAGCAGTCATCATTCCCTGTTTACCTAAAAAGGTTTTTGTGCATTTGGCTGTTCATACATAGACCATATTATTCTTAAACCATATCTTTGATTTCAGGCTATAAGTCACACATAAGGGTATCATTTATATTTTTCAGAGTTTGCTACCTATGAAAATATTCATACATCAAATTTCTCATTTAGCATCCTCCAGAGATGTTCAAAAGTGTTGTCCTTTGCTGCTGGGTATGTCAGAGTTTAATGGGAGTATGTACTCATTAGTAAAATTGCTACCTACCAAAAACATTTATAAACCTTCAATCAGACATAGTACTTCTCTAACAAAAAACATACTTCAAAGCCTTAGTGGTTAGTTAAAAACCTTACAATTACAAAATCTACAATGAGCTTTGCAGTACAGCAATGCAATTTGTTTGTTTTCCTCCTTCTGTGGTCTCCTCATGAATTGCCTGGCATTTGAGAAAGACCATAATGGTAGCAACAGCAGGAACACATTCTGTTTTGTTCTTTTGCTGAAAGCCATTCATTCTTCAGACACAGATTCAGAGCTAAATTTCTATTTTACTCATAACACTATCAAATGGCAAAAAAAAAAAGAAAAGACATTGTTCCATGAAATTTGAGAAAAATTTGTCAAGACACAAAAAAGTTGTAGACAATCCTGTATTTCAGGTCTAACACAAGTTTGTGTATGTTCTGGAGCAGTTTGGATGTGCTACAGTGATACACCAACAGTTTAACATATTAAACATGAATAGGCCAGTTTTAGATTACATATTATTAACAGGAAAAAACAAGGGAGACCTTTGTATGCCTAGCAAATCTAGTAAATATGAGTAAAATATTTAGCTCCTTGGAACATAATTGGCAAGGTAATTAAAATATGTAATATTACTTGGTATTTCTATATCATAACTTATCAGCCATGCCAATGAGTGTGTACCATATTGCCTTAGGGCCATCTTTTAGACTGAAATTTTTAGATACTTAAAGTGTACATGCCTACCTTCCTCACGTGTCATTCTGTGTTCAACATCCAGCTCTAAGTCCATTAATCTAAATTATCCCAGAAGTATTATTTAGTGACAGAAGGACTGGAGATATTTGTTAAATCCACCTTCCTCTCCTAAAGTGTCAATGAAGATAGTTGAAAGATAAATGGGCTCAGTTAAATCATCTCTAATGGATACATTTAAATTTTTGTATTTCCTGCTGAAGAAGAATATTAATTTAAATGAACCAAGAAATATTAATGTAAATATGCCGAATGTTCATTGAAATATAAAATATTAAAATAAAATTCTGACTTCATTTTTAAAATGTTAGTGTAAAAGACATTCCTAAAAATAAATTATGATAGTGTTCAAATCAGTTCCAAAATGTTACTGAGATTAATAGTGAAGCCATTTATCCGTGTCTGTGTCCCTAAACAGTTCCTTCCCAGACTTGCTCAAATAGAGTAGAATTGAATGGAAAATTGTTCCTCTGCCATGCTTACACTTACTAGGAGTTAAGTATGGTATCTCAGAGTGACAAACCTCTCTTAAAATATTAATTAGATAGAAATGCCAAAGGAACGTTTTGCTCTCGCTAGAAAAGATGAATCTCTTAGCTAAATGCACATCTTTTGACATCCTTTAAAAACTTTCTTCTTTTCCAGTATTTCTTTTTATTAACTTTTGAATCTTTTCAGTCAAGTCTGGCTTCACGGTCCCCACAGCATTCATGGATTATTAGAAGTGCTTCTGGGTTTGATGCAAAAAGCATTGAAAACATGTGCACCTCAGACCTGTTTCTGTGCTGTTGATTGTAATGACATTATTACCTTTTTAAGAAGTCATTGATGTTTAGGCTGCAATTGATCAATTTTATTTTTAGGTCATATTCATCTGCAAAGAAAAAGAATAGGAAAAAGCCCTAAAGAGTCATTTGAGTGTCTCTGCGAATAACAAGGTGAAGCAGACAGAGTTAATCATGCAAAAACTATATCTTATACTCAAGAAGTTCATTGGAGAGGAAACTATAAGCTGAAATCTTCACAATCACTGCAGCATATTAAATATGGGTTTCTGAGATACCAAGAAATAGATAAAGAATGATGAGTTTGGCAAAAACACCCCAAACATATAACTCATTTTCATTCCATCTCTGAACACTCTTAAATAGGCAGAGAATATCTAAATCTATTGTTTCTGTAAATCACTATGATTAGTGAGTATGCAGTGAAATTCACAGATATACAGCCATGTTTTTTCTTCTTTTCCCTCCGCAAAAAAAAAACCAACACAAAACAAAACCAAAAACAACAATAAAACAAAAAAAACTGCCACCCACACCAAAAAAAAAACCCACCAAAAAACCTCCCAACTCAAATGACAAAAGAATCTTAGACTACACCCAAAAGGGAACCGTGTTTATTTTGTAACATATTTGCATCATACAAGTAAGCTGAGAGAGCAGCCCAGGTAAAGTTTGTAGAAGAGTTAATTACACACTATTAGCAAGCAGTCTCAGTCTAACAGAAAAATTATTGAAATATCAGAAAACTTTAACAAGAAGACAGGTTTCAATAGGTTTTCTCCAAGGCTATGAAAGACACATTCATGGATGAGCTGCTAAGATTTCCTCCATGGATTTCAACTGTTATTCTCTCCATATTCCCATTTTCTTTCCTCTTATCTTTCTCCCTGGAGGATTCTCTGTATCATTCTTGTTCCTCTATGGACCTCGTACCTCCATGTGAAACAGAAAGACATTGTTCTTACTGCTGCGCCAAGCAATTCTTCAGTGCAAGCTTCGTTACCAGCTCAAATCTTCACCCAGATTTATCAGCATGCTAGCCAAAGTTAATGAGCCTACATTTTAACATTTCCAGACCCAGCCAGGGTTTGAGTGTCAGTGCAAAAGGCGTGCAAGGATCAAGAATGAAGCTTGACTGTGAATGAAACTTGAGTAGTTTCTGAATTGTACTTCCCTCATCTTTCTAGACAGGATCTGTTTCTCACTCAAAGATTTATTTACTTTAAAAACAAAAAAAATTATTTTTTAAAAAAAGTAGCAATATTGCCTCTTATTTATGAGGCATCATAAATCATTCAGCTGTCAGAACATCACATAGTAAGAAGAAAGCACTGAACTAGTCAAACTGTATCAAAAGTCTTCTTTGTCTAGTGCTCAATTGTCTCTGCTATTGTAAAGTCAGGACAAGTCCCTAACACAGACCTTTTAACTGAAAATGTTGTACTTTTCCCCTAGCTGCCACAAAGAATCAGATGATTGTTCTAAATGCTCACAAGATGACTATACTATGGCAGTTTTAAAAGGGCATTTCCAACCACAGAACAAAAAAAAAGTTAATAATTTTAGTGTAATGTGTTCATGAGCAAGCTTTTCTGAGTTTATCTGAGTCGCATTAATGTTGACTCTTTCAGACTATCAACGTATATGAGAAATCCAAAAGCAGTATTTACTTAGACATTATATAACTTCACTGTGTACTTTGGGTATCTCTTTAAAGTAATAATAGTGCTCCCTCTAAAAAGAAAACTTCTACAAATAGAGACCTCAAAAATTCAAACATAATAAGTTATACTAAATATTCCCAACAATTAAAAGAAGCTGCAGAAAGGAATGAAACTACACACACTCACAAACACACACGCAGTCTGAGGGAGAACTACCCCCTCAGGGAATGCACTCCAGTATGCTCTCCTAAACAATATAACATTTCCATACAAGAAATAGATTGCAAGCCTTCCCAAAAATAACATTTTGGCTCATTTCAGAATTAAATTAGATAAGTATGCTTAAAGTATTTGCCTTGACAATGGCATTTGTTAAGTGCACTTTTACGAGACAGTTATCAGAAAAAAAGATATTAATTTTTAAAAGTGACTTTTTAGAAAAATATTTTACCCCTGATATTGGGAATTTTAAGCTAAGAATGACTGGAGTTTACTTCTTAGTATGGGAAGGAGCACCTCCTGCTTATTTAGTCTGACCATGAATGCTGTGATCTGGCTGCTAAGCAGTGCCAAATGCAGTCTTTTGCTTCTGGAGGACTTCCATTGAATACAATACAATACAATATCCTTTCCTGTAATTTCCTTAAAAGTATTTATTAATCTTGTGTCAAGAGGTGCCAGTATCAAAGAGCTAAGTGGCAACATGCACCGGTACCAAGCTGTATAAAGTCAATCTCCAGTGCTGAGTTATAAAATCTTCTAATACACAGGATGAACAGACTATTCTTTGAGATTACTATTGACACATTATTTCCAAAAAAAGGAATGATAGATCACTTCCATAATTATAGAGACACCTGACTTTAATCAATAGCAGGCAAATTTCATCCAGACTAATGCTGAAGTTCCCATTCAATCATAAGAGCTGTCATTTCACTTGAAAATTACTATGGATTCCATGATAAATAAAGCATCATGGGGAAGATCCATTAAACTTGACAAATCCAAGAGGAGTGCCAAGAAAACAACACAAATCAATATTTGATATTTATCAGTTTGACAAAAAGCATGTGATAGAAGGTACAGAAGAAGCTCATGAACACTCATTGCTTGATCCATTTTTTTCTTAAAAACAAAGCAATATAATAACTCATCCTCAAATGTCATGTACAAAAAGATAATACTTGAGAAGAAAATCTAAACAACATGTCCTGCTCTCAGCAGTGTCAGGTATGTCTGTGTTTTTGCCCTATGTTTAATATCTTTTCAGTTTTGGCAAATAGCAGCAAGATCAGACCTCAGTGCATCTGCTGTCTATGATTCAGATGGCAGACTGTGTGAACTTTGCAAAGGGCAAGTCAAAGCCAAACACTACAGCATCTATTAGGAGTGTTTTGCTGATGACTGTGAAGTACAAATAGCCTATTCGTAGACAGAGTGCTCTTAATCATTCCTCTGAAAGTGCAAAGCACTGAGCAATTTATGGGCCAAATCGTGACTGGCTTGTAAGTAGCATGAGGGCACAAAAGCCCCTAAGGCTAAATAAACCAGCTTTGCTTTCAGCTTTGTGATCCTGAATATAGCCAGGATCCATAAACAAAGTTCTAGGTATAAAAGTTCAAGTTGATTAGAAGCCAAAGATTTTATTCAAATAACTCCGTCATCAATGTCCCTTTTCTCTTCCTACCAGTGTCCCAAGCTACAGTTAAACCTCCTGTGGCTGCTTTAAAAAGAGGAAAGAACAGAGATCCTCTTAGAATCATAGTATTGCTTAGGTTAGAAAAGACCTTGAAGACCATTCAGCACACCCTTTAATCTAACACTGCTGGATTCACCACTAAACCATGGCTCTAAGTGCTACATCCACATGTTTTTAAACACTTCCAGGCATGATGATTCTACCCTGAGCAGCTTGCTCCAATGCCTGGCCAATCTTTTTGTTCAGGAGTTTTTCCTAATATCCAAGTTATCTCCTCCTGGCCTGTCACTTGTTACCTAGGAGAAGAGACCAGGCCCCACCTTCTTACAGCCTCCCTTATGTGGTTATAGAGGATGATGAGGTCTTCTTCTCTCCAGGCTAAAAACTCCAGCTCCTTTAGCCACTCCTCATGAGATCTCCTCCAAAAGAACAATGAAGGAGGGAACTTTGGTGTGATGGACTCCACCACTGGCCCTGATAACCACTTTGACATCTCATACATCGGGACATTAAGATCCAACAAAATGCAATGGTCTGCACACAGCAGGTCCTCATGACTCAGCTGCTGTGGTCAGCAGTCCACTTCTGCAGAGTGGCAGAAATGTGAAGGACAGGCACTGCTGTGGCTATCATCAGTCTTTCTCCTTCCTCTTCAGGGTGTAAAATGACCTACACCACTTCATACTTTATATGACAATATGATGCAGGGGAATTAAAAGTGTCTAGTAAAGGCTGGGTGCACAGGTAATATATGCACATGGTGGTTTGATATAAATAGCCTGATGGAGTTTCATGTACTTGGGCCAGGAGGTACACTTAAGCACTTAAGCTTAGTAGCTGCACAGCCCTACTCACCCCAGTGCAACTCCTCAGTACCACAGCTTAGGTGCAGAGAAAGGACTGCAACATTGCAGTGCTGTGAGAGAAAAATTTTTGTTTGCCACATGAACTTCTTGGAGTTCTCAGTCAGACATAGGCAAAGATACTCAAAAAGGATTTCTCAAAACCAAGGGAGTTTGTAATAAGTTTTAGTCTCTGTGAGTCAGTGTTGTCTAAGAGGTGCATAGCAAAATGCCTTGTCAGCTTCACTTGGTCATGAAGGTTGCTTCCTAAGAAACCCTTACTTTTACTGACTAAAGACTAGATGAATTCTCTTGCTCTTTCTATGTTGGGGGAAAAAATACATCATAGTGGTGAACTGTGTGTGGTAAGAGTGGTAAAAATTCAATTTTCATCCCACACCCAGCCCCATTTATGCAAGATCTCTGAATCATGACAGTGCTTCTCAAAACTGAGCATGAGCACAGGATTCTTTGCTGAGCTTAAAACCCACAGATGGATCCAAAGGTCAGAAAGTTGTAATTATAGAGGTTTGAGCTGTCCATCAGCCCAAAGCTTCACAGTTTCACTGAGATACAGCATACCCTGTTTCAAAATGCCGCATTCTGAAATTAACACTGACAGTATTAATCTTTGCATATTTTTGATTAGCAAACAGTTAAGTGAATGTCTGAGGGATGAAATTTTTCCTTTCTCCTGTCTGACTCCTTTTAAATTTTCCACTCTTCTTCATGTTTTTCCTTTATCCATTGCAAATGGGAGAAAGTAATGAAAGAAAGAAAGAAAATAAAACTCTTTTAACCTACCAGTGAGTCTCCAAGAATATAAGCAAGCCTTTTACATGAGTTAAAGATATCCAACTGATTTTTAATTATGCATGTATATATATAAATTTATATACATATATATATATCTCAAAGATGTCCCATGAAAATAATCTTATTTTAATATTTTGCAAGATTATGCATTGTGTATAGTTGCTGGAAGATATCCTGTTCTAGATTGTGACAAACATTTTACTGAGTCAGCAGCCAACAGAAATCATAGAGTCCAAGCAGGCATAGTGACAATACCATACTGACAAACCCTGCCTCCTTCTCCAAAACCATGTCACAGGAAGATCAATCACCTTACCAAAATGTTGCTGTTTCTGAATAGCATGAGTTTCATATACAGCAAGCTGCTTTATCTGTCACTCTTGTAATTTAGCACAGAATATTTGCTAAACTTGTAATTTAGCACAGAATAGCAGTACTCACCTTCTGCAGAGCAGCGAATCTGAAGTCAAAATTTTACTTTGAAATTTTCTTCTGGAGAAACCATAACAAACTTTGTGTAACCATAGGAACACTGGAAACTAATTTAGGGATTGGTTTGTTATTTGACGCTCAAATGTTTTGGGGTTGAAAATGAAGCAGATCTGCAGAATATAGATCTGAGGTTGGCTTCTGTCTCATCAGCATGATTCTCTTCAGCATTTTCTCATGGCTTCCTCAGGCAGCCGGGACGGAATGTTCTTTTACTAAAAATGATATACTACATGTCACTCTAAGTATCCTTGTAAGAGCTTCTGTTGGAAGAATTTCCAGCAATATCTGCAGTTCTTTCATGTTCTCAAAGGCATTAATTGCCCATGACTTCCCAGACCTCCAAATTCCCTAGAAAGTGTAATATCAGCATATCTTGACCTTGAACTTCATAGCAAGACAAGAAGGTAAATGGTTGTTCATCATTATTTGAGTAATCTCAGAGTGTGACTTCAGGAGTGAATCTTGCATATTTCCTACCTCTTCTGGTATCCTGGCTTACAAAACCAAAATATTTACTGTAGCATTGAAATAAAAATAAGTAAATTAAAACAACTAAGTAAAGCAGAAGAGCATTCCAGTGTGCATTGTGAGAGAGCATTCCAGCCTTTTGGTTTACCACCCATATGAAGAGAATGTTTTAAATAGCCTTGGCAATGAGCTTTTTTGCACCTCAAATTGAAAAAATATTTGAGGAAAACAGGTCAAAAAGAGGAACTCCAACTTTGAGGCAGAAACAATATTCTCCTGGGTATAACAACTTTTCATTAAATTTCATGGCCTGCATACAAGCTTCTATTGCTTCATTCTTTCATCCAAAAAGTGTCTATCTATATCAGACAAAGGAATAATTGATGTCAAATCAATTCTAATATTTCCTATCTTATACACTACAACTCAAATCTAAAATGCTCTAATACTCAGTGGTCCAACTTGAAAACAACAATTCTGCCTAGGAAAACCCATCTGAAAAGTCACAATACAGTGTAGAGAGGGCTTTGCTATCCTTCACTACTTTTATGATCTCCCTGTCCTGTGCAGTCACCTCTTAGAAGAAATGCTTAGGATTCCATGCTGGCTTAAAATGAAGTGTGAAGTTAAGAGAAAGTGTAGCTATAGCAAAAATCTATTATTTTTTTTTCCTGACAGTACCAGAGACAGACTCAAATTTGATTATTGGATAAAGAAAAATCTTTATATGCCTTTTTACTTAACTCTGTACATTAATTAAAAAAAAAAACTTAAAATCACTTTGATGGTTAATTTGCAGCTACCTCAAATTATCAAGTTTTCATTTCTATCAAGTTTTTGGTGACATGAACCTTCTTAAAGACCTTAGAAGCATTTAGAGGAAATGTTAAATTCATTAAACCCTGGTACTCCATAATCGTGAATCTCTTCACATTAATTGTTCCTTTCAGATGGATGATGTTCTACAAGCCTTTGAAGTAATTTAACACTCATGATGCAAGGTTTAAAAATTATTATGCTTTTCATAGCTGCAAAATTCATATTTTAATGAGACAATTCTGCTTGTACTCCCTCACAGTATTTAGTTAAAATATGAAAAGAGGAAGAAGACCTTACAGAAAACCATCATGCATGTAATGAAAAATGGCTGTCTTCACTATAAACAACACTAAAGTTTTCACATAGAAGTTCTTGGTATATTTGGTATTGTTCACTAAAAACAATCAAAGAAAACAACACTGCATTTACAGCAGCTGATAAGACCTTTGTAAGCTTTATAGTGAAAAGACACTCACACAAAGCATTCCCTGTATGGAGCAACATTTTTTTGATAAACTCTATCTTCAAAAGTGAAAATGTAAGTGCATGCATCTCACAGCATTTTATGACAGTAAAGATATTTCCAAACTAAGGACTTTTTCCAGAGTTCCAAAAATCATCACTTCACCTTTTATCACAAAATTGAACAAAATTCAGGATATGCAGTGCTTTCATAAAGAGAAGCCAAACATCTTACTACAAGGCTTTGTTTACAGAAAGAAAACAGGTGATGATGATGATGTTTTAGAGAGCAAATGAATAAATTTTCTGAAAATTTTCACATATAAGGGACTCTGAGAAGTAAGTGCTTATTGGTTCTTTAAGTTCTGAAAACCTGCATAGCAAATTTTGAATAGAATTGCTAGGTGGCATACTTTCAGCTTTAACTTTTTTATTTTGATTTTCATATTTTTGTACAATTTAAATTTCATTGATTTGAAATTTTACTCTCTGGAATTTTTAGAAAAATTCTATTTAGATGCAAAAGAACATTAAGCCACAAAAACTGCATGTAGCTAAAAATAAATTGGAATCAAGCTTTGAAAGAAACAAGCCTATTAGCAGCCCAGTGATGTGCAGTATTATGTATTTAAAGTGTAAATTTTACAAAGACGTGAAAGTAATTTAGATAATATCCATATAAATCTTCCTTTGTGAAGCCTACTCAAAAATCCTAATATTTAACACTGAAATGTCTCGAAGTGCTTTTTTGAACTCCAGAAAACCAGAGCAAACACAAAACTTGAGTGTCTTGGCACATTTGCAAATGGATGGATGGATGGATGGATGGATGGACGGATGGACGAACAGACAAACATTTAAAAGTGATAAATGCAAATGTAAGTAAGGGTGGAAAGGTTTGTTAAACTTTGGAATAGCCGCCCAGGGAGGTGGTGGAGACACAATCTCTGGAGGTGTTCAAGAAACCAGTGGATGTGGCACTCAGTGCTATGCTCTAGCTGATAATGTGGTGATCAGCTGATGGTCTTTTCCAACCACAATGATTCTGTGATTGTGATCTCCTGCATTCACATGCTGGTTAACAGTAAAGCTGCATTATATTAAATTTCCAGAACTCCCTGAATACTTTCTCTAACATGAAACTAACCCAAATTCTTACCTTTGCTTCTAAACAATTTCCACAAGTCTGCTCTATGTCTTTGATCTTCTCTACCTTTACAAATATTGGCAGGTACTTTTTCTTGTCTATCCAACCAAAGCAGAACTTAAATTAGCCTCTTCCATAACATTTCTTCACAGATGGTGCTACAGTGTCTCTGGGGACCAGCGGCACATTCATTCTCGCTGCTCTGGCACACACATACCCTGTGGTTCACCAAGGAAACTGGAAACTTTCCAGATAACATCCCACCGTGTAAACTGGATACAGAGTGGACAAGTCAGCCATGCCGAAGACTGCAAAAGAAAGTTAAAATTGTCGCCTTTTAAAGAGAGATTGAGATCAAGGAAAGGTGCATTTAGTGGGAATCACACTCAGAAATCTTTAGAACAAGGAGATTTTTGTTGCTTTAAAATGATTAGAAAAGCTAATGGGGTAGAATATATATGGGGATTTCATCCTGCTTATCAGCAGAGACAGTATTGTCACTTTGGGATTAAGCCCTAATAATGAGTAAATACACAGAGCACATTAGCTAGGTATCTAATTATCACTAGCTAGAGAGAAATGCTTTTTGCAGAGTGGCAGACATTAAAAAGCTGAGTAGAAGAGATATCAATTTAGTGAACTGAAAGACAGTGAGTAATTTTGAAAGCTGCACATGATATAACCATGTAGACACAGCATCTGTTCAACCTAAGCAAAACAACAGTAATAGCATGTGTGACAAGGTGAGAAAAATCCATTCGGCAAGGGCTAGACCTATGCTGAGGAAGTCATTGGACAACATCCAAGGATAGCAAGTTAACAGCTTCACACTTATTTTCCTCATGGTACAAAAGCACTACAATAATTCATTAGACAGATGGTTTCAAAGCAGAACAATTAGAGAGAGGGGAGAGAGAGGAGCCTTGCCTGAGCTCACAGGTTTGACTACACAAGCCAGAAGAAGGGCTGGCAAGAAGAGCTAGAGATGATGGAAGCTATTTGCCAAAATGCAGGTAACAAACTGCTAAGAAAGCATGAAAGAGGCTCCTATCACTTGTTTGCAGCCAAAGCCAGTAACATATCTTCCCCATCATTAGCACTTCTACATTTTTCTGCAAGCCAAATTTCATAAGGGAATTTTTTCAGGCTGGCAGATTGACCTAATCAGCTCCAAACCACCTATTGATCCCAGGTTTTCAAGGGAAGCACTTTTAGCTCTCTCTGGCATATCACTAAAGATAGGTAAGGAAATCTTGGCAAGAAATTGCAGAGGTTGTTTATATATCAGAAACTATATGTGAAGAAAATGAGAATTAACGGAGATTTTATTGTTTTTTAAATAACTATAAGAATTGATTTGACCTAATGGAAAAAATCCCAGTGCAAAGATCCATAAAGAACATTTTTCAAAGACATGGCAAAGGATTTTTCGACTTTTTTCCTCCCTTCCCTCTAATTAGCAGAGAAATCCCTAATAAAAACAAGTCAGAAATTGATGTTGGCTAACCCTGGCCACTAGCTTTAACTAGACAAGTTGGTTGTCTCTTCCCTCTTACAAAGGAAGCACAGCATATTGATCATGTTATTGATTAGATTATCTTTATAATCTGTCCTAGAGGTAAAATCTACATCATTATACAAAAGTTTTAAAAACACTGACATGAATGGAACAAGAATATAAACAGAATGGAAGAGACAATCCTCCAAAAACTTAATGACATCTTAAAAAAGCTTTGTTACTCAAAGATTACTCAGTGTGATATCCTATGAGTGTATAATTTGATTTTTTTTCCCAGCTTTATAGCCATTCAAAGAAGTAGCTAATTTCTGTACTGACTCAGGAAACAACACAAAGTGGGACACTAAGTTTTACACATTTTTGTTTGCTTATCTTGCTCTTCCATGATGCTGGGGAAATATACAGCAGGTTGGATTTCAAGAAGAAATATCAGTTTTGCAAAGTAGTTCCAGAAACCAAGAAGAGTTTGAGATTACTTAGAAGCTTCTTGAAGAGGTGAAGAAACTTCTGAGATTTTTTTACAAAGTTTACTAAGATCAAGCTGAACTAAAGATTCAAAGCCTTTCTTTTCTTCAGTGCTTTTCTTAATAGGCTTCCTTTTATTTGAAATTAGGGACATTCAGGATATAACCAGTTTTTCTGGTCACTGGTGTTTAACATCACTGGGACTATCTCTCTAAATTAACCTGTCAAAAAACTCCAAAGCCAAACCAGAAAAAAAAAAAGGAGTTATTCTCAATAAATACCAAGCAGACATGATTTAAATCATAATTGTGAATGGCTACATTAAAGGAAAATATATCAAAAACATTCAGCAGCACGTTTAGTGGAGTTTAGTGCTATTTCATAGAGTCATAGAATCCTTTATGTTGAAAAGCCTTGCCAAAGGTGCCTATACAATGCATTGCCTTGCTCAATAAGGGACACAACACACCTGGACAGCACTGGGTAGGGGTTGCTGCAGCTCTGCCCACAAGTTGTAAAGAATTATATTATGTAAACTCTGGCTCTGGGCTGATACTCAGTATTCAGGGATATTCATGTATTTCATGAGAGAGAAGGGAAATAACCCACAAAAGTGGGAACAAGAGAAAATTCTTTAGTTTGAAAGGGTGAGTTAGTGCACATTCTGGATGAGAAGCAGAAAGGTGTTTCTGTTTTTTGGCTGAGGCAGAATGAGGAAGGAAAATGCAAGGGAGTGAAACCAGTTTGTTGCATCTAAGACAGCAGGAAACCTATGTCCATGTCTGCTGCTATAATCTTAGGATCGCAAACTTGGATTTCATTCAAAGTTCCCTTCTTAACTTGTATCCATTAAAATTCTGTGGTTTTAACTAGGATCATTCCCACATTAATACAGTACAAATTAAACATTACAAAAATATTGGTTATCTACCTTTTCACATAATACAGCTTCTCCTTCCTTCCACATTACCCAGCAATAGTAACAAAATGTACGAAAAAGGTCAAAGGAATCAATTCAGAGGATGAAAGTAATGCCAAAAACTTTTTTTTTTAGGAATAAATTTTACTCTGAACATAACTCATTTTTCTCAGATGTTTAAGGTTAAAACTACAGTATAATATTGAATCAGATGTTAGAAATCCATGCCAATCTGCAAAAGAAAATTAAAAAATAAATCTAAAGCAATTTTAGAGGCTTTGGATTCTAAGATTAGAGGTAAACCCTGATATATATGGAAGAAAAACAGAAGGATTATTTCTCAACAAAAATCAATCCCATGGGGAAAAAACCAACCAAACAAACAAAAAAGCCCACACATGGACATATTTTCTACATCTTTCTCTGAATATTTAATCTTTTCATATGAGAATCAGTCACAAGCACAGAGGAAAGTCTTCAAGATTGTTAAAAAAATGGAAAGAAACAAACTAAGCATACAAGCACTATTATATTAAGGCTCAAATCCTTACATTTACATTGAGAGATTTAAAACTAAGAAAAAAAGAAGCTGGATAAAAGATTAAATAAGGGATTTAAATAGACAGTAGGTTATGTATACAAATTATGACTTGTGAAGTCCATTCATATAGTCTTAGCATCAAGGGCAGATTAGTTCATTGGGAAACCAAACCAACCAAGCAGAAAACCTCTAGTGAACTGCAAGTAGAGGTACTAATATTTCCTTGCAGGGCTTTGTCCCCATCCTCTCCCCTTTTTCCCTAGGGATAAGACAATATTCTGAATATAGATTTCACAGCACAGAAACACAAGTAAATTACTCAAGGCACCATGTGCCCTTTGATATGCTACTGCACATTTCAATTGATAGTCACAGAAATTGTCACATACTGTTGAGGGCAATTTAGGAAATCTTAAGGACAGTATTTGCTTCTTATCACACTTTCCTGCTCTCCTCAATATAAAACATAGCGAGACATCCTGATGCACCAGCTTCTTTTTATATTTTTTTTTAATGCCAAAAGAAAGAAGATGGCAGCAGTTAAAAGCTGAGGAAAGGGGAACAGTTTGGAGAAGGGTCTTACCAACCAGAACTCCACAATCCTCTCTCCATTCAGCTTAGTCACTGTGATTTCAGGTCCATTTTTATGAAAAGAGTTTTCCTTCACCTATGTATTCATCATAAAGAAATAAATAAATTTAACTATTGCACATAGTCCATAATCAGAAGGATATTTTTCTGTACATAAGGTAAATTCAAAGATTAAACTTGAAAAAATCTTGATTTGGTGTCTTGATGCACTGTTTACCTAGATTTTATTAATGAATGTCCCTCACTCTTTTTACAATTTCCTTTCTTTTGCCAGACACATAACAGTATTCACAAGAGATGCTCTTCCACTAATTAATAACAGAAATTCCTTTGCCTATCACTCATAGAAATGTTAATTAAAATTAGTAGTAACAGAGGACCAGTGTATATGTGTGTATTTGATTAGTTGAACTGGAAGGAGCTAATTAGTGCCAGATAAAGTACATCTACATGTACTCCACATGCTTAGGTTGATCTTTTTGACCAACAGCAGATGCACAGGAAGCCAGAAGGTCAGTGGTCAGATGCATAGCGGTTGCTAAAGGAGCAGCTGTCAAGGTCCAATGATCATGCCATTTTGAAAAAGCTGGAAAACCTCTCCCAAGAGAATGAAGTGTTGAAGAAAGGGCTGCAAGTAGGGACACAGTGCCTTCACTTTGGAAGTTAGAGCTGTAACTCGACAGCTGGTAGAGCAGCCTGCGCACCAGCCATGGTGCCTGCCTGTGGAGAGCTCCTACTCGGCCTCTTGGCCTTACAACATGTCAGGAGTGTGGTTCTGCTTCAGGAGAGACTGGAATTTTCTCTAGAGGCTTTCAAGGGCATTTATTAAGCGGGAAATTTTAGTATAAACTACTAGTGATAAAGAAAAAAAAAAGAAGAAAGCTGAAGTTGACTGTGGAGTGTCAGTGTAAAAGGTAATCAAACATGCTGGGCAGTCATATCAAGAGATTTCCAAAATTTCCACTCACCGCTCATGGATATTGCCAGCACTTAACACTTCTGATGGTGATGGTCTGTCATGACTGCGTGGACTCCTGGCAGTCTTTCAGCAAATGGTAGGACACTTCAGACAAATAGCATTATAAGAACAACAAAAATAAAAACAAATAAAGCCCAAACAAACAAGCAAAGAGAAGAAACTTTCCTTCAAAAACAGTAAGAAAAATCTGCATTCATTTAGCATAGAAGATTATATCATCATTACCCATATCACTCTAAATCACTCTCCAATAATCTTTCTGTTGATACAATGTATATATGGCTACATTTTTCAAGAAACAAATATTCAGGGTAATGAAGGCACATTCCCTATTGCATCATGATTCCAGCATAAGTGATCAAATAAAAACACAATTCCAGAATATAAGTAACATATGTTGTTATGCTGTTTTTTGGCAGGAGTAGACTTAATCTTCTTCCCAGTGGCTAATATGGGGCTGTGTTTTCTGGATTTGTGCTGAACACAATAGTAATAATGTAGAGATGGTTTTTTTTTATTTCTGAGAAGGGCTTACAGAGATCCAAGACCTGTTCTGGATTTTTCTACTACCACACTGTCAGGGAAGTTGGGAGTGCATGGGAGGCTGGGAGGAGACAGAGCCAGGACAGGTGACCCAAACTGACCAAAGGGATTCTCCAGACCACATGGCATCATGTCAGTGTATAAAGTGGGGAAGAAAGAACAAAGGGGAGTGGCATTTGGAGTAATGGCATTTGTCTTCCCAAGTCACTATTACACTTGATGGGGCTGTGCTCTCCTGGAGGTGGTTGAACACCTGCCTGCTCATGGGAAGCAGTGAATGAATTCCTTGTTTTGTATGTGTGGTTTTACTTTCCCAATTAAATTGTCTTTATCTCAACACACAGGTTTTCCAGCTTTTACCCTTCTGATTCTCTCCTTGGTCCTGCTGGTGGGGGGAGTGAGTGAGTGAACAGCTGTGTAGGGCTTGGTGAATGGCTGGGGTTAAAGCAACAGAGCAGTAAAATGCATTCAACGATAAGGCCAGAGATTCAGCATCACTTTAAACCTATCTGGGCATTGACAAATATGAAATTCACGCTGACTCACCTCTGCTTTTCTTCTCTCTGTAGCTTGCACAGTTTAAAAATGAAGCAAAATAACACATTCAACTCACTAAAATCTAACATTTCTTTCTATTCTGATAAAACTGATTATTGTATTTCTTGATCAAATTCTATGCAACCTTATGAAGAAGAACAGTGGCAGAAGTGGCAGAACTACCTTTTTGGAACTTGATCAAACTTAAATCTCCTTAAAGCAATCAGAAGGCTTCAGCATTGCAATATAAATCTTAGAAATGTTAGTGGGATTTTAACATCTGAATTTATTTTAGAACTGCTTATGTACGTGTACTGACTCTATGTTAACATAAGCATTGCAGATATATTTCAAAATATCTTGCAGCCTTCTACGTATTTAAAAATCATTATATTTACATTAGTTCAAGTAAATAAAATATAATTTGGCCCATGATTAAACTAATTTACATTCTTTATAATTATATGTGAAATTACAGCTCAAAACAGCAGGGAGGAATATGGAGAAATACACAGTTGAAGGATTTTAGACAGTGAAATATCTGTATAAATATTTCTGTGGAGAATCCACAGCAGCATTCTCTCTCCAAACAATTTAGGTGAAAGCAGAAAACATGCTAAACACACCACAGATCTTAATCTTCCAATGCATTTATGAACCAAATTTGGAAGAGCTAAGAAGTCTCTGTTTTTTCAGTCATAGATTTCAAAAGCAGAGCTAAAAGGAAATTGTTCTCATTACAGCAAATTTATCAAACTTTGACGTGAAAATGTGCATTTGATAATTTTTTGCTGCTTGTGAAAAATTCCCCAGAAAGGAAATGGAAAAGGAAAGGTTAAAAAAAATTAACTCCCACAGGGAAACATCTTAGATTGAACAGAAAACTGTTTTCAAATGAAAAATTACAACCAACTGTAAAAATAATGTAAAATCTTTCATTAAGATAAGAGCTAGAAAGAAAATACTGTTTGGACAAACCTAAAATAAAAGTTCACTTCAATTCTCTCTCAAAGTCAGGTTAATGTAAAGCTTTTAATATCAGTCTAGCCTTGGCAGCCTTCAAATACTTTTCAAAAATTGACACATTTATGTCAGAAGAAAGTAAATTATTTTTGCTATTGGTTGGTCCATTCTTGTCAAAATCCAGCTAGCTTTCCTTTTCCCTTCATTCTTGGAATGTCATTTCTGCACTTGTCAAAAGTTAAGGTATATGGAAAGAATGAAGTTACTGGAGTACAAAGCACACCTTTTTTAAAAAAGGAGAGAAAAAAACCAAAAAAACATAACACCATACCCACACACCGACACAGAAATTTAAACTGTTCACAAAACCATTATGTAACACTGTAAATTACCATCTCCAAGAAAAAACTTTAGGAGTTTTGATGAAATCCCTATTATAAAAAAATCAGTGATTAAAAGAATGATGAAGAGAATAACAAAGGATGAATCAAAAGCAAAGGGAATTTTACGTATGAGCGAGAATTGTATTTTGTATTGTCTACTAAGTCTTCCTGTCTCTTGGGTTGGCCGAGAGAAGTATCAGGAGAAAAATGGATCCATCACTCTTTCTTCTACTCACTTCCAACAGAGCTACCAGCTGTTAGAAGATGATTCTCTATTAGCACAGCTATAACGAGTTCTGGGGATGGAGACAGTAAAATTTAATTCTAATAATGGACATGCAACTAGAGTCCCCTTCAGGAAAATTATTAATAAAAAACATGCAATAACTGCGTTGTACTGAATGTCTACTACTACTAAAAATAGCCAAAGCCTTTACAGCACAAAGCCAGTTCCTTTGTAGCACAAAAGATGTAATGGAAACAATTTTCAGCTTATACAGAAAGTGAATTTAGTACTTATTTCATGCCATCTTCTACATCATTAGCAAAGATTAATATTAGTAATAATGATTATAATCTATTATTTTATTATTATTTTATTTAGAATCAAACTTTCCAGTGGAATAAAATACTTTGACTTTAAACATATTGGCAACATTGTTTTAAGTGCTGTAGTACCTGGCCTTTTTTAGCAGCCCTGAACTTATTGTGGCATCATACACCGAGCTGGATTTGAGCCCGTTCCTCAGAAGTTTGAATTCTATCACACTAGACTAAACTAGTGCATGCCTAGCTAGCCTGGGATCTTCTTCTAAGAGCCTAGATATCCCCATAGAAACATTACCTCTAAACATCTCTGTCTGAGAGACTTACCTTAGGTCAGAGTTTCTTCACAGGTATTAAAAAATCAGAAAGCCTTCACTCAGATTAAGAATGGAGTCCATTATCTTCCTCATATCTGACTGACCAGAAGCCTCAGCCCTGTCCCCCATTCACATTCCATTTAGCTGACCTATTTTGAAGTCTTTAAAAAAGAAATCACTGGATCCCCAATAAGGCTAGATGTATTTTTCACTAAAAGGACCAGCAATTTAATAAAAAATGTGAAATCACCTTAAACAGCCTAAAGGAAAGAGAAACTTATGAGTTCAGACCCGTATTGCATAATTGGACACATCAAATTAATGTACAACAGTTACCCTTAGATAAAATGCAACAAGTTAACATAAGAAATCACTGCAGCACTCCACAGTAAACCGCAATGCAACATGCCATGAAGGTGAGAATCCTTTCTTCATAAGAAAAAAGGGTTTGAGATAAATAAACAGTCTCCTAGCTGCAAAGGTTTCAAGTTTGTTACCTACTGCTGTTTTCTGAGCATGATAAATAGCTTGTTGTGCACAGGATTGAGATATAATTCCACTTCCCATGGCAAAACACAGGCATCCTTATCCTTCTAGCATATATCTGGCCTCCACACATTGCTGTTTTCAATATCCTCTAAATCCTGAGAGGTCTGAGCTAACAACACGCTAGGTAAACAGATATGATTCTTTCCCAAAGGGACAATCAAGGAAATGGTTGCAAAGTATCTTCAGTTCCAGTGACTTGCTGTATGCTAATAATCTTTTAATTCCCTCTCACACCTTCCTCCTTGTTTTCGGTACCATATTAAAATCTTTTATTTGGGTCAGTTAAAGAAATATAGCAGAGATGATCCATTAAAATGGAACAGAAAAGGACATCAAGTTAAAGGAAAAGCAAGAACCTGCTTTGCTTTTCTTTCCAAAGAAAATGAATGATTCTCAAAACAAATGCATCATTTTAAAAGCTGGGTAGAATAGTATAATTATTCATTAAGATCTTCACCACATGTTCAAGATCTTAGCTAAATATTAAGTTCTATAACTGAAACCAATGCAAGAAGTCATCAGTGGTGACAACATAACTTCAAAACAAATAGGAGAGAAGCAAATTAATTCCTTTTAAACACTATCAGAAGCTGCAAAGCTGAATTGATTTAATTAGTCTGATTGAGTATCAGAAGCGGAGTACCAGAAAAACACTGCCTTCTAACAATTTTTTCATGCTTTCTCATCAGGAACACATTTCTAGCTACAAGTTATAAATTACCATATCAATACTTAAGAAAACTAAACAAAGTACCTAAAATGAAGCTAAATCAGAGTTTGCCTGTATGATCTGAGAAAATAATTTTCATCGCACGTGTCTAAGAGATCTTTGGATGCTGCTTCTTTTCCTAGTAAAGCATCAGAGCCACTAGTGTCTCTTCCTGGAAGTGCTGCCACCTTGCCAGAGGGACACACATCTCACATATCTCCCAGCCACTGCCATGAGGAATACATAAACTGCATGACAACATTGCAAAATTCCCTATCTGCACACACATTTTAAAAAGATCCCTTCCAACACAAAACTATTCTAGAATTCTGTGATTTTAAGGGTGGGCTCAACAGCTCTGTGTTTTAAAATTAGTATCAGTCAGTTTATCCATAAAACCAAAAGAAAGGGGAGCCTTCTTCCCCAAAAGTCCAGAAATCTAAATATTTGCTCAGAGTGCAGATTCTGTGCCATCATTGAAAGAAGAGTTTAAGCCACATCTTTTATTTGCAAGATGTAGCCATAATAATTAGCCAAATACTTTATTCCAAAGTATTTGCTTTCTCCCAGATTTGTTTGCATCTATAATGAAAATCCAACATTTTGCTTTCATATTCCAAGGAACTGGAAAGATGGTTAATTTGGATAAAAACTAACAAAACTCCTGTCCTTTAAAAGAAATAACCAACAATAACAAAGCATGTCAAATGAAAGCAGGGAAACTCATAACAAAAACAGCCTGATCATGGAAATTATTTCCTTCTAGTCTACTAAGCCCCAACTACATTCATAATAAAACCCAGCACTGCTATGAAATTCACTAGCACAACATAAGTGACAGCACTGCTAGCTGCAAAGGCCAGTGCAGACTATGCTTATGATCTTTTTGGTGTCTCCTTAAACTTCATCTTATAAATAATTTTTTTCTTCCACCAGCTCGTCTCACAATATTAATTCAAACATTATGGAATTTTAAATTATGGAAGTTAAAAGCAGTAGTATAAAAGCATGCTACTCATTTTGGGCTTCAGTTTGTTTTTCTTCATCTTTTTAAAAAGTAAGTCCATTTCCAGTACACACATATGAGAGCATTTATAGGAGACTACAAAGAGAAAAAAGCAGAGAGAGAAGGCACATATAAGGGCTACCCGAATGCAGAATTTTCCTTCGAAACATTTGCTGCATTGGCCTTGCTGAGGCATGCAAGTGAAAGCTGAACATTTCATAATTTGTAAAAAAAAAAGACAATTTCTTAAATCCCAAAAATATCCAAAATTTTAAATTGACTCCTGTCAATTTATAAATAATGTCATAGAGATGCATAAAATGGACTTTTAACCAACAGAAAAATTCAGTATTACTGCACTCAGTACAACAGAAAATAAATTATATCCATTGGCAACCATTTGCACATCCCCCATAAATCAAAATATTTTTAATATTTTTTTCTAAAGTTAGTCCTGTTTTCAAATAACATCTTATATTTAGTTAGTTTATGAGGAAAAAGAAATGGCAAGAAAATTCTGAGAATTATTTTTAAGGTAAGCCCAAATTAAAGCTGGGTCAAGGGAGAAGATGGAGTCTATTAGGCTGTGATAGTAAGTAGGGATCAAGGACTTAATATTTTTTCCAAAAAAAATACTTCTGTGGATCCTCTCAGAATGTATAGTGTTACTGAAATCTGTTTCTCATTATTTGAAAAAAAAATAGTTTGCTATGCCACAGTTTGAGTTCACCTGGTACGCAGTATTTGAGAAGGAGCCTTCATTTTAGCCCTCATCCTCTTTTTAGAGTGTTACTAAATTTTGCTTCTGCATGACCCATGCATCTTAACAGGGTCCTCTAAGGAATTAGACAGATACTGGAAATGAGCAGACAGCTCCTAATAGGAGCACACCAGGCAGCGTGGGAGTCGGCACCGTGAGAAAACGGAGCAGGTTGTGTAGGAAGCCCCACCACTTTTCCTCACAGTCTCTTCTTTTGCAGAAACCCGCCTGTGACAGACTGTCTTCTCCTCCTCCTCCTCCTCTTCCACACCTGGCAGAAGGGAATGATGCAGAGAACACAGTGCTGCTGTTGATACCATTAATGCCACCGCTCCATCAGATGCAGATACACGTGTTTCCATTATGCACTTCGCCTACAGCAGCACAGCATCAGAAAGAACCAATAACTCTTCATCCTTACAAACCATTTCCAGACAGTCAAATGAGAAGACTGAATTAAGGCAGGTCGAAGGAAAAGTGCCTTTAGCAAAGCTCCTTCTAAAAATGCCTTCTAAACTTGCACATAGCCTACTACACTCTCAAAGACAAATTTTCTGATCTCCAGTTTCCTTCTAGATTATTTAAAAAGATATTCTAAAATAGGTTTCACTTCAAAGAGTAAGCACAAACACACACAAAATACAAAATTGTACAAATTTTCTTTTTTGTTGTTTTAAAAATATGAAACGGTACCCAATAACTTCATTATTATTATTATTATATTTTCCTTCACATATCTCGCCACAAAATGAATGTAGAAATGGAGCTCACTGCCTTTCCCTGCATTTTTTTTTCTCTTGGTGGGCTACAGTTTCAAATTGATCCAAGGATAAGCCAATTTCACACAATGAACCAGAAGAAAGCATAACTGCAAGAGAACTTGAACAGTTTTGTGCTGACATTAACTTCCTGTAATGGTCTTCATATGGGGTCAGTAAAGAATCTGAATATTTGCAGTGGCTGGTAGTAGGAGGGCAGTAAGTAAGACCACCACCTTCAGAAGTCACAAAGAGTCTCACTGGCCTGACAGTGTCACAAAATCACAAACTCCAGATACGTATGTGTCCTGGGCTTGGGACAGATTTGGGAGGGAACTTCCCAAAGGGGTCTCCTCTAGGAAGTAAATTTCAGCAGCCCCTTCCCCAACCAGTCTGGCAGAAAAAAGCTGGGAAGGAAGCACATGAGCCATTTATCCACAAAAATTAAAAGCTCAGAGAAGATGAGGACTGGCATCCAGTAAAACTTGCCCTGATCTAGCAGGGAACTTAAAAGCACTTCCAGGTTCACCAGTCTAGAAGTAAAAACACCAAATTATGTCCTTATCCTCTTTGTGTCTCCCAACAAATCCCAGATTTACAGCAGGAACATAACTGTAGGATTAGTTTGTTTTATTTTTAAAAGGTACTTGTTTAAATGTTATAAATTGTGGAAATAGCAATATCTACATCTCAAAATTGTGGAAACAGCAATATCTACATCTCAAAATAGACTTTTCATATGTAAATGCTATCTTTAGACAGTAATTCACATATCAATATGTAAAGTCTTAACAACTTAGAAAAAATTTGGCATAGATTGGTGATAAGTGACTTTCAGCAAATCTCCCAATGCCTCAGATAAGCTTCAGGTTGCCAATCCCAACCCAGAGCTTTATCAAGAAGGCACACTTGCTCAGTGAGACATGCTCCTTGGGCCTAAATCACAACAATATTGATGAAGGCTGATAGATGTAATGTTTTCCAGCTTCTTCTCTGGCATTTCCTATTCTCCTGATATTTGAATTCTCTTGTCCAAACAACCAGCAGAACTTCTAACACTAAGGCCTCACAAGGGGCAGCTTTGTTCCTGCTCCTGTAGTTTTGTTCCTGTGATCATCAGTGCAAGAATGACTTTTCTCTGAATGACTCAGGGCACTAACATGAGGCAAAAGTGTGCGATTATTTTTACAATGGACATGCTGCCTCTTTACATATGGAGGTAAAGAGGGGAAGAGGGAGAGAGGGACATTGATCTTCAGGAGTTTATTGACTTGGTTCCATGAATCCTGGTAGTTACACCTACTGAAATTCTCCAGGGAGCTGAACAGAGCTTATACCTGATCCTTCCTCTCAAAAAGCAGTGCTTTTTGTACCCTATTCCCTTCATGCATTCATCCAAATAAATCCACCTGATTAAATAAAATTATACTCTTCCTTTTCATCCAGTGAAAGAAAACAGAAAATTGGCAGTACTTGTCCCATTACACTAAGAGCACAGGCATTATTTAACTGCCATTAGTAGAACTAATAGCACTGTACTGCATTCTACCTGTCTTTTCATTTCTACAGTCAAAGCTAACACAAAGTCTTCTCTAGGCTTTCAGGAGTAATTTTATTTCAAAAACTGAAGGACTAGCTACCTCATAAAGCATTTTTCTTTAGTACTTTCCATTTATCATAGCAGGCATCACCCAGCAATGAAAAAACATTTACGCAAGCATTGAACATTTTCTTTCCCACTCTCAGAGAAGTTAAAGAAAACCAAAAGATACATTAAAGACACAATTCTTAACAGTAAATGGCATTTAGGGTCCTCAACTCTTCCATTTTTCTTTACTACAGAAACATTTACTGCACAAAAGTTTAACTTTTGTTAAATCCACTTCTTCTGCAAGGAAAATCCACAACATAGGAAAAAAAGCCTACTTATTGCAGAAAAATGGGGTTTTTTGTCATTTTTTCCAAATGTCAAAGTTGTAATCACATATTCTATTACAGTTCTGCCTGAGGTGTCACTCAGCAGTTGCCACTATGATCTCTGAACATCAGTATCTGTAAGCAAGATAACTTTCTTGCTTGATGAGGCCACGCTTCTCCCTTGCCATTCACAGGAACCCAGTGTAAAGTGACTTCCAATTTAATTGGATTAGCCTGCAAAAATATCACTTGACACATCCTTTTTAGCCTTCCCACCAGAAAATTCATAACTAAGTAGATTAATTTTAAAGAGGAAACCTCTCACAAAGATTTACAGGCTGAGAAAACAAGGGGCTCAGTAGCCCAGTGTAAGGAATCAATAACAGCGCAGACTTTGCAACTGAAAAACTGGATTAACTGAGTTATTTTTCCCTGTATTTACCAAATACAGAGACTGATATATCCCACAGATGCATATTCCTAGGGAAAATGTGAAATGTCAAGGCTTTACCACTTCACCAGAGCAGATAATTAAGTAATTAGAACAATCAACTGTTGACAGAGTACCAGCGACCCCCAGGTGAATTACAGCCATGAATTATGAAAGCATGAGCAAGGGAAGAGGGAAGACTTTGACACATATGTAGGATAGTCTGAATGCAGTTATAGCACCAGGCTTATAATTTCTGCACTTATCTTCCAGATGTGCTTAGCTGTCCACAACTTTTGTTGTCAAACTGCTTATTTAGATGTCAGGGGCAAGCTCGTCTGGGTACATTTTCTCTCTGAAAAAAACCAGTGAATCAGAAAGCAGAGTATATATTAATCTACTCTCTCAACCTTTTACACCACATGAAAGGGCTGAAAATGTAAAAGAGTGCTTTAACAAATCTGCATCCATCTCAGTAAATTACATCCACCAGTCAAGGCACCTGGGAAAGGGAATGTCAAAGGGGCCCTTTACACAAAACATGCACAAATTATCAATCACTAAATTATGCCAGAGGCTTATAACCTCCATCACACCTTTTGCTGGGGACTGTCTTCTCATCAGTAACTGCTCATGTGTGACATGCAGAAACACCCTATTTGCTAAATAAGGAATATAAACAACACAACTATCATAGCATGAAGTTCAGGAATAATTTACTTCTCTTACTATTAGGGAAGGTTTGCTTTACTAAGTCTTTTTGGGCTAAGGAATTTGGTTTAAAATACATTGGACTGCCTGCTGTGATGAACCAACTCCAGGTAGAATGAGCTGGCCCTGGGGACTGGAAGCATTTTGTAGATGGAAAGCAGGGACAGAAGCACCATTGGTGAGCAGCCTCAGCTGCAGAGTGCAGGGGAGATGGGCAACACACGTAATTCCCAGCAGCTGTGAAAACTTCAACCAGCAGATTTGTTGCAAGTAAGAGTGTGTGAACATCTTATATACTGCAATTCTTTTTAGGTGGAAAGTTGTTTTAAAAATTAGGTGAGAACAGGGCAAAGAAGAGAGACCCACCAAAAAGCCAATAAAAAACATGTCACATGCAGGAGATTTCATACTTTTGTTTCTCAAAAGCACAACTAATATTCTTCTGCTCTGAAATTGTTAATACTTCATTTCATTGCCTTTACCAAATGGAAAGAAATAGTCTAGAGAAAATAAGATTAAAGTATATTAACTATTTTTTTCTAAAATGAATTAAAACATTTTATAATAAAAATAAAATAAGAAAACAGTTGCAATATCTATATTTATTTACTTAAATATTAATGTTTTGAATTTTAAAGCTTCAAGTCAGACCCTCTATTGATATGGTTTAACATATATTACTTAATTTTAAAAATACTCTAAATTAGCTGTTGACACAAAAAGGGTAGAAAGTATAAAAGATTATAGGGTAAGGAACAAACCTTTCAGAATGGTTTCTGTAGATTAACCATGTGGGTGGATAAGTAACTCTCAGAGTTCAGAGAAGAGAACAGAGCAGTGTCAATGTAATGAACAGAAGTAGGTGGATGGTTCCAGTTCCAATCAGAACATCTCCCACTTCATCAAAGCTGCTGAAAATGATTCATTCTATGGTACATTTTACATGCCATGGACATTCTGTAGGTTTTCTTTCCTACTTGTCAAAGCCATGTACATATTCAGAGGAGGTGGCAAAGAAAATGCCCTTTTGATCACCTTCCAGCATTCTTTTCTTTCAAAAGCAAACAAACAAATAAACAAAACACATACATTTGGAAACAAGGAAGAATAGGGAAACTCAAGCGTAACCTGAATTCAAGTGAAAAGAGAAGAAAATAAAAATCTAATATATGAAATTGGGAAAAAGATATTTGGAGGGAATGTGGGGAAAAAAAAAACACAACAGAAAAGGAAATTTAAGAATGGAAGTATTACTGAGAACACTTACCTTGAGTTTTTATATCAATCCTTAATATCCCGGTGTTTAGCTGCATTATACCTAAGTGAACATTCTTTTAGAGGTTTCCACAGGAGAAGACCAGCATCCATTCCTCAGAAACAGCTGGAAGGAAGAAAAAATCAACCCTCCACTATTAGCCCCCAGAATCTATGCAGCTCCCAAAAAGACAAGGGTTCTTTGTGTTATACTTAACTAACAATACCACTAATGCTCCAACACAGATCATTAGTTTAAAAGAAAGTAGAAAAGAGATAGAAAGCACAAGTTAGTAATTCATAGCTCTGTGAAAGAGACCTCTCTGAACTTGCAATGACCACTGACAGTGCTGAGCTATAACCCAATTATATGACTAAACTGACCATATTCTGCCTCTCATTAAACCTCCCATTATACCTAAAAACCATACTGAAACCTATTTTCACTGAACCAGGAACCTAAACATGTGTTTAAATCTGAGCACATGCTCTGCTAAATGCTGCAGAACAAAAACCCACATCCTGTGTGGTAAAGGAGGTTAAATAGAGTTAAGAGCTTTTTCAGATCATTATCTTCTACCATGCTCATCTGCTGAATGAATTATGAATAGGAAAGTTTGATTAGTACCTTCCAGGTCCACCCTGTATTGCTAACAAAGTTATCCTAGGTTTGATAGAAGGCTAGCGATGTTCTTTTGGAATAATTGCAAAAATTAATTTTCAAGAAGAATTTCTCTGTTACTTTTTAGTTGTCTTCCAAACTAAGAAGAAGAAAAGAAGGCATGTCCTTATTAACTGGAACTGAAAACCAAAAGTATGCTGGTGGCTATGGAGAATGCCCACTGACTCTCCAGTTTTCTCAAAGCTGTAAATACAGGGAGTGGATAAATATTAGCAGCAGTCACTAGCCTTCTAACAGAGAACAAGTCTTGTATTCACCAGAGCAATACAGCCATGTCATTGTTTATTAGAATAAAACATATAGCAAGTACAAGTCACTTGAAATTGAAAAAAAACACTAACCATACAATAATATGCAGGAATATGCATTTCCTTTTTTGTAACAATCCCACTAAATTACTGGTTTCAGCAGAAAAACAACAGATGCATAATTTTAATGGCCAGGTTGACCAAAAGAAAATTTTCAGTTTTACTTTCTTCCACTTTATCCAATGCCGATAATATGCACAAGCTACTCCTTAGTGGTTTATAAATTAAAACGTAGCCTCTCTTTTTGTGCATGCACATGACTTCAGTATAGGTTTAATTTTCTTTTGTGAGCTCCTCACATGTACTGTAGCCAAAAAAATTTCAGTCCACAGGCCAACTTTACAGTTGGATCTAAATGTATTTACAAGATAAAAACTCCACACTCTTAAACTAAAACATATGGTTTCTGCTTATCAGTTCTCTAGTCTCTTTTTTTTTTCTCCTCAACTCTGTCAATTTACAGGCCTCAAACTCCACAAATGTTTTGCATAATTCAAATTAACTGATTTGATTTAGCTATCTATGTAACATGAATCTTTACAGAAATCACTCTTTTAAGGATTGATCTGAGCCTCCTACAGGTACTTGTAAAGCTTCCTAGCAAGGGTCCTGTGTGTTTCACTTGCAATTTTTCAGTTTTTTCAGACCACCATTCACATCTTCCCAACTTTCCGAAAAGTGTACTCTGAAAGGGTACTTAATGATAACTAGATAGAAAAATGGAACACCATAAATAGCCAGAAGGAAAAGCTGATATTTTAAAGTATGATTTTTTTTTTTCTTTTAATTTTATGCTCGCCAGGTGAAAAAGACATATTCTACCACGAAACTAAATAACTTTTGCTTTTTTGAGCTTTCCCCAGGGCAGGTTTAAATCTCTGGCATTAAATCTGAAAAGAACTAAGAACTTTTGCAAACTTTACTGCCTTTTAAATGCAAAGTGTCCTCTTTGATGTAGCCTACCTGAAAGACACAGCAGGATATTTGTTTTCTAAAGGACTTGTGTCAAAATGAAACCTACTACAAAAAAAACCTCTCCTTACATGAAGAAGATAAGAAAAGAGTAAACAACATATGAAAGATAGGAGTTGCACTAGTAATATACTTCTGGAAGACTTTGGCATATTCCAGAGAAAAATACAAGCATATATCTTGGGAGGGGAGGAGGAGTTAATAACCCAGGGGGATAAGGGGGATACATTTGGTGTATACAAAGATACACATAATAAATAAATAAACAAAACCCGAATATCCTCTCCAGCCAACCTTTATCCTTTTGGTCAGTGATGACCTTTAGCTGGTGTTAGTCTCAACAGAAAGTTTTACAGTAGCTACTGCAGGTAAGGCTCTAACCGTAAAATCAGTGGCAGCTCTTCCCTTGGGAAGATCCTACCCTACCAAAAGTCCATATCCCTTGGTAAAATGTTTGAGGATTTTTTCCCCTCTTGCATTAGGCAGGGATCCCAATGTGCTGCCAAGCTAGGCAGTCCAAGACAGAAGCACAAGAAGCTTCCTGTGCCTGCACAGTGGCCCTCAGTAGGGAGCTCCCTGACTGCCCACATGGCCACAGAGTGTGACAAGTGATAACTCAGGATAAGCACGAGCAGGGGAACTTAAGAGAAAATTAAATGGTTATTCACAAGCTAACAGGCAAGTCTTCTGTTTCCAATGGGTGCCAAATGAGTATTTCCAGCTAATTATTATTATTTTTTCACAATTAATAGCTTATATTGATCTTTTGGAATGAATGCTCTACTCTTAAAACTCTTTTACAAGACTACTACAAAATTTTCTTTAGAGATATCCACCAGCTAAAGACATTACAGACAACACTGGTTAAAAGGATCCTTAAAAGTATCCCATGATAAGGGAGGATGTAGGGCTATAGGGACTTAATATCTCTGCTTCATTTCTCTTCATTAGTTAGTCAAATTTCACTTAATAGAGGATAGGTAATTTCTTAGTCATGTCTCCTGTGTTGAGCACAATAGAGGGAACTTGGTATTCCCAAACACTGTGCTCACATTAAAAAGAAAGTATACAGCAGGAAAAAGAGGCATTTATCAGAGCAGCTATGTTTATGCATTTTTTGTTCTGTGGATTAAACATATTTTCCTGCTACATGTTTTGGAAACTTTGTATTTGGTGCTTGAACGCTAAAGAAACAGAAGCTGCCAGAATTATACATACCATTTGCACAAAGCTAAAAAGTTACCCTTTCCCATCTGAGAGCAGCTATCACCATTTTTTGAAGCAGTGCAAGCATAATTTATATAAGGCTAGACCTTACAACCATTTAAAAATATAGATATTATCTAAAACATTTTCACTTTCATCAAGTTTTATTCATGTAGGAAATAAATAACCAGACTTTCAGTGTATAGAAATCTATTGGCTTGTCCAGGATCTTTTATAAAGAGATTTTTCTGGTTGGCTGGCAACTCCCTTAGAAACTGTACTTTTACACTGTGCAAAATGAGATGCAATAAACCAAGCACTCAGGATAACATCTACCTACTTCAGCAGGATAGGGACAATAACAAATGCAGCTTTTGTTATGATTGCAGGCTATTTTTCTTTGAAGGGTCCTTTCTCAGAGCATAAGATAAGTACATTGTAAGAATAAGTAAAGATCGAAAAAAGCTTCCATTTTTAGAGCTCCTGCTTCTTTGTAAGAATTAGAAAGAGAAAGTGAATAAAGGGAAACTGGAAGAATTTTCACTCAGTTGCTATAACTTTGTGCCCTCTGGAAAAGCAGATCCCATTCTAGCACCTTCCTAAAAGATCCTGGGTGGTGCTAAGCAAATCACTTAAGCTGATTTCACTTTTCACCACGGGTAATTTACAGTGCAGTCTTCACAGCTGACCAATCTCTAGAAAGTCATCCACAGCAAGAGCATACTGTCAATTGATTTTGTGAACTCACTGTGAAGAGTTCCTGTGATTTGTAAGAGAGATCCAACTGTTCTAGCTGGTGACTTTCAACAGCACAGCAAGGCTCCTTAGAGAGCTTTGCCAATGTTATTAGCCATGTTACTGTGCTCAGTCTCCTGCAAGAGACACCTGAACTAATTCTTCCACCTGATGGGAACAGAAGTAAACTGTAGTCCTCAAAGCAATCTGTCACAGGAGACTCAGCTTCGCCCCTTCATCATCAATATCAGCCAGCTGAATAAAAATTATGACTAAATGTATAGCCTAGATACACTGCAAACTCTTCTGTATTTGTCACAAGGGTTCACAGGATACCTGAGTTAGAAGGGACCCACAATGGTTATTATCTGGCCTGTGTTAAAAACTTCTGTGCTTGGAAATTTTGGATGAGGCAGCTGAAAACAGATCTCTTATCTGGTAGCTAGGGAAGATTCAAATTGCTGAGAATTAGTCTTTCTTAACTGTAATATGTGTTCTGCTTGATAATGAAGAGTCAATTTGCTCCTTAGAACATGTACTGCTGCCTGTTCATCTCACTACCCTCAGCTGCAGCAGAAGCTTATGAATAAAAACAACACCAATTCAAAAGCACCATTCAAAAGTTTGAAATGTAACAGTTCGAAAAACTAATTCAAAACACACAAAAGACAGATTTGTAACAGCACTCAGATTTCATGAGGATGTACCAAGATGTTTAAACAGCACCATGAACTTGTATGAATTATTTCCTGTTGGAATAAGCAACATCTTGCGGAAATAACAAGCCTTTAAGCTCAGTGATGGCTATAAATGCAGTTCCTTCTAAGCTGTACGCAACTTGGGGTAAAATTGGAAGAGATACAGGTAGAAAAATCCAACCACCCACCTTTCTTGAAAGGTAGAGAAGTCCAATCCCATCAGTCACTTCTCCTCTTGAACCATTCCACAAGCCTGTACAACACCAACATAGTAGGAAGTTTACCCAGGGAGAAAGAAATAAAAATAGTTTTCTACATCACAAACTGAAATGACTCACAAAAGGGTTTAACTAGTTTAAAAAAAAAAGCATCAGCTTAGTTTCTAGTGAAAATGCAGTCTAAGCTTCCATGTATCTCAGTTTCTTCTCAGTACAAGAGGAATATTCATAACATTGTACCTCAGAGGAGTTGGTTGGAAATGTATTCAAACACATGCCTCAGAAGCACTGAGAAAAGTATGATGCACTATACTGAGTACTGAAGCAAAATCCATGAGGAAATTAATAATTCCACCTTCAGTGCATGTTCTTATAATTTGAAATAAATAAATCTAAGGCCAAATACTGAATGAAGAAGATAAAAGTGAAAAATTAAATAGATGGTCATGAATGGTGAGCACCATTCATCCTGTATGCTAAACAATTCACTGGTCCTATTAAGCTAACAAACCAAAAAACAAAACCCAGATAAGACTAATTAGAACTTATATTAAAACCCAATTGTACTCACTGTTTTTCTAAAGAAAATATGAAAAGACAACAGTAGATAAATTCTGCAAGTGGTGCCAAAGCTAATAATGCTGAGAACATTAGCTGGTGATGCTCAAACTGGCCAGCCTAGATACTCTGTAAGGTGGGGCTTAGCTGAAAAATAAGCCCTTGGGGACTCCCAAAACACAAAACTAGGCAGTGTGAAATGAACAATACATTACAGGTATAGAGTCCAGTTGTAGAGACCTACAGTACAGATATAATACAATGGAGTGGCAGATAATGAAACCAGACTGAGAATAATGCCACATAATCAACAGAAAACTAGTCCCTAGCGGGGTCTAAGGCTGTAGCTAAGAGGCCAAACATGAGTTTTTGGTGTACAAAGAAGGGAAACACAGCTAGGAGATGACACTGCAGAGGAGGGCACAGAGCAGGGAGACAGCATTGCATTAAGAACAATGTATTACTGACCTTGTGCTTCTCGACAACAGTGAGTAAATTCCTTGGGCATTCCATGTCCACAAGTCTTATGCCAGCAAAAGACTTGTATGAGCTTCTACAGCAGAGCCCTCCCACCTCTGCCAAAGAAACTGGTGGTCCCAGCTATAAGGTTCCTGTTTATCAGCTGTGAGGGACATCAGAAGACTGACTCAGACTGATTTGTTACTGTTGGTGTTTTGCTTCCTACATCAGCAAGGTTGAGTCTGGGTAGCTGGTTGGCAAAACCAAAACTTAAAGAAAGAGAAAGGCAGTTGTTAAATTCAAAAATATTCAGCAAGTGATGATTAAAGTAGTTCGATGTGTGACCCCACTGCAACAGGAATGTTAGAATCTGACAGGCTCTACAGAAAGCAAATCTGCAATGACAGATAATATCAAAGTGTCCCAGCAAGGATATGGCTGAAGAAAATCTTCTCAATCCTCATCTGGTTTTTCATCTGCAGGGTCTGGAAATACCTTTGCTTCTGGATGTATATTTGTGACAATATACTGTTTGGTCTTTCTCTTTTTTTCCTGGGCAACCTCACCAATATATTTATTTTTCCTGTTTACCAAAAACTAGAAGTCATATGTTTCTGCAGGTCTATGCTGATTTGCACAGGAGTAAGAAATTTACAGTTCATTTACATTTTGGGAATAAAAAGATAAAAAACTATTTCCCCAATTATAGAAATTCTACCAGGTGCCATTAAAAAACAGATTATGTATTCTGGTTCTAAATGTATCAATAAAGACAAATCAAGACAATTTTTACCCCAGAGGAACATATAACAACTAAATTTTTAATTGAAAAACAATGTTGAACTAGAGAAAAAGTGGTAGAACCAATTACAAAAAAAATTAACCCTATATCAAATGCTATTTTATATTGCCCTAGCAAAGGAAATGTTGGCAAGATATAAAAACTCCTTAAGGAACTAAGCTATCTTAGTTGACCAAGAGAGAAAAAAGAAAAAATTATTAAACCCATTACATCCTATGTCAATACCATGCCAGAAATCATTTTGCAGGCAGGCAATCTTTTTTTTTTTTTTACAGAAAACAAGCATGTGGCATGTAATAATGTTGACTCGGACTGAAATTCCCACTTGGAAACACTGCAGCTATAGAGAAATTATCTGTCAGAATAAGAAAAAAAAACATATTTTGCCATTTAGAATAGTGGATTTCAGAAGTAAAAGAAACTTCAAGATGGAAAATTTCACCCTTTGCATCAGTCTGAGCTTGATTGAACAGACAAAATCTTGGTTTAGGATGCGTGTTTGCTGTTTTTATATTGAACTACACGTTATTTTTCACTTTTTACAGTTCAGATGCTTTTATTTGAAGTATTAAACCCAGAGAAAAGTTCTAACAATTACCGTATCAGCTTAAAACTTCTTGCTCACCCTTAGTTTTTCCTTTCATGAGTAAAAGCACAAGGTTTTAAAAAGAAACCAAATTAACAACTTTTTGAACTCTTGAGGAACTCTGATAATCAGAGAACAGTTGTTTTCAGTAGCATTATTATGCAAAAAGACTAAGAGATAGGAAATCCAATCCAAATCTGAGTACATATTAGTAAAAGTGTTAGGCTCTAGACTAAGTGCTTAAATGTCCCTAAGTGTCACCCTATCAGCAAAAATTCTTTAAAAGCTCTACGGAAATCAGACTGAGTTGATTGGTGCAGGTAGAGCAAGTGACTGGACAAATTGAAGAACAAAAGACACCATGTCTGACAAGATGACAATTTACAGAAAAACATGTTGCATACAGAAGAGCACATGCTCCAGACATGCATTTTCAAATCGACACACTGGTGTCTTTCTGGGAACAGAGTGAGCAGAAGGACATCAGCTCACTTGTGTTTTCATGGTTTGACATGGAAACTCTGCTGTCATCATTATATAACTGTGTGTGCCAAACATAACATAAAAAAATTGCCTATACTGCAAACAATCAGTTGTTTGTTAAAAAATTATATAACTCATTGTACATCTCACAAAGGCCTTTTTGCCTCCAAGCCTGATCTGTACTCAGGACCCTCCTGAAGCCAGAGAAATAACTTGATGATACAAATAGGATTTTACCAAAAACATCTTATTTTCAAAGAACAAAGAGGAATCCTTGTTTCCTTAAGCAACAGAAGACTTAGGAAATAACCCTACTTCAAAGTTTCAGTTTCAAAAATGCCTTTCAGCCTACACAACTCCCTGCATAACTCACAACTGTTCCTTTCTGGCCTGAAACCTTGCAGGTGGGATTTCTGCTCAGATATCCACCAGTTGCTTCAGAAGTTGAACCCCAGTGGTGAGGTATTTGGAGGTCCTGACTGGGGAGCTGTGGGAATGGGCTGCCAGAGGATCAGGGCAATGGTGTCCATGGGCCAGGAAATGGCCAGCAGTGAGAGTCAGGCAGAGAGGAATGTGGTGACTGATCTTACATGGCCCTTACACAGATCAAAAAAAACAGGCCCCTCAGAAAATGGTTTATTTTTATATTTATTTAAATGCTTTTAGATAATAGATAATACTTTGGCTAGTCAAATATTTACCCAGAATGGTGAAGTTTGATTTCATGTCTTGCTCATCTTCCATCTCAGGAAAAAGGTCACCACCTACCAAGGCCATCAGTTTAAGTTTGGTGAATTCACTTTCCATTTTGAACTGGGTCTCTTACAAAGGGGAAAAAAAGTGAAACAAAACAAAAAACCCCATGAAACAAAAAATAAAAAAAAAACAACCAAAAAAAACCCAACCAAAACAAAAAACCCACCCAAAAATAAAACAAACAAACAAACAAAAATAAAAACAGATGAAAAAAGGAAGAGAAATAGGCCTAGAACTAAAACACTAGAATGAGTAAACCCAGTCCAAGTTGTCATAGCTGGGACACCAACTGAATATCAACATAGGATGAGGAAGCCCTGATTCAGATTTGTGCTTACAGAACCATCTCCATAAATGATTGTGAAAACAGAACTAATAGACAAGATTCCCCACTATCATTCCCCACAAAGTAAGGGTCCTAACTGCTGGACTACACAGCCAGTCCTACTCTCCTCCCTTCTGCACGTCCTACAGATCATTAGGCAAAACACGCCACATTGGCAGAATGGTTGCATTGCCTAAGTCTGTCTTGATGGATAGAAGGAAGATCTGCTCCATTCTTTCAAAACTAATGCCAAAGTGTGTCTTAGGATGGATTTTAGTTTCCATACCTCAAAGCAGATAAGTTTGTGACATCTGGTGGGAAAGGAGCTTTGAGACATACCCTTGCACTTGGCATTTTCTCTGGCTTTTTGCCCAGCATTCAGGATTTTATGATTATTTTTCTGAGCCTTTCAAATACCACAGTGCTGTTTGTGAATCTGGGTTCACAGGATCACAGAATGGGTAAGGTTGGAAGGGATCGCAGTGGGTCATCTTGTCTAACTTCCTTGCTTAAGCAGGGTCATCCTAGAGCACAGGATTGCATTCCGATGGTTCTTGAATATCTCCAGCGAGGGAGACTCCACAAAATCTCTGAAAAATCTGTTCCAGTGCTCAGTCACTCACAAATCAGTAAAGAAGTTCTTCCTCATATTCAGGTGGAAATTCCTGTGCATCAGTTTTTTTCCATTGTCCCTTGTCCTATTGCTTGGCACCACCAAGAGCCTGGATCCATTCTTTTGGCACCCTCCCTTCATATACTTGTATACATTGATGAGATCCCTCCTCAGTCGTCTCTTCTCAAGACTGAAAAGGCCCAGCTCCCTCACTTTGGATTTTGTCCTTCCTTTGCCTTTCATACAATACCTTAAGTGTGGGTAATGTCTAATACATTAGCATTTTAGGCCATTTTTTTAAATTCTAGTTCCTAGCACAGCAAAGAATAGCTTCTATTGTCTCCAGGTCTCCTATTAACTATTTATTTTGCACTCCCATGAGCTTTAGCAAGATCTGAAGACATTCTGTAGACAAAAGTCAGTCACATTTTTCTGGTGTAATGGAGTACATTAGCCCTCTTCACCCATGCAAAGGATTGAAATGTTCATCAGTAGTAAAATGAAAGTAAAAACTAATCAAACTGGACAACCGATACACTCCAAATAATATCCATAATAAATTCTCTCTGAAGATTTTGGTGCCTTTTTCTATCAAGTCCAAGTGAATTTGCCAAAATATCTGAATGGACTATTCACCATATATACAGTATTCACCATGCAATATCTGTCTGAAAGTGAAACAAAAGAATTCTCCAATTTAGTTTAGTTTGTAAACAGCTGGTATTACCTTGATTAAATTTAGTTTTCAAACTTTATCAAATCTGTCCTGCCTGAGATAGGTTATCCTGCCAAAACAGTCTCCAGTATCAGTAAACTGAACTATACTCTCATCAGCAGGAGAGTCATACTGATGACTGCATGTTAGGTTAAAGCAATTGTTAAGCATTCACTCTGCAAGAGAATATGGAACTAATGGTGCAAATTTGCAGCATTTTCTGCTTGCAAAAAAGCTGATCATATATTTATAAACAATATTTTCCATTTTCCCCTTCATTCTGTTTTAGCTCTAATGTCTTATTTGTGAGATAACTAGAGACATCAAGAAAATTGTGGTTTTACTTCCATGACAAGCATAACATAGAGGGGAATAATAAATCCAATTTAACTTACTTTAGCATATAAATTGAAATGTTGCCTGTACAGTTAATCATTAGACCATCATCTGTATCCATTCTTCCCTTCATGTGTTTATGAAATTAACCAGATTTACAACTACTGAAACTATCACAGCTCACAAAGTGCCATCAAACTACCAGCAAAAGAAGTTTTGCCAGCTTTGGGACACAGAAGCAGTGACTGTGAAAAAAACAGAGGTTCTAGTGTGTGGCCCTAGTGTGGTCTCCCTCTGTCAGAGGTAACATTCAACTCTGATGTGCTAAGCAGCCCCCAGGATGCCTGTGAAGCTGAGCCACTCCAGTTGCCTGCCTGCTGAGACCCTCCTAGGGGCTTTCACACACCAAGAGGATATTTTCCAGCTGCAAAAGAAAAGCAGACTGGCACAGCAAACAGCTCTGACCCATTCTCACAATATCCCTTAAACTGTAGAGCAACCTGTTCTTGATATCAGTGTTTTTTTCAGCTACAAAAGACTCCTGGGCATTTAAAAGCAAATTACATCATTAAGCTACAAATTACTTTATCTTCCTGGAAAGGAATGTAAAAGGGGTAAGAAAATGCATAAAAAATGGAGGGAGAAAAACATTAATGTAAATTTTGTTTAAAAGAAAATAAATTTATTTTAATGTGATTGATATATAAGCCTCTGCAACTGACAAACTACAGTCAAGACACATAAATTTATGAAATCAGAATCAAGTGAATTTCTATTTCTAAGCAAAACTAAATCAACCAGTTATGACAGGTGTGAAATGACCCCCTTAACTGCATGCATTTAGTTCCTGCTAGATAGAACACTGATGTTAACATAAAGAAGAGAAATATTATTAATGAAGGAAACTGGAAAAGTTAGAATGCTGGAAATATATTGAGGAGACTGTCAAATAAAATGTCAGTGGGAAATGAAATTCCATTTTATATTTCTTATGCAAAATTATTTGTATCGTGAAAGGAGAGGAAATGCTGGGGAGAAATAATATTGACAGTAATTTATACACATGTAGAACTTGACAGAATGAGAAAACCAGAGGAAGGAAATGCCTTTTAATGGCTAGGAATAAACACTGCCAAGAAAGTCATCAAAATCAAACAACCCAAGAAAAGAGAAACATGTTATTACTGAGACAGGATGATCTTCTGTTGCTACCCTTTTACTTTTCCTCCCTCTACTGCCCTGAAAACTTGCTGACAACCTGTTGCAATTGTGTTTAACACTACTTCTTGAAACAGAAGTCCTGGTCTCATTACAAAAAGTTCCTGCTCACATTTGGCATCAGGGACAGCAGCCAGGAAGGCCCAGTTAATATTCCAGGAGTGAGAAGAGTCCTTAGACATTCATTACCATTTGTTATGTAAATACTTCGAACTAGAGACAAACAAAAAGAAACCACAAAAAAAGATTCTGATTGAGAGACAACATTAAGATAAGTGCTTGTTTTTAAGGTATAATGATCAAATAGAAAATCACTTGCTTACAATTACAGGAACAGAAGTTAGAGAATCAAGAAAATCAAATTTCCTAGATTATAGGTAATTAGAAGTAGCTCAGTTAGAGAACAAAATTGATACAATATGTTCACAGTATAAATTTAAGCAGTTCATAATATGCTCCCTGAGGAGAAAAATCAAATTGGAAAATTCAATCTTAGAAAAATCTAAAAGGTGTAGTCCAAAAAGATTTTCTGTTTCTAAATCATATGGTTCACAATTGTACAAATAGTGGTTTAATGACATTCTTACTCTGATGTTTTGCAGTATAAAGGCCAATATCATTGGTTATCTTTAGAGGGGATATGAGTACTGTGCACAATTAAATGGTTAATAGACAACTCTGTTAATTAGATCCTTTTCTATTTAATGAGTGGTTAATAATAAGAATGGCCTGTGACTTTTTTATTCTAAGGAAAATAAAGGACTCCACTTTGAAAGTTTTTTTCTTTGGCAAATTGTCTGTTGAGCAACTTCAATCAGGATGTCTGTGTACCACTGGAAGGCAGACACTAATAACAAAGATGGGAAAATACAGGCAGCAGTGTAACCTCCTATCAACTCTCACTAGTCATGACAGCTTTTGCTACAATGAAAAATGTAATGGGATACATAGATAATACTGGATTTCTTATTTTGATTTTATGTTGTTTACTTGCTCAGTGAAGTGCAACAAAGCCAAGAAGACACAAAATGACTGACAGGGAGAGTTCAAATTCAACTAGTTCTTTCAAAGCCCTGATTTCTCTCAAATATCTGCAAATAGGGAAAGCAGAGAAGGAAAATTAGACAATGTTTTCTCTCTGCCAAGAGGCAGTCCCCAGGTCAGAGAATTTTCCTTTATAAGGCAGTATATGGTGCAATAAGAAAAGTAATTTTTAAAGGCACTTTCAGGGATTCAGGTTGAGTTTTGTAGTACCCACTGTGGGAACACAAGTCACACTAATAAAGCCCAATAATGTACATTGGAAAACAGGAAAGAAAAACCTAGAACTCCAGTTTTAAAAAGCCAAAATACTGCTGTTTCTGTGACCCAAGGGATATGCAAACTGTGACCCTTATCACACGCCCATGGCCAAAGCTCTAATCCACAGAAGAGATTAAAAATGACAGGTTTTTATGAGAAGGAAAGTGTGAAAAGCAAAGGTGGACCCTCCTGTGGAAGAGTGGAACTTAAAGGCAGTGTGTTTTTCTAAATCAGCCCTGAGAAAAATAACTTCATGCAATTGATTCTCTTATGATCTACCACTACACTGGAGGTTGAGTAAGGAAAGGAGTAGAAGAGCATTTAGTCAGCTCTGTACTACATTTGGTAAGCCTGTTCAGAACTCAGTATGCTCCTGCTGTAAACCAATAGCTTCCCAGACATCTTTCCAAGTCACAATTTTGCACATTACCTGACACATTACCCTATATCATGTGCTGCTGCCTCTCATGACGCTTCAGGTGCATATGGAACATACTGCCCATTGCCAAGTTAATTCAATTAAACTCAGCAAACTCATTTTCCCTAAGGAAAGGGAAACAAACGGAACTGGTTCAAAGAAGAGCTGCCAGTGAGTTGTCACTGGAAGGGAGTGAGATTGTCCCTTTTGGCTGCGAGGAATCATGAGCTTAGCTCAGCTGCACATACCTTCAGCTGGTAGTGAACTCAGCAGCAATGCCTGTTGCAGAGAAGGCAATTTTAGGGCCTTTTCATTCACCTTAAAGAACCTTTACTCAGAGAAATAGAGGAAAAGCAGTAAATCAAACCAAGCCCAAAGAGTTTCCAGAAGCTCTAACCAAAAGACTTACCAAGGCAATCTTTGCTGCTGCTGACCCCAGACAGATTGCTGCTGACCCCAGACAGATGACAGCCTGCAGCTCGAGTCCTTTTTCTTGGTCTGTAAAAAAGGAAAATGCACTGGACACTACTTTGCTTTTAGCTTAGAACAACACTCCAGAATCTTGGTAGACCACAGCTACTGAAATGAGGACTAAAAAGTAGCTTAAACTGTTAAGTTTCTTCTTTACAATCAATGAAGTCACCAGCCTCCGGTGTGTCCACCTCTCCGTTTAGTAAACTCTGCAGTAATGGAGTGGCACAGGTGTGTCCTATATATTAAGCTCTAGATATTTTTAAGTAAAATCCCTCAATACAGTTCAGATTCAAGCCAGGAGAAATTATATGAACAAAACAAAATGCTAATTTTTCCTCAAAGCTCTCCTTGAAGATAATCATGCTAAAATCTCTTAGATAACATCACATCAATAAAAATACTTAAAGTACAGATATTCAATGTTATTGCTATGTAAAAATCTTATTACCAAGAAAAGATTTTTCATAAAAACTGGGAAAGAAACCAGAAGGTAAAGGGCTATAAATGTTATTATGAAGAAGAAACATGTAAATGTAGACTTTGAAGATAAAAAACATCTTTTCAAGTTACTCATCTGGATCAGTTAAAGCCTAGCCCCCAATATGTTTACAGATTCACATACATCAGTGAGGCAGCATTTCCTCTGTAGCAACATCAAAGCAGACAAAATTGGCCACGTGCAGCAAAATAACCACATGTAGCACCAGTCACACTGGTGCCATTTGCTTGCATGTCTCTATTCCATGAAACCACTTCCTTTCCTTCCTGTTAATGACAGCACTTATGCATGTACACAGAGCCTATCAAATTACTTGAAAGCTGGAATCACTTTCCTATCATCCTGTAAAGATCATTACAGAGAATTACGGAGGGTTTCAGCACCAAATATATATAAACACAAACATTTCATACATGTTTGTGTATGAAAACAAAAAACAAAACTCCACAAATCTCACTGAAGTAACACCCTATGGGTACTCGAAGTCATATGCACATGCAGCCAAGTGGAGAAAGCCCAAATTCAAACCAGCAGACCCGTGAGTGGAATGACCTAAAATTGCTGCCATAAGAATCATCCTGTCATTGCTCTTCTTAAAAGTCATGCTCTGAGGAGGCTGTAACAGCTGCAGAGAGGTAATCAAATTGTTCAATCTAAAATAAGTTAGTCCTGTACAGTGATAAACTCTTTTTATGAAAAGGTGTCTATGGGAATGGAACATAAAATCCAGAATGGCCTTGGAAAGTACAAGCAGAGTTCCACATCATTATGGGGAAAATGGCCCAGACAGCAGGGACTTTAGATCCTGCAGTATTCACATGCATCTCCTCTCTATTCCTCCTCATGCAGCACTATCACTGCCAAGGGCAGAGCAGGTCATGGACAAAAGACATCCACTTGAAGGACAAAATAAAAGTTTTGCAGGTGGATAAGGAAAAACACATGCTGGAGCACTTCAGGCACTTTTTTGTAGTTTACTGCCATTGAAACACCTTCCAAATCTGGAGTTTAGAAGTGCTCCCAGATTCCTCTCCCACACTAAGCTAACACATCCCCAGCTACACTTTTCTTTGGCTGAAAAATCTATCCTGTAGTAACTTATCAGCCTTTAAACATGTGACAACAGGAGTGCTCTTTCTCCTCAGTTTTGCATTTGATCAATACCACAAATTGAGACTTTTATCTACAGGATTTTTACCCTAGCATTACACAGAAGTATGGAGACATAAAGAAAAGCGTTGCAGGTGACAGTGGCAATCCCAAGGTGAAACAGGATGAAGATGTGGATTCCATTGTTGCAGCATTTTAATGGACCAGATAAGGAGGTCACTTATTCTGGATTTTTCCCACATGGTCAGTAACAGCACATTATTTTATGGATGTTCAGCTTGAGGCATTAAAATGTGACTAATTGCTTAATATCCCAAAGTATGATCTGAGTAAAATTAGGATAACAAATTAAAAGTGGTGGATATCCAACCTGGGCTTCAGATGCTCCATGTTCCCATTGTGGTTTTGTGTGCATAAGCCTCGATGAGAATTTTGTTTGAATTCCAGCTTCACCACTTTATAGAGCTGTGAAGTTTCTAGAACACAGGGTCTTGACAACCTCCAGTTACCAGAGGGAAGCCATCCCACTGCCCCAATCACTTATATGAAGGGAAGTAAGAGAAAGTGCTTTAGGGAGCTGATCCTTATTGCTATTGAGTTCTTAGTTGTTGTTTTTCAGATATAGTTGTTCTTCACACTATGCCTCTGGGCAATAGCAGACTTTCTCTCCAGTCATCTGCAATTGCTGCCTTCTCCCAGAGTCCCCAGCACTTCAAAGCAGCATACTGGAACAAAAGATTAATATGGAAAGGTACATATATTTTTATGTGACACCAATGCTTTAAAACATTCCAAACAGCACTCCTGAAGTCCCATTTCAGCTGCTGATTGCATATTCATTATGATAAATATATTCATTGTGGTTGTAGTATGTTCCTCAAAGTTTTAATATTTTTTTAATAAATCCACTTATACTATTCTAGAGATAATTAACATAAATTCCCTTTTTCCAAATTTATGAGAGCGGTTACTGTCAAAAACAAGCTCATTGAGCAGTCCCTGTCCCTGATCCTTCCACACAGCTTCTAACTTAATATCAGAAACAATAACATAGATATACTGCTGCCAGAGTCCAGATAAGGCAATGTTTTCCTGATCCTCAAAGTCATGGTTTGATTGACAAGCTGATAGGTTTCAAAGATTTTTTTTCTTCATGCAAACTTGAAAAAAATATTTGACAAAAAGAACTGAATGGACAATACATCTTCCTGGATCTTTCTCACACAATCTCCAAAATTCTGATCTAAGGTTCTATTCAAATACCAGAGGTGTTACAGATCCAGCAGCACATGCTGCTGAGTTACACTTCACAAATGTTTTCTTTGTTGATCTTCACAACCACTTCACTTTTGTCTCCAGATGCCTCAGGATAAGTCAGGCTGTGTTAAGAAATTGCAGATATGGAGACAACTGACTTTCTACTAAGATAGGAAATAGGAACATGATCAGGAAATGTGCTTCAACGGTCATCAGTGCTATAGATTTTCAGTCAATTACATTGCAAGCTCTTGAAAGATAAGCTCAGAAAGCTGCTTAAAGACAGGTACTTGCTTTAACATTTCCTTCATGTCAGTTCCCCTTGTCTGTCAAATGGAGGCAACATAATTTCATTGCAGAGACCTACAAAGGCAGTTTTTCAAGGCTAGTTCTTTTCATACAGTCATTATGTTTCTTCAGCTAACCTGAGGGTATACAAGTAATCTCCATGCCTTTTAAGACTGCTGCACCTTGCATTCAGGAAACTATTGCTGAACAGGTAATGGGATTCTAACAAATAGGGTCTCATAATTTCTTCTTAAACAAAGAACATGGTTTCCATTTCCACAAGGAACATGCATCTTCACAGTGTTAGGCCAGGGTCTTTGAAAAGCTATAAGTAAGGCTCACTTATTCTTCTAATCCCATCTCAGAACATCCTCCAAAGTTTTCAAAATCCTAATATTCTGTTGGACTGTGCAGAAGAATTTTAGAACTGAAATGCTTGGATGTGATACATTCTTACAATAGGTATGAATCTGGACTGCATTTTAACTACCACCTTTGCCATCTACCAATATGGGCTCCCACATAGAGATACACAGAGTTTATAGATATGGCCAATGCACGTGTCTGAATAATGGACAGACACAAACCATGTTATCGTCCCAAATTGTCCCAGTGGGTGAGAAGCAAGTAGGCAGATTTTTTTTCAGATATTGGCATCAGCTGGAATTGTGAGGAAAATCTGTGATAGTGCGGGTGATTCTGAGTCCATTCCTTTCCAGCTTACATACTAATTGTGAGCTGAGGAGGTTTTCAGCTACTAAAATATGACCACATAGCACATCATAGGTTTAATTCAACATTTCAAAAGTCCCAGCAAGATTATTTAAAGATAAGCACTAAGAAATGTACATTCCAAGTCTTTCTTTAAACAGGAACATTATAAACCAACAGTTTCTGTAGCAGATTTGTATCTGATCTATGTATACCTATGTATTTCTATGTGTACTTCTTCTATTTGTTATGATGTCCACTAATCCAAAGCGAGGGAACATGAAAGAAGAACGTGAGACATTAATCTTAGGGCTCCAAATCACAGGCATGACATTGAGTTTTAGTATTTAGAGGCTATGGAGAACCTCTTTCATCTCCATAACTCTTTCCATCATTCAAAAATAGCATAAAATTTATAACAGATGACAAATAGACATGTGCTACAGGAATATGCCACTAAAGATCGCAGGCAACTTTGTGTTTTCCACCCCTGCAGCAGAGCACAAGGACATCAACCTAGACACTACTCATTCTCCTGTAGACTACTGAGAAGGAGGAGGAAGAAGAATTTCCTATGCTTTTTTCTTCTAGCCAGCTCCTAAAAAGTTTTCATAAGCCTTTACAGACATGGAAAACTATGGTCCAAATGTCAAGGTAACCAAGGAAGACTCTGCCAACCCATAATGAAATCAGTCATGTCTCATAAAAAGATTTGCTTTGCAGTCACACCCCGTACTTACTGCCTAAGTCTGTGCAGTACAAAGTATCCAAGTAAAGATGCTGTGAAGGAGGAGGCTGGATACACTTGCTTCTTCCATCTCATTTCTCCTTCACTGCTCAAAAATCACACTCCTTAGCTGTCAGACATTTTTTTTCGGTATTTGGTAAATTTACTGCATATTTCAGTATTACTTATAAGAAATTCACCTGCAGATTTGAACTCTCATTTTTCTTCCTAAACTTGTGTGTAGGAAGTGTGCAAAAGATTAAAAGAAATCGAAACCATTTCCCAGGCCCTGATGGGCAATCACCTCTGAGGTCAAACAATAACTGTTGAGACAACACAAAGTACATCTTTGCACATGAATTTAGTCTTAGTTAAAGAAGATCTCTAGAACAAACTACAATTGTAGGGAGAAAAAGTTATGTGTAGCATAATTATCTATAATTAATGCCCTGAGAAGTAACATCAGCTTTACTTCATCTTTAAGATCCCTTCTGACACAAACCATTCTATGATTCTGTGATCATCAATGGGAATCTCACTGTATAGCACAATCCTAAGTGATGTGACAAAACTTGTCATTGTCAGCTCTACTTCAAATATAAAAAATAAACTTGGCTGAAACTCTAATTGTTTTTTGATCTGAGAACTTTCCAATTTTATCAACTGCAGAAATATGGATCGATCTGGATCGATAAGAAAAGAGAAGATATTGGTGCATCCTAAAATTACCATATATCTGACAATCCAACTCAGATATTATGACTTATATTAAAGAATAGTTTAACATGGAAAATTACGTGTCACAATTGATGTATAACAGCAAAATGATGAAATGCTTGAACTCAAGTCTCAAGGGAATGCTTGCCATAGGCTCTAGATAACACAGATGGTTCACCGCTGTCTTTTAACTTCATTTTTTATATTCCATGCTAGCAAAAAATAGTAAAATTCTTTCCTTTTATTATTCCACTGATACTATTGAGCTATCCTATGAGCCAAATCCTGTAGCTTGAAATCGAGAAGTGTGTACAATCACTATAAGGAAAATTTTATTTTATCATAACATTATATGACAAACAAAGTGATGTAAGTGGAAACAGGGAAACATCACAATTACAATGTACAGAAAGGATAATTCTCCCTTACAGATACAGAATTCCTGAATCTCTGATGAGTAGTGAGGAATTAAACTACACTGTCTTCCAAAAGATCCCATCCTAAGTAATGGTATTCCTCTGCAACAGAGAAAATACATAATCTGAAAGAGTAATTATTTCTCTGTTTAAGTGCTCTTCTTCATACCACTTCAAGTAGAAGTTAAATATTGGAATATAAGATAATAGAAGATAAATTTATGTAAGATTATATAAGACATGAATACATATACACATTGAAATGTGTATACACTAAGAAGTGAAGAATATCTTCCCCGTTCTAAGATGTTGCAGAATAATTTTCTATACAAAAAACACACAACAAAATAAAACAAAACCAAAACAAACAAAATATAAATAAATAATAAATAAATTTAAAGTACCAAAAATTAATTTTGGATTGATAGGAGGGCTTAGTATTAAAAGAGAAAGAAAATGCCTTATTAAAGATTTACCAATTTTTATTTTCACTTATCAGTACAGATACAGCCATCTTGATGAATTAATATATACAGAATATTCCAATAATACTTACCTGTAAGATGACTGCACAGAAATCAGAATTGGTATGAATAAAAGTGGACCAAAATTATTCAAGTAATGATTGGAGTTGTGAATGTTGCACTGAAATTAAAAAGAAAAAATGAGCCACCTCAAGGAAACAAAAGAACTTCATCTATTGTTAGTATATTGCATATGAAGTATTTTCTAGGATAGAGAAAACATTATAGCACAGCTCACTAGAGAAAATAACCCCAGAATGCAGCTAGATGCCCAAGCCAATGGCATCTAGCCAGTGTGAGAGAGTTCTGCCAATGTTGTCTGTTTATTTTTTTTAACTTAACCACAACTCAAAGAAACTAAATGTTCCTCTTATCTCACTCTGAAAATACAGTTAAACATCAAAATCAAAAATTGTCTCAAAAATCAGTCTTTGCCTTCTCTTATATTCTAGAAACTCCAGGTAAAACTGCAGTTTCAGGACACACATAAGAATGGTCTACAGATCCTTGTTTTGTCATTTCAAGAATGATTTGCCATATTCTGATGATACTCATCAAATTATTTCTGCCTTGCAAAATACATCTTCTTCACATACTTGTTTGGAGTTGTCCATTCACAGGGAACACAAATTGAGAAGGAAGAAAGTGAACCAAGCAAGCAAGCCAAACTCTACTTTCTTAAATCAAACTAACAGGCAATCCATCATTATCAAGTTAAATTCCCTCACTGAAAAATAAAAACTTTATTATCTGGTGTATCCCATATAAATTAATTTTTAAATTGCTGATTTAGAGATACCAGTTTAAACACAATGAAATATTTATGGGCCCATTACAAAGCAAACTATTTACTTGGAGTTCCTTTCACTGGAAATAGGAGAGCCTTTACAACCATTGCACATTCTGATGCTGTCTTTTCTTATCATATTCATTCTCTTCATTTTTTACATCTTCTTTTCAGATTATTTCTATGTTCTCGCTAACCATTAGAGTATTAAAACATTTCCTAGTCATCAACAACTTTGTAAGCAGAGCTACTCACTTGTGGGACAGAATCTAGAGATTTAAATGAAACACGCTTGGAAATCATATGAGAGTCTTCAGTTAACAAAAGAATAGGTGGTATTTATTAACATATGTCCTCCTACAAGCCTCTTTTCTGGAACAGTCACAAAAGATATGCTAAAGAAGCCCCAAATGATGGATGCACTGCAGGGACTAAGGGAACAGTTTTCATCACTGTGTTCCTTAACTGTTTTTCAATGCTACACAGAACTGAACTTCCCTATCAGAGTTTTGACCTTCCTCCATGCTGGGATGTGCATTTCTGTCAAGCAGTGCTACCAAAGAAGATGCTCATCAGAGAGATCATTCATGTTATTTTGCCACAGATGAGTCTGAATTTCTATTTCTACAAGTGAAAAGATAGAGCTGCATAACAATTTTGTGTATGCTCAGCATAAATACTTGGAACTCATTGTCTCTCACATGTTGATACACTGGGAAGAAAGGAAAAAATGTGAAAAGATAAAAGCTTGACTTTTCACAGTACAAGCATCCAAAATCACAACATTAGGATGCAGAGAGGAGTCTAACTAGCAAAAAAATAGAGCTACTAGCTGCAGCTCAGGTATCATATATGTTGCTGACACAGGCACCAAGTTTAAAAAACAAAAGCAGCAAACAAAACAAGAAACAACCAAAACAGTATTTATTCACATGGAAACACTACTGGACCACCCTTTCTGCACATTCTTGCTGTATCAATTTCAATACCAGGAGTTTGATTCAATCCTCCATTCTGAAAGCTCTCTATATATGCAGAACCTCTGTACATGTCAAAACATGGTTTGAAGAACAGGGCTTGAGACTGCCTTGTTTCTAAAACAGCCCACTTCAGAACAGCCAAGTGGAATTCCCTGGTTACTCAGGTTTTCACAAACAGGATGTTGCTCAGATGCTGCTAAAGAGTAATGCTGCAATTCATCAATTAAAAGGAGTTGGTGCCGTCAGCCTGAGTGTTACTTGGAGATGTGTGAGCAGCAGCTCTGCCCTAGTTGATTACAAAAAAGGAAGCTTTTGCCACCACATTGATGCTCCAATTGCAGCATTTCAGTCTTAAGTGAATATTGAGTCATGTCTCAGGAACTGTAAGAAACAGCCAAGCAGATGCGCTCAGTCAGCCCTGTCAGCTTTTCCCTTGTGCAAATCCAAATGTATCAAAGTTTGATTAGCACTGTAGAGAAAAAAGACCATCTGCTAACAAACCAAATGCATGTCCCACTGCAGAAAAGGAGCAAAGAGTTATTAGATACCTGCAGTGCTGAAATGCAAAAGAAGCAAGAAATTGTCATTTCTCTCAAACAACTGTGTGCCCAGAATAATATGGTTAACCGTGAAACCAACATAGGAAAGGTAAAATCACACAATCAGAGCACTTTTTCTTACAGTCCCTTTTCGCTTTATGCCAAAACACAGGAAGTACTGCTGCGGCATCCAGTTTTCTAATCAGATTAAGGAAATCCATTATTCACTGGATAAAATGATCATGATTATTTTTTAGTTAATCCTAAACAATTTAGATTAAATTCCTAAGCCTGCATCTGCCTAAATTCCTGCTGAAAAACTCTTGGAACACCCTTTATAGCCATATGCTTAAATGGATAATATAAGGTCACATTCAGTAGAATTCTTCAATGAAAGGTATAAAATCTTTTTACAACTCTGATGCTTTTGAAACATCGGCTTGGGGTGAACAGGAAAAAGAAAAAAAGGTCTTCACATCAATTTTGTTTCTGTTTATCCAATAGCTACTGCTCCATAAAGATTGTTAGGAAAACACAGAATTTGGAGTGATATTTCCTTCATCCCTGCAATATCTATTACTTCATGAAACAAATGACCCTGCAAAACTGTCGGTTTATATATTTTGAAACAAGTTTTAATTTAGGCCTCTTGTCACAGTACAGAGCAATATCATAATTAATGATGTGAAACTGGTAGCTAAGATGTCATTACACATGGGAATGTCACATTGAATCAAGTTAAACTAGCCACTAAAAAATTCAGCACTGGAATATTAGTTTTTATACACACAGTATATCAAATAAATCTTTGACAAGCCACAAAAAAATGGTATGGATTAAATATGATATGGGATGAGCAGATTTGGAACCTAGCTGGCCTAGAATCTCAAAGCGCCAGCAAATCAAGGCCTGTGGGTAAGTCAGGCTATTTATTTGCCAAGCTGACCTACTTCTATTACCCTTATCATTCTTCTGAATACCATTTACAAGTCTTTCTGTCACAGCAAAAGACAATGTTAATTCATCAGAGCTCTCATGTAGTTTCTAAGAAGGCTGCATGACTCCTGAAGCTGTTTTTACAAGGATTTCCAGGAAGTGCTCTGAGCTGCTCAAAACACCTTTATCCTGTTACCAGCAAGCTTTTTTTAGATCAAAACAGCATTATACATAAAAATTAGGTGTAAAATCTAATTATGCCAGATTTAAAAATCCTTTTTGTTTTCTTTTTTTCATTCAAGAAATATACTTGTTAGTGCTGTAAGTTACTCCTCATCTAAATAGTCACTACCGAATTTTTAATACACCATAACATAATTGCATCTGCCTGATATTCTGGAAGTATGGAATCTGCTAGAACTAGTTAGGAGCCACATAGTCCATTCCCCTTGTGGCTGTGTCCTTGGGGCTCCTATGGGTAGGCAAAGGTGTTGTGACATGCCTATCCAAAAAAATTCCCAGGCCTAGGGACAGAAATGGAAATTACACTGCAATCAGAGCTGTTGCTTTTAGTAAAAGTAATTTGTGGCTTACCTTTATTCCATTGTATTCAGTACATCTTCTCTCAAACAGCACACATTATTCATTGACTGACTGGAACAGAACAAAGTCATTAAAAAACAAACAGCTACAAAATCTCCAAGTTTTACTTATTGTAGATGCATCAGCTTATGGCAGGAGACAATTACCTGCCTGCTATTAGCATGCTCTGATATATAGCCATTCTTATAGCAACAAATGAGCACATATAAGAGCTATTGCAGCACTTATACATGTTGGTGGTTTTTTGTTCCATTTTGTAAATGAATTTTTTTCCCTTTAATAATCCTCCTTTATTAATCTTCTTTTGTTTGAAGGTTATTTGTATGTTTGAATCAAAATTTCCCCCACAAGTGTGGACTGCACTCCTGTGAACAGTTTCTCTAGCCACTCATGCTTATGCAATCAGACATTGCAGCTACTGGAAGTCCTGGCTGCTACCTGGGGGTGTAACCAGGCTCATTTTGAACCGGTTTTTTGGATAAAAACTTCAGTGAGGATTCAATCTCATGGGTTTCCTCCTGACTCTCACCTCATATTATCCAAACATTTCCACAGGCTTATATTTAGAAGCCCACACTGCTCCCACTGCAATCATCAGCTGCTTTAACCAGAAAGAGCTGTTGGCTGCAAAGCCAGGCATACAGCAGTTGCTTCTCCACTGTTTTATAGATTCACCTTTAGGCAGTATAAATATTAACAAGGATGTTTTGGAAGCTTCCCTATGGAGAGTGCTTTCTCACCTCTCTCTTCCGCAACAGATATTTAACTTTCCTCTCACGCCACCCCAGCTCTCTGCATCTTGCACCCATCACTTAGCTCTAATGAACTCTTTGGTACAAACACACTCAGGCAGGACTTGTGGCTCAGGGAACATCTGAGAATCCATCTGTTCCATATCACTCTTTGCTGCCTTGATGCACAGTTCAGCTCCTGAGTTTGTGATGTGATCATAGCTTTGTGTGGGAACTTTGTGTAAAATGTCCCATTAACGAAATGCACAACAGTGCTAAGTGATGGTATGCAAGTAAATGTACAAATAGATGCTTTTCATTCTGTTAAAAGGTTAATTGCTGCTTTCAGCAGCAATTGTATTTTGGTTTGCACATTGTCCCATTTTGTTATGATCAGAAAGGTTTCACCACTACGCATACAGTCCTGTAGATGACTGAGAAGAGAGGAGAAGTGAGAATTTCCTTTTCTTCTAGTCAGCTCTTAATGTTTTTGCAAGCCTTTAGAGACATCACTGCTATAAAAGGTAAAATAAGAACAGTTGTATGCATACTTAAAAAAGTATTTCATGCTGTGCATGCTGTCTCAGGTCACCAGTTATCTAACTTGTACTCCAGGGGACTTTCTTTATTCTTTGTTTCTGTAGGAAGGAGCAGTTAAAATCAAGTAATCACAATTTTCTCTGGTTTTAGCATACTAGCACCAAAGTGGGGGCGTAAAGAAAGGCAAGGGGTTGGGATACAACACACATCACCACTAATATCATCTCTGGGGAAGACTTGGTGCACTCCTGTGGCTTTGCTCTTGCCTCTATGAATATAGGAAATGTACATTTGTAGGAAAAGGATACACCCAAAATGTAAGGCATAGCCCTGTGTTCACAGATAGGATGCCAAACTCAGTTGATGTTCCTCTTCATATCCCACAGTCCTTATTCCTTAAGTATGTAAGGAGAGGATGACGCCATTACTTCTTTCTGAATACCTTCTCTCTAACCTTTTAAAAAGGGGAGGCCAGGAGGAGGACTGGGGATGTTGGCAAGAGAAATGAGCCATGATTTGCACTATAATGGTTTTCATTCCTCAAAGTAGTGCTGGCCAGATATTGGACAGGCAGGTTTTTAGAGTAGTCATTAATTCTGTACCTAAAATATCTCACTATGGAGCAGGAAAATGCAAAAAGCAAAGAACCTCACTGCTCACTGCAGTAAAGATATCACAGAAAGTCTCAAAAATCAGCAAAATTTTTAGGGCATGCAAGGGATAACAGATCAAAAGAGTGTGCTATGCATTATGCAGTGTGCCTTGCCCTCAAGTACTATACAATTGTCAACTCTAACAAAGGGCATTTGGTTCAAGTGACTAGATGAAAGTGAGGCAGGTCACCTTGCCAATCTGAAGGCATTTATGGTAAAGCAGAACAATATTGAAGGTGGGAGAGGAAAAGGAAGTGAACACATTCCCTTTGAAATTCCATCTTATTTAATTCAAATACCCAAGAGAACACGGACGATGTATAGAGGTCAGCTCCGTGTCAACCACTGCAAACTGGAAAAGGCTCAGAGACAAAATTATTCTTTGTCTGCTGAGATGCAGAAGCTATGAGGAAATATTTAATAGTTATAAATAGGGAATAAAATAATATTGTATCAAAATATTAACTCTTTCAAAAGGCATCTGTTGGCCAAAGTAGGCAAGTTTGAATAACTCCCTACAAAAAAAAAAATACCAGCCAAACAAACAAACCAAAAAAAACCCCACCAAACACAGAAAATCATGCTACCATGGTAGTTTGAAGAGACTGAGTAACAAGATCTGAGCCTCCAGTCTCAGCTGATACCTATACAAACCAGGACAAGGAAATGGAAGAACAAAGAGGTGTGAGGATACACATTAAGTATAATTTCAAAAAACAGTAGAAGCCCAAATATCAGTTAACTGCTGCTGAATGGAAAAGTCCTTCTCTACCTGCTCTCCTCCACAATTTTTAGCTCGCATCCTTACAACCGATCACCCTCCTGCATCAAATTCTCTTCTGCCAGAATCAGAAAACTTGGAAGGGACCTTTGGAGGTCATCTGGTCCAGCCCATAAATCTCTTTCCCCTCCTCCCTTCGAGCTGATTTGGCATATTGCAATACATAAAAACTACTTTTAAAAACCCACAAGTGTTTTTTATCATCTTAGTGAGTCAGACCACATCCCAAAAGAAACCTCTGTGGTTCCTGCATCTTGTAAGGGTAGGACTCCAAAACTGGGAGAGGAAAAACACAAGAAAGATTCCTCCTTCCTCAGGTAGCAAGGCATTGCTTAAGTTCAACTACACACACATTCATCCCATTCTCTCTGATCCAACCCTTATGGAATGTTACTACATTAGTTTCAATTTTGTATTTTTCTTCTGTTTCAAATAAACTAGCTGAGTAGGTTCAGGGAGATAGTTCATTGTGTGTCTCTCTGAAAGTGTGCTGTCAAAAGCATTTTTATTTTGCTCTGCCTTAGGAACTCTTCTCTAGCAAGGCAAACAGACATCTCCTGATGCTGCTAAGACAATGGCAAATGAGAGATTAGAGATCCATGAAACTTGTCCCCCTAATGTCACAGGTATAGTTCAAAAACCCTACTGTATGACTCTTGAGGTTATTTTCCTCTAGCACACATTTCTATATCTAAGCTCACTGCTCTTTGAATGACCTCGCTAGAATCACTTCAAGGGATTTTCTCTGGTGCTACACTTCTGATGAAGCCAAACCATGAGGGATTGCACTGGGAGCCAAGCCAAAGTAGGTGCTACAACCAGCCACTGCTACATGCTGCGGACTGCATGACTCTTATCTGCTGTGAGCATTGCTTTCCTTTTGATTCCTCTGCTTTAAAGATGTGTGGGTGTTTGCTGGCTCGATGTTGTTGTTGTTTTTATCAACACCCACTGCTATCTTACTTTTTCCATAACCAAAATGTATTTTAAAGGAAGTAGAATTATAGGCAAATAAATTTAATTCTGCCTTGCCCCTGATTCAACATTTGTTTTCCGTTCTTTTAAGGGCATCACTCTGAGCTCTCAATTCCATTTTCAAGCCAATCTCAGACAAGTACCAGTTCTTACCCTTTTCCAGACAGGTGGCCAGCCAAGAGATTTTAAAGCATTAGTGCTCAACTCATTTAGACTTCCTTCAAGACTGAGTGATTTCTGGGAGGGAACTCAACCTCTATGACCTCCCACTACAGTGTACTTTGCTGCTAATCACTCGGCCATCAGTCCTTGAAATGCAATTTTACATAATCTGCACTGGGCAAAAGGAACTACAAATATTCCAACAAGCCTTTGCTCTACTGCAATCAAGTTACAATGTTACTTATGTTTTACCAAGTATTTTCATCTGCATCTATGTACAGATAAAGCTCTATGTATTTATGCATTTTTATGTGCATATATATACATATGCATTTTATGTGCCTGAAAAGACAACTAGTTTAAAAATTATGGTGATAAATTCAGAAGCTTAAATAAAAACTATTAAAAAAGTCAAGGCATACAATAATATAGAATAGGAAGGTGAAATTTGAATTGAAAATATTTAAGCTTTCTTCAGTATGTCACATACACAGTATGTGAAATAATCATACATACAATATCTGTAATAATGCTAAAATCACAAGAATGACATTAGTGGTTTGAATGAATACTGACCTCTGACTCCTACTTTCATAAATCCCAATTATAAACTGCACACTGGAAGCTCTGGAGGCTCCAGATGCAGCAGCAGTTAAAAATGTATGGCTCCCTCTAACCAAATTGCCAGCAGTCCCTTGCAGAAGGGATCACACCAGTGCCTCAGTTGCCTCCAGCACATGAGGGCACTGCCACCTGATAAGAGGTCACCACAGCCACACAAACACTGCCAGCTCTAAATTGGAGCAGCTGAAAAATGAATACATATTACTTCAGCTGCTCCTGCCAGGGAGATAGTAGCTTTAAGCTGAGAGCTGTTTGTCTTAAACTACCACAGCTGGATTCCTCCAGCTGCAGGAAAAGTGACTGCAGTTTTTGGTGGTGTTACTTTACAGTGGGTGACTGGTGATACTCAGGCCTGTCAAATGTCACATAAGATTTTAAAGATAACATATACAGTAGCTGTGCTGTATTTGAGGATATTTTGCAATTTGAAATCAAATATGGAAAACACTCCTCTGGCAGAAGAGCTCAAGGGTCAAATAGGATCACATCTTTCTTGAAAGCTTTACATATCTCTCTCCTGTGTGCATTACACTTCAGCAGAACTGAGCTGAGTCTTGCATGCAGGTATCAGGGCTGAATTTGGGGTTGCCAAAGACAAGTTGGAAAGGAATTGAAGGAACAGATGTGGTCTGTAAAGTAAAAAGCAAATGACCAAGGAAAAAATGAGAAAGCATCAATGGGAAAGTGCAAGTCAACAAGGAAGAACAAGCTGTCAAAGGATTGTTTTGTTTTGGGGTTTTTTTGTGGATCATTCTGTTTCCACTAGTTTCACCAAAATGAGTCATAAATGGTCAGCAAGAATGATTCTCTCTCAGGTTTTGTCACCTAAGTTCAGAAATCCAGACCAGTGCTACAGCAAAGAAGGCAAACTCACCCTCAGGCTAAGCATTGCATTTATATTCCAGCCACCTCCTTTCACGAGGAAAAAAAATTGGTGTCTGTCTCGAGTTCAACAGTAAAACTTAAATGCTCTACAACTAACATACTGCGCAGTTAGAGCTGCAAAAGAAATATGGGGACCCTCACACAGCTTTGGACTGATAGTGGCAGCACCCTGTCATTTTACAGTCCTGATGGAGAAAGGCAAAGCAGAGAGGACCTCTTGCTTTTTTTTGGAAAAGCACAGCTAGAGAAGGGGTTACCACTCAAGAGAAAACAATAAAAAAGTGTTTGTAATATATGCTGGTAATTGAAGAACTGCTTAATCCTGCTCATAGGTCTCATAGCTTCTAAGGGAATTTAAATAAGTTAGTGAGGTTTAAAATTCTTCTGGGAGATAAGCCTGTGTATAACCTTCTATTTAATAATTAAAAGTCTTTTTGATATGTAGGACCCAGAGAACTGATTATAGTAAATTGCAATCTGAACAACCAACCACTTGATGCTATGAATAATGCAGGAAAACTTCAAGACCAGACTTCTCATGTCTGGATGGTCTACTGAGGATATGAGGCAATGGAGGTCTTGGTTGAATAAATGAGAACCACATGCTCTTGAAGAAGAGCTTCATCCTCCTCCTCATTAACACTAACCAAACAGTTGCAAAATGTGCATAAATTTATCAATAATGTGAATGGTATAATAATAATAAAGGAAACTTAATCCCTGAACTGGGCTGAATGTCTAAAGAAGAAAAAACCTGCCAGAAAACTGAGACAAAAAAACCACAAAAGGAGCTGGACAAAAAAAGGAGATTAAATAGGTAGAATGAACTGGCTTTATTGTGCCTAAGAAGTATCAACTGGGTCAAAGGAAGGGCAATTCAAATAAAATAATAGCTCAACCTAAGACACACTAACATGAGCTATTTTACTTCAATAACATATTAATTTATTTAGATTAAATCTTTTATATGTTATTTCAGTAACTGAGCTAGCTATAAACAAATATAGGTGTATACAAGTGGAAAGAATATTAACATTTAAACATAAAAACCTTGAATCTCTACCCTTCTATCCCTCATTACCCCTCTTCCAGAAATCAATCCCTTTATTCCAGAAGATATTATTTCAAATTAGCAAGCAAAGAGTTTGCCAGTAATGTCAAAGCTGATCAAAGGGAAACATTTTCAGGGAATACAGAAAATAGAATTTCAAAAGCAATAGCAGTCGTAAAACTATTTTAGTGCAAGAACATCTCAGTATTCTATCATATGAAGGAAAGCATTTCTACATCTCAAACCACTCTCAAGTCTACTAACACAATAGCTGTCCTTTATCCTCAAGCCCTACTCACACAGAAAATACCACATTCTCAGCCTTTTTGCGTTACTGAGCTCCAAACCAAAAAGGCGTACCATAACTTTCTTCATACAGGGAAGTGATAAAACAAAATCACTCCATTCAGCCCTCTTTCCATTCCCAAGTAGCTTTTCTATGAACCATCATGGACAATGTACACCACAAACCCAAAAAATACACGTAGACAATCAAGGCAAGGTGTAAAAAGTATTACGGACAGAAGTCACGCTCTATCAGCTTTACTAGATTTTATTTCTTAGGCAGGTTCTATTTAAGGATCTGTCACAGTATAACCCCAGCTGTCAACTAAGCACCACTCAGCTGCTCACTCACTCCCTCCAGCAGGATGGGAGAATAGAATTGGAAACACAGAAGTGAGAAGACTCATTGGTTTCTACCACAAATCCAAAACATAATCCCAAAGTAGGTACTATGAAAAATTTAATTCTACTCCAGCTCAAACCAGCCCAGGATGTTTATAGATGATTTTTCTGGACAAATACGAAACCCTGAAATATAAACTATTGGAGCTTAGACCTAGTTCATAAATAGAAAGCTTGAGAAACACCTTGGTTTAAGTGACATGAAAGCATTAATTGTTGGTTCAAATTTTGTCAGCAGTTGAATATCGACTGACTAATTTGTAAGAGATTTTTCTCTAAGTTACTTTTATAAGCATTTAACTGAATTTTCTCAAAATTTTTAACATAAAGAGTATCACAGGTTTTGGGGGTTTATGGAGTTTTATTTTTAGTAAAGGTAAAACAGGCAGGGAGACCTATGCCAATAATAAAAAGCAAGACTAAGATGAAAAGTCACCCCCATGTTTTCTTCAATTAGAATTTTATACTTTGATAACTGTTTTCAGTTGGCTTTATCAAAGGAAATTGTCTTTAGCAGTGAAGATATGGCTGTTTTATTAAGCAGTTCAGTTTACAGAATAAGTTCCATAATCTCTACAGCAACTTATATATAAGGAGTCATAAATCTCTTTCTGTACATGTCATTTTACTGTTGACTCCAGTAATAACACCAGATAAAAAAATCTTTCAGAGTTCTTGTGGTGTCCCACCTCAGAGGGGAAGGGAGTACTGAGGATTCCTAGATGCCCACAGTTGAAAAGGAATGTCATAACCTCACAGGGTCTGCAAAAAGTTACAAAGTTCTATTAGTAAATGATACATACAGAATGGAAATTGGAATAAGCTAGTTCCTTGTCTTCTGGTATAAGCACATGGTGGTGGATTTTGAATAAGCACTAGGGCAAATGAAGAGAAAGAAATTAAAGAGAGAGAGAGGAACTAAAGCCAGTACTGGACTCCAGAAAAATTACTAAAATTAACTATAGGTAATTTTTGTCTGGTAAATCATATCCTGTGTTTGCTAATTACATAAATATTCTGTATATGTGACCAGAATTTTCGATCATGAGGCATAGCAAGGTCAAACTTCTACTGTAGCCCTGCATTTTTTTAAAGTATCTGTTACAGCAAATTGACTGCTGCATACACAGCACACAGACAAATAAATAAGAAGAGCATTAAACAAAAGCTGGATAAGACATGATTGCTGAGAGCTGTGAACTAATGATAATCCTTTTTTTCTGGTTTTCAGTTGTGTACTCAGTAGCATACCTGCAATGACTAAAGTAGCAGATAATCCCCCTATCTTCTTGTAGAATCCCAAGGATCCCAATTATTGTCAGAGGGCTACATTTTTAGCCCTACAATTGGATTCATTGACTGACTTCAATTTTTCCTTCTTAAAAGGGCTGACAATAGTGGCATCTCTTTTATACTTTTGTTGTCATTGCAAATCTATGTCTGCCCATACTACATCAATATGATGGCTTTTCTAATTGGATCTATTTGTGGGAGGAAGAAGAATCAGTAGCAGAGAGAGACATAGAGATACATTTTCAGAGTTGAGCTAGGAAAAATATTGAAGCTGAAGTTTCATCAGTATGACAGGAGTTCTGCATCTGATTTCCATGAATATGGAAATATAGACAATCTTTCCTTATAAGAGCATATTTTTAGAAAGAGATGAACATTTAACTAAATCAGATGCTGTAATTATTTTTTTAACCAAAAAAAAGGTCTCAAAGCACCCACTTAGAACATTTAGCTAAATCTCTGAAGATTCACTTATATTTTTATGAAGAACAATGGAGAGACAGAGATAAAGCCCATGATGGGCAGCAGAGAGCAACCCAGTTGACCAGAGGCTGAGCTCTTCATAGCCTACAGGTCTCTTCACTCTCAGTACCATGACAGTGAAAAGTGTAGTAACTTTGCTAGAAATACAGATTCTGTGCTGGCTCATTGCATCAGCCATTTTACAAATGCTAATGTCCAAGTATACAAAATGTCTTGAACTCATCATCTCATTTTAATGCAGTAGAATAAAATCTATAGCCTTTTCCTCACTTGTGAATTCACATGAATTACAGGTATTTGGTAAGGAACCATAGAAATGGTTCAGCTCATGACTCACTGACTGTATTACTCATGGATCTGGGCTTCTGCCAGTCCCTTAAAAAGAAAAATGGTATGTCTCTTTTTTTTTGTCTAGCGTCAAGACAGAAAGATATTGGTACCAGAAGTTGTCAAAACAAAGCCCCAGACCACTCCCTTCCCTCCCTCAAAAAAATAAAATATTATGAGGCAGGGTGGTGTATTTCTCAAAATACAGTTGACTTGAAATGGCTCATTGTTTCAACCCAGACATACCATAAGGTTCAAGTCATTAAAAAACCAAACCTACCTTTTGAAATTATTTTACTCAATGAATAAGCAATTAACGGTTTGGAAATTATAGTTTTATATCAGGTTATTGGAGACAAAGATCCTATTTACTGCTCAGCCTGAGGGATGGAGAATTCACAGCTCATACTTTTCACTGCCCAAGTGTCTTGACTATTGGCTAAAAGAGGATGATCTCAAGCTCCTGCTGTGAAAGCTAATCCATTCTATAAAAGCTACAAGTTCAGTGGCAGCAGGACTAGTGCCCAAGTGGCCCAGCTTCCAAGCAAGATATTTTTAGCTCACAGCACCTCTCAGATTGCATAACACGAATTTTGACTACAAAACTCCATAGTTTTTGCCCTATCATCTCAAAATGACAGGACTTGAATTAAGTCTTGGAAAGTCAGAGAAGAATAAATTAAATTAAAATGTCTTTCCTTTTTCCACCAAAATACATAAACTAAAAACTTTAAAATCTATCTATTGTTTACCATAGTGAATAGAAAAATAATTTTTCAAAATTTCTGTACAATATTTTTCAACACGTGGCAGAAGGGGGGAATGATGTTAATAATTTGTGAGTGACCTTTCTAGTTGCTGCTGCCATTTTCAAACAATAGTTATTTTTGGTTCAGGTGTTTGAAGCACGAAGGCTTTGTAAGGTCAGTCTGAACACAGAGCTACTGCCTCCTTGTAATAGCATTTCCATGACACTGTCATTTAGTTCCCCTAAGTGACTTCACAGGGGGATATGTTAAAATTCTTATCTCACTGTCTGTAGTTCTGCTTCATGCTAAAATGGGTCTTGAACTGCGGGATTCCTCCAATGCTGCTTTTTCTTACAACAAACATCTCCAAACTTACAAGATGAAGTCTGGCTGTTTCAGTAGTGCCCCCTGAATTTCTGTTTCAGACAAGAAACTTCTGTATCTGCAAAAAAAAAATTATATGTAATTACTGAAGTCAAGTTTTGGGGTAATATCTTCCACAGAATTATATTTATTGCTTTGATTTTTGCAGCTTTTTAACCTTCTATTAAGAATATGAATTATGGGGAAAAACTTATTAGAGCCTATTGCAATAGGACAAGGGATAATGGTTTCAGAGTGAAGGAGGGTCTATTTAGATTATATATAAGAAAGAAGTTTTTTACAGTGAGGGTGGTGGTGGTGAAAACTGGAGCAGGTTGCCTAGACAGGTGGTAAATGCCCCATCACTAGAAAAATTCAAGGTCAGGTTGAAAAGAGCAACTTGATCTAGTCAAAAATGACCCTCCCTGCTCACTGCAAGGAGATAACCTTGGAAAGGTAGTGACAGCTTCGTGTCCCTGGCTGGGTAAAGAGCCTGCTGAGAGTGGGAAAGTGAGAGTTCAGGTTCAGCTGTTCCTTTCAAAGATGTTTTCCAGTACACATACATAAGTCCATGGGTCCTAATGGGATGCACCTACATGTGCTGCAAAAACTGGCAGATGTCATTGCAAGGCCATTTTTTATAATCTTATTGATTATGTTGTCTGGAAGAAATATCTAAAGACTGGAGGAAAGCCAGGTGTCATATTGCTAAGGAGGGCAAGAAGGACAATTAAGGGAACTACAGGCCAGTCAGCCTCACCTAAGTCCCCAGAAAGGTGATGGAGCTGCTAATCCTGGAAAATATTTCTAGATATATGAAAGACCAAAAGGTCATCAGGACTAGTCAGCAGGAGAATGTCCCCCAAGGGGAAACCATGCTTTGCCAATTTGATTAACTTCTGTAATAAAATGTCTGGGTTTGTAGATGAGAAGAGAGCAGTAGATATTGGCTATCTGGACCTCAGAAAGGTCTCCTGTAAGATGCTCACAGATAAGCTGTTGGAGTATGGACTGGACAAATAGACAGGGAGGTGGGTAGCAATGGCCAGGCCCAGAGGATGATGATCAGAGGCATGAACTCCTGTGACAGATCTTATTAGTGCATACAGAGACCCAAAAGGAGTTGGCAAAGAAGATGGAGCCAGGCCCTTCTCAGCAGAGCCCAGTGAACAGGACCACAGGCAATGGACACAAACTGAATTACAGTTTGGGGAATTTTTAGCAAAGTCAATGGAAAGAAGGAGAATCGAGAAGAATTATTTCTCATTATACTTTATTTAATTGCTTATTTGTTTTCCTCTAGGTACAGGAGAAGGGAAAAGATAAGCAGTTTACTTTAATCAAGTGAATTACCTTTAAAGTCTGAAATTATCCAATTGCTTCCCTGATGATTAAGGCAAAACTATTGTCAGTATCACTACTAATATGTTTTAAACTGTTCTTGGATATGTTTCTAAACTAAATATAGAACTAGTGCTTCAACTCCAGGGTTTATCCCAGCACAATTTATAAATCATTACTGTCTCACCCAAGTGAGATCTCTGACTGGGTTTTTCCTCAGCTGCATCAGTGGCCATCAGATTTCTCTTTAAAATAGTGGCATTTATGAGATTTATAAGAAATCTTTGTTTTCTTTGCTGCTCTGCTCCAATGTGCAATCAAAGGGTGAGAACAGAGAATGGAACACAGATGCCCAAAGTTGGGCTAACATTACCACAGAAGAAAACAGGACCTCTCTTAATTAGGACAAGGACCTGTCTTAGGTAGAGGACACCCCAGAAGGAAACACAGTGCCTAGAAAAGCTTGCTGAAGAGGCCTTTACAGCCTCTGAGCAAAACATATGCTTCTCACTGCAAAAGTCACAAACACAGTAATAGTGGGTAATTCAAACCCAGCTGGGGTAAAACATGGTACACCCATGGACTGCTTACAGGAATCATTGGTCTCATTGGTGCTTCCACAAGCCCCTTTGCTGAAGGACTGATGACTCAAATCAGCAAACTTAGTATCAAGGGAGATGAGAATGAGCAGGTTTATATGTTCAAAAGGAATTTTAAATCATTCTAGCTTGATCGAGTCACATACATTTATGCCTTCTTAATCTGAACTGATAAAGAAGTCCCTCTTTATCTTAATACCAGTCAAGGTAACAAATATTTTTCTATTTATTTTTCATTAATAATTTCAAATTGAGCATTTATCTATTTTCTTCTTTGTCAGGACCACATACCAACTATTTTTTTTTACACAGCTTTAATGATGACTTCGAAGAAACTCTCTGCCTGCAATTCAAAAGCTCGAGGTGCCATGTTTTCAGGCAAAGTATCATTATAATTAGTGATTAGAGATTCTTAAAAACAAATGTGATAGAGATCAAATTATAAACTTAATGAAAACCACATTTACCAAACCATCTAAGTTCAATCACAACAGCCACAGTTCACGTTATAGCAGACTTAATATACAAGACAATGTATTTAAAATAAAAAATGCCAAGTTTCAGCCAAGGTTCTAAATCCTCCAAAGTAAAAAGCTTAGCTGTGTCCATCTAGAGAAATAGAAGTTGCAGGGTTTAAAATATCTTCATTTGGTCTGTACCATCTCAGCAATTCTAGAAAAGTATGGACCCTTTTTAAGTCTCATATAGACCTTGACTACCAACAGTGTTTGGACAGGATCTTTAAAATTTCTCAAAGGAATAGAAATAATATCAAAAGACTTTTAGGCAAAAGTTTCAAATGCATGCATTTTATTTCCTATGATATCCCTAGATAAATGGTATAATTTTAATTTTCGTATCTTCGTACATAAATTTTTGGGGGTTTACTATTAGAAAGTAACTTAGAGCTGAAATCTTCAATATATTAATTTCCTGTAGCATGAGGCTTCAAATAATAGTATTTTATAAATAATTTTCACACCAAGAAAATTTTCTCCGATTTTTCTCAAGATTAATTTTTTGTCTTCTAGCTCACCATCCTTAACCGCTTTACTACTCTTCCCCCAACCTTGCATGCTTATCAGATATCAGTATTTGTAGGAATGTTTTCATGTCTCTTAAGCCTTTAAATCCTCTTGTCTATTAATGCACCAATCTATTGCAGTTGTGTACACAATAAGTCCACAAAGGAGATTTCAGTGCTGTGCCAAAACGAAAACATTTCTCTAAGAGGACAGGGGGCCTCCTGACTAGTAAATTTTATTTCTCTCACAACATTCTTCCTTCTTTAAAACCCTTTATGTCCCCTACGACTCAAAGGAGACCATTTCAACTATTATCCAATGTCCTGCATAGTTCTTGATGATACAAACAGGAAATTATACCCAATCTCAACACCCTTAAATCCTTTTCCAAAAGATCTTAGAAGTCTAAATCTAATATGCTACGTTTTCTCAGTAATAAATATCAACAAAATTATTTCATGACATTTCTCTCACACAAGAAATAATCAGGATTTGAATTTTCCGTCTTCACAACACATTTTACCAGTGTCTGAAAACTAGTATGATAACAGCTGCAGGCTCACCGGGCTTGTAGATTTTGTTTTTCAGCCAGCAGAAAGAACTACAAGTACTGTAATTATGAGAAAAGAAAAACACAAAATTTGAAGAAAAAACTTTGAATCTCAATTCCATTGTTCTGTTCCAGCTACTGCAGGGAGGATATACTCTCATGATTATAAATAATGTGAATAGCAAAGAAACTCAATTATACATATTTCTTCTCACATTTGGGATCAGTAAGTGTGAGTTTTTATTTGGTTTTTCATCTGATTTGTAAGATGATTTTTTTCTTCTAGATAAGGAACAGGATTTCTGGATCAGTTAGAAGTATTAGCACAATATAATAAAAGAAGACTTGACCCACTAGGCAGTTACCACCTCCCTAAATTATGCGGAGAAATGCCAATTCTGTGGAGAAAGGTGAAGTCTTCATGAACAACAAGACAACAAATGCAAGGTCTCACACCCTCTGAAGTGGAAAATTCTCAGAAAGGGAATCTACATGGCAGCTCCAAGAAACTTTTTTAATGAAGGTGATCTGTAGTCTTTGAAACCTTCCTTGCTATAAAGTCTCCCGACTATTTGCTCTGCCGGAGTGTTTATGCAATAAATACTGATATCTCTAAGGGTTTCTTACAGCATACAGAAGCCATATTTTACTACCTTTCTGTACACAACCACTAGTATTTATGATTCTCTATTCAAATAAGAGACATATTTTTTTATTTTACATAGCTAAGCTACCAATCAAGATTCTAGTAATAAAAATTTGGAAATGTCTAGTAATTTGTATTTGCTTTGACCTCAGCATGATCTATCTTACCTACCCGTGCTTACAATCCTTTCTGCTTGGCCACCTACTGATTTCACTGATTTCCTAAATTATGCAGTTAAAAAAATAAAAAAAATCTCTTTTTTTTTAGTTCATTCTACCTGCAATCTTTTTTACCTCCTTTAACCTTGAGACTCCAAAGATGACAAGAGAATGCAAAACTCCCAGAAATTGAATTCTGAAGGAAATACCTGAAACTGGCCAAAAGAGAGAGGTGATTTCCAGTTCTTGAATGAAGGAATGGTGAAGGCTGCAGAAAGTAAAGAGCTCAGTTAAAAAAATTTCAAGATAAAATATTATTTCAGGTGGTTTTGTATTAGAAATACTGGTTTACAGAGAATTTACAGTCATCTATCATGTTTTTATTTCTCTGATGAATATCTCAAAAGTATTAGTAATTTTTCATGGACATAGAACAGTTCTCAACAAGAACCGATCAAAATACTCTGAAGCATCACCAAACTCTGTCTTCAGGAGCTCTGCTGCATTCTGTCTGGCAAATGATCTCAAAGTGGAAAAATAATAGTAATGTTCAAACACCAAATAAAACCTAAACATCATTCATATCAACTGTCTCTCACTTGGCCTAAGAAGCAAATAAGACCCTCTGAACACCAGCTGGGGACTAATTGATAGCTATCAGCACTTTCTTTTGGTAGAAAAATGCTTGATTTTTGTTGATATGGCACCACTAAAATATTATAGCATACCCATACTTTAAATTCACAGCCCCCAAAGAGCTTGCCATTATGCTCAAACAGAAGTCATTAACACACTAACAAGGCAGCAAGAATACTACAGGGAAAATAAAATTTGACTTTGTTATCAGCTTCATAAAGTACATCAAAGAGTACAGATGGAATGGCTGCTCCTGTCAGGGCATTCACATGGCCCCATTTATTACTCTTTTCATAGCCTTTCCCTACAGTATTCTTACTTAGTTCTTAGCTCAAATCAGAGATCAGCAAGCAAGGTACACCATGAATTCACAAATTTATCTCTCTGTTGATACAAGAAAGATATTGCAGAGAATCTGCCTGGGTTGGAGTTATGATTCTTCACAGCAGCTTGTACAGTACTATGCTTTGCATCTGCAGCTGCAAAAGTGCTGGTGCTACACCAGCATTTTGACTGCTGTGGAGCAGTGCTCACACACCATCAGGGCTCTCCCTCCAGATCCACACCACCCAAAATCCAGGAGGCTGAGAGTGCATCTGTACTGTGTTTGCTGCTGTTGTGATGATGTTACGCTGATTTTGGTGTGAGGAAATTTTTGTTGTTGCTGCAAACAAAATTCATGAAAAGTATGCAATGAATTTAAATGTCATTGATTATTCATAAATGTGTGTTTCTAAGAGATGGAGAGTAGAATTAACTGGATACAGGTGAGGTGGGGGGGGGCACATCTGGGAAAACATATTTTTAAAAAGGCACAGGAGGTGTGGGAGATAGGAGTGAGAAAAAACGTGGGAGAAACAACTCTGCAGATAGCAAGGTCAGTGAAGAAGTAGGAGGAGGTGCTTCAGGTTCAAGAGCAGAAATTCCCCCCCAGCCCAAGAAGAGACCACATAGATCTATTCTGAAGGACAGCAGCCTGTGGGAAAGACCCACACGGGAACAGTTAGTGAAGAACTGAGCACCCCAGGAAGGACTCCATCCTGAAGAAGGGGAAAATTTTCCCCAAATCAAGACTGTTTTGCCCATGATGGTAATGGTAAGGGATCTTCCTGTCTTAATCTCAACCCACAAGCTTTTCCATCTTATTTTCTTCCTCTGTGTGACTGAGGACACAGAATGAGAGAGAGACTGGGTGGGTATCTGACAACAAGCCAAGGTCAAACCAACACAGCTCATTAGGGTAATAGACTTCTCAATCCCAAATGTTCACTGTGACATTAGTCCATGTAGCCTGTGTGCATATTATCTGACTAAAAACAGCTATGAGAAATATAACAGCAAGAAATTGTTGTCATTGCACATTTATTTCCCACTCACAGTTTGAATAATAATTTCACTCTGCCATGAACATAGTTTCAAAGGTCTAAATGTCACCAGTCTTCTTCCTTAGAAATAGTGATAGTGAATTCAGTATCTTTCACTTCATCTGTCAGTAGAAAGTAATATTTTGTCAGTAATTTAAGCAATTCTAATTTACAAAATCTATTTTCTTAATGTGTGTCAGTCAAGCATCATAATTGTAAAATCATTTTTCACCAGAATCATCAGTTTAATGTAATGAATAATATTGCAGAAAGGCAGCATAAGGCACAGAAGAAAATTAAGTGGTAAAGGTGAGGAAAATTTTGAGATTCCCAACTTACTGAAAGACAAGTGAATGTTTAGTACCGTATCAGTTACAGAAATATTTGGGCATATACAATACATATTCTGTTTATTATACCTTTTTTGTACTTAGCCAAATATCCCTAAAAGAGGAAAATTAAAAGGAGAAAAAAATTACTTAAAATTAGTATTGTATTTCTAGCCCGTATATGTTATATTATTATAGTATATGACGTAATACATGTAATTTAAATTCTAACCCATAATTTATAGAAACAGCATAGAAGTAAGCTTAGACAGTGCAATAAGAGCAATCATTACCTTATTGTACAAAATTTATTTAGTGTTCAGTCTAAAGTTCAAGAGAATTGCAGGAGGATAAGAAGGTTCTGGGAAAGAACCAAGCACATGCAAATTTTTCAATGTGTTTTGTGTTGCTTTAGGTGCAGAAAAAAATCACTGAAACATGTCACCAAAATGTGCTTCACCCAGATCAAGCCATTTTATGTATGCACCTTGTACTCAAAGATATTTGTACTGAGGTAAATTTATAGTAAGTTTAAAAGTTTTAAAATATGGTCTCACCTTTAAATTGATAAGTATCTCAAAACATATGTGAGGAGCATGCATTACATGTTAACTGAGAGTTTAAACCTATGAAAAAAGTAATCTTTATGATATTACAATAGCAATTTTCTTTCAATGGGTTAATAAATCTTGCAAATACATGTTTGTGTACTCTAAACTGGTGCCTTAGTAAATGAAAATAATGGAGTTTAGAATGAGATTTTGCATCTCTATAGTATTGTCCTAGGGCTAATCCTAAATCTTATAGCTGCTTAAAATACTGTATGTGGTTTTAATAGAAAATAGCCACTTAATTCACTTTAATAGCTGACAGCTCAAAAAGGTTTTTGCTTATCTCCTGAAAAATTGAAACAGCAACAGTATATGGAAGCTCCTTTTCTATATCTCCTAGATGACTCTTAATATGAATTCAATTCAGATCATCCTTGTTGTCAGTCAAACAGGAAAAGCAAAAAAAGTACCCACATGCCTGCACCCAGTAAAGAAAAAACATTCCACAGAAATCAGTAAGTGAGCTTCTCCTATTCCTAAAAGTTATGGTGAAAGCAAGAAAACCAAACACACACAAAAAAATACCTCAATGCCTAATACACTAAATAAAGTAGAAACTATATAATCAGGTGAACATCTTTGCTTGTATTATTTATTACTACCAGGAGAGTACTGCCTGGAAAATCCCTGATTGGACAATATATTCTTTAGTGCAGACAAATCTGGCAGTTTACAACCACGCTTTACTGAGGTTCTTCTTTTTAAGACCTCTTCATTTTTTAAATAGGAACAGTTCTTTTGCATGCCTCAATTTACTCCGCACTGGGTCTGAAGAAAACAGAATATGGGAAGCATAGCTTTTTATGTGTTTCAGTCTCACCTCAGAAATTACAGTGACAAACTTTCATAAACAATGACACAGAATGTCATTGGACTGAGTTATTGAGTTGCATATTTTATTATACATGTATCTATTTTACATTGGCTTAATTAGGTCTTCAAAAGACAGTTATTCTCTACCTTCACAATTGAAGAGAACTCATTAAAATACAGTGCAAATCATTACCCTGTATAGAGCAAAAACACTAATCTAGAAAACACTTCTCTTTCACTATTCACTTTGACATTTTGATCTCAAATGTGGAAAGTAACCCTAACTCATTTTTTCTCCTCGTTCCTTCTTTAAAAGCAACACAAAAAGTACAATACTTTGTCAAGAAGGACTACTTCTACATGAACTCTAATATGTGGTATATTTATCATCTTTTACTTGCTTAAAAACTGAAGGAACAAAACCCAGAATATTTAATCACTGATTGAGGAAATCTGTTGTATAGTCTCCCTCCTTGCAATACAATATTTAGTTCTGTCATTATTTCTCTGTGAAGTTATTAGACAAAAGAATTTGTATAACTACCAGTAAGTTCATTTAAAAAAAAAGAAAAAAAAAAAACAAAACAAAAAAACTAATACATTTCCAAGCACAACAGAAAGCTATGCATTACTATTAACTGCAAATTTGTTTTTAGATATATTCAGCAATTTCCTCTGAAAATCATTCCCATTATATATCCACCGTAGCCATTCATCCAAACTGTTGAAATATTACAAGAGATAAGAAAAATTTGTTAATTTTAAAGGAAAAAAAATGTTGATTTTAGTCTTAGATTTTCATATCAATTCTACATGCTCAAATCTTGATCAGAAAATAGTACAAACTTAATGAAAGATTGTTTCAAAGCTATAGTTTTTAAGACTTTCCTCTTAATCGTATAAAATCTTTAAACCTATTTATAGTTCCCCCTCTTAAGAAACACATAATTCTTGTATCAATATTAAGCCAAAATATTGAAAATATTAACAAAGTAGACAAAATGTATTTTTTAAATACAGATACTCTTTTGTCCCCTCTGAACCCTGGACTACGGCTGGGACAAGCTCCTCTCATGCACAGAAAGACCAGAAACCCTTTTGAACCTGTTGAGCTAAGCTTTAGGCTGTGTCCAGGAGCGTGCTTGCACTGAGGCACACATCACCTTCCTGCACACTCTCCTCCAGGTGAAATAAGACCCAGCCCTGCTTCAGCATCTATATCATAGTAGCAGAGTGCCATGTTGCTAAAGCACTAGAAGAAATGGAGAATACTAGCCTGACCTTGCAGCTTCTTAGTTTCTGAATAAAAAGTTATCTTGGAGCATCTTCTGATTTGACTCTCTCTGTCCAAATACCTCGTAACAAGGCAAAAAATTAAAAAAATCAAAAATCTTTAAAACACATGCTCAATTTTCTCATTTAAAATAAACAAATTTTACTATCAGACTGCAAGTTTTTATACTTTGAAGTCCACTCCTCTATAAAACAGTTATCAAAAATAGTGTCTATTTTATTTCTTTTCGACTGATAATCAAATGCAAAATTTCATATTGAGCATGTGGATTAGAATTTGTGTTGCCGCTGTCTCTCTTGCTTAGGGATGACAGGTGAGATGAGCCCTCAGGGGCCAAGAGGGAAAATGCACCAGACTCTAGTCAAAACTCCACGCAAATCACTTGAACTGAGTATCTCAGCCTAATGAGTAGCTAAAACAGAATTAAAGCTCCCACAAATATACAACAAGAATATTATATAAGAATAAAAAAATATTTATTTTTCATGACAGATCAAATTATTACAGTCTGTTAAAAGTATGTTTCCTCAGTCAGTGAAATTTGGTTGAAGTTTCATTGACAGATGCACCTAATTGGGACAACAAAAAAAATGTTATGGACATATGTGGTCTTCAAGCAGACCAAATGGGTTATTTTGAATGCATACTGCAACTGGAAAACAAGGTTTTCAACTATTTTTGGAATGCATTTGAGTTAACCTTTTTGTTCCACTTCCTGACTATTATTGTCCTTCTCATGGTAATACAAAGTGCCCTATCCAGCAAAAATACTCACATAATAAATATAGACTACCTATGACCCTAATTTATCTGTTAGACTGTAAAATGGCCTTTTCTGTCAGTTTGGCTGAAACTGTTTGGGTCAAGTGCACTGTGGCAAAATAGGAAATATATTTTCTTTTTTCCCTGCTCTATCAGAAAGGTGAAAGCTGTATTGCTACTTTTTACCCTGGAACAGGCCACTTTTCCTGTCAATCTAGCATAAACTTCAGCAAAAAAGAAAATGGAACCACACATTTAAAAGAGAAAAAAGTCAAGGACAGAATTATTTTGTATCACTTAAAGCATGACAGGAATAATTGAGTGAGTTATTTTTCTCTTTGGTGAGAAGACAAAAATGTATAAAACCCATCATTCAGAGTGAAACACTACCCCCACTCAACAGCTTACAGATGTTATTAGAAACCATAAAGTCAAAATCACATGCCTGAAAATCTATTTAAAAAAAAATTTGTGAACTTGTGAAGAGCATATATTAATTACACAACTTGCCTTGGCCGGACTAGAAATTTTATATTAGTCTATGAAGAGTAAATTTTTTTTTTTTGGTTTGGCATAAAACTTTAGACTTCTTTAGTTAGTAATTATATAAAACACTAACAGACCAGAACTGTATAATGAAATGTTATTGCAGAAAATCTAAGGAATTAGAGTGTTGTATTTTACTTGTGTGAAGAGGTATAATACATAAAAAAGAATTCTGAAATACTTGCTTCAAAAATGAACAATTTACAACCTGTGGATGAATAATTTGGAAAGTACATTATAGATGCATTTGACAAAATGCATTTATACCTAGCTAATCTGAAAACCATTGCTTAAAGCAGTCCCAAGATGCCCATCACCATCAACACATGAATACTAAATAGCCAGGCAGTTTTGTTCATAGCTGGAGTTTTGTACATCAGGCAAGAAAAGCTTTTTAATAAAGCGACCCTGTCTGATTCAGAATGGCCCCCAATGCTATCCAAAATGATGGCTCAGCCTTCATTACACTAGGGAAAATACAAGAACTCACACACAGAATACTGCAGTCTGACATCTTAATGCAGCTGATTCCTGCACAGTGCCACAGCTGTAGCTCCAGGGATTGAATTCCCCCATTGTTGGCACTGAGTCCTTTGCTAGACTGGCACAGTGCTGGCCAGCTGGTGACACAGGAGCTGGACCAAAGCCCACAGGATGCTCCCAGCTGCCAGCTCCCTAGAGGACACTGCCTGAGAAGCCAGCCCAGGAGAAAGGGGCTGCCACCACAGCCCAGACCACCAGCCCATGGCACAGCAGTGACTTGGCAGCAGGAGCTGCCACCAGTGCCTCCTCCATTTCATCCCCTTCGACAGTGGCAGCCCACCTCCCCGGGCCAGACAGAGCACACAGGGACAGACACGGGCAGTGGGAAGAGAGATTGAAGAGAGACAAAGGCAAGGGAAACCTTTATGAAGTGTTTGTAACACTCTTGTAGCAAACAAGGTTGCAGTATCAGGCAGGAAGCAATGCTGCGTGGCAGAAGTCTGTACCTTCCCTCTGCTCCAGGAGAATCATCAATATAAGACAGGCTCTTAAAAGTCTTTACATGAAGGCTGGCCTTTCCTGCAAAATTTGCTCAGAATTCCTCATACCTGAAGTATGGGTGTATGTATGTATGTGTGTGTGTATATATATATGCATGCACATACATGTGTGTATGTGTGTGTATATATATTTATTTATATACATACACGCACATGCCTATAGGTACAGGTATACATAGAGAGTGTTCCTATTCCTGCAGAAAAAGGGAGGAAAGGTCAAATTTTCCATCCATCAGAGAAAGATATCATTGGAAGTACTTACCTTGGATGCATATACATTTCTGAATGGGGATGAGTTTTCTTAATCCAACTTCACTGCCCTGGATTCCCAGCAACAAACTCAGATCGGGGACAGAGCATGACTATTAGGAAAAAAAAAGTATTTAAAAGGTTCGTCTGAAGGGCTAAAGAAGCCAGATAGGATCAAATCCTGATAGTCTCTAACCTTGCAGAAGTTTGAGGCACTTTGCCTGCCCTAGCATCTCAGTCTTGAGCCATCTCATGAGACTGACAAGCCCTCCTTTCTCTCTCAGTCACACATAATTCAAGGTTTCTTGCTTAATAGTTTGCTGTATCCAAGCTCAGGATAAGTAATAACCAGTCAATCTCAAAAGGTTTCAAGGTTTAATTCACAGAAACATCTGAAGTGCCTAATATCCCTTCCAGCCTAATGAGCTGAGTAGCTCATGAGAATCAGGTCTCTGTTGACATTTCCAGTAACTTGTTTTTAACAAGGATTGAAACAGTACAACAGCTTCTCCTGCTCTTTCAATATTTCTTTATATTTTCCTAAGGAAATTCAGACAAAATACACAAGGGATGTGAAGGGGGGTATAGGAAACAGAGGGGAAGTATGGACATTATGAATAGCAGAGAATTAAAGGAAAAAAATTTAAAAGTACCTCAAAGCTTTAATCAAAATATTCAAAGTTTTTTAGGTAGCTAGCTAATTATCTATGGCTTCCAATTTTATTGTCAATTTTTCTCCCCAAACATTTTAATCAAGAGACAAGAAACCATCTGACACTGAATCATAAAAATATCACACCTTGGCAAAGATGTCTGATCTCTTCTTCAGTATTGTTTTACTTGAAATGTGCTTGTTTAAGCTACCAAGCCAGGCTAAATCTGAGTAATTGTCCTGAGGTAACACAATCCTTGTCTATAAAGAGTACTTATTTTCCATAGGTCACAGCCTGATACCCAAGTTCTGCTTTAGTCTCAGGTATGGACATAAAACAAGATAGCCAGATGTGTCACTGATTTGCTATATGCAACCTTGAAACTCAGTAACAGGTTCTTATAATACGCAAAGATTCTGTTCAAATACACATGTAAGCTTTTTAGAACAATATTTTCTAACGTAAATTTTTCTTAAGTTTTCTTTGCAAAGTGTCATCCTGAGTGATTTCCAAATCATGTGATAGAATTACTCATTGGCCACATATCTGCATCTCTGATAATTCTACCCCCCTCTCAGAGTTAACTTATATTACCAGTTTAACTTATATAGAGTTAACTTATATATAACCAGTTTTATTCCTGTTCTCCATGTAGTGGTTGTCCTCTGCAGCCATGGCATTACATCACCCTATGACACAGTTAAGGTAAAAACACATTCTGGAACAAATTGTTCCCTGCCACAACTCCTCCAAAGCCAACTCATGTTCATCAAGGGTGAACTCAGATCACAATCTTTTGAGATGAACTCTACAGTATTTATTGAAGGCAATCCAAAGAATAAGCTGTTTCAAAAAAATTCTCATGAAAAATTTTAATGTACCACTGGGTACTGTTTCAAGGCAGGAATGGTTTATTTACAGTATTAGCTTAATCTAAACCATACAATAGCTTCTCAACTTTCCAAGACACAATTATCTTTTAAGTACCTGAAATGAAAAGGTCATAGCAAAGACTTCCGGAGTGGATTTAATAAACCAATAATAGGTCTAGGTCCCCAGTTCTTAAGTAGGGCTTGTATTTGGTTTTTACCTGTAGTTTAGAGAGTATAGAAAATTTTACAAGTATTACTTTATCAAATGTTAAACGAGTTATTCTTACTTTTCTCTTAAGAACAATGTCCTTGTTCCATTACCTTTCATTTTGCCTCGTGTTGCTTAATTTTTTTGACATCTGAATACAGAGGACAGTAGCTATTCCAATTGTATTTTAATATTTTATGCTTTGGAGGTTTTCTCTGTATCTTAATCTGTCTCTGAGATTAAGAGATTGATGCAACCCCCTCTAGACTAGAGGGTTGCATTCGTCTCAAGAACACAGAAACAGTTAAAGTTTTATGAGTGCCACATCAAATATAATACCAATAGCTGAATATAATACAAATGTAATACCAATAGTCAAAGAAGTTTTGACATTTTATGTAATGTCAAAAAATGAACCATGCCACTCCACTTGAATTAGAAGGAGTATTTATGTAGTCTCATAACATCCACCATATTTTGATCCACAATACATTTAGTATTTCAATGAACCAACAAGGAGGTGATAATCACACAAATTGTAATGTGTGATAATCACACAGATACAAGACAATATTCTTCTCTGACAGAATATAAAAATAACAGGACAAGTATTAAAACCCAAGGAAGGTCTAGCAAGATACAGCTGAAATTATTTATATTATTGGAATAGTTTTCATCTTGAAAGCTAGATGGTTTATCCCCAATAAGACAGAAACTTGCTTTGAAATATTCTCCTTAATGTTGGTCCAGCCTCACTTTGAATGTTGTATGAAGTACTGGGGCCCACAATTAAAAAAGGATATCAAGATACCTAAACTCATGCAAAAGAGAGCAACAAAGTTAATCAAAGAGCTGGAAGGAATGACCAAGCAAGCTGAAGACTTTGGAGAAAAGGAGGGTGAGGGGTGACCTCCGTTCTCTCTACAGCTTACTGAGGAGGGGGAGTGGACAGGAGGGTCCTGAGCATCCCTGGCATCCAGTGACAAGACACAAGGGAAGGGGTCAAAGCAATGTCAGGGGAGGTTCAGACTTGACATTATGAAACATTTCTTCACTGAGAGTGTGGTCAAACTGTGGAGCAGGCTTCCTAGCGAGGTGATGAATACCTCAAACCTGTTAGAGTTGGAGAAGTATTTAGACAATATCCATAATATACTTTAGCTTTTGGTCATCCTTGAAGTGGTCAGGCAGATGGAGTAGGTGATAGATATTGTAGGTCCCTTCCAACTGGAACTATTCTACACTTTTCAAATCTGGATCTTGAAATTTTCAAACCACATAGAACAAGACAGCCATCTCCTGCTAACCTACATTCAAAAAGGGTTTTGTTAACCATTAAAGGGGTAGGACTTGACCTATTTTTATGAAGCAAAGAATATTACAGATCCTTTTTCCCTCAATAAAATAGCAAGAGCTGAATGTTACTTTTTCAGCTCAGTCATTTTCCCAAACATGCTGCAATTCTGGGTCTGCCAAACTTGTCTCTTTCTTGTATTGTTCCCAATGCAACTTGCCCCAGAAGAGGGACACAAACTTCAACATATTGGTACTGGTCTGGCAGAGGAGTGGAGCACTATGAGCAAACTTCCCTTTACTTTCTCAGCTAATTCCTCTTCTTAGTCACATTGCAAAGGGTGTGAATCAATTGTAAACAGAAAAGGTCCTTACACTTTGGAAAACATCCAGGTGATATCCACTACTTGTGTCCCACGCTCTTTAAAACACAGATTTGAATAAAATACTACTATTTCAGACAAGCTATGCTTGACCAGAGCAAGCTACATTTTGGCTACCTGTTCCTGTCCTTGGTGATTATCAACAGTAAGCACCCAAGTAGAAAAATTGAGCAAACATACAAAAATACACTTCCCAAATATTCTCACAGCCCTTAACTTCCAAAGAAAACTCTGGTTCTGCCCAGTGAAAGAGTGTATTCCAATCCCTTCTTAGAAAAAAAAAAAAAACAAACAAAAAAAAACAAACCAAGGGAGACTGAATTGTACTGGCCAGAATTAATAACTGTGTTGCTGAGGTAACAAAAGGTAATGGTCAATGTACCTCCTGTATTGTACAGTCTCTAACCATTTTTACCATCAGTCACACAGCTTCTGGATCTCCATAGCTCATGTTTACATAAAATCAGGAACCCAACAAAATTGCATATCCATTGTAATAACTGATTGTTTCATTTATTTGTCTAATTCAGTGGAAGAAAATATAATTTTTAGTGCATCTAAGGCTAAAAGCTTTTAAAAACAGATCAAAATATGTTTTTTTCCTTGAAAAGAACATACCATTAATAGAAAGCACTCTGCAATTAGGAATAGACTAGGTATTTAATTATTTGGTACAACCTTAAAAGTGAATGCTCTCCAGGCAGAGAAATGACTCCCTGACACTAAGTCACATGCATCTTAGAAACTTGGCTTGAATTTTGTACTAAGGTTGCACAAGTAATTATCATAGGTCTTAACAAGGCTACCAGTTCTTATGTACAAATAAAGTATTGAGACTCGCTACACATAGCATTATTTGGGCTTATATCAAAGTTCCAATTGCAGCTGGCTGATTATTGTATGATTTTAGATACTATAGCATCAGTTTTTAATTTTTTCACTTGTCTGCTGTGCCAAAGTCACTCACAGGAGAAGAATGTACAATTAAAACTTCTGCAATATGTAACAAGTGGCAAGAATGTGAATAATGCATATGTCACAGAGTAGACTAGGTCAGCCTTTGGACTACATGTTTCCTGAATTTAATTGCTCTGCAACAAGGTTTCATTGCTTTCCTCCCACAACCTCTAAGTGTAGTCACCTGTGACAAAGAATGAGTTCACTCCCACAGAAAAAGAAAAGGAAGGAAATAAAATTAATGTTGCTGTATACACAAGACACTTGTACACCGTCATGAAATCAAGGTAATGAAAATGCAAAAAGCCTGGCATTGTCCCTGCCTTGTACTTGAAATATTCCACAGTGTGCTTTTACACTTCTTCATCAAACACCCAGCCTATTAGGAGTTAAGGAACTATATGAGAACAACAACACTCAGTAATTTCTAAATTCTCTGCCTTCATAGCTGAAAAAACACTTCAATACACCACACCACAGGAGAATAGTTTAAGAAGTCAAAGTCAGAATGCTTATTACCCTTTAACCCACACAGCAAGTTTCCTCTCTGTATATTTCTTTCATGGTACTACCACTCCTGAAGGGGCAAAAGAGAGTTTGTGAACCCAGAAAGGCCAGAATACTTTTGTGATTTGTGCTTACTCAAGGTACTTGTAGCTTTGCTCTTGAAGAGGCTGCATGGCAGAGTTTATCATCATGAAGAGAAGTCCACATGTTCAGGCCAATTGAAAGTGAAGATATTTTTGAAAAGATAAAGTTATAATTCCTTCAGAAATGATTGAATATTTCCATCTCTGCTTAAGAAAATATCAATTACAGGCAACTACACCATCCTTGAGAATGTTTTGATCATGTAGAAACATCACAACATGCCACAATGTACACTCCTGTGATAATATTTAAACATATACCTTGAGAATAGTTTGTTCTGTTCTTTCCAGGCTCTAGCCTGAAGATCCCTCTTTTTCTCTAAGGACTGCACGCTTAATTGAAGTAGCAGCAAAACTTACAGGAGGAAAATGTGACCCAAGGACTCAGTCTTAAGTATGACACTGGCTCTGATCAATCACTAGATCTGAAGAAGAAAGAATCCCCAGGGCAATGATCCTCCAGATACCATTAATTGTTTGCTGGAAGAGAAGATAGGCACCAAAGTGTCTCTAGTTGAGCTGGTGACAAACAAGCAGAGCAAAAATATGCATATGAGAAAATCCTTCATATTAAGATATCAAAAAAAATAGGCACTTCAAGTTATGTCATGCTTCACTCTGAAAATAATTCACCTCTGTAAGCCCTAATTTATACAGAATGTGCCTTGCCTATATGGTGTTCATCACAAAAAAAACCCAAAAAACAAAAAACACATCTCAAAAGAGTATTTCTAGCATTAAGTGCATATAACAAAATTCTAATGATTTGTGGTGATGGTATCCCCTTTCCACAATTACTAATTCTCTGGGCTCTTGTTCTTATTCAGATATTTGATACTTAGGTAAACAAAGCAGTGTTGTCCTGCATTTTTTTCACTTAACTATTTATGAGCCAAACCAGAAAAACCATAAGAATCTATCAGCAATAAATTATTTGATAATCAAATAGTTAGACCATCTTAGGTGCTCAGGGAGCAATGGAAAATACCTAAGAGATTGTGATCAGACTGTCTAGAATACATTCTTACATAAAATTCAGAACTGCCCTTAGATTTGCCCATTTTATTTTTAGATCTTTAAAAGAAATAATTTTTTTTAAAAATCCCAGGTTATGAGTAAGATAGGAAGAGAAGCCAACCAAGAACTTATGGGTCAGGATTTAAGCAAGGACAGGAAAGAATGGGGGGACTGCTACAGGCTGACTGCACATGGAGACTGAGCAGGTGATCAGGTGAGCTGCGGCAGATAGGAAAACCTCACACTCACAATCCTTGGTCTCCATGAGGGATTTCAGCCACCTCAGCCTTTACCAGAAGGACAACACAGCAGGACACAAGCAATCCAGTAAAGATTTTCTTTACTGGAATGGTGGTGAGGCCATGGAGGCCCAGAGAAGTGGTGGATGACCCATCTGTGCCAAAGGTAGCAGGGTTGGAACTAGATGACCTTTAAGGGCACTTCCAACCCAAGCCTTTCTATGATTCTATGACACATCAAAAAGTCATTGCTGGGTATAGCTGCTGTGGAACAACAACAGAACTTAATGCTTATAAGAGATCTCAGTATCAGCAACTCAACAGGTCAGTACCAACATATTATTGCTAGAAGTAATGTTTTTGAAAAAAATCTTCATTTTCTTTTTCAGTGATTATCACCTTATCATCATAGCAGAAAAGCAGATGGCAATACCCCTCAACAGATCACTTGTGATCCTGATGAAAAAGACTTAAAATAGCAGAAGAGTAATTAACATTAAGAATTGTATATGCTAAAATCAAACTTCTAGTACTCTACACTATTCTTCACTAGACTTAGAAGAGCTAATTTCCATTGTCAAGTGTTTTTGTGTTATCCATTATCATTTTGGGATATGATAACTACAGCTAACACTACATGAGAAACAAATTGAAAACATAATATTTTCTTTTCTAACTAAACAATAAGAATTATTCTTCCATTACTGCAGTATCCCAGAGTCAACAAAAAAGAATGGGTTCCAAAAGCTGAGATGTAGCAGGAGCAAACTTCTTATTTTGAGTTCTAACTTCCACTGAGGTTGAATTCCTTCTGAGAAATTCAGTTCTACCCATATTTTCCTATTGAGCTCTGACTTGAAAAGGTACAATGTTGTCATCCTATCATAAAAGTTACATACCTTCTTGGTGCTTTCTCATTGGCATCTCCTCACAGCACTGACTCCTTCTTCACAGCACAGCCAACAAACTCCAGCTCTCTCCTTGACCCACTCTTTTGTAGCACTCACCCTTATTGGACAGCTGTGGCCTATTAAGGGCAGGCCTGTTCTTAATCTTTGTAATTAGTACAGCTGCAACTCTTCAGGGGTGAGATTGCCTTCTGCACTCTCTCTACTCTTACATTCTATCCCCCCACAATTCAACAGATTATTTTGCATAAAAATACCTTCAGATTATCTCCTAACCAACTTCTCAGAATTTAATCATCGAGTATTTAGTCATTTACTTAATGTTTTGCCATGATAAAAGTTTACTTTTTTCATTAGATTCCATTATTTTTTATACTTACTGCACCTGGAAAACCCACTAAAATGAGCTTAATTCTCCTTACTATAAAACTGAGCTGTCTGCTAAACCTATTTCAGAGATAATAACTTGCTAGATTTACAGTGAGTCTGTTCTAAATCGATCTAATTTGAGTGTCTTGAGAATAAAAGTTGGAAGACCTTCATGATTAAAGCATCAATTTTAGCAATTTATGTGGGGTGTCTTTTTGTCAGATAAACTCCTTTGGAACTGCAGTTGTTTATTGGTTTGTATCAGCTCCATAACTTGGGGAAGGGGATGGTACAGTATCAGTTAGTTATCCTTACATTTGTCTTTGGAAATTACTGGAACCACTACAATTTTTTTGTGATATTCTAAATAGTCCTAATAAATGTAGAAAAAAAGCTTCTGTTTCACAACAATAGTATATAGTACATAGGAAAAGTACATAGTACATGGGAGGGAAAAATTACTTATTGTTGCTTTTTAAGAAAGAGATCTCCAAATTACATAAGAACTGCTACAGGTCAGTTCTTTTCTTCAGTTTTGGAAAGGCAACAGCTCTTTTTTTATTGCTGCTGTAGAGTGACAGCTAAACAGACGATGCCATGTGCCTGTGGTAAAATTGAGAGAAGTTGTTTGGCAGGGAGTGGATCGGGAAACAGGAATGATACTACAAAGTGATAGCAGTCTGGGTGAATTATCCTCCCAGGATTGCTGTGCTGCCTCACTTTGTCAGGGACTTAATTCTGTAGGGTACAGAGGATTTCAGGGACTGATTCAGCAAAATACTGTGACATCAAATATGTCTTTAAATGTATCTACACAGAACGCCCAATTGTAATATTATACAAATCTTGAAACCAATTTAATCATCAGGAAGTGTCTATGAAGGTCATATTGTTGCACGTAATCTCAGTACACAAAGGCACCAGACTAAGATTATGACACCAGCACAAGTATTCAAAAATACACTCTGCAGGACAAACTAGCCTGAGCTATTTTCCACACTGTGTCTGAAAATACTACCACAATGAGATCAAGTACTCTTATACTATACTGCACTGTCCACTATAAGCAAGACATGAGGTAACAACATCAAGTAGTCAGGAAAAACATGAAACAAAGCAAAACAAACTCTTGAAGTGTGCAAATCAAGGCTTTGCCTTGTCTTGATTCTTAGATCCTTGCTCCACAACCACAGCCATATTGCAGTGTAAGGATGCCTGCAGGCATGTTAACTATGCCCCAGGGCCCTTCAGGATCACTAATCATTAAAATTCAACAGACTGCATCAACAGCCACTCAACAGAGAAAGAAGGCACCAAATGCAGATGCCCTGAATGCTGACCATACAAAGTGTTGATGATATACACAAACCCAGAAAAAGCAAAGCAGTTGTGGGGTTTGTGTGAACAGCCACATAACAAGGCTACTCTTGTGAGTGTACATGGCTTAGTTGGACAGAAGGCTGTTTAATTTTCTATTCTAAAAAGCAAAATACTTACTAATCATTGGTGACATATCATCTGCCACTATATAAGAGCATCCTGCATAAATGAGGATATATACATTCACTTGCAAGTGGAGAGACAGAGGATAGACTCATAGCATTTAAGGGTTTCAGACAGGGCCAGGATAGTGAGTTTTTTGTAATGAAGAAACTGAAGTTCATGGGAGTTTTAAGAACAGGCAGAACTAGAAAATAATTTCAATATTTCTCTTTTTTTCCCTTATCTCCTGTCATAAGCAAACAAATAAAAATCCTTAACTCTTCCCCATGTATTTCAATGAGGAATGGGTGAAATGTAATAGACCAACTTTAGAGAAAATCTGTTGAAAAATAAATCACCTTGAACAGAGAGGATGCAAACAAGAGGCTTCAGAATGAAACACTGATAACAGGATCCTGGTACTTGTTTACTCTTAAAGCTTATCAAAGTTATTCAGGGTCTCCAGCTCTTACTGAAAATTGAATTATTTCATCTCAGAAAGTATAAACAGGAATGAAATCTGTGAAACAATTTGCTCATTTACATTTCCACAGGACTTCAGCAATTGCTTTCTAACTCAAAATAAAAGGGCTTTTAGGTCATGACTCGAGCAAGTTTTTTTGTTGGCTGAAGAGACGATGGATGGATGAAGCTCTTGTACAATGATCTGCTGTTGGAAAATCTAAATCACAATACCTAATTTTAAGAGTGGCAAAATTGCCATGCATTAGCCATATTTCCAGTCTCACAGTCAGTGCCCAAGATATGGTGACAGACATGTTTGACTATCTTCATGTCTATCAACCTCTTCTTTATTTCAGAGGTATAAATCTTGGTAATATGGACACATATTACCTTGGTAGCTGTTTAAAAAGTTTTCTTGGTCAAAATGGTTCCCACAACCCATGCTGCTCCACAACATCTACAGTACCAATATAGCTCATGTGAAGTCTACCAAGATAGACCTATACAACCTCCAGCCAAACCTTGCAACCTGAGCAGTGATGGGTTATTTAGCCTATATTAGTTTTGTATTATGAGAGGTGTTTTCACAAAGATCAGTCAGATATTCTACAAAGATTTTTTTTCTAAAACAGGTATAAGAAAGACCTAGCAAAAGACCTAGAAAGACAAAGACAGTGCATCCCTAATGATGTAAAACATTACCACTTCCATTTTGTTAGATTAACACATAGAGCAATTTCTAATATCAAACCACTCAGCACATACTACACAGGTTCTATCACTGTTCTTTTCACTCAGATGGCATTTTTTAAAATAAAAATTCCACATACAACAGGTCTACAAGGGAAGAAACAAGAAAATAAATATCGCACCAGTTTACCAACCAGATTTGTAAGTTCATGAATAGCTCATGACACTACTCACCTTCCAATGTTAATAGTAGAAGACGAGTGTATGTTTTCAGAGTCATATGATATACTTTTTTTTCTAGAGTATAGCTCATAAGAAGCTCTACTAATAAATAATTTGGAGCTGAATTTCCCTCCAGTGAAATTGTGCTCTGAATACTGAGTGCATTAGAAATTGGGGTTTATTTCTTTTCATTTAAGAAACGTGCCATATTTCAGAAAGCAAAAATTCATCTCTACAGCTTACAATCTTTTAAAAACACAAGACTACAGAGGAGAAAGAAATTGCTCTTGGGTGACCTCACATTCTGGTGCATTAACAGTGAGCACAGTCAATACAGTGAACTATTCTTAGTTAGCAGCAAATTTGCAAGCATCAGCTGAGGAACAAAGAGACATGCTCCTCTTTAACTGAGGCACTGAGGCATAATTGGAACAAAATATTACTTTGCTCGAAGAAAAATCATAGGTTATAGCTGCATTACTGTTTTGAGTCACCAGTTAGACCCTAATAACAGGGGTGAGTTTTAGACCTCGATTGATTTCTGGGTGCTGTGCTGAAAAGAAAGTATTGGAGCACAGTCCACCCACAGTGCACTTAAAGTGATTCAGAGCTGACAGGCAATAAAAGAAATGTTGTTCCTCTTCTCATTTAGTAGAGCAAGAATAGCAGTATGCAATTTTATTTCTGAACTTTATAAGTGAAAAATGACTCATTTTATTAGATAAAGACCATTTAAAAAGCTTGTTCCTATAATTTGCATATTTTTAAAATTAAATTAGTTCATCACGAAATGGTTAAATATAGTATTATGAGATAGGTGAAAGCCTGTAGAATATAATAAAAATGGTTACACACAGGAATTAAATAAAAAGGGAATGTACTAAAAAGGAGAATCTGTCTTGAATTTTATGTCCCTTCCCTACATTTACAAATGGATGTGCCAATCAAAACTGCAACTGTAAATTACTTTATCATACATGCAACTCACAAAGCTCATAAACAAATGACCTTGTAGCTCTATTGCTTTGCTAGTTCTGTTCCACAAATCAGGCAGGCAATGCAGATTTTACAGGTTGAGAGGATGTCATGGAATGCATATACCGTTATCTCTCTCACATACACACACACTTTTAATTAATGTATATTGGCTGTAGAGCTGTCTTTCTTCCCTCCATCCTTTTCCCAGCTTTGCCATCAAAAAAGAGTGAGTGGTGAAGAGGTAAAATATGATTACACACCCAAGCCTAAAACAGTTCTGTCAGGTTGTTTGCCTGGCAGCTAATAGATATGTAATGTAAGGTAGATTTTGAAAAATCACATTGACACCATTAAAAACTCACAATAGAACTACCACTTTGCTGTGTACAGTCAAATTATGAATATCCTCTCTGTTGCCAGTTGTTTAATTTTAAAAGTTTAATTTAAAGGGAATACTGGGGGAAAAAGATTACTTCTGTGATTCAGAGTAGGAGTCAGAAAAGATGATTTAGTTTTTAAGTCACCAAACTAGAATTCAGGACATGCAGTTCAACCATGTTCACTGCAGAATTTTTCATGTATTTTTAAAACAATCTAATTGAATCTCTCCATACATATCTTTTGTCTACAGCTTATTCAGATCTCTTTGGGGAAAGAAGCACAGGTTTTTGTGTATGAATTGTGCACGTAGCTCAAAGGGCTTCTCAATGGCCACTTCTACCTGGAAAATCTATAATGAGGTTGTATGACCTTTCTGCCTTCCCCATTACTCATGCCTGAGAGAAGACCCCAGTGAACATCTGCAAAGCAAATTGATTATTCTTCTCCCCAAACCTCCATCCCTCCAGATGCTTACAAATAAACACAATAGCATCCAGAGGTGGCATACTCAGAAACCAGTGTTACACCAACCAGGAGCATCTTGTGTTTTGTTTTACTTTCCCATTTTCTCCTTGCTTTTAAAGTAGATATTCTATCTTCGTCCTGTGTTTTAACAATGTCTACAGCAAAGGGAATCCTGATTCACTGGGATTATGGCACTCCTCTGTTAGCAAAAAAGCCCAGGTCCAACACAGTGCCCTCCTGGTCCCTGGGGAGTCCCTGTCCCTCCTCACCCCTAATAGAGCCCCCAAATTATGCAGCTCCTGGCTGTGATTTTGGTACATCATGTTGCCCAGAGGGTTGTGGATGCCCCATTGCTGAAAGTGCTCAAGGCCAAGCTGGATGAAGATCTGGACAGTCTGGTCTGTGGAAGGTGTCCAGAGCTCCATGGTCAGGGGGTTGGAACTAGATGATCTTTAAGGTCCCTTCAAATCCAAACCATTCTGTGATTCTATGATTTTTTTACTAATTTGAAAAAAAAGCACTACAATGGAATCCTGTTTAAGCCTCATAGCTTTACAGTAGTTTACATGAAAATAATTTTACATTCTATATAAAATTGGTAATAATAAGTACTACAACTGGAAGCAATTGGCTACAAATTATTTGGCAGTATTATTCCTCTGAATTTTTCTTGATATGCAACCTCTGCTTCTATTGAGTCCCTCATTGGAACTTAATTCAAAGTACACCTATCCCTACTTCTCTAAGAGTGTGGCAGGAGAGAGGAAATTGTAATCAAAATAATTAGAAATTTTTAAAATTTAATTTTATATTTCTTTCTAAATAAAAATCATTTTAGTGCTGTTTAATCTAGCCGACAAAGTTAAAATTAGTGCAAAACCATAATGAGCACATCTAAAAATAAGCAACAGTGAACTAAGACAAAAATCTTTTGAACAAGAACTGGAAGGAAATAGATTAATTTTTTAAAAGAAGCTCATTTTCCCTTGAACACATTTTGAATCGTTACTACATTGAGAATCATTTTTATTAAAATATTAGTAACTTTTTTACTGCCCAAGTGATGCAACATTCTAAACTTATAATTATGGAAAAGAGAAAGTACTGTTAAATTTTGTAATGCAAAACCCTTTTCATAAAAAATGAACTTAGATGCTAATAAATGTATTTTTGTTTTGTTTTCATTTGGGGAATGTTATGTATATTAAACCAAGTCAGTGGTCCAAATGTCCATAAAATTCTATGAAGGAAAGATCAAAACTCTAACACCCTGAAAGCCAGTCTAGCTTTTCCTGATAAGACCTTGCTGATCTGAGTAATTTTAGGAACATGCTTGGCCTATGTAAGAAATTGCAGAATAGTTATTGAATCAATGTGGAGTCCAATTATTTTGTGTAATTTCACGTGTGATCGCTTACATCCACTTAATGACATATAAAACATGTAAATCTGTACACCAGCACAAAGTGAGGTGGAGTTCTGTATCCAGCACAATAACCTACAAGTCAAGAGTTCTGTTCAGAAAATGTCTTCCTCCTTACAACACTTACAGAAAGTGCAGCAGATCTGAAAATAGTCCCATTCAAATTTGGAGCATGGATGTGTGGTGATATAGGTTCTGTCTGTACAGTGTCCATTTTAAAGGTTGGAAATGAAGGCTTGTGATTGGCACCAATTATTTCAGTAGTATAACAAATAATTCTGATTGTTAATTCCAGCTCAGTAGATGATAAGATTTTGACTTTAAACATCATACAAGGATTGCAGGTGGTGAGTAGATAATGAAATTCCTGTTTACAGAAAAGAAAATCTCTTAGTACTGGTGAAGTGAGCTTTACCTTAAATTAAGAAGCAGTGGAGTTCTTTATTTATTGTGATAGTTCAGAAAATCCTCTTGTGATGTTAGAGATTCGGTTTTGGGTTAGAGCAAACACTGCTGAGAAAACCTCAAAGAAACCCTGCAAGTTGTTCTGGAAATGCACAGCCATGCCTCTTGCAGCCTTGCTCTGTGTATTTGGCTCCTGTCAAGGACAGCTCTGGGCACAGATGAAATCACAAGCTGCCCAAGGCAGGGCACTACAGAAGGCAGCAGAGTACCATGGGTGCTTCTCTCTCATCAGTCTGTGACAGCCCCATAGTGTGCCAGGCTTGCTATTCCACTTACCTAACAGAGAGGCAGAAGGTCTTGCCTTTGTGGGGGAAAAAATAATATAAACACATACATATTTCCACTTCTTCCTCATTCTTCACTTTGACAGTATGTTTACATCAAGGGAAAATGTTCAAAGATTGTTAAACATATATATGTGTCAATAAAAAGGAAAAAAAACCAACTGAACAAAAACCCCTGAAATTATGAAATACAATTTTTGATCTCCAAATTAGGGTCACAAGCTATAATTAGGATATTATATTAATTATAATTAATTCCGCACTTTTCAGTGAGGAAGATGTTAAAATATTTGACTTGATCATAAAACGTGCCATTTAAATGTCTATGTCCAAGATACAGGTCATACATCTCTTTTTTTCTCTAATATAGTCAAGATGCTTTTGAAACACTAAGTTCTGTGAAAACTTCTCCACCAAAGGTCATCTCATTTTAGATTAAACCTATCTTTATTAAATCAAGTTCTTTTAAGGACAAATTGTTCACTATTGACCCAATTATCTAACTTGTGTGTGTACCTACCTGCCCACATGTACTCTGGCAAGTGCTATAATTATCCTGATGAATCACAAATAGAATTTACATTTTACCTTGCAAGTACTGGAAGGCAGTGACTAGAGAATGACTTGATTATATAAATGGTACCTTATTCCCAGGAATGACGACAGAGCTGGTAAAAAGTGTTGTTAAATATACCTCTAAATGAGCCACTCCGTTTGGCAGATAGAGAGAAAACAAAAATCAGAAAAACACAGTCAAAGAAAATAACAAAAGAGGAAAGACTATAAAAAAAGGCACCATAGTCTGATGTAAAAGCTGGAAGACAAAGAAAACACACCAATAAGCTGGAATTTTTAAAAGCTTCTGTAGGAAGAATTTAAAAGTGGGAAGACAGAAAAACTGTTACATAATATAGTACTCAAAAGGCAGGAAACACAACTGTGGCTCTTCCCCTGCAGTTTTCTAACATACTTACAGCCACTCATTTCCACACAGACTATACATATGAAGCCACTGGAAAGCCCCAGCAACTTCTGCCAGTGTTCATTGAAATTTACACTCAGCAGATTACCCTTGCAGAACCCTAAAGGGCTCTTTTTCAAATCCCTGCGGCTGAAGGACACTAAATATTTTTTCTTATAAATATGTAATGTCATGGCAAAATTGAGCTATGTTATGTCTTCTGACAACTTTTCAACTTGTGGAAACCAAAATGCTAGAAGGAGATGAAATGTTTGCAAAGCTATTAGGAGAAGTGTATGAGACTGCCCTTGAGTTCTGTGCAAGAGGATCCTGTGGATAACACCAGCTTTGCTTTCCTTTGGCTTTTCTTTTTTGAAAGAAATGTTAGAAAATACTACATTTTAGAAACTGATCAGTGAGCTTCCATCTCTGGCTTAGCTGTGGCTACACCTCCTTACAGTGGCATCATGATTTATGAAGGCATGTTCATTTAGAAAGATGGTTAGGCAAATACTTCATAGGAATTTTTCAGGGAAATAAACATTTTTTCCGAAACAGCTACTGGTGACCATAATAACTTCTAAACCACCTCCAGGTTATTAGGTTCCCAATCAAAATCTTTATTTTTTTCTTAATACAGATTCACATCTTCTAGTTATAAACTTTGAGAACATCTAGAAAAAGAATATATATTTGAATATAGTTTAGGTTCCGATGCATGGGATTGAACTGAAGCTCTGTTTCTTACTTTTTAAATGTTGATTCTCTCTTTCTTAATCTTCCTTAGAATATATTAGTAGGGAGAGGGTTTGTTTTGGAGGGGTTTTTGTTTCTTAAATTTTTTATTCTTTTAGGAGAAGATGGTACTATTCTACCTGGGACAAATCCAAGCCTGGCTTTGGTAAGAACACAAAAAAGCAAACAAAAAAAAACTAATTTCTGAAAATTAAAAAGACTGGAGCAGCAAACTAATGTAGCTTTGGCAAGAACTGAGCTTGTTAAACACATCTAAATGCCTTTAGAGCAGCGTAGCCAGCCTTACAAAGAGAGGAGGTGCTGTAGGTGCCATGGAGCTCAGACTCTGCCATTGTTTCATGTGGCATTTACAAAGCAAGCTACAGAAAACCAGTCAAGCTAAAATAGATGGTAGGTGGGTGCAAAATAAAGGAACAAAATCACTTGCAGAATATCAGCAGTTCACAGCGAAGCCGTGATGAACTGTGTGTGTTAGCTCACGGTGGTTTCTGGTACTGTTCACTACAGACTATGGTAAAGGTAATGGGCTTATGAGTTTGAAAGAAGTGAAGCTGGAGCAGACTGCAAATTCACTAAGGAAAAGATTTCAACCCCAGAGAAATCAGAACAATGACCTGAAAAAGAGGAATATAAAAATCATTAAAAATGCACGCTGGTGGGAATAAACAAACTGGCACAAATAGAGAATGGCAAAACTGATGTTGAAATTTAGTCCCTAGTGAATTCTGACCTGAAAACAGTCAACAGGGTGGTGTAAAACAACTGCAAAACACAGTGCAGGGTGCATTAAAAGGAGTAATGCATCTTCTCCAGTCCATACTATTAAGTCTTTAATAATAAGATCTTACCCAGTCAGGATCCACAGCTCAGGAAGGGCACAACTGATGACAGAGTCCAGAGAATGATCCAATATCTCGAACCCATTCTCTGAGAAAAAGTTAATAAGAAGGCTCCAGAAAATGTGAAATATATAAAATCTTACTTCTTCCATACCTTTGTTCAAAACAGTTGAAAACTGATTCTTCATTGGGATTCTTTCCACCCAACTTTACCATTATCTATTCTTCACCTCTAGTAAGGTCATATTTTTGTAATGAAAAGAGTTTTTATTAAATGCATTAGAAAAATCCAACTCTTGCTGAATGCAAAACAGACTGAAAACACAATTTATGAGTAAGAGGAGAAAAAATCCAACGTTAATGGGTGCTTTAAAGTATCTATCCACAAATCATAACAGAAAAGATCAGCTAAATGTTAAAAAAATTTAGTCATATTTCTATTCAACAGTGAGAACAATACATATACCAAAAAAAAGCCTGAAACCCTGATGATAATGACATTTCAAATACAGCCAAAGATTCTAGTTTACTTTCTAAACCTGGAGAGATTTTCTTTAAAGTCAAAACCAATTAAAGTTTTTGTCATCACCTGATGTTAATTAATGATTTTGTACTGACCTCAGTGAGCACAAATGTTTTGCAAGGTGCATTCTGTTAAAAGCGATTGATGGTCTAAACAGTTCATAGTAACTACCTCTGTCTTCCTCCTCCCTGTCTTTCACATACCTTGAACTAATTAAATCTAGGAGTGTTTACTAGTAATTTAATCAAAAACTCAATAATCTTCACAAGCACTGAAATTGCTTTGACTTAGCACGACACTTGTGTTTTCCAAGATAATCGGTGAATTAAACAATAAAGAGCACTCAATGTGAGCAAGCTTGAAATGTGAATTCCAGAGTGAATACAATCAGAGGAGGTGTAATCATTCACAGGTATGAAGAGAAGCTGTGGGAAATTGAGATGAATCTGTGAATTAGGCAGTTCCATTTCATGAAAGGAAATGAAATCTCAGGACAGCAATGAGGATCAATTCAGCGAGGATTGGTCCATTTCCCTGCTCTTCATGTAATCCTATGCAATTTTATTGCTTTCTCTTCACTCCAGAATATTCCCTTTCTATTTTAGTACTTCATTACACCAATTTCTTCTCCTGTCTCTTGCTTTCACTTTCTTCCCTGAGTTCAGGATTTCAAGGAGTATCATTTTGGAAAGGTTTAGTGCATTACACTTAAAAAAGGAACACCTCACTGCCCAAAGATTGCTCCCTGAACATCTTTCTTATTAGCATCACTCATATGCTGGGCCCGACAGCAAAAGGCTGGTTTTACCAGTATGCTTAGGGTTAGGCTTGAATAATCCACAAAGCCTAGAGTTTCAGGGACACTGGCACTACAAAAGGCATGCCAAGAAGAGCATGGCACTGCCCCAACATTGCTCCCTCCACACATTTCTCCTAGGAAACACCCTTGTGTTTTGCACCTCAGCAAAAGGCTGGTTTTAAGGCCATGATTAGGGATGGGTAAGCCTAAAGATCAAAAAAGAAAAAACACTAGGCCATCAAAGATATTGACACTACAAAAGCCATGCAAAAGTGGAGTACTTAATGTCATCTCAATACATTTGATTATGACCACTTATTTTCTGAAATTTTTTTATTTCCTTCCCTCACATCTAAATTCCTTTAAAGTCCACCCCAGGTAGTTTTGTTTCATTTTCTTCTGTGATTTCAAGTTTTCATTCCCTTTCCTGAAAGGAAATGCTTCTTTTTCATTTTTTTAATTGCTTCTCCTGTCCGTTTGTTTACATTTCTTTGTTGATTTTGGGATTTCAATGCCAATAATTTTAACAATTTTCAGTCCTTTTCCCTACACAACATTTCATCTCAGTCAATGCATTGCCAATAATATATTCTTTATTTCCAATTGCAATTGATGTTATCATAAATCCTACCTAGAGTGTTTTTTCCACATTCTTCTCTGATTCCAAGATTTCATTCTTTTTTTGAAAAGAAAAATTTCCTATCAGCAAAGGCAATTATATCTTCAGATTTCAATGAGGATTAGTTGGGCAAGCTTTGGTCCATTTCCCTGCACTTCATGGCATCTGAGTTTTAAAAGTTTTCTTCATTTTCCAGAACTTACCCTTTTATCTATTTAGCATTTTCTTTCTTCAACCCCTTCACCTGTCTCTCAGTTTAACTATCTTCCTGGACTTCAGGATTTCCATGGCAAAAAATATTTGCAAGTTTCAGTCCAATTTGGTGCATCATAATTCAACTCAGTGCATTTGGTTGAAGTCAGTCTCCAATGACAAATTTACTTTCTATTTTACAATTGTATTTCATTTAATCATGTCCCCATTCCAGAGTGTTTGTTCAAATTCTTTTCTCTTTTCATAATTTCATTCCATTTCCTGAAAGAAAGAAATCTTGAAATCTGAGAAGAAAGTAGAACAAACATTCTGGCAAGGAGATATGAGCAAATAAAATGAAATTTTATAAAAGAAGAAAATTTGCGAACGGACTGAAGAAAACCAAGTGTACTGAGATGAAATGAGGTGCAGTGAAAAGCATCAAAGCTTGCCAAAATTATTCTGATCAAAATCCCAAAATCAGGGAAGAAAAGTAAGAAAAGAGACAGGAGATGAAATTGAAGAAATAAAGTGCTAACAGAAAAAAGAGAGAATTCCAAAATAAAGGGAAAAGAATAGAAGTGACCGGGATGACATGAACTGCAGGGAAATGGACCATAGCTTTCCCAACTGATCCTAATTGAAATCACAAGATTTCATTCCCTTTCCTGAAAGGAAATTCTTCCTTTCAGGAAAGGGAATAAAATCTTGAAATCAGAGAAGAAAGGGGGGTAAACCCTCTGGCAAGGAGATATGATCAAATCAAATGCAATTGTGGAAAAAAAAGAAAAAAGGAAATTTAGAAATGGAGTGACTACAAAAAAAAATGCACTGAGATGAAATGTGGCACAGTGAAAAGGAACAAAGTTTGCCAATTCTGGTTTATTTCAATTGTTTCAAGACTAATGCCAATTCTTGAAGCCAGCTGAACAGGGATCAGGCTGCTTTTATGCTGGTTAATTCTTTTATACTCTGACCAGAACTGGCTACATCTTAAAGCTTTTGCTAGTGGGCCCTTGATTCCTTTTTTTAGCCTGTTTATGCAAGGTTTCAGAGGGATCAAGTCCAGTGTCCGATGCCCTTCCCAGGCAATAAGTTCAAGGTACTTTTTGATACTTAAAGATCAAACACCAGAGTCTTAAAATAATAACAAATTTTCATTCTGCATCCTAAAGTGATTAATCTTAATTTGTTTGCTCTGAAGATCAACACTTCGAAATGTCCAATACTTCCCTACACACAGCCATTTTTCCCCCTATAGCTCAAGTTTATTTATACTTTTTAGAGTACTTGGATTGAGTGGCATCTTATATGAAACAAGTCAGGTAATCCAAAAACAGGTCAAAGGGCTAACACTATTTTCCCCTCAGTGGAGCTTCAGCAAGACATAGCCAGACAGTGTCACAGAACTCTGGGTTTTAATCAAAGAAGGGCTGAAAATGCCACAAACATAAACAAGAGATGGTGGATATTTCCAGAGGGACATGTTCAGGAGTTTTCTAATTTGACTGTAGTTACCTTTTTTTATTTTTCCAAATAATATTTTGATCCCCAGCTACAATGAAACGCTGAAGCTGGAGCACAGCACTTGTACTTTTTCCTCTCCTCAGCTTGCGAACAGCTTACTGAAAACCACCTTTATTTATGCCAGGTTTTTTTTAATGGCAGACAGCTTTGGCAATCAGGCAGCTGAATCAGATGTTCCAATGCCATTTCTGGGAACTAAAAATAATAATATAGCTATTTAGAAGCCTGATAGAAAAGGACTAGTACACAGGTTTCCTCTAGCAAGAGGTTTGGTGGTTTCTTTATCCCAGGTTCCCATCAGTGATCCTGATTTTTAATGGAATCCACACGCAGCTGCATCTGCACAGCAGAAAATATACTGAACCACAGCAAGGAAAGAAGCCTCTGGGAAAAGAGGAAGATTTTGCAGATGAAAACAAGCTCACCACAAGCCTATGCAATGACACTGAGCTCAGGGTTTTCTGTAATACCCTTCCATTTGTCTTAGTGATAACTTACAAAACATCTCTCTTTTTGCAATAAATAACAACAACAACAACAAAAATACTGTTCCTTCCCTACATTTCTAAATACTTTAGCACTCACTAAAGATTAAACAAGCTTACATCAGTCAGTGCAAAGTCTTTTAGTAATGCTAAGGAGCTTGTATCAAAACAAATAAAGGTTCCTGCCATTAACACCTGTTATCACCTTCTATCTATAGAGTTACATTCAGACATTCAAAACAGAGTATAATTAGTTCCCTGACTTACAATCACCATCACCTTTGTTCCTAAGGGAATCATAAGAAATACTTGATTTGTTGGGTGGGTTTTTTCAACTCTAACCCTGTTTTTATTTCTTTTTGGTTTTCTTAACGTGAAATGATAAGATTATTATAGAGCAGTATATTTGCCATTGGCACTAATGGAAAAGGGTGTTTGATTACAACATGTGTTGTTTTTTTTTTCCAGTCTCCCAGCTCCAGGTAGCAATTTCATCCATTTCTGCCTGTAGCTAAATAATTAGCTTTTCAATAACTCAGCTTCTGCTGGAGACAGAATTGAAGAATTAGTAATTTGCCTGCACACCTTCAGTGCAAATGTTGCCTCTCAGGGGAATATTACATCTGTTTCCCAAGTGTAGCTAAAAACATGCATCCAGCAAAAAAAAATGTTTACAGAAATACTGGCTACCAAAATCAGACCAGATGCTGCAGCAAACTCTGCTTAAACCATTGTCTCAACAGTGTTTTGAGGGTTTTAATTATTTTATAAATAAAAATTGCATCAATAGAGAACAAAAAGCTGCAGCATGTCAATGATGAACATATATGACAGATAGCAGATAAACTGATGAATGATAAATAAACATTTTAAACATGCTATTTTGCTGATAAACACAGAACTAAAGCAGGGTATATAAATCCTAAATTGGAAAGAAGCTGTCAATCCTACTTCATCAGTGTTTTGGGATAGGATCAGTTTTACAAGGCTCAAGTCACTAAAGCCTCATATAACTTTTTTTTAAATCTTATGAGTGTGACTGCTCATTTGTTTGGAATTTATTAGAACGCCAACATCCAAGGATATTTACCAAAGTCAGCTCTCAGAGAACTACATAAGACAAAATACAGCATCACACCTCTCAGAAATTGTATTTTCACTTGCATTTTTGGGTTAGGTTTTTGTCATGTGTTTACATCTAGAAGTGAGAGACTGTAACCACAATACATAAACAATGAAAAGAGATGAAACTTGAAAGCACCGTAGGACTAACTATAAGAACTAGAATCAGTAAGATGTAAGCAAGAGTGAAAAACCTGAGTGGTTTATTTTTCATTCATATCTACTTTTGGGTTCAGAAATCAACTTGTATAATTTCCTAGCACAGCCATCATCAGGGATTTAAGGGGACTCAGTAGTGCAGCTGCCCATTTGCTGTGAGCACATTTTGCTGCCAGGCTATCAACACCTGCAACTACAAGGTACCAAATGCCTTTGTGGATGTAGGCATAAACTCCTGGAAGCTGGTAAGCACAGACATGAACAAAAGCCAAAATTTTAGAGGAAATTCTTCCACTTTTCATACTAGACATACCCTAACCATACGCACCTCAGGAAGACAGGTACCCCATGCTCACCTCACGAGTACATCTGCTGGAGACCTCCATCTAGGGCAACATTCATCTTTTTCTGCTTCCTAGAAGTTCAGTCATTGGTGAGTACTTGGAAACCACTCCGTACCCTAAGCTACTGGGAACAAGATCAAATTCAGCATACAAGTTTGCAATTATTGTGTATTAGAGTTCATTTGGATTAAGTCTATGTCGTTCCAAAAGGTTCATTGCTAATTTTAATTTCATTTTGGAACCAGCTTCTTTCCCTCCCATAGTGGTACTGAAATTGTCTAAAAGAAATAGTTTGACACACCACATAGGGATAATTAAAGCTCTCATACAACTGAGGATCTTGATAGTGATTTAATTCTACATAAAAATATTTGTGATGGGTAAGTTAAAAATTACTACCATACCAGGAAGATTTTGTCTATGCTTAAAAAGTACTAAAGTATTTTAAAAAGTAAATATTCCCGTCCCCCTCCTTCGAAAAAGTAATTAAGATAGCAGCATACATAGTCTAAGTCTAAGGAATCTTCATTATATTAAAAGCTCAAATATTATACTAGCTAAAATCCAGAACTGAAGTTAGAATAACATGCAACTGTAAAAATGGGAGTAGTTTCATCTTGGATAAAGAAATGAAGATCACACTATATTTGTCATAAGCAGGAGGGGCAGGGGGATAAAATACTTTGTTAGTAGGTAAATTTAGTTCTAGATTCAAATGTCATGAAGGTAATACTTACACACTAGGAAAAAGAATGAAAATTTCACTTTTATACCCCACAGTACTGATGTTCAACGTTACAGCCAGCATAGCTTTAAATATGTTTTTATCCACATCATAACTCATTTTGTTTCCAGATATGCTCTTTTTTAATTTTTTTAAAAAAAGGTGTTCACTATGGCTTCTCAAAAAAATAACAGTGATTAAAAAAACAGGATTTAAAATTTGAATTAATATGAAATATTTACCTGAGTGTTCTAAAGGATTATCCTGGCAACTTTAGCTATAAAAGTAACTCTGCCCGTGTCATTTTATGTAAGGCTTAGTATTACAACCAGAAGGTCAAATTAAAAAAAAAAACAAAACATACTTTTTAAAAAGTGGAATACATTCACATTTTTAACACATCCACTGGTAAACATGGCCTGGTAAACATGAGAGGAATTTTGCATCATGCAAATGTTTTACTGCCTTTGGGGAATTTATTAGAAATATTAGGGAGAGGGTCAATATAGACAGCAAGAGGAAGCACCAGCACAGGCCTGCCAAATCTTAGTGAGAACTTTAGAAACATTTTTTCCAGAAAAATGTGTGGATACTATCAAGGTAGAGAAGAAGAAAAAGTATAGATCTGCAAGTGCATTGGGCCTGAGAAGCAGCAGCTGTGGAAAAGAGCTGGCTGCAAAGGCACCTGTACCAGGAGAAGGCTTGCATCAGGGCCATGCATCCCAGGCTCTTTGGATTTTTTGGGATTTTTTTTAGAATGTGAGTTGAGGCAAAATGAAAGCCTTCATTCTCCTGGTAGTGAAGCTATCAAGCACTTGTACTCTTAGGTGTGTGCTTCCACAGCTTCTGAGCTGAGGGAAGGTTTCCTTCACTTACTGAATTAAGGGGGGGTTAGTCTGAGTTTAAGGTAAGGTTGTTCTCATGTTCCATCAGGTCAAGCTCAGCTATACCAGCTGTATTCTCAGAAGAGCCCAGTCATCACAATCTTGGTGGACTTCACCTTTCCTCTGCTGCCTTTTAGTACCAATATTCAGCTGTCAAAAAAAAAAAAAAGCCACTGGCCATTTGACTTAATATTCATCCATCTGGTTTGCATTTTCAGCAGTTAAATTCGTTACCTTTGGTAATTTTATTCTATAAATTTTGTCCTAGGACAGCAACAGAAAGGGAGTTAGGAAGTCCTATTTGTTCTTTGCAGTTAAATTCTCATTTTAGTTACAGTGGCATCAATCTGGTACATTAAGTAAAATAGTGAAGTTATTACAGTGAGTAATGGCTGAAAACTAATTCACATTGACTGAACCATAGCAAATGACAAGGTGCTTCAAACAGTTCTTAAATCAGCTCTCCCCTGTCCTGAGAGGCGTTTTAACCTGTATCATTATGACACTGCCTATTAATTGGTTCAGCACCAGTAAGAAGCAGCACTATCGGAAGAGAGATTGTAAGGGATCTTCCTAACAGCAGCCATGCTTGTTACAGCCTCGTCTTTCCAAAACCATGATTCCCTTGTTGCCTCTTCCTGGGGTTCTCTGGCTACACAAGCATTTTCTTCAGTAACCATGGGAACCAAACCCAGAGCATTATTTGGGATGCAAAAGCTTGACCAATGTTTTTAACTCACAGTGATGCTTTGTTTTAAGGATCCAGGCCTATTAACATAAAGGTTTTTACAGATTAGAGGTTTTCCCACTTGAAAAACACAGTAAAGGTCAGCTGTTGAAAATAATAATTCTGCATTCAAGCAGAGATTTATAGTTCTGTGTAGAAAACTGTCCTTTTCAGTGAATAACTGCAGCAGTAAAAAAATAAAACCATCTATCATGAACACATGAATTTTTTAGTAATCCCATGATCAATTTAAATAATACATCCCTGAAAATGGAAATCTTGAGTTCTCTTCCTGTCTAACACATTGGCTGTTAATCTTGTTTGAGACAAGCCAAACCACCTGTGCCTCAGTTTCTGTGCATTAATACAAAAAAACCTGGTTGCTGAGCCATTTCATCCATTCAGGTTTTTCAAGCTCATTTCCCACACAGAAGTAATAGAGAAAAAATTAATATTAAAAGTTATGATTGCTCATACTGAGATGTCATGGCAAAGACAACTTGAATGTAAAACATCCTGTAACCTACAAAACCTCCTGAGTAGACACACCTAGATATCTAGGAAAACTATGGCATCATCTGAAATTTATTCCATATGCTCCAGTTTGTTTGTACCATAAATACTCCAAGCACAGTCTCTTCCTCCATTTGAGTCTCCATTGCTTGACTTCCAAAAATATTTAATTTTTATGTTCACATATAAAGAAGTTTTGCTTACATTCAATTTCTTGAAAATGACTCAGGACTAGTAGATTACATTTAAAGGACTTATCCATGCTTAACACACACTTTGAATAAGTGTTACATAGATGTTTTCACCAATACACAAGCAGAATATATCAAATGAAATCTGAGGTCATTTAGGCAAATTTCTAGTTTATCTATATTATTTTCTGTTTTTCAACAAATGCTTAATTTACAAAAGGGATGTAGACACCTTGGCATTAAAAAACAATACTATCTTGCTGTCACTGCAAACCATAACTTTATTCATTACGGTGCTAAAATCCTGCTTTTACTCTGTAAAAATGTAAACCAAACATTTTAAAGTAGGGTTATACCACCATACACTTATCGCATGGCATTTTATAATTGTTGATGGTGTTACAATGTCACGGTTAAGTTTTTACAGGCCAGTAGCTGTCAAGCCTACATTTACTTTGATTCTAAAGCTGCCTTCTAATCAAGAAGCCAAATCAAAGTTCACAGGACCAAGTTAAGAAGTCAGGCAGCATGTATTTAAAATTAAGTTGTTGTGGCAAAAATACAAGCTCCTCAATGATGGCCTTTATCCTAGAGAATGAGCTGTATTGATACCTGATGTCCTTTAACAACCCACAGAGAATTTCAGAGATGAAGACTTTTATTTTCCTAAAATCAAAACCACTGGATAACATCTTTATCCAAATGTTGGGGCTAAGTAAATAGAATTAACACAAATACTCTGTTCTTATTTCCGACATCTTATTTCTATTATGTTTATAAACTATTTGGCATTGCTATTGGGTATTTGAATTTCCTTCTACCCTCAAGCATTACCTACCCCATGACACACACATCCCCCTTTAGTCAGATCCAATCTTGAAAATCACATATAACTGACAAACCATTCTTCACCATGTTAAAATAAATGTTAATAAAATCATAGGCATCATTGCAGAGTAAAGTAGCATATGGCGTAACAAAGGACCTCAGCATTATTCTGTGGAATCCCTACAGCAAAGAATACTAATTTCCTTGTGGAAAGCATTTGTGAATTCTGTGTACAAAGCACAAACTAGGACTTCAAGAACACAAGGTAATAAATATCAGTAGATTGTACCTTCTAGTGCTGGAGAAGAAAGGAAAGAGGGGGAAAAAAGAAAAAAGCTTTCTAGATGCAGATCCCAAAATCAGATTTCACCCTCCAACCCCCATACCTGTGCCTTCTTTATATAAAGGTATAATATGGGATACAAATTATGATGTACCACACTATCCAAGCAGCCCTTGTCTTTAGCTAGATACTTCAACCAACATCAAGACAACTATATGACTTGGGTATTTCTCCAGCTGAAAATCAAGCCAGCATGCAGCCATACTGCTTTTCCTGTAAATCCTGCAGTGCAGATGCCAGGATGCACACCTGTGTGCAGGCAGACCTAGCCTGGGGTAATTGTCAAGGAGAAGTGTGAACTCATCCTCTTGCAATGACAGTAAAAAGATCATGAAAGTTTGATTCCTTTCTTTCAATTGTATTATTGTTCCAGTATTTTTAACCAGTCTTTTCTCCTAGTCAGGCAACTATCCTTTGTTTTATATTTTTTGATTTTTATAGACCTTTCAAGAGAGGAGATGTCAATAACATCTTGGCTATGGATTCTATACACCAAGTCTGGACTTCCAAGGACAGACTCTCACAATGTTTGGGTTCAAAGCAGCTCATGAGAATTACTGATCTTTAAAGTATCAATAACATTGTAAGTCTCTGAAGAAAATACAGCCAGGTTTGCTTGGATTTTTTTTCCATACCATCAGTGATGGAAACAGACAACTGACCGCAGACCTAATTTGTTTTCTGTGTGCTTTTCTTTCTTTCTCTGTCAGAGAACTACTTAAACTCCATAGGTTTCTTGTGTTTCACCAATTCACCTCTGAAGCAAGGCCCAGGAAGGCTCAGGAGAACAGTTCACAGACTTAATGCAAGGTCAGCAATAAAATATCTGATCACAAAGCAGTGCTGTTAGGGAAAAAATGTTTATCCCATTTGTCTTGTGTTCAGTACCATCATTTAAGTAATTTTGCTTTGCAAGCTAGTATCCAAAGGAACCACTTTCCTCCACACAGGGATTGCATATTTAACTCCTGTCACTCCCATTGTACCTGTGCATCCTCTTTCACATGTTAAGTGCCATCAGCTGTCACCATCAGCAGTTTCAAACAGCTCCCCTACAAAAACTACAGTTTTATAATACATAGACTCTAAGTTTTTTAGCTTATCATGAATGTCACTACAAAGTGTTTTTAAAATGAGAGGTAAAAACAACATAAATGCAAGTAAAACAGCCCAACTACCACTTAATAGTTTTGATAAAATTTTGATTGAAAATGACAATAAAATTAGTTTTTACTGTCTAACCGATTGTTATAGATTAGATGTTGAGTTGCATTCTAAGATTCCTCCATTGTTATGAATTCACATAATGGTGCACACAGGCATTTAAAAATCTGTCCCACATGCAAACTGTGAACATCACACTACTCATTTTTAGCTGCAAACAAAAAAACCAAGTTATGACAATATACACACTGCTAATGGTTGGCTCAATTTGGTGAAAAATGAGCTGGCATCAGGATATAATGTCCTCAAACAACAGAGCAGCTTACTCAAAGGGACATAACTTCGATATTGCTAGTAAGAAACAAATATCAGATATGCTACACTGGAGGAAGACCACTGGGTTTTTTTCCTTCCCTATATCAGGGAGATAGAAAACCTTTACAACGGTTTGGAAAAAAAAATCAGCATTAGAAAATAAAAAAACCAAAACAACTCTTTTCTTATCAGAACATACTGTGTAGGTTGTTTTATAAATATTTCCCTAAAAGGAATGATACTTGCATGGATTTTGATTTTGCAAGATTTTGTCTTCAAAAGGAAGACAAAAATCATATAATCTTTAATGTTGAAAAGACCTCTTAGATCATGAAGTGCAAGTGTTGTTGGAAAATGTTCATCCAGACTCAAAAGGTATTCCATCTACCACATCTCTTATTCTGTGGTGATACAAACAGTCTCATCTTCCAAATTTACTTCCACTAAATTCTCGTGTTAGTTTTTTTCATTTATTCTCATAATAACATTTTTAAACTAATTTCAGATAATGCGTGCAAAGTAGCCATTTGCACAAAATTTTATGTAAACCAAAGTGAGTATTTTCAGATTAAATATTTTAAACCAGTGCAATTCATTAATTTTTTTCCACAGGCTTGAAATTCCTTCTACCTATTACAAGTGTGTGGTGAACCACAGACGTTCCTCAGATTTTGCATTTCAACTCCTCATTTAGGCAAAATTTCCTAAAACATTTAGTAACACAACTGTCAGTGCCTTCATAACCTGTATGATTTAAAAATATCTCTTACTCCTAGTTTTGACAAAGTCATTCAGCACTTAGATACCAAAGTTAATTTTGAGTAGCTGGTGTTTAAAATCTCTAATAATAGGCAGAACTTTTTGAAATTTGGCATTTATGACAAGTATATTTCTTCCAAACACTATTAAATACCAGAAATATTTTTCTTCTTAAGTATACTCAGGATTGTCAACAGTGAATGAAGGCTCAGTTTATAAATTTAACACATAATTCAGTCACTAGTCCAGTGTCAGAGCATAATTGTTTCAACAAATGCAACAAAAATATTCACTCCCTTTCTTCCAAACTAATAAAGACACAAAGTAAAAAAAAAAAAAATCATTACAAATTAATCCACTGAAATGTTTATTTTTTCTGGAAGACTAGATTTATAAGTAAAGTAGTATTGTGTTATGGTTGGTTTGCACTTGATTAATATTTGTTTGTCTAGGTAGTATATGAGAAAGGGGAAGACAAGCTTTTGGACGCATGAACTCTATGTCTGAAAGGGAAGCAGCAAAGTCCAAAACAAAATACATTTTAAGCATAATTCCATTGATTTTCTGGAGTCACAGTCAAACCACTTTAAAGAAAAGCAAGCTGGACACAGTGGTCATAGAGAGGCCATGCTATGGTCAGTTAACTCTTGAAATCATGGAACACACAAAAGGCAGTAGGTGAAGAAGAGCATACTGTGACACAAAATTTTCGATCCAACAGAATCATTAATTTTATGTCCATGCTTGGTTTTGGATTCTGTTCTTCCTTTGAGGATCAAGAGCAAGAGACCACATCTGTTCTGTGAAATATTCTCTCATTAGTAACTTCATTTTTGGTTGTGTGTGATGGTTAACTTTGGTGAAAATTTGTTGTGCAGATCCATGCATATTTTATTAAATTATGAAAACCACCCTAATTCTAAGACCAGAAAATGCTAGATCCAGTGACTGACTCAGGGTATTCTCAAGACACTTTCCAGTGTGGTTCTAATAGCCACATTGTTCATTGCTTCTTTATAAGATCAAAAATATACTTTTAAAAATCCCAGTTTTCAATTGATCCACATGAAGACAGCTTTAGCATTTATGGGGGGGAAAAATGCATGTTTAAAAAAAATAATAATTATGGAGCATTTCTAAATGACTTTCAAGGACAAAGATTTTGCCCAGATAACCACAACCAGTAAAACATCTGCTATTGAAGAGATAAGAGCTAAATTTTATCACTACATTTTTGATCCACAGCTAAAGAGTTTTGTGGTATATAGCATATGTTCTTTGCTTCCTATTAACACTAAAATAACAAATTTGCATATCTGAAGGAAGTGACACCATGTCTTGCAATAGGACACACTGACTTTCTTTCCCCTCTCCCAGAGAAAAATGAGAGAAAAGGAAAATTTGCACTCTAGACAGCTTCACAAAAGAAAAGAGCAGAGGGAAATTATTATAGATTATTCTTGATTATAGAAACAGAAAAGAGAAAGAATTAAATAGATAAAGAGAGGGAAAGACAGAAAGCTTTCCAGACTCAGTACTCCATTCACTTTCCTCTTAAAGGGAGATTAAACCCCTGGTAGTTAGCCTCACATCAAACATCCCAGAAGTTCAACTTGGTAAAAAGTCATGGGGTCAGATCCTTTTCTATAACATACAAATCTTATCCAAGATGTGTGTTGGGCTCATAGACTGCATAATTTTATTTTCCATGCAGCAGCAATCTCTTTGCCAAAACCCTTCTTACACTGACCAGTAAATTTCACAGCAAGGAAAAATGTTTGCAGCATAGATTGGAAGTACAACATTATAGTCCTCGAACACACTGGGGGAATTTTTAGGCTTTAAGTCAAAGAAAATGGGCAGAAAAGAAATAGTAATTCTAAAGGAAAATACCATTGGTCAGCATATGAGTTCATTTGTTTTCTGCTTTTGAATTTCCCACTGCTTACCAAACAGAAACACAGGGGTTTGTTGTCCAAAGAAGAAAATACATTTGTGGGAAAATGAAGGCTGCAGCCTTTTAGCAGATGTCAGGTTATTTTGATATATCTTGGTCATAAAGACAACAAAATAAATGTTTATATAGAAACAGTCCTCACACTCCTAAGACTGCAGAAAAATGTGCACACAAGAAAATGATTCAGCACATTCATTGCCAGGTTTTAAAATTGCTTTACATAATTTAATGAAATTTAAATAAAATTAACAGGTATATTAGATGTTCAAACTCTTGTTTCAGTATTTTCTCTTTCATGGACTAAGCAGAAAACCTTAAAAGAGAGCAGCTTTAATTAGCTTTATTCAGATTTAGAAATTAGACAAATGGGTGGCTCAGAACGTACCTATTTAGTTTAGATTAAAAATCATTCCATGACTTAAAAAAATAATAATTCCATAATGCAAATAGTGAAGTCTTTGTGTCAGGAGGCCTTATATTAAAATAATCTAGTAAAGATTACCAAAACAGAGATGTTAAGGGGGTTAGATTTTTCTCACATCCCACTTTTTTTTATCCTTCACTTCTGAGCAAGCTAAGTAATGCAGATCTCCTATCAAGCAATGCCAAAGAAATTTAGTTCTCCTGAAAACCACGATTTGCAGTAAGTCCATTTGTGGTCTTGAGCTTCTCTCCCCAAGTAGCTCTTCCACTCTGTGCTGTATTGCCTTTTTAATGGGAAACCTAAATAATATTAAGCAAGCCTGGGGCAGAAAGACTGGGGGGTTTACATCCAATTTAAACCCTAAGTATAATAGAGCTTGAATTCTGGTTCAGAGTTATTTAAAAGTAGTAAATGCCTCCACATTTACTCCCATTTCAGGAATGGGAGCAATGACTCTTCTGACCTCAGTGCAAAGGAAAAACATGGACAACTTTGGGAAGTGTCTCAGTATCAATTGTCCAGAGCTGCAGGTGCCTGTTCCTGGCTATAGCGTTTCCTATTGAGATGCACCAGCTCCAAGCACAGAGCTTGAAGCACATCTCCTCAGAACTAACTCAGGCTGGAGCTGCTCACCACGCTAACTCCGCTGCAGCTGGGCAATGCACAGAAGCAAGGAGTGTGGCATACCCAGGGACTCTAGCCTGGACATCACTGAAACAGTTCAACTCACTTTAATTGCATTAGAATTATTAGCATCAGTTTTAAATAATGACAGTAGGGACTTCCTTTTCTGAGCTTTTCAGGGCACCACACAGGCTCTGCTCCTATCTCAATTGCAGCTGAGGGAATCACAATTTAAAGTGAGTGACCTTTTCAAGGTGACAGATCAGCCATATAGTGGATTTTGCAGCGCCTTTAATATTTTTTCTGTGCACTGTCAGTGATGAACAAAAGATCATACAAGCCTTGATTCAGAAAAGCACTTGAGCTTTTAATTTAATCTAACAAAAGCAGGTACTAGCTTGAAATTAAAGGCACATTCCACTACTTTGCTATTTATAAGTGAGATTGTTTACCACCACACAAGGAGAAACACAACCCAGTAAAACATATCCCTGCTTTGTGTAGAAAAATTATGTTCTCAGATTTAATCCTTGGAGCATTCTTTAACTTACTTCCAATTTTCACATTTTCCCTGAAGATGTTCTTGATAACAGGTCTTATTCTCAACTGCACTGGGGAAAATCAAGTCAAAGACTTCTTCAGGCAGATCTTCATAGTAATTTCTTTAAGTATATAGAACCCAGCAGATTCATTTAACTCAAATGTCCTCTCTATTATCCTAAAATCCACTAATCTCATTCTTCTGTTCTCAATTTCAGGAGCAATTTTTTACCACATCTCATTATGCTAATAAAAGGGAAATCTTGTTTAACATAGAAAAATTTAAACTCATCAATCACGTCAGCCCCAAGTAAATTGATATTGCAATGAAAATGCTCTACCACACCAGAGGCTTACCAAAAGAAACACTTAGACATCAAGATTTTGATGTAAAATACAGGTATTTTAAAAATCATCTACCCCTTAAAATTTATTTTTTCCACGTGTTATACTACTAAACCTAAACTGCTCCTGTGAAAAAGCTACTTAGAGGGGTCTCATGTAAGGAATGTTCTTGAAATATTTCCAACCCATTCTTTTCAGTAGAGATTAGCATTACTCTTAAGGCCTATTTACGAAAGTCTGGACATTAGACAAATACTCTATGCCTGCAGTTTAAAAAAATGTAAAAAAAAATAAACAAACAAGAAAACCTACCAGATCTATTTGAGACTAGAACAGAACACCGGAAAATGCCATAAAGGAACAAAACAGTGGTAATGACTTTGAGATGAGGTGCTTGACAGCCTGTCCAACTCAAAGTACTAAATGCCACTCAATTTCACAGATCACTACTAACCAGACTGGTAACTTGAATCTCCACTGAAACAGATAATTTTGAAATATCTGCAAACCTGAAACATCCGGGAACGTCTCTGCCCATCTCCCAATTTCTTCATCCCAGCCATACATTACAGATCCTGGCTTAAAAAAGCAAATATTTCCATTATCTTATTACAGTTCAAAAATTGCAGTTCTAAATTAGACAGCGTCAACTTAACAAGCCAAAAAATGTTTGTGCCCATCCTTTCTAGAAATAGCCAACCAAGATCCCAGGTCAGTATCCCCACACAGTAATAAATAGCATTAACATGTGGCTGTGTGAGCTGCATTCTGATGACTGTACCAGTGTGTCACAGCTCATAACTATGTCCTGTAAATATCCACTTCCTGCAATGAGCAGAACAAAACCAGAAACAGACCAAATGAGACCAACCTGGGATTTCACACAGACCAATGCAAAGTTTGACTATAGAATATTCTGTTCATCACATTTCCTTCCTTATCCCACCACTAGCATCCTTTCATGGAAGGTATTTGACTACAATCTTCATTTTCAGCCAGTACAAACAGATTCAAATTGAGAGACACTAATATAGTTTGAAAAGTAAAGCTGCTTATACACTTTTGCAGATGTCTTTATGCTCACCAGCTTTATACGAAACATAAGACGGCAGAAAACAGAGCAGCAGCTAGTTACAGAGCTCCAAGAATTTCATCCAGCCAATACTGGCTCTGGGAAGAACATGCCAACACCATCCTCTGCCTCAGCAAGTGTCCCTTTCCCTCACACCACCCACAATATGAGGGCAGAGGGAGGAGGAAGGAGACCAAGTGCAGCAGACAAGATCTCATGGAAATAAAATATATGCAATTTAACATTTTACACCAAGATGCACACCCTAGAACATCCAGCAAACTGTAAACGTTGTCAGCTGGCTAGGACATCTTTTTTTAAACAATATAGAAAAAATGTTACTCAGAATATTTCAAGATTATTATTGCTGCTTTCACCATTCCCCTGCCTGCCAAACTTTACCACTCGGGAGCTGGTATGCACTCAGAGATGCTGCAAGGAATCTATTATAGTTGTTCTTGGTTTTTCCTTCTAAAGTATATGAATCCCCCATAAAAGAAATATTTTCACTCTGTCTCTATAAGAGAAAGTTTAAAAAGTGATTCCAGAAACAGAGAAAAACTTATGTAACAAAATGCAGAAAATTATATACTTTGAAGTAAAAATGGGAAACACTCAGCTGTATACTTTTATACATTGTACTTTAAAGCATCATTCTAATTATCTTTCTTTTGGAATTGTGCAAGTGCTAGCTGGGAAAAAAAACCACTCTTATTGGGCTATCAGCTACAAAATAGAAAAACAAATTGCAAATATAATTGAGCTTTTGAAGTTTGGAATGATTGAGACCTAGTTAAAGAAACATGTACACAACTTTGATTACATAGCAGCCTCTATTCCATGTACTCAAGCAGGAATATACTGTAAAACAAGAGTTCAGACAACATACTAAAAAATTAAATACAGTATTTCTGCATCTTATCTGAGTTACTATATCCCATGTATATCTTATGTTACTATATCCCATGTAATGGTCCATGGAATCTTCATGCTTTCTTATGTTGTCTACAGAAAATATTATGATATTTGACAAGCCAGAAAGGCAGAGAGACATGGAAAAATTATAGCAGATCCATTGTAATGCCTTCAATGCATAATTAGCTCATCTAAGTGTTTGCAACAAATGTGAGCTATCATAGTAAGCTTATCAGTTTTTCAAACCTCAATAGCATACAGTCATGGGGGTTTGACCAGATCAGAGAAGCTTTAAAGCCCAACTAAGTCACTTTATGGTCAAGCCACAGTCTCACTATCACCATTCAACTCCTTCAATCTAGGCCAGACCACTTCCCTGAGAGAAGTATTAACCAATAATCTTGGAACTGGAAGGAGTATGCCTAACTTAAAAAACCTGCTGTCTGATCCAAAAAGCTCCTTTTCGCATCATTACGTGCATGCAGAGTAATTATATTAATTTTACTAATCAGTCAGTATGGGTAAGACTGCTTCCCATCCCTTTCCCCACTATAAGCTATTTGAAACCCCCAGAAAAAGACTTAACAACTCTCGGTAAAGTTTGTTTCTCTTTGGACTCCAGCCAAGCCATTTTACACAATTCCATTAAAGCACAGCAAACAAGGCTAGGCACTAATGCGTAACTGCAGTAGGCTTTATGCTGTCAACATGGATCAGATTCAGACTGGCTCCTTCCCAGAATTATGCTTTTAAAAGCTGATTTAGTAACCAATTATACAGAAGATAAACACACAATTAACCAATCCCCCTAGAAGCTAACAATCAAAATACACTGTGCTGAAATATTAAACATATTATGCTGTTGCCTTCCATCACCATCTATCACTATGGTTCCTCTCTATCTATGCTGTGTGACTTTCTGCCAAAACCAGGGTTAATTAATGTAAGTGCATGGAACCAATTCTCAATTTTAAACTCCACGTTTGGAGTATGTTTTCCGTCTTGCATTCCACAGCATTATAGAATGCAAGATGGAAAACAGATCAAGGAATGCTCCATATGTATGTTGTCATTTTCACAGGGCTCAGCAGGGAGGTCAACAAGTACACCAATCACAAGTGGGAAAGCTGTGGGATATGAGTGACTTCCAGCATTAGTACCTGCATCTGTCACCTTCATACTGCTACTAGTTTTTATTACCTCAAAATTAATTCAAGGCGAAACTCCAACTGCTTTATTCTTATAGTTATATTAAAATCAAAGAGATGAGGCAGCTTAAGTTCAGACACATCTCTGTAAATTTTCATTAGGTTAGACAGACAGATATTGGATCCTATCTTCTTGTTTCTGAGGAAGTTAAGAAATGAAACAGGTAGATTTTAAGGCAGTCATTTCTTGGTAGGCTCAGGCTTTATAAACCCAAAGTCAGTGAGTAAATCTGAAGCAATTGTTCAGTCCTTATTGAGCATGCTTTTAAGCTTAGCAGGAATCCAAATAGGAAAAGGAATGACAGAAAATGGAGTAGGTCACAGAAACCTGTCTGTATGGCCACATAAGAAGGATTTCTCAAGTTTGGGCTCAGCTGTGTCAGGTTAAGATTAACAGGTAACTGCCCTAGTCAGAAAATACATTTGTCATATAATGTCTGGGAGGTGATATTTTATACTTCTCTGACTTCTCATTACAAAGGATCAGCTATCTCAGCCTATATCACTTCAATGCATTTTTGTTCATCTACCTCCTTCTACTGGATATCTTGCTTTCTCCTTTCCACAGCTGTGCTACAACTGATTTTTTTCAAAAATCCCCTATATATAGTTTCAAGACATGACCTTGTCTTTTCCGCTTTCAAAATCACATGTCACTGAGCTATCTGAATTATTTTGATACACCTTTACTTGCCTTTTTGACCAAACTCTTGTTCACAGATGCACACTATTATAGCTCTTGATTTTCAATGTATCATCAAATTTCTACATCTTCTACTTGTTTTGAAAAACCCAATGAAGCTACCCACATGCTTGTTGCATTAACATGACAATGTTTCTATTATGCCTATGGAATACACATTATTATGTACACACAAAATTATTACCTATATTTATTGAGGCTACAGTTACCAAAGTACAGCTATTGGTATTGGGATGAATGACACACTGCTTAAAGGCAGAACCCTATGCAAGGGGTGTTCCACCAGCCAAATTAAGAAATTCCACTGTCAGAGGATAGTCAGGAGTTTTATTCACCCACGGCAGTTTCTCTCATTTTGTCCCTAAAAGGCACAGCCCTCCAAGCATATTTTCTTTGCAATATACTTTTCATGCTATTCCAACTTCTGAAAAAAATACCAGCAGAAAATATATCAGCACTAAAAAAAAACCCAAATATGTACTCTCCAACCACTAAGAAAATTAATTGATCTTAGTTTCCATTTAATGTTGCATATTCTTAACACAGGAGGGGAAGAATTTACTACAAGGTTAAAATAACAATAGTAAGAATGAGACATAGAAAATAACAAATGGCTCTTACAATCAGGCTTCTCTTCAGACACTTCAGTTTAGAATTCTTGCAAAGGAGTTTTGGTGGAAAGATTCAAAACAGCTTCAAGGCACAGACAAAGTGACCAGATTTGCAGGACTTGAGGAAAGAAAATAGGGACAACATATGGATGGACAGGTGTATACCACTACAGCAGAAGCAAGAAATTTCTAAAAATCCACCTTGAAAGCAGATCAACAACCCACTGACCTGCAACTATCATCCCTTGATAGAATGTTCCCAACAGTTTCTTTCAAGCTGAGGTCTCTGTCCATCCATGCAGTTCCTAATCTTTAGGAGCTCTCTGAATTACCCTAAAAAAATATCACCCCACACTAAACAAAGAAAACAGAATTTGGAAAGGACAAATGCAGTCTATTCCTGCACAAACATTTCCTCTGGCTTTTATATAAAATTATTTCTTTTCAGCTCTCACCAGGCATTGTAAGTGACAGAGAATAAAATCAACAGTGGATCCAAATCTGTTTTATATGTGACTCCCATCCAAAGACAGCAGCAACTGCCACCCTGCATATAAACTGCCACTTCACCAGTATCTCACCTACTTGTCACTCAGCAGCTGAATCTGATACTAGACAAATTTTGCTGGAAGGCAGTGAAGTCTGGCAGGTTTAGACATGACCAAAGTGACTGTTGTACAAAGCACAGACATACATCAGAGGCAATGCATGGACAGACCTGCCTGGGACCACATTCCAAGACAACTTCATCCACAGAGACAAACTAAGAGCCCTAGACCTGAAAATAATTCCCAGGATCATGAATCCACAAGGAGTCTGGGCACAGTTCTGTTTCTTTGAGGCTTCCCTTTTGGTGCTCCACATAGTCTTTTCCTCCAAGTCAGCTGTAACATCTCTCTCCTTATTTAACAGCCCCCCTAGATGGAGAGATCTGCTTGTCTTCTTTCTCCAGGCTCTGAACCAAGCTGACCTCATCTTTCTGCCTAAATCTCTCAGTTCAGACAGAGGTCAACTGTTGAAGAGACAAGTAAGCACAGCTGACTGTACTCTCTGACCCATGTGTCACGCTGTGCCCTGAGAAGAAGCCTAATCCCACACACTTCCAGATATATCCACCACCCTCAGGATGGGTCCATACTCTCTTCCAGGTGCTTCATGTAAGTAGAAACTAGTGATCTTTGCCAGGAAGTCTTGAACCTCTCTCCATAAAGCAGAAATGCAGACTGTCAACACAAAGAAGTTCTGGGACAGGGACAAAGAAGCTGAGATAATATTATGCCTTAGCCCTAAGTGTTGGAAACAGGGCATCCTGCTCTGTGAAAGCTTTCAGCTGAACCAGGGAGTGAGGAAACAGGGCTGACCAGCATGGTTCATTTGAGTTGTCACGTTTGACAGCAAATATATGCTCTAGGGAAGCATGCAGAAGGTTGCCAGCTGATATCTTTGCTCTGTTTCAGGGATAGTTTTCTGCTAAGGTTGTGATGGTACCAAATAACAGAAACCCTGCATCAAAATAAGCAGTAGTAGATTGGTCACAGCACACCCATGGTACAAAACTCAGAAGAAGGACAAGTGTTGAAAGGACCTGCATGGTGCTTTGACCCTGTCTGGTTTTGAGGTGCCCACTAAAGTCACTCTATCACTCCCCTCCCTATTACTGGACAGGAGAGAGAGACTGTAATGGAACTCAAGTGTTGAGACAAGGGCAGGGAGAGATCACTCACCAGGAACCCTCATGGGCAAAACAGACCCAGCTTGGGGAAATTAACTGAATTTATTAGCAACCAAGCTCAGAGTAGGCTAATTAGAAGTATAACAAATATTCCCCCTTCCCAGGCTTAGCTGTATTTCTGATTCTCTACCTCTTTCCCCTGAGCAGCTCAAGGAGACAGGGAATGGGGGTTACAGTCAGTTCATCACCTTTTGTTTCTGGCACTGCTTCCCCCTCAGAGGGAGGAGCCCATCCTCTGCTCCACCATGGGTATTGGCTACATGTAAGGTAGTTAGCAGAGTGAATTATCCATACACTATTATTATTTTTTACTGTTTTTTTTAATTGACCTACTCTTTCCTGTCTGCAAAATTCTTCGAGGCAAACAGTAGCACAATGCATACACTAAGATTATTGGGGGAAATCCAGCTATTCATACTAAATGGCTGAACTACAGAAGCAGCATGCAGGAAGCTACTTTTTTAACCTCCCCTTTCAGCTACAGACTTTATACATACCCTAGGACAACACTCATTCTGGAAATTCAGGTTACATTCATTTGCTGAGTCAGGATGATACTAGTGTGCAGGGATACTACAAGAATAATGGTCTGATGTATGCAGAACAACTTAAGCTCTGCAATAAGGGTGTCATACCTTAAAGTAAATGGGCAGTGCATATGTATGTTCATACACATCCAAGTGAATGACAAGACAATTTGTTCAGCAGCTCTATACAGCAGTGTCATTTGCCCATGTTTTCCCTCACATATATCTTTGCCCTATGTTATTACTGACAAGCATGACAGCTGAAGAAACAGCCTAGGTGCAGCAAATGCAAAAGAATGTCTGTGAGAAGCTGAAGGGCTCCAAGACAGCAACACAACAGCAATCATTCAAGGATCTGTTGCATTCACTCTGCCAGGAAGGAGCAGGAGCACAATTAAGCAAATCTTCAGAGGTGTCCTTATCATGGCCAGTTGGAGCAAACACAAAGAGATTTTGTTCTCTCTCTACCAGGTATTTTCCAAGCTTTCTACAGAAAAAAATGCACCATGCCTGCATGTCAGAATTCAATTGTATAATACAGATAAAAACAGACAATAAAACTTTTAAACTTAGCAATTCTGTAAAGGTTTTTTTCCCATGTGCTAATGTTGGCCTCAGCAGCAGTAAGGTAGCAAATTTTATATGGTAACGCATTGTTCCTTTGATACAAAGAACTCCTTCAAAATTAGGCATTCAAGTCATATCTTTATCCTATTAACCTTTTCCTCAGGAAAATTAATGCTGTTGTCTATAACTGAATAACTAAAATAGTCTGAATTTAGGATAAAGCTATTTTTATTGCTTACTCTGTAACCAAGCACAAAGCCTTTTGCAAATCCATTTCTGTCCTCTTACTGAGTAAAGCAGCACAGAGCATTTGGAAAAGTTGCAATGTATGAAGGGGTGACCTTCTGAATGTATCCACAAGAACCAGTGGCACACCAAGTTCCCCACTTAAGACAGATAAGGGCATGCAGGCTGCAGGAAAGCACAATTCACCAGAACCATCAGCAAATCCTTGACTATATATATGGGCCTTGAATTTTTACTTTAGGGATTTCATTTTGCTTCCGTAAAAAGTTGTTCTGACAAGAGTCTGACTTACTAACAGGGGGCTCTTCTTGTCATTACCAAGCACACAACAGAATAAGACAACCTATTTTTGCAGAACAGTTCCAAAGATGAAAAGTTTGCACTTGCATTCTTGCAGCTGTAAATCATTAGATTCTGCAATATGATGGTCATATTTCCACAGTTCCCAAATTGGAGTGATAGAAATTTTTCAAAAACATGTAAAAATATTTTTTCTTAATGCTTTCCCATCAATCTGTTTGGCCATCTTTAAAGCAGCTCTACCACATTACACTGTACAAACAGAACTAAGATATGGACCCCATCTTGCAATTCTCACTTGCTTTAAGAACTCCTGAAATTGCTCCATGATAGAAACTGAACCTCTCCTGCTTCCAGTTGCCTCTGCTGTAGTAGATATCCTGTAATCGTCATAGCCCCATACATTGTCCCAATTATTGCTCACTCTTGCTGTTCCTTAGTATTCCAATAGCAAAAAAACCAACCAAACCCAACCCCATATTTACATAATGAATACACGTAAGGGAGCAAGCTTACATAAGTTAATATTTGTACCAAATGCTTCACACTTTTGCCAATATCAAGAACTGAATCCTTGCTGCGAACTGCATGTCATCTTAAACATTTTCATTATGTTACCTGTTTATTATTCTGATACTTCATCTCCTCTAAAGACAAAGAAAAGCATTTTGTTTCCGTTTTTAGTTTCACAGGGAAAAAAAAAATGTCTGTATGTTAGACCCCCATCCCCTTAGCAGGTACCACCACTCCATGCCGGGAGAGCACAGCCAGTTTTAAAATTGTTCCTGCTGCAAAAAATTGCAGGAAACTGCCTTTTGGTGATTAGAAAAGGGACTGAACATATTGCACAGTCAGGGTAAACTCTTAAACACAATTTCACCCACATAATACCTTTTTTTTTTTACTTTTCCATAAAAGTAGAACAAAAACTTCTAAAGTTTTATATATTAGTTTCATAAGAGCAGGAATCCTACAAAAACACATTCATATGCAAATAGGTTTTAAAACCAAAGCTCTATAAAAACAATAGAAGAAAAGCATTTGGTAGAAGAGAAATATCAGCTGTTCATAGGACATGAGAATACAGCTCATGTATTCATACATATTCATCTGTTTTTTGCCAACTGCACATACAAATTTCTATAAATTTTTGTGTCTTTGCACACAAATTAATATGTATATGGTAATGGCATTGTTTATTAAAACCTCTCAATTTTATATTCCAACCCATTTGCATAGTTTGAGGTCACACCACATGAACTTGGCCCAGCCACAGTTTTGCTATAGTTCCTCTTTTACAACCTTTGAGCTAGCAAATGGAGAAGCAGAGACTTTTCCTTTTCTGCTAATTTACTGTAGCAGGTACTTTCCCTTTTCTGCCCTGCTACACTTATGCTCAGACATTGCTATCAGGCGCTAACAACCTTTTCTTAAAATAAAATAAATAAAAGCTTAAGCTTTTAATATTTGCAAATCCCCCATATTTCGAGACAATGTATTTCTAAAACATATTGTGCACACAGCAAAAGAAAAAAATAATGCTGACAAGTACTTTTTGCATTCCAGAACATTAAAATAAGATTTAATGCAGTGTCACTTCACTGTAAGAAAACACAGAAGAAAATAAATCATGACAGCCTTTTAAAATATGTTAAATTTATGTTTTGTATTGTGTGTTCAGACCTTAGTAGTTTTCATAATCCATGAATTTTCAGAACTGCTAGGGATCCGCAGAGAAATGCTCCAGTGGCAGCCACTTTCTTTGGAAAGGCTCCTTTCTCAGTAAACAAGTCACAAAGCTGCTATTGCTGATAAGAGGTAGTCTGATCTATCAAACCTCCTAGCAGCAAAGCCAATTTTCCCTTCCTCCTCTCATCCAGAAGTTCGAAATCCTTTGATCTCAGAGCTAGGAAGATGTTTACTACTTTTCCCAGGTAGCCAATTTCTCCCCTGCCCTTTCCTGTGCCTGAAGAGAAGTGCTGTCCATGGCAATGACTGCACCAGCAGCTGACCACCAAGGCTGGTTTCAGGGATCCCAGCCAACTTCTGCAGCTCTCCTGCCCCCAACAACATCTGCTCTCCTAGAGACCCCATGCTGCTCATGTCCTCACGTGTTGTCCCTGTTCTTACTTGTTTCCACTGCTTCTCAGGTCTCACTGCCTCTTTTTTCTTTCTTTATCAACACAACTCCAAAGATCCGAGACCCCAATTTTACAGGTGACTTCTAGGGATGTGAGGAGACATCAATGGAATATTCTTATCTCCAGTCCCTCTGTGGCACTTCCTCCTTTATCTCATGCCTGGCTCATGGGAATATTTCTCCAGAAGTTCTCTTGCACTAGTACAACTGCTGATAGCAAAAGGTGAGTTTGAGTATAGGCTTCACTATGAGTGAGGTCAATATTTAATAGCAACATTTCTCCCAGTTTTAGTGACACTGACAATGTCAAAGCCCAATATTCAAGGACTGACAAATGCCTCCTGGTTTTGAAGCAAGATTCTTTCCCTTCATACACACATTATTTCCTTCTTTCACAGACTGAAATAAGAAGTTTTGAAATAGGTTTCTGTGGGTGATGGGAGAATGTATCTACTGACTCCAACTACAAAAAAGGTTGATTATGTACCTAGACCAATAAAAATCAATATCTCTGCAATTAACAAAAGAAATGTAGGCGCTCCTTATGTCAACAGAAATTTAGCCATTTGAATATGATTAGAATTAAGATAAACTGCAAACACCCAGCTGGGACAATGGTTAAAGAAATACCACTTACTTGGGACTTTTCATCCTGAAAAATGCCATCTCTTTGGTACCATCAACAGAAATTAAAATATAATGACAAGACCATAATACCATGAGTGCTTTTCTTTGTGTAAAGAAAGATGATCAAGTATTTAACATGTATTTAAGTACTTAAGATGTAAACCTTATTTCTGTGCTTTACACAAAGTACAATACAGTAAAGAGCAACCTTGCAAAACAGCAACCTAACTCCCCACAGAGGAAATTAAGTAGGATGCAAGGACTGGCACCTAATTTTCACCAGCTTTTCAATAGATTCCAAAATGTTTTGAAGTATTACAGATGCGATTTTCTCAACTGAAAAGGAAGTCTCATCCCTTAACCTCTCATCACTTTCGGGTGTCTCAGATGTGATTTCTGAAAGACTGCCTGTGCCTATATTTAGATAACTGTGAAGATCAAATGGTCTAAATGCTATGAAAAGTGGCTTGCTTAGGTTTTTATCTAGTAATCTGGCAACTGGGACAAAAGCATCTTTCAATTTAGAACTCAAAATGTTATGATCTGGTTCTCGGAATTATTAAAAATATACAGCTGTCACTGAAGAAAAGCCCAGTTTAAAGGGTCATGGAGCAGGAGAAGTGGTGTCCTTTTACAATATGTTATCAAACTTGGCTTCCTCTCACTTCAGAGTCTACTAAACACATGCTTCATCTTTTAAAATAAAGTTCATAAAATCAGAGGGAAAAGATTAACACAGGAAAGTTATTATAAAGAAGCTCAACTTAGTAGGGAGTTCTCTAGAAGTGTCTTGTTGGTTTGACTGAAGTAAATATTACTGATTTTTAGAGGGGCGTTACTTCAGAGAAGTCTCTAGCCAAAACAACCCATTAATTCCAAACCAAAGCCACAAATAAAGCTCCTGTTTAAAAGAAATGGACTTTATTTTTGTAAAATATTTTACCAACTGTATATTCAACAAAACAAATGGGTAACAGAAAGCCTTATTGGTAGATTTTAATAAAACTAAGCATGCACATAGTACTTATGCAGGATTAAAGCCTACATCACTGTAGCTGAGAGGTTTATGTTTCATTTAAAGCAATAGTGTAATAGTTGTAGTAGTTTATAATAATGTAATGTAGAAGTTTACACCTCTACAGTCCACACAAGTATGTTATTTAATTCATATTTTTATGTTAAAATAGAAACTGCACAAAAGACCGTTCAAAATCTTAATGTGCAAAGCTCAGTTTGATGCATTTTTTCCTTCTTAAAAAAACAACCAGAAAAATGCATACACCAATGAGAATTTTATCAAGAAAGTATTGTAAGAACTTTTATGCCAATATTTATCTACAAAGCACAGTATAGATTGGCTTTTCTCAAACTGGAGAGCAAAACTGGCTACAATCATACAATCACTCTCTGGTTTACTACTTTTGGTATCATATAGTTGGACTCTTTAGAGATACCACTACAAAAACAAAATCACGTATGCCACTTAAACACAAAGAGTTTCACTGTTGTTTAAAAAAAGAGAAAAATTTAAAAATATAAATCTCAGAGGTAACTATGTGCTTGTGTGTATCCTTAAACATCCCAGCTAAAATTCTGACATCAATAATGGCCAAATCCATGCTATTGTTTCAGATCTACTTGAAACTAAATTCCAGACAGTATATCTATATCATTCAGAACTAGTCCTAGTAAAATTCCCATGCAAACACACCCAGTTGAAAAGCTACCACTGAAAATATGCCAGAAATTGCAAGGAGTAAGGTGCTAAGCAGAATTATAAATAAATAAATAAACAAACCTAAACACAGACTCAAAGAGGTAGGAAGATTTTAACATGTTCCATTTCCTAGATGTTTGTTCAGCATTTGCAGCAGAACGATCTTCACTTGCAAGTCAAGTGAACTGCAGAGAAGGTTTATTGTCAGAAAATAAACAAGGTTTATTGTCAGACTTTACCAATTAGCTATTTCAAGTTCAAAGGTAATGCTTTGTGCAAGCTTGGCTCCATGGGTTTCTATTAACAATATTGATAAGAAAAACTGTCTTTATCTGTGAAACTTCAGAAGCAGTTTTCTGAACTCTCATTTTACTAACAGCCCATGGCCTTGGCCGGCACAAAAAACTCAGTTTAAGGGAGAAAAGAAATCAGACACATCCAAAAGTAGCAACGACCCACATCTCAGTGTAAATACTAAGTCAAAAAGAAAAAGAATTTCATAAACAGCTTTGTAATCTGACCCTAAATTTTGATTTATGTTGTCCATTTATGTTGTCCATCTCACTGGTTTTAGTCTTTTCAGAATCCAGTTTGTTTTGTAGGGCCCTGCACATGTAAGTTAAGGTATACTGCCACTGGAGGAGGATTTTGATAGCTTTGGGGATGTGTGAGGAGAAAAGGATTAATGACAGCAAAGAATCAAGAGCCTTATTGAATTGAATTTGGAATTTTTGATAAAACCAGATTAAATCTAAGCCAAATTTTAAAACATAAAAATATATAAGGTAAAGTTCTTAAAATCTGAAAACTTTGTTGTTCTGCATTAGCTTCCTTCATGTGACTTATTAAGTGTTCAAATAAAAAAAAAAGAGGTGCACAAAGATTTTTAGTTTATCAGTTAATTGCAATAAGTCTTTTTAAAGGCCTGTGAAGAAGACCCTGTAACACAAAGGTTACTGCCACTCTAGTAAATATAAGAGACATGTACCTCCCCTTAGAAACCAAGCAGAACAGCACAGCTTAGTATATACCTATATGGCTCACTGTCCTCTGCTCAAAACATCCCAAAATAGCCACAGCCCAGCTTCATGCTGGAAACAACTCACAAGGACTGTGCCCAGGCAGCAGCTGGAAGAGTGCTAGTTGGCAGGAACCAACATGCTGATGAGCAGTGTAAGCACTGATCCTCCAAGGCCATTCCTTTCTTTAGCAGCAAAGGCACAATTAAAGATTCTTTGCAGCATTCAGTATCAGTGCAAGACTCTAGATAACACTAATACAAACCATGCAAAGAGTTGAGAATAATGTCCATTAGCAGCTTATTCATCTACTTACAGTTTCAAAGCTACTTGATGTTTAAAAAATGTACCAAATTACATTTTACTAGTTTTTATTAGATGTTCTTTTGGCGCAGTCAAAACCCAGATGATGATATATTTTAATTTTTAAATGCATTTATTTCATGGAGAGTCTTTTAATCTTTTCACTTTTAATCAGTCATTCTATATTATTCCCTCCAGATGGAATTTTTAAAATTCATAATTAGCATGAAATAAGCTCTCCATAACTGAATAGAATTTAAGTGGAAATTGAAGTTCAGTGAGAGGGGTTTTAAGAATGAGCAGTGAACTCAGAGGACTGGCATTGCATTATTTCTGACAGTCTCCTACACTAAGTCTAGAACACTGCTATAGGTCAAGCATTTACTTAATTAGGAATTAAAGGAGGGAAAGGAAGCAAGAAGGCAGGTGACCAACCAAAAGTTGCCAAAATCTCCATAATCAGAAAATTTTGGCCAACAAGATGCTTTTGCCATCCTCTGTTAAGATGACTTTGATGTCTTATCGCTGAGTATTCACATTTAAATCAGCATAGATCAATAAAAAGTAAACCAGTAATGGAAAAGCTAAATATTTTCCTTTTCATCTCCCCATGAAGAGCAGCCATTTGAAAATACTAAACAGCACTAGCAGCAGTAACTTTTAGCATGTCACAAGAAGGTCAATATGGTACTAACTTTATAACTTTGTGTAATAGATGAGACATGTTGAAGCAGCTTTTGCTTCATTTGCTATTATCCTCATTATAGCTTTATCTGGCATGAGGGATCAATATTTCTGAACATTACACTACTCCTGAACAGACAGAAGGACATATTGTTTATTTGGCTGCCTAGTGATTTCTGACAAAAGAAGCTATCAATTATATTATGATATGAAAACCAGTGCCAACTAAAAGGACTCCTAACAGAGCACCACAATGTGGTTACTTATGAGCTGATTATTCAGGAGCAAACAAAATATTAAACCTAAAGAATATTTAATCTGAGGCTAGCTCTGCTTCTTTTAACCTTGCTGGCTTGCTTGTCACTGACTTCAAATATTCATTTATGAGGTGGTGCAGGATTCCCCACAATGTACTTGATTCCAGCTGCCAACAGTTAAAGCCTTTGGTGAAAATTACCCATTTAAGCAAATACAAGCGCAAGGCAGGAGATGCAATTACATTACTTTCCTATAGTTAGTTATGTTCTTGCCCCGTGTGTCCATTATTGTCCAGAAGATTTTGCAAGCCCCATTACCCTAGATCCTTTAAAATTTGCCTGTGATGCAAGGTTAACTATCTCGACTGCATTAAATGTAATTTCAAACACCCTCATCACTATTACACATGCATCACTATTACAGACACTCAACTGTGCATCTATAGTTGAAAGTAAGTTTGGCTTTACAGCAAATATCAGGTGCAGAAATCTGATCCGAGTCCAAAAGTGTGATCATCTGGATCATACTGGGATCATCTGGATCAGGAGTAGACACCACAGTTCATTAAAATGAAAGGATGTTTTGCAAATATATGCTTTTCCCTACTGCCCCATCCCTTGCAATGAAAACCATGTTCACTCACCAGCTGAGATAGAGAGAATATTCTGAAGTGACTTGAAAAAGAAACCTTAATGTACATAAGGCAAAAGAAAAAAGACAGGATGAAACAGCCTAATACATGTGATATCCTTTTAGGAGTGAGACCATCTGTACTGCAATACTTCCCTCAATATTAAGTCCTTCTTCTGCATCTCTTGTGACATTTGAAGATCTTTTAATACATTTATGATATATAATGAGCTGCATTTCATGCATTCTAAAATATGTTGCAAAGGCTAATTAAGGCTTCCTACATAGGGAAAAAGTGTAAATTTTAATTAAGACATCTATCTTTAGAGTATAGAAATTGCATGAGGAGTCAATACAATGAACATAATCTGTTTTGTTTCCTAGCCTGAAACTATTATTCACTCAAAATGGGACAGATAGAATCACAGAAAACCCTCATGATAGAGTAATAAATTACTTCTACTCTACAGAGGATGCTAAGCAATAAAAGCTTTTTAGATCATGATGAGGCACACTGAGTTTGAGATGGGAAAAGGCAGAGTATGAGCCTAAGGATAGAAAAAGGCTACAGCACTGTAAAGAAACCAAGGCATTTCTGAGTGGAACAGGAAGAAAACACAACCCAGTCTTTCCTGGTGGACTACACACCGTAGGAACATACAGGCTTTCCTGGAATACAAGAGACATTAAACCCTGCAGGCAAGTCCAGGCACAGGAGACAGGACAGATAAAATTATTTATACAACTTTTTGGGTTTGTTCCTAACTTTCCATTTTAAAATTAACTATCAAATTTTTCCTTGCAGTAAAACCTTTCCTAGAATTTTTAGATAGAGTCATACAATCCAGGTTAGAAGGATCACAGATAGGTTTTGGGAATCCTCAGTGTAAGGACAAATAAATCCACTTCACTTCAAAGCATAAATGTGCATTCTCAATCAGAAAAAGAATTAAACAACATAAGCATAAGATTCAGATGCTTTAACTTGATGCTTGATTCAAATGAACTAAACATGAACTCACTAACTTGGTTTACCAAATAGCTTGGAGGAAAGCTCCTGTTAAAGAAATATCAGAATCATTAGGTGGTGAACTTAATGCAGTAACATAGCTTTTCTTGTAAAAGCAATAGACACAGTTATTAGGCAAGGTTTCCTTACTCCTGGTATAAGCTTATTTTCCCCCCTCTATTAGCATCATACCAGAAATTTTTATCACATATTACCTATTGTGTCAGTCACACATAATTTAACACAAGCCTTCCTGTTTCTGTCTGAGAACTCTCTATTTGGCCAAGATTCTTACCAAGCTGGGCAGAAGAGTGGGCAAGGATCCACTGTTGTTTCGCTATAATTTTACAGCATAGAAGCAGATGCAATGCTGTACTTTACAACTGCTTTCCTTTACAGAACCTTTTGTTGGAACACATTTACAACTTTGGCTCAAACTGCCAGATTCTTTCTTTCAACAATCAAAGCATGCTGTTGGAAAGGTTAAAAAAAAACTGGTCAAGGGGTTTTTGAATTAAAAGTATAGACTTACAGTGCCTTGAAAGTTTACACTTTTTACACAGAAATAAAAATCAATGTTATTGAAGCATGCATAAATTTTTGAATGGATCTTCAAAGTAGACAACAAGGGTGCAGGGACATTTTAATACAAAGGCATTGCTCCTTGTAACACAGCAGAATTCAGCACAGCATGCTAGAAAAAGAGAAGAATCTTCCTAATTAAGTTATGACACACATTTTTCACAAATATTCTTTCTGCCACAATCACCATCATCAATGTTTATCTACACCACTTAAAAATATTTACCATGGGTTGTTTGCTGTTAGCCCTTATGTTATAAAAACAGAATAAATAAGCAGCTACAGAAATGCACAGGAGCAGCCTTCACTCCCATTCTTTTGTCAACACAGTGACAGCTACGCAGGTGCAGAAACCTCAGTGCAAATTATTACATCCACACGTCTTGGAATCACAGCAGGGGTTTTTGTTAAGGTGATAGCTGTTCAAAACATAGATTCCGGAAAACTTTTCTGTCATATTGCTTGTTTTAGACAGCAATTAACAGAGCTGCCAAACAAATTAGACTACGCATCCCTTGGATGAAGAAGCACAGACTTTGGGTTTTGCTGGCTTCTATTAAGGTTATTACAAACAAGAATATAAAAAACAAACAAAAAAAAAATCAGCCCACTTGCACGTTTCTCAACAATTGATTTTTCTTTGCTTGGGAACTACCAGGAGTACTCCAAACTACATAAATACAAATTTTTCTGTTGTGTTTTCTTGTCTAGTACTTCAGAGTTCCCCCTTCTCGGGGTATTTATGGAATAAGACAAAACACACATCAAGAGTGGCAAGACATGTTTGTTGGTGTCTAAAATAAACAAACACTCCCTGAAGCACCAAAATTCCATGCCTGTTTCTGCAGAGATCAGACAGATTTTACAGATCTGCTAATTGTTTCCACCAGGCCTTCACTTCTTGTTGCCACAGCCCCCTGCCCCTTTCCATCGACAAGAAGGTCATGGCGTGGATTTCATGTATTCCCTTTTTTTCCTGTCTCATATCTTAAGGACAGAAGAAGCAGAGCAGCTAGGACACTAAATAGAACAGCAAGAAGGTAAATGGAGCTACAGTACACAAAGAACAAAAAGAAGAGGGGGAAAAAAAACCTGGTGAACCACTTCTTCCTCTCCTTACCACTAAACTACACAAAGGTAATGACAAAAGTACTTGTTTATTACAACCTACATGCTGTACTGGAGGTAGGTGCTGCTGGAGAGCAGTCTCAAGATCTGGCAAAAATAGTCTAGACCAAGGGCATTAATAAATTCTAACTAAACTTTAGGACGATCTGGAATCAGAGAAAAAAAAAATCATCATCCACACTGTTATCTCACAGAGTCTCTATCCAACTATGTAAAATCTCTCCTGTTTCTCTTTCCCCAGGATGGTAATTAATGACTGCTTCAAGGTACAAAACCTGACAAACAACAAAGCCAAATAAATAACTTGCAACAAATGATGTAGCCAATTCACTCACAATGAAGACTTTATATATATATGTAAAATGAAGTAATTTTAACAGCAACGACATTTGCAGATGGGTGTCCTCCCTCATTTAGCTGTAACAATACATTCTGACTTTTTGATATTGTCAACAAATTTTCAGAACAGGTAGGTGAGTGCGGTATATTTTTATAGTTCTCTTTGGACTTCATGTCAAAGTTGAAAAAATAAACAAAAGGCTTACAACTACAAGTTTTAAGTTCCTATGTACAGCTGTTACTGCAATCTTTTTTATACATCATTACACATGTAAAACTCTAGATCTAGGTGCCACCAGCACATCTCTCATCTCTTCTTTCACCATTTTCACTGATGCTTTCATACTGAAACATTTCTGTTCTTTCTTTATACCACCAGTAACATTTCTATTGCATATTTGTATTGTCCTTTCACCTGAAACTTAGGCTAATGTAATTTCTGCTTCAACCATACAACTCTACTGACAATCAATGTCATTCTTTCCAGAGTAAACACTTGAAGGAAAAATAGTACGTCACAAGCTACCTAGAGATTTTCACTTCCTCAGAGTGTACTAAATCTAACTGTAGTTTTTAACAAAATAACCTCATTCAAGATCAACTTGGTAAACTATAATAAATGAAGGGCAGTAGTTAGCATACAAGAAGGCAGAGATGGTTTTCAGAGACCCTGAAAATACCCAGATGCTAAAAATTGACCCTACAGAAACCTCATGAAGTTTGACAAATTCAGAACCCTATATCTGGAAGCAACAGAACAGGCTGAAGAGTAGCACTGTAGAAAAAGACCCTGGTGACTTGGACAAAAAGTTGAGCATGGGTCTATACATGGCTTTGCAGCAAGGACAGTCATACTCAACTCCCTTAGGAAGAACATCCCCAGCCAATGGAATTCCTCCCCACTCAGACTGTGTTTGGAGCACTGTGCCCACACCTGGAGTTTCAGTCAAGGAAATCTTTGGTGTTCTGTAGCAGGTCCAGGGCACACCCTAGTGGAAAGCATCCATGAAGATGCTTGGAGTCAGCCTCCTCTCAGAAGTGCACAAACTGTGACATGGAAAATTCCAATGAGGATTCAGGTAAAAGCTTTTTAACCATAAGACTACTCAAAAATTGAACAAGAACCCAAAGCAGCAGTGTTATTTCCATCCCTGGAGATGCTCAGCATTCAACTGGAGAGAGCATCAAATGACCCAATAAAATTTGACTCTGATTGGTGCTTTCCAGCTTAAATTATCCTATTAATACTAAGGAAATCTCTAAAATCAAATCACTCTCTGTAGTCTTATTCATATGAATGAAATCTGATGTGAGAATACAGGTAGAAAGCTAAAAACAGCAATTATATTGTAGTGGGAGAAAAAAAAAAATCAAGTTACTTAATTTGTGTCAAACACATCTGGATGCATGACCATCCTACTTTTGATGTCATTTAGCAATTTTCCTGATATTTTCCAAAGTCTACATTTTAGTTTCAACTATCTTCTTCCACACGCCTACAAGGTGTTTTCCTTCTAATGAAACAGAGGGGAAAAAAGTTTCACTTAATGAAATCTTCAAACTTACATTCAAGTTCCAGGGGAGAAAAATGCAACAACTTCAGTTTTCCAACTACATCTAGTTTTAATTCTGGGGATGTATATGAGCATCCCTGTGCACCTGTGGCAGGTTCCAGGAGGGGAAGTAATTTTTATCTTACTACTATAGTCTCAAATCTGGCTTCTAAACATTGTCTTATTGGTATTGATAATTAATGTGAATTCTGACTAGTCACATATATGGCTAAAATGGCAAAAGTCCTCATTACAAGAATCTGGAACTGTAAATTTTCCCAGTAGGGCAACGTTACACATAGGCAATAGATTTCTGACTCTAATAATCTTGTTTTTTTCACACAGCATTGGGAAACAACCAACCCTGACTTCTCTGCTGTGTTTTGAATTTTTAATACCCTGAACTCTAGTTTAAGATAGAATAAGTACCTTCAGGGGCTATTTTAATTCACACAACTTGTACCAATTTTAATGGTAAATTGTTTTCCCTTGTTTTTGAACAACCAAATCAAGGGTGTAAATCAGACACTTCATATCTTTTCCTAGTCCGGAATGGAAGATTACCTCCCCCCACCCAAAACGAATGATTCCTCCTCTTATAAAGAGATACTTATGTTGCCAAGGAGGAAACCCAGATGACTAGATCTCAGATAACATCAAATGATCACACCTTCTCTGCATCGCCCTAGAGGGAGGACATGCAAGATAGTACTTGCCTAAATTAGTTTTGGGGCAGAAATTGGATACCATCTCTCTCACCAGCAACAAACAGTCCTGTACCATACCACAACCTCAGCAGAGCCCATTAATGAGAATGTTCCATGAGGGTTTTAATGTTTAGTTTTCCCTTATGTCTGAAGGAGTTAAATCCTACTGCAAATTTCTGATTTTCATCTAAATCACTCCATACTATTTTTCAATGTCATGACAGCCTCACACCACTATTCGAGTTACTGTTAGTAAATAGAAGCAAGAGTTAAAAATCACTAAACAGTCCTTTGATTCTTTAGAAAAAGTGTTTTCACTTATACACCAAAGCCTTAACTACACTGTATTTCAACATCCATCTATATCCACCCTACTTAACAACATAGAAGTAAAGCCAGGAGTGATATATCAATTTAACAAATATATCTAGTTTCTTAGTATTCAGATGAATACATAAACCTATATACAATAGATAATTCTAGCATGTGTTCTTTAGTCCAATTCTCCTAAAAGCTTTTCTAAGGCTTTGTGAATTTTACATGCATGAGATACTAGGCTGAGTAGTTACAATTGACATTGATAAGTAAGAGCAGTGTCAAAAGTCCTTTTCCTTTTCTTTTCAGTTTTGCTGCTGTGAAAACTGAAATTTACACAAAATCAACACAAGGTGTGATGTACCATCAACAACATCCAGCAAATACTTGTTATTGCTCCTGTTTTTCTGGTTCTATACAGCAAAATCTAATCTTTATTAGATACCTACTCTGGGACTATTCAATTGATTGGGAATATCTTTACTCAAATAAGCACAAAAAATGTGGGAAAATTTGTAAAGCCTTAAAAAAGTTAAGATGAAAAAGCAAAGTTAAAATGCTTGAAGTCCTACAGAAGAACTTTAAAAAATACTGAAGTAAATGACATGTCTTCTTGTCACCGAAGTTCACTGAATTTGGGAGCCTCTTTCCCACCCTTTGAAAAAGCCAAATGTGAGGTCCCCTACAAAGGCACTCAACTTTCAGAAAAAATGAACAGCTTTCATAAAATGAAAACAGCTGCTGTTCACTTTTGAAATACTTTCTCAAGTTAAAAAAATTGACTAAGGCCTAAATGAGGATTCTTTCTCATTTTATGAGGAACACAAATGCCATTACCTGTATGCTGCCCACATGTATTTGGAACAGATTTAAGAATAGTGGGAAAACTTTATTTGAAATCATGTGGAGATCAGATTTATCTTTTACAAATTAGGTACATATCCTCTACCTCTATATTTTAACAGAGCTAAAAACTGTATTTCAAAATGACACCTGAAAGCAGACAAAAGGGAGCAGAAATAAGGAAATATCAGGTTTCTTGTCCCTAATCCTTCCCCATATCATTTTTTCTGATATATGGGTGATTTTTCATCTGTCATTGCTGTGTTCTGGCTGTAAGGCTCTATCAAGGGCTGCCATCCAACTCTCTAAGCAAAGGTCATCAGTGGCAGGGATTGGGAAGTATTAGAGAGCTTACAAGGAGACAGAGATAATGACAAAAATCCAGTATTTTAAGCCCCCTGCCATACCCCTCCCACAAAATCCTCATAATGAACTTTCTGTGCTATGAGGGTTTGGGGTTTTTTTAATCAACACTCTGTTGTAAATTTCACTGAAAATATATTATACATTTTGCTACATCTCTTCATAACCTGGTTCAACCTTTTGGATTTTAGCTACCAGCGCACAGAACAGATTAAAGAATAAGCAAGCCCCAATCTCTAAAACAATCCTTATACAGGGCACCTGATGTACAAACATGCCTTAGCCTCAGAATGGAAAATCAGGTCAATAGTGAATTATGGTTTAACCTATTAGCATCCCAACACACCTAATAACCAACAGAGTACCCAATCAGCCTGCAACCATATGTGTAGATCAGAAGTTAAAACAGTTTTTCACAGTGCATTACAACAAGAATGCCTAAGAGCTTTGCAATAGGAATAAAGGTGAGGCAAAAGAAACTGATGGGGCAGATGCCAAATTATAAGCTTGAAACCTCCAAAATTCAAAGCGTTAGAAGAGAAACCACAGCAGCATTTGATGAGTTACTTGGTCGACTCAACAATAACAATAATTATTGTGGAAATTATTCAGGTGACATGCAGTTAATTTGGCTTGCTTCCCACCTGTAGTGTATTAGCTCCCTGATGTAAGGCTCTAGAGTTATTATACTAATGATAAATAATACAATTATTAAATTAGTGATGAATAATTTTGCATATGGTTATACAGGCTATTATCAAGGTGAATTAATAAAAGAAATAAGCAAAATTTGCATCTTGGTGATTTTCTTGGGAAAAACAGATTAATCACTCTGGTGAAAATAATAGTGATGGGCAGTGAGAGTACAGAGCTGGAGCCTCCAAAATCCAAACAGCAGCCTGGACCACCAACTGAAAAGAGGCTCTGGACCATCAGTATGAACCAGAGGGCCAATCCAGATTCCACATCCAGCCATTGGCAACAAGAGAACATCACACACTCACAAAGTGTGAAAGACAGATATGGACCAGGTTGGATTGCTTTCTGTTTTTTTTCTTGGAAGACATTCTCAATCTCAGTCACTTCCTCACCAGAGCTTGTGCCAAGGAGAGTTAACAAGCAAGAAAAAATACTTCTCCAGCCACTTCAAATCACATCCTTAAAGAGGAAGGCAATTCATTTTCAAATCCATCTTAACCTTATCTCAGATTGCTTTTATCAAAGTGCCTTAAGTGAAACCATATTGTTATTTATATAGCAAAATTAGACATGTTATGAATGTTTTATCCATCCAAAACTCAAAACTTTAACACAAACTTTTGCCCTTTTTGAAGTTAATGCTACATTTTCTGCACTTGTAATTGATGTCCTTAATGTAATCATGAAGCCCCAAAATAATTTCTCCTGTCAAAATATTGAAAGGTGTCTTCATCTTAGCCATTCTGCCATATGTCTGCAGCATAATCCCATGCCAGGCTATAATCAGTAAGAAGAAAAGCAAAATTGCGGCTATCAATGTTCCTGCATATCTTATCAGGTAGAAGCTGGCACAGAATACTGCACAGGAATTTTTCACTCCTTATTTTCCATCTATCTCCCTCTCTACAAAGCAGGCTTCCCATGGCATAACAAAAAGTGTGATTGAAAACATTTACTTTGGTCGTAATTCTCAGTTTCTCCTTCAGTGTGACCACATGCCAAGGACTTTGGGGTATACTTGATTTAGTCTCTGCAGTAATATTCAAATTAAGGACTCCCCATAGAGAAGAAAAATATTTCCTGAACAACCAGCCTCATAATTATACTGTTTGCAATTTTCGTATTTTGTTTCCATCAATATATTAGTATTAACTTTGCTAAGAAGTGTTCATAAAAATCTTTATTACTTTGCTTACAAAGAAAAGACTTTAAGATTGTGCTAAATCTTCTTTAAGTAAAATTTGGCATTTACAAATATGTACTGTATCAGTCCATCACCTCCTGTTCCACTGATTTAGTCCTAAAACTAATTACAACAATATGAATGGCAACGTTAACCTACCAACTACGTTGATTTAGTGATGTAAATTATAAACTACCCCTGTAATGCACTAGATGTTACTTAATCTGCTATCCCACATGAGATCCTCAGTGTGTTTCTGCCTAAAGCAGCCAATTGTACCGCCACATTTCCTGAAACAGCCAAAGTAGAGCTGTACAGCTGACTCTGCTAGACAAAAGGAATATGAACAGAAATGTAATAAGGTCAACTGAAGGTGCAACAAATTACTCATCAAACTTTTTTTTTGTGTTGATCGTAGTTCAAGGCTATTTTAAATTCAATTTGAAAAATGCAGGAAAATAAAGAGGAGAAAATGAGACTATTAGGTTGAAAAGACAAAAGAGCAGAAAGAAAATCCTCAGGTCTAATACTTGAGATGTTACTGAACAGTTGCTCAACAGTAGCACTGGGAACAGAGTGTAGAGTTTGTGTTCCAAGAGTCAGCAAAACTCCAGCACAAGCAAATCGTGCTGCCTCTTCAGGCAGTTCAAAATCAGCTTATTGAGTGACAGCAGTGACTACATGGGCTCACCGATATCTTACTGCATTATTGAAAGCTAGGAAAAACTCTAGATCAGAGAATCAGAGATTTGCTTGAAATGAAAGCAAATTATTTACCCAATGATAATTTAACTGACCTGGAGCTTTTAATTACAAATATTTTCTTTAATTCAATCCAAATAAATATTTCCATTTGCACAAAGTTATGTAAGTCACCATAGTGTAAACAGCATCTAAACCAATGAGAAAAAAAATGTCTTGTTAAATCAAAGCAACAGTTTAATACTTTAATAAATTGTAAAATAACAAGACTATGAAGAAACACTAGTGACCTTAGGGAACCTCTTTATGGATGCTGTTATTCTAATCTATTATTCCACCAGCTCTACCTTATTATTCTACTAATGGTAATTCCAGCAAAGGGATAAAAGACATGACAAGTGTCACCTGTTTTTTTCATATCCACTGTGCAATACTCACCTTTCTCCCAAAATCAGCTTGCTCATACAGGGCTCTGTTTCAATAAGACCAAGAGATACTTACAGATATTTCAAAGAATTTACCCAGGGGTTAGACACAGTACACCTCAGAAAGTATGAGTGCAGTGTAATTCTCAGGGGAGCACAGAGCAGGGACCTAACCCTGAAGAGAAAATTTCATTACAGGACATTTCTTCCTTTCTGCTGTGGAAGGGAAATAGAAGTTTATAGTTTAAAATTAACACAGAATGCATTTTCACATTGAGCATCTCTTCTTGCTTCCAGATTAAAAACACAGATTCTAGATTCACAGATTTTCCTGCTCTTAAGATCAATTACCTTTCATGCTGCAGCCAGCTCTTACATTTGTCATTTTCATACATTTCTCACAGTCATTTTTGTTAGAAGAAAACAAATTCATGCAAATGTCTTCAACATTAGCATTAGAAGTTTTAGACAGGTTATGTTAGGCTGAAGTTATTCACATTGATATCTTAAGTTGGTTCTTCGGGGGAAGAGAATTATTAGAGAGATGATCTGGTCCTGGCTTCCAGAAACACACTATGCAACAACTCGAGTTCTCATTTATGACACTAAAAACCTATAATTAATTGTTTCAAGTCAAGAGAGACTGTAGCTGTTGATTCTTGGGCCTTTAACCCCAAAGTCTAAGAGAAAATAAATATTTATTTACAGATTTATGTCTCAAATTCACCTAACACCTGCAAACAACAAGAAGGGTGCCTTATTCTATCCATCAAGTGTGGTGACAGATTAATAGGAAAAGATATAATGTGAACAAAATACCAAAAATAAATCAGTAGTGTCAAAAACTGTGATTGGCTTCTCAAGTGTATTTTTGCTTCCACAAAGTGACAACATGAGCGTGTCGCAAAATATTTTGTGTGTAGAGAAGCCAGAAGGACACTTGTACCTAATGCTCAGTGCTCATAAAGGATGAAAATGTCCTCAATTACAGAATATATCAGAATGCCTAAAGGACACATCAAAGAAGAGGTAATAGGGAAAATCACATGAAATGTTGTAGACAGCCAGCTGCAGGGGGTAGGAGAGCCTGGAAGCACAGATACGACGCCAGACTGTGGATTTTATTGCACACTACCAGCGAATCCACATTTCAAAAATGAAAATATTTTTGTAGATTCGCTGGTACTGTGGAAACAATGGCACCAATGTTCTTCAGGGTGTACAGTGTCCACACAGCCACAAAGTTTGATACCTCTGATTTAACTTGGTGATTTAGCACTTGACCTACATCCCTCCAAAAAATACATCCTTTGAGTTTGGAAGGTTTACATTAAGCCCTTACATAACTACCACATGGTAAACATGACATTTTTCACACACTTTTTACAGATTTACTAAAAATTGCCAGAGTGGACTCACACTATCACAACTATGCATCTAAATACACCTCCAAATTAATATTGCATTAAAGTCGATATTAACTGGACACATTAAATTGAAAATATTTAAATTATTAATTTTAAAATAATTAAATAACTTTTAGTATCTCACATCTGTCTAAAAAAAAGTTTGCTGGATTTTAGATATGTTAGTCATGAAAATGTGTTGCTACTCTGCCTCTACAATGTTGTGTTACTTGCCACTGAAATTTTCCATGAAAGAGTACTTTCTTCCTCTATCAAGGCCATCTTATAAGTTATAATTTAAATATAAAGGATAGGATTATTCCAAAATAAAATGTAATCATCTGCAAATGAAGTTGAACAAAGACCTAGCATGTTTAAAGAGTTTCTGATGCTCCATTAAGACCACAAGGAACATAAAAATGGTCTGACAAAACACTAGTGTTCTAAAAAGGATTGTGTTTAAATTGATTTTCGGTCAAAATAATAAATTACTTTTCTTGTACATTCTAGGAAGACTACTGAATCTAAGAGCACATTATGTGATCTTGAGTAGGAAACTATACATTCTTGGAATGTGAAAGAATTGAATTCGTGCTTGAAGGGAGTTGGATATCATTATTAAAAAACTCTGAACAAAAATTATTTACTTTGGTTTTACATCCTTTTCTCCTCAATATTACGGTTATGCCAGATTGTGCTTTGAAATTACAGAATTTATGCAAACAACAGAGAATTACAGAAACAAAAGGACAAGATAGGATATAAGGAATAAATCATGTAAATGTCAAAGCTTTTTTTCATCCAGAAAGATTTCTGCTGTTTGTCCAGATTTTTGAGATCCTTCTCAGTGCCATTTCTGAATTTCTTACATATTATAAGGGATTTGTTCTCCCCAGATTGGTCCAAGACAGAAACAGAAAACTGCCACTTGACCAGATGATAAAAATAATACCAAAAATCACTCAAAAACACTTTGGGCAACACTAGAAATTGAATCTACATTCATATGTACACATTTCATATGTACTTCATTTATCAAGTCAGTTTTTCTTCATAGTAACAATGGATGTGGCAGCAGTGATGTAATAATCAACACTTAACATGAATTAAGGCTCAGTAATAGGAAATGAATGGCCTCAGAAAAGGTCAAATCTATTTCCAGCCAAGCACTTGAATCACCACCAGAACTGGAAACAAACTCCATGAGAACGTGCATTTATGATATGGAAAAATGTTGACAAGATAGCTGCATTTATGCATTTTTTTAGAATTACCAAACTCAAAAAAAACCCCACAAAACCACAAAAAAAAAAAAAAAAACAAACAAAAAAAATTAAAAAAAAAAAAAAAAAACACAAAACCACAAAAAAACCACAAAGGAATACATACAGCAAACCCCCCATTTTGCTGCTATTTGAAATAGAGACTTAGCCCAAAAGAAGGCAAGAAGATGGAAGTAGCAGCCACATTTGCATGTTCTATCAATGATAGATTTCTACTGTTGAAAACTGGGGAAACTGAGAAGATGAGCCCTGAAGGTGATGCACTCTGTAGCTATGCCCCATATTTTTGTGCTAGCTTGCATGTTTAAAATGCCTATAATCCTGAAGTTCTAACAGCAAAAAAGGAGTTCAAGAATGAAAGCTTGCTTATACTATTGCCTTTGTGAATTGCAGCCACGGCTGCTTTTGAGAAATATCCTTTTAACCTTGAAGAGGATTGATGTCTTCATGCAGTGAAGTATGGGGATATATGCTCAGTAGTTATGAGCAATCACTTCACCTTGCAGGCTACAGCTATCTGTAGAGATCTATGCAGTTGCAGGATGTAGTTAATCACTGCATAGTTTGGCCATCGGCTGGATTTATAACCACTGTTCTAACAGTGCAGTTGAATCCTGTTTTCATGTTTGGGGAAGTTGCATCACAGCTGTGACCCAATTAGAAGTTCCAGGAAGAAAAAAAATCTGATTATGTTTTCTTAACATGATAATGGAATTCTGATATCATGAGAAATTTTGTTGCATGCAATATTAATCCAAATAACAGTCAGAAAATGCTACTGTAAGATTAAAGAAACCCCTGACAAACTCTACTATACCCATGACTCAGATGTAAAATATCAGGCTACCTTTCCATCCAGCAATGACCCAAATTACTCAAAATGTCATTCTGACTCCTTTTTACACAGCTTCTTACTTTTGCATGCCACCTAATAATGAGCTATTCAGGACAGCAAGGAGGTAGCTCAAGGAATGTATTGCAGGAAGAATACAGATGTCACTAGCAATGAAAAAGTAACAGAAATTATATTAGTGCTCTAAGATGGATAACGTCTATTTTAGCCTTTATTCACTACATCAAATCCTGAAGTCCTCAAGTTTTTCAGCTATTGATCTTGAAAAACAAAATTAAAACTACTAACAGCAAGCCCCCTCTTCCCCAAAAAGCAAACAACCAAGCCCAAACCCTAACACAAAATAACACTCCAATAACCACCTTAAATTTTCTGTATAATCAATAGAGAGGGTTAAGTTAGTTCATGTTCTGATATGTTAGTTCATGTTCTGTTTATTAAAAACTGATACAATTTTTTTATTGGGTAAGTAGAAGAGGAAGACTCCTTCCTCTTCTACCTACCCAATAAAAAATACAAGTTATGGATTGAGTTGCCTTTGTCCCCTATTTTTTACTGATTTATTCAGCATTCTTAAAGCTTTCTGTCACATCTCAGAAGGGGTTGACACATATTTGGAATTTCCTGGGTATATTTTGCCTTCCCACTTGGATATTTTTACTCCATACATTACATGTGTTCAACATATCTCACGTATTTGAGACACATTATCACTGTTCACTGTAAAAATATGAATGTTTATTTATTTCCAGCCAAGAAATCCCAAAGAACAAGATGCCATCATAGGGAATTAGGAATGGGCTGACATTTTCCTTGCTACAAAGCGCCATATTTACAGAGCAACATATTACACTTTACCTCAAAATAACACAAACAGACAACTGAGCCATTTGTGCCAAGCAATTCTCCAGCTGAGTAGAGTTGGAGAGAGTGAAGACAACCATGTAAATCTCTACCCAGAAAGCCTTCAGAGAGGAGCACAAGTATAGGTTGCCCTGATTGCTAAGGTTCCAAATAGCAAGACACAATGAGGTGAGTGAAATGGACAGGTTGGAAAGAACGTACTTAATAAAGTCAGTTCAATAATGCTCAAGAGTAGTCTGTGTCCATATGTATGTGTTTGTCTGTCTACACATGGTGTATGATCCTCTCTGCTGTGAAAGAAGTAATATCTCCACCAGCCCTAGGGAAGATCAGTCAAAGAATAAGGGAAAAACAATCACTTTTCTCCAGTATAGATGGCATCATCGGCTTGAAGGAAGGCAATATTTTTGTCATCACCTCAGCAGAATCCAAATTTTCTCTGACTCTCTGTATGGTCAGTGATTGCCTTAATGTCAGTCTCAAAGAGCAGAAGGGAAGCTGCAGAACTGTTGAAAATACATGAGCCAGAGACAGGGACCAAATGAATGAGTGCTATGTATAAGGCATGAGATTTGACAGATCTGTAGACACTGCTGCTAAATGATTCACAACCCTAAGAGAACCAAACTGATAACTTCAGCAGTCTTTCTGAGAAATACTACTTTTGTTAGCCAAATTTCAAGAATTTCTAAAGCCTTCCTAAAGAAAATGAGTGGAGTTCCTCAAGACCAAGCAATAGTGAAAGCAACACAAGGAGCACTTTTGGATTAGGAAGGTAAAAAACAAATTTAAAAGTAAAATCTTTAACATGACAGATTTAAATCCACTTAGCCAATAACCAGAAGGCAATAATAAACATGAACAGAAAAACATAAATAAAAAAGCTCCATCCCTATGGCTCTTTGGGTTTAGGCTTAATAAAACTGAGATGACAGCAGAACGGAACAGTTACTCATTGCTAAAGGCAAAGATACGTATGTTAAAACAACAGTCAAAATGCCATCACCTAAAACATGTCAAAAACAATGTTCCTCAGCAACTGGCTTTATAATCCACTCTACTGAAAGGAGTTTCTCTGAGTGCAGCAATGCATAAAACATCTCCTAAATTCTGAGCTAGCATGACAGCTTTGTTACCACAGGCAGTATTCGCCTGCATATGAGGGTAAGGGCTGTAGATACTGAAACACGTCGTTCTTTAGATACCTGCTTTTGAAAGAGTCTTACAGTCATTTGTGGTCTCAAGGCAGAAAGGCTCATGAATATATTTGCCAATGTTAATAAAAGAAAAAAAGGAAAAAAGTATTTCCTACCATGTTTAAGTACTGTTACCTTTCCCTACAACAGAATATAAACATGTGAGAGTCCCAGCTAATATTGTGTTTACAAATGTGCATGGAAATATACATGCCTTTGAAATCCAGATTGCTTCTCCTTCCTTCAACATCACAAGCAGAAACCAAGCCTTAATTCAGCATTGGATTTGATGCATTTATATGCATTATTTATACTTGCTATTCCTGGGAATCGATACGTCACTCCTTCAGCCAACCAAACATCCAAATCACTTTCCAGTGCCACCTTCCTGCCATGATTCAGCTGACAAGATCACAGATGCATTCAAATTTAAGGGACTTCTGAGGTAAACACTTGCTTGAAGACATATGCAGAGAGCAGGGGAAATTATACTAATTGCACTCACAGCAACTACTTCTGCCCATCTACAACTTTAAAACAGTCAAACACTTTCATTTCTAATAAAAAAAAGAGAAAACAAGGCAAGAGAACAGAACAACAAGAATTAATTCCTAGAGTATAACTAAACCCATAAAATTTCATCATCTTTCCCTCTGGAGAAGCAAATGTTCATCCAGCTGGTTGCTTTGCCTTCACTGCAGTAACCACCATTCAGAATTTGACACAGAAGTGTTCTAGAGATAGCAAGGCCTGATTTCAGCAGCACTGATCTGGTGGAATCAGCTCGACTCAGCCATTTACCCATCAGTTTGCAAGCCATCCTCATGCCACCATTGCCAGTAGCAGCTTCCACCTGTTACGCCTTCATCCAAAGCTTCTCCGAACCTCACACATCTGAATTTCTTCTTTCTTTTCTAGACTGTTTCCTTTCCATGTTTAGATGGGTGGCCTACACTTTTTCATTTTTCCTTTTTGCTAGAAATGCATCTTAAATATGTCACCACATCTGGAGCAATGCAATAATATTGCAGGTCTGTTTGACAATCCTTTCACTGCATCTCCTCCTCTCCCCCAGATTCATCAACTGGATCTTCCACCACCACCCCTCTTCCAGCCTCCTTGGGAGGGCTAAAGATGGATTTTGCTTTTTGCTCCATCAGCTTGGTTCCAAGTCTTTCAGCCATTGCTCTTAAAATATTGATCCTTCTTTTTGTTACCCAGGGTTTCCACGTGAAGGAGACCAGTGTGCTGCAGAGAAATCATCTGGTTCAACAAACCATATGCATTTGCACTTACACCCAGATTCCTAAATATTTTTTCTAGAACAAAAAGTCTATTTTTATTAGGTATGAACAGACTAATGCCTGCCTAGCCCATGATGCACTTGGAATTCTTCTTTCACCCACTCAGTCTGTATTTTTCACATTTTTCAAAATACAATAGGTATACAAAAGTGTCTCCAAGGATTCAGATAACTTGTTAAAACAGTGACACCTGTTTCTATCAATAATATGATAATTCCTGTTTTATTGAGGAAAGAAATACTTTAAAGTTCTATTGCAAAAGGCAATAACATTGTGAAAGGTAAAGCAGCAGCACTGTACAATCTGTAAAAACATTTAGGAGCGGTATACCATGTTCTTTTGCATAATAGAATTCCTGTTCAGTATAAGGAAAAAACAGCTATTCCTGTCAACTTTTATCATTCATCAGTATTTCTCAGTTATAACATAAACAGGCAGTTTCCCAGTTAAACATAAACAGCAAGATTTCTAATTGAGAAAATTGTGTATTAATAACCACTCATTACATACTTCCAAGGCAAGAGTAAATATTTTGGCTTAAGTTCCTGAAACAGAGAGATGGGGTAGAGTAAACACTGGAGGAAAAAAAACAGCCAAAACCAAAAATTTAAGACAAAAAGGAAGGTTTGAGAGGGGAAGAAAGGATAAGATCATTGCTACCTAAACTGCCATAAAAAACAAGCCAACTTTTGCAGTTGTTGACCCTGCAATGATATGGAATAGCCAGTTTGGTAAACATTCTTTGATATTGTCCATCAGAGTCTCAAAGGAAAAATCTGCATGGATATTTCAATCTCCCTTTTTTTTCCTCTTAAACTTGTCAGTGAAGAAAGATCTCATGTTTTTAGCCACCATCAACACAAAAACAAAATTTAATTCATCCAACTCATTTCTAGGAAATGCAATCTTGAGAACAAATGCTCCTTCTCTTCCATACCTGCACATTTATCCCTGGTGACAGCAACAGAAAAAAAAACATATTTGAGCACATTTACATAGGCAAAGATAAATTGTTTAGTAAGCAAAGTTAAATGTTGACTAATATGCAAAATTGCCTTGTCTGAATCACATACAAAAGCCATTTAAAAAACTGAAAATGCAAATTATGGCTAGGTTTCCACATTTAAGCACAAACAGGAGCACTGGCTAACTGTGCATATACATATTTATCTTTTATTCAACCATGGCATACTTGGTAACAAGGACTACAGTAGAACTGTACCTTGCTCACTGAAGTTATGAGTAACACAAGATAGCAAATTGGTAAGTCGAAAAAGACAGCAAAAATTGGTGTGTGGGTTTTGGTTTTTTTTACAGCTATGTGAAGGAAGCACCAAACAGATTTATTTGCTAATAAATAAATGATTTACTGATGGGAGGAAAAAGAGTGTTGACTTAAAGAACATTACTAACAGGAGTCATTCCTTTTTCATTAGACAATGGCAGAATTTCAAACCTTTAGTCTTGCACAAAGTCCAGGACTCAAACCTGTTCCCAAAATTCTTTATTCCAAATAGAAAATTGTTCCACTATATTTCAAACTTCATAAAAATGGAAATTTAAAAATCCCAATTTGATATGTACTTTTTTCAATAAAAAAGTACAATAACCTGAGATGTTAAAAAAATATGTTTTTTTTAAAAAAGTACCATAACTTGAGATGCTAAAAAATATTTTTTTTAATATAGGGACATAAAAATTCATTGTTACAAATTTGCAGGACAAAATAAGGACAGTTTTACATTTCCCCAGCTGGAGAACTACAAGCAAAATACAAGTATGAATCTGTGAAAGGTTGACACATGTTTCCCATTTTCTACTTCAATTTAAGACAAACTTTCTGCACAAAGCTCTATCCACCAGCTTCTTATTTCACTTTTCATCCCCATATATAAACCAGCATCCTTGGCCTTACTGGTTAGGTCCTGTCCAATTTTCTAAGCCAGTGGTCTGGAACAGGGAGCTGGATCCTTACGTACTCTGTAAAAACTTCCTAACTAATAGGTGAATCAAGTAATAGTAACTCATTAAGTGAGTTAATCCCACACCTTATAGAAATCTATTAGAAGAACCCTGTAAATTATGTTGCTATGTAAATTAATATATATCATCCTGAGCTTAATCCTTATCAACTGATAAACAGGAATATGGGCCCTGGAGTTTGGAGCAACACTGTTCCAGTGATCATGCAGGACTAAACGCTCTTCACAGCTCTCTAGATTTAATATGAGGATTAAATCTAAATAAACAATTTAATCTGAGAAGCATGCACAATGTATGTTTCATGTACACTTCAAGAATTAAGCATTTAAAACATTACAGACAAATACTTCTGTTTCCCAGTAGCTGGAGTACTTTTATCCAATAGCCCAGTGGCTAAATCACTTTTTCAGGAAAACAACTGAACAATGTTGTCTCCTCAGCCTGAGGAGGCTGAAATACACATATTTCCCTGCAGAAAGTACATCTCTGGCATATAACAGGGTGTCTGGTGTGACATAATTCACCTTCCCACTAAAGCCACACCACCGAGCAAACCATGATTTGTGACTTACTAGACCAGAAAGAGGACTGATTCATTGCATGACTCTGACCCTCTCCCCTGGGGATAAAGATGTTCTCTTGGGAGAATACCTCAGCCTCTTCATCCAGGCTTTCTGCACAACCTCATTCAAATAAACGAGCATATGACAGTCTGCTGTCAACATATACTTGATCTTACTTAGGTCTGTATGAGGCCAAGAGCTAACTAAGCTTGATTTTACCAGTCAAAAATATAAGCTGAGTCTGTGACACCATAGCTAATAATACAGTTACAAGAAAGAAAAATGAAGGATTCATAAGATGATACTGACCACTGAGCATTGAATGTAAAAGAATCCTCGCTAGTCTCATTCTCAGATCACAGTGCTTGTGGTAGATTGACCACAGCTAGCAGGTAAATCAGCCCCCAAGCAAAACAGGGGAGAGAACTGGAAGGTACAGTACATAGCAGATCAAGAAACAGACAGTTTCAATGAGTGATGAAAAAGAAAAGAAGAAAAACAGCCTCTCATTACCAGTGGACTCATGCCCAGCCAGAGTGATGCCCCAGCAACAGCTATCCTGGAAAAATCTCTCCCCCTCTTCCCACACCCCCCACCCAAACATACACATTTTATTGCTAAGCATAACACCATATGCCATGTGACATCCATTTGGTCAGCTGGGGTCAGCTGTCCAGCTCCATCCCCTCCTGGCATCTTACCCAGAGTTCTCACTGAAGTGGCAAAATGAGAAAAGAGAAAGCCTTGATGATGTGCAAGGACTGTTCATCAATAGTAAAAACATTGGTGTGTTAAAAACACTGGTTTGGTCACCAGCCTAGAATATAGCACTGTGTGGACAGTTTTTCTTCTTAATTTTTCTTTTCTGATGAAGAAAATCAGCCAAATTTTCCACCCTCACCTGAACCCAGAACATGCTGAATCAGCTCAGACTGTCTTCACACTCCTTCTAATTTCCAGGCCCCTATATTTGTCTTCTTTCACAAAACTAAATGCTCAAACATGCAGAAACACCTTAGCATCCTCAGCTCAGGAAACAGATTTGTCTCTCCCACTCATGAAGATTTGGATGTTTTGGAGCTGGCTTGAGATGCTGCATCCAGCTGCTATAAATCAAGATTTCCTTCTAGTCATTTCCCCTGTTATTCAGCCAGTACCCATGGGAGCACAGGGATGCCACAAGATGAGAAATACTAACACGGAAAAGCTGAAAGTGCATTAACACATCTGCTGCTATCACTGCAGCACATGGAGAGCAAATGAACTAAATTCTTCACTTTGGTATGGGTATAAATAGTCCATTGGGGGTAAAAAAAAAATGCATTACCTCTAAACAGAAGATTAATATGCTATAGGAAGACTATACTTTATGGGAGAGACAAGGATAGGTCTCATTCTGATGTAAATGAATATCTATAGAAAAATCACTCATTATCTCCAAACTTTGAGTATTTACATCTGGAGACAAACACTGCACCTTCCAACATCCAACTTATTTGTAGGGTGCCCCAAGACCTTGGTAAGTCGATCCTACAGCTGTAAAACATTACAAGTCATTTACACCATGACAAAATGTTCAACAGTTGCAGCTTAACAGCAGTGACTCAAATCTGTCAGCACAGGCTGCAGAACAAATGCTCACCCCGGCTCAGTTCCTTCAGTGGCATTTTGGTACTGCCACCAGGCTGCCAGCTGCTCTGGCTGGTGCTTCGTAGCACATAAGGAAGCCTTGCATGGGATCATCACAACCCAATGGGAGCAGGGACAGCCCTCCTTCCCTGGAAGAAGGAGCATTGTCACACTTCTGGGTCTCAGCTGATCTCTGCTTGCTCCACCAGCCCTAAGGGGTTTTTAAAACCAGAGGGAAAGGCACCCCAGCCTGTGACACAAGTTATTTACAGTGGGATTGTCCCATGGCTGCAGCCAGCCACAGACAAGCACGGCACAGATCTGCTGCTTGCTTCTCATTCCTGAGCAAGCTATGTCTGGATTAGATCTACAAGTGTACTCTATCTCCATAAAAAATAAGCCCCCTTTCACCTCTTGCCAAAGAGGAGAACCAGGAAGACTGAAGTTAGCATTAATTCTGGCACACATCTGCAGAAGAGACTTCTCCTTTCCACCTAGAAATCTTTCCTGCGTTTCAGTGTCTTTTTATAGCAGACATGACATAGACTGCAACCCACATGATGCTACTGTGGCATTCAAGTAAATTTGAATTTTTCAAGTAGGATTTCCTGCTACATGCCACCATGTATTTCAAAATATACTGGGGATGTTCTCATCACTCCTTGTTGCCCCCAACAGTAAAACCAAATTTTTCTTGTCAGAAATTTTCTTTCTATATTATAGAGCATATTGATTAAATATGTGATGTAGAAAATTAAATAAAAGTGAAATATAGATGGCTCTTTTCTAGAATGAAATGTTTCCAAAAGGCATTATTCTATGCTGATTTAACCTAGTTAGAAAGGCAAAAAGTTGCAAATTTACTTGACTGGTACCTCCTAAGCTATGTTAATAAAGACATTTTCATCATTACTTAGAGATGCATCTACAAACATAAGGTAGGATGCACAAAACACCCTCTCTGAGATGATACACTCCAAGCTGAGTGAAGTTTTATTAAAGGATTTTGGATTTTTCCAACTACAGAAGCAAGCTGGGTTTCTTAAGCACATGAATGCTACATACAACTGCCTAGATCTAACCCCCAACACACACTTGGGTTGGTTTTCTGTGCAAGGTGCCCAAATCTCTGCTGTACCCTTTACAAAGTGAATTCCAGCTGCCTGAACGCAGCACACAGGAGGAGAGGACACACAGGAGTGGTGCCCAGGCTGCAGAGGTGTTTGTGAGGAGAGCACGTCCCTCCTTTTACACTCCTCGCCCCAAAGTGGGAAGCAGAGCTGACTGTGCAACCACCATCCCCAGGGCCTGATTGTCCACTCCATTTCACATGTCATGGCTGTGCAGTGGAAATCAATGAAGTTATACAAGCAGAAAATTGGTGAAAGAGAGTGGCCCTCACCCCCTGAAGGGGTTTCAGTTCACTGGCGGGAGAAACAATCCTGGTACATACATTTGTCAATCTGGTCCCATCTATGTCAATTAAAAGTATTGCTTTTGACTTCAAGGGAGTCTAGTCACATTTGTGTACTGTTCAGAACATGCTCTGGAGAAAGGGAAAGCCCTTTTCAAGAGAAAGGCCTTTTTTCAGGTAGAGGTTAAAACCTGTATACACTAATGATGAATGGTATTTAAATAAAGTTAGCAATATTCTTTCCATTTGAAGATGCAAGGTATTCAAGTGTTCCACACAAAACAGCAGATTTCTGATCAATACTATTTTTTAAACGGCTACCTTTAATCCTCTACATCTGACAGAAATAAAGAGAAGATCTTTAATCTAGGGTTGAAAATTTATAGAGTTAAACTATAGGTTGTGTGCAAATTTATGCATTCTTTTAGAAAAATTCATAAATTCACATGAAAGAGAAGATGCCATGCAGTGAACTGCAGTTTAACAGCAGGGAGTAGGACCCAATGAAATGACAGCCACTGATCCACACAGTGACCTTTGCTTACAGTCTCACCAAAAAAATCACTGCTGATGTCTGTTACACGAAGGACAGAGAAATAACAGATACAACTCTAGGCAAGATGGCAACCTCTCCCTCCGCTTAAAGTTATTTTCAAGTTTTTCGCACTGATGCTATCAAAACCTTAATAGACTGTGGACTTTTCTTTCCATGCAAAATAGGAAATTACTATAACTTTAATAACAAAGATGATAATTAGTTAAGATGGTAATTATTTTTTCCCCTCTTGACTTAAAATACTCTTATGCTATGTGATCTATTGTAACATCAAAAACACACAGTGTGATTCACCCTAAAACAAAGAAGTTACACATGTCATTTTGTAAAAAAAAAAAAAGTGTACATAGAATAAAATTAAGTTTTGGATTATAAAAGGGTATGAAAAATTAGACAATAGGTAGAGCACACAAATGCAAGAACAACAACAAAAAAACCCCCACAACACACCGAGTGTTGCTCATTACATCATTATTTCAGGTTCTTCCTACAAGGAGAATCAGTCCTGCTAGAAGAAGTACATGGTGGGTTTTTATTCAGGGGAAAAAATCCTGTTACAACAGCTCTTTTAAGCATAGAAATATGCTAATTAGAATGTGTGCTAACCACACAAAGTCTCTCTTGAATTTCCAAAAATAACTATTTCACTGGCATGAAGAGAGTTTTAAATTTCATCTAAGTACTACAGCATTCTCATTTTGAAAATAAATCCTTCTGCGTCAAAACATAAGACTCCATTCTACCTTTGTGAAGTATTAGTGAATAGTTTTTCTGTGTATTAAACAAGAATTTGAAGTTATAAAAGTTCAGGGAATATTGTGTGGGTTTTTTACAATCACCTGTCATGGTTTAGGAATGGTATCCCCCAATTTAGTACTTCCACCAGAAAGAAAACAACAAACCACTCCCATCTCCTTCCCCTGGGACACAAAGGGCAGAGATGGCAGGTTGAAATAACTACTGGAAACAGGATGAAATAATCACAACATCTTTTTTAAAGATAAGAAAGGTTACTTCAATAAAAACTGAGTGTTCAGACCCCTGCCAGCCAAATTTGTATCCCCTATTAGCCATGTCCCGTCTGAAGCAAAGTTAGACTAGGATACAAAGCTTGAGAAGTTACAATAGCTTGGAATGTGAAGTGAATCACCTTTTTTTTAAAGTGTATATATATTTTGCAAGACTGCAGCATACTACAGGAATTCTCAGAAATAAACTTTAACAGCTAGTTAACCACAGAAGTTTATCCTTTCCAGGATGACAGAGCATCTGCTGAGCACAAGTAGCTTACAAAGACCATGATGAAAATAAAAATACTCCAGAATGCAATATGTGGAGAGAAGCCACATCCACTTAAGTTAGTATGTACTACTGATAGATTTTTTTTTTTTTTGTATACACTTGTTTGTGTACCAAATGCCTTCTGCTTCCCCTGACTGGAACATCAGCAGCACCCAGCCTGCATCCCAAAAGAGAGCTCAATGCAGGTCTGAGCACCCAAGTGAATTACTGTCTTCATCTAATGAAGCACAACCACTTTCACATCCTGCTTACAGGCACATTATGGTGATGCATAGACCTTGCTAAAGGCAGAATTATATAGCAACACTCTTTAAAGAGCCTCAAATGAAAATATAGGTCTTAGATAAAATTGGGCAGCTATTTCCTTGCAATTCTTCCACTAACTGATTCAACTACAGTTGACAGAGTTTTACTAAAATATTAAATCTCTGTATAAATCTTTATGCATTTCTCTCCATTTGGCTTCATAAATGAAAGAAAGACTTTGATTAAATGTAAGAAATAAATTACACAAGACAGCTTCTGGTCTCTCTCACACAGGAAGGATTACAAACAAGTTGTGTCTGAGCTTGCACTGTAACCTTCCACCTTTGAGCACCACCCCAGGGACCTGTTCATCAATATAACCACTGCCCTCCTCGGAGCACAACGGGAGATCAGGGCTCACATGCCACAGGCAGCCTTCTCCTGTGATCATTGAACTCAAAATGTTTTAGAGTGAGACATGAAAGAAGAAAGATGGATAAAAACCAGCCTGACTTCCTCAACATTCATGGGGAGACTCAGAAGCTGCATGCCATCAGAGCAAGGCAGGACTGCAATACAGATGCTGTAATGAAACTGCACAGTTGGTGGCAAAGTCTCAGCCTGATTTTTGATGGGAAAAAACCCACTCACTGGAAAAGAAAAAAACAGAGATGACCTGAGTTGGTGAAGTCTTATTTCTCTTCACATTTTTCCAGGCAATCTACTCTCACTCCTGATGCAATCCTATGAACTGAGAGGATAACAGGTTGTGTAGAATTCAGTGTCATTTTCAACAAGGGAAAGGGATTCAGATTTATCTTCACTGAAATTAAGTACAATTTGGCTTGTTAGGAATTCTGGAAAAGTAACAATGGCCTGCTGAAGTCCACTGTTTATGCTAGGAAATGCATCCTTGTCAGAGCTGGGACTTATTCAGGGGTGCACTGATTGCAGTTTATAGGAAGAGAATCAGCATGCACTGGCTCTGCGCTAACATGACAGAAAATCACCTTAAAAACTAAACTTCCTGACAACTCTTAGAACTTCTGAAAAAACTTTTCTAGCTACACTGTGGAAAAAAAAATTTGAAAACTATGAAGAAGTTTAGAACATGGAGTATTGCCAATATGCCTGACACTCTATGCAGCGGGTTCCAGCTTTTGGGAAGATAAATGCATTCCAGCTTCCTTCCACCATGGCAAGTAAAGCTGAGATTTTCACATATCCCTCTTTTTTCCTTTCCAAACAAAGCACTTCTATTCAAAACACTGATTAACACTCTCCTTTTCAACAATAAAAAAATCACTCTATCTGGAAGCATGCCAGTGTTTCATCCTGTAGATCTATCACCCATCTCATTCTTTGAGCTTCTTTGCTCTGAGGCATTTCAGAAGAAGCACTTGCATAAAAGCCTACCCCAGCATAATGATGCTGCCTCAATAAAAGGTAGGCAGGCAGCATCAGCACCTGGGCACCAAGGCTGCAGCAAGTCCCATACTCCCTTTGTAACAAGGAGCCCAGGTTGCAGAAGGTGATTTGACCAACTGATATTTTGAATGCCTGAAAATCCTATGGTGACAATTCCAAGAGCAGACCTACTTTATTAATATGCCATTACAAGAATTTTTATATTCTTTTTCTCTCCATGCAGCCTCACAATCACTTATCAATTGCACCACTCCAGGGGCACGGCCCAGTGCTGGCTCAGTGGGAATTAGTGCTGATTGCTCCACTGTAAATCACCTGTTAGCTTTTCTTTAAAAGGTTCTCACTTCAAATCCTGCTGTTTTATAGTTCAACTTAGGTCCTGCTGTTTTGTAATCAGATATAGCACACAGAAAGGTTTGGGTTTACCCCAGGATAAGTTTTACAGAACTGCATTTAAAACCAACATACAGTTTTATTGAAATCATTCATCCTGTAAGTTTTAGTCTGCTTGAGTGAAAAAGAACATAACATTTCTACAGTGATGAAATACAGGATCTTTTTCTATGCAGAAACAAAAGTTGTTCCAGAATAAAAAAAAACTCCATTTAAATGCTCATTTGATTTTTTTCCTCTTTGTAAATGTAGAGTACATCCCTTTTCTGGGGTTCAATACACATATCATACATTTTGTAAAAGTTAAGTATTACCCAAACCACCCACACACAGATTAACATTACTGAACAGCCTCACTTGGAGAGTGGAGGATTAACTTTGTTCAACAGGCACCAGATACTAGGATCTCATTTCAAGCCTGGCCTTCACTACAGAAAATTAGGAGCTGTGAAAAAAAAAAAAAAAAATCAGTGGGCTATTATCACATTTCACCCTATGTTCTTAGAGCCTTTTACCTAGTCCTTTTGTCATCAAAGACATTTTGATCCACAGCCTTCTCTAAGTCTGCTTAACACTTACCAAGGTCTGCCTGAGAAAGGTGCAGTGACTGCCTCTGCTGATCCACCCAGGCACAGCTGGGCCACAGAGCAGAGCTACAGCTGGCCCTGGGAGCCCCACACTCTATTGCTCTGTGCCTCTAGTGCTATCTAAATATCTGCCAAGAAAAAGCCATTTGAGGGAAATTTAAATGCCTTCTGCTATTTCTGGCACAGAGAAGGACTGTAAGGCATTGTTGCATCCATCTGCATTTTCAGCACTGAACAGCATGTTGTTTATTCCATGTCAAGCCTCAGATTTCCCCATATGAAAGGTAGGAAATACCTATGCAGCCACAGAGACCCTTTTAGATTGGAGAAAGTTAAAAAAAAAAAATCACAATAAGAACTCTGAGAGGAACCATGCTGGGTCACATCTCTTGACAGTTGTCTACAATAAGCTGATCACAGAGTGGCTGCCAGTCTGCTGACAGCAGGAGTTACCATAGCAAATTCTATAAAAATAAAGAAACAAAACAGCAATAATGGTAACACTGATAAATGCATTACCCTCCTAACATTACATTATGCCTATGGAATACTGAGGAACTTGATGAAGGCACGGTCACTGACAGAAAGATTTTCTATCTGAAATAAATGAATTAATTCATGAGATGCAACACAAATGGACATTGCTTTTGCTAACTTGTAAAACTTCATTAAATCTATGACTGTATTTCAGCTCTAACTTCTGAGTGACTACTTCTCACATGTTTTAACAGATTTTGCAAAACCTTATTTTCCAAAATCCTGAACCTCTACACAAAACATCAATATAGGGGCACTTACATTAAATTAGATTTCCTAGTCTCCAGTTAGTAGCTTGTACTCTAAGGATTCAAAATTAAGCTGACTATACATGTTTTAGTTTCCTGCCTAGGAAACTAGACAGAAATCCTTGGGCACTTTAATTACCCAATATCCTACTACTTGAATCAGGAGCTGCTACTTAACATACATTAAATTTACACATTTAGACATCACACACATGCCACACATGTTTAGTGCATATACACACAGAACATGTGCATGGAGTAAATGTCAGCTCAGTGCACAACCTACTCATAAAGAAATTACATTAATATATTTTACTGCTCCTTTACATTTATTAAGCCATATCCACAAAACTCCAGAGCCTAAACAGAACTAGTCTGGACCTCATCCAGAGATAGCTGAGCCAAAATTCATTCAACCACTTCACCCCTCTGTCTCTCCTCCCTTCATTGATATGGATTGATACATAAACAGGGAGGATGTATGCAAGCAAAGTGGCACATTACTAATTGCACCATCTTCATTAATATTGCATTATGTGTCTCTGTGCTGTAGAGAATTGACAATGCAAAAAGATGTCAAGAGCTTATCAAAATGTGCATATAAATATTTGGTCCAATTTTTAACATGAACATACTAGCAGCCTCTGCTGCAACAGCCCAAGCTGGAGAAAGGGTCGTTTATCAGCTCCTAACCAGGAACAAAAGGCAAATAGCCTTAATTTCCCAAACACTCAGAGGTACTTGCATCTTTCCTGTGCCCCCTGGATAATTAGGCATCACTGCAGAATAAGAAATCCTCACTGTGCTCCAGAGATACCTGTCTGTAAACAAAGCTCTTCCATTTGTAAAAAAAGTCTTAACAAGACAGATAAGGAGAGGTCTTTATCAGAGTCACACAGAACTTGAGGAAAATCACTGCATAAGGATCAGTCAAGAGGAACACATCTAGACAGGAAACACCAAAATAAATAGAAAGCCATCTTTTTGCCCAAGTGGAAGAGAAAGACTGCATCTTGTATTTGGTTTGCTTGTAACTGTTTAAAAACATCTAACTAAGCATCCAACCTCAGAGTAACAATAGTGTGTACCCACAATCAATGTGTATTTAAATGAAAACATTTCTGGACTGTTTTCACAAGGGCAAGAGATCAGGATTAAATAAAGAGGTATTGCAGCAACTTTCAGTGCTGCAGAGTCTGCAAAGGATCATTCATTTCAGCAAGTGCAGAATGCTAAGTTCCTCACCCATGTACTGATTAACACTTTTCATCTCCAAGCAAAGCTTTATGTTTTTAGCAACAAATAACTGCAAGCAGGACAAATACAAGGAGAGCATGCAAAATCTTTTTTGTTCTTTCCGTCTTCCTCTGCTTCTCTCAGAAACTAAGAATTTGGGCAGTTGAGCACTGGCAGAACATACACTGTTACAAGCAACATGCAAATCTGTGACCAGGCACAATAAATCAAATAAATAAACATACAACTAAGTAGAGTATTCTTCGTCCAAGTTTAACTCTGCAACTGTCTCAGAACCAGCTGCTTCGAGAACAGAAAAAAAGCTTTGCCAGAGTCAGGAATGGATTTTTTTCTGCCTGTACTTCAAGCATTTCTTTCACTTTGTGAGAAGACTCACTGAGTACTTCTTATACAGAACTGAGATCCCAGATGGCATCCGACTGTAATTTGGGTAATATTTTTGTCAGAACTACAGTTAATAATTTGAAATTAATAACTCATGAGACATATTGTCCTGAGAAACCTGCCAAGCTATCTTTTAATCTTGTAATTAAAGTTCAAACATTTTCTGTCATGTAAAAATCTATGCATTCTAAGAAATATTTCAGTCATTAGGGCATAATTTCATTCATTTACAGACAGCAGTATACTAATTGAAGTCAGCATGGAATTGGGAGGTCACCTAGTAGATTTTTTTGCTTCTTCTTCACTTATCTCTGATGGATTTCTTTTATGCTGCTAAGATGCAAATACAGACTCATGCAATTAAAGTTTCCTAAAGCCTATTTATTTTCACTGATTTTTCTTGGGAAAAAGTTAGCTTCCTTCATAGCAAGCCGTGTAAATCTGTTCTCTGCATTTGAAGGTGAAACGGTGTTTGTACCACACCAATCTCCCATACACTCAGAGGCCAGCAGGTCAGAGGTGGGCAAAAGGCTGGAAGCGGACACAGCTAGGACAGCTGCCTCCACTGACTAAACAGACATTCCATTCCATACCATGCCATGCATAGCAATAAAATCTCAAGAAATGAATGGGGTGTGGGGATGTTCATGACGGCATTTGTCTTCCCAAGAAATCATTACACGTATTTGATAGGAGAGGGAGAGATGATTAGAGCAGGAGTTTTGCTGTAGGCTGGGGTCAGCCCACCACATCATTCTTTCTGAATATTCTCTGTAGCTATTATTTATCTTGCCTCCTGTACATTCCACTCACCGCATTCAAAGCGCAACTTAAGTGATCCAGCTAGAGCAACACCCTAAATATCTTCCTCAGTAAAAATAGGCCACCTCTTCTTCCAAATTGACCTTGGTAATCATGCAAAGTCATCAAAATCTCAAAACTAAGCAAATAATCCAGAACACGATGATATAGAGTCATAAAATATTTTGTGTTGGAAGGGTGAGCCACAAGGAGTATCAAAGTCCAGCTCCTGACCCTGCACAGGACAGCCCCAAAAATTACACCACATGCCTGAGAGTATTGTCCAAACTCTCCTTGAGCTCTGTCAAGGTTGGTGATGTGACCACTTCCCTGAGGAGTCTGTTCCAATGCCCAACCACCCTCTGGGTGAAAAAAAATTTCCTAGTAGCCAACTTAAATGTCCCCTGACACAGCTTCAGGCAATTCCTTCAGTTCCCATCTCTGGTCACCACAGAGAGGAGATCAGTCCTGCCCCTCTGCTATCCCCATGAGGGAGCTGTAGACCACTTTATCTATAAATATAGATAAAATGTTTTTCAAATATTGAGCTTTGAGTGGTTTTATTTTTAAACAAAAACTACATGAGAAAAATCATGCATTTCTATTGAGGGTACCAATATCACCTAGCAATTTTGGTGCAAATGGATCAAATTCTCCTGCCGATCACCAATAGATTAATATTTACTAGAAGAAAAATTACTGAACAATTTCAGTGGCATTAAACAATTTGAAGGACTATTGGAGAATGTTCTCCTACATAGACAAGACTTTCACAGTACAACTGTTTAATATTCTAGAAATACCCGTGCACTGATAATTCTGTTTAAACATTTACACAAGTGAGGACCTTGATCCATCAGAGCACAACACATTTGGAAACAAAGCCTCTCACATGATAATAGTCTGCTTCTGCCCTACATCCCTCTGGCACAGGAGCAACAGCTTTTTTTGACAAGGCACCCCAGTAACTAGGCAAGATCTTGAATCCCAGTGTCCAGCCTTGCAATTTTGATAAGCAGACTAAGGAGGGAGCAACCAATTTCCATTTGTACACAAGAAAATAGGCTGAAGTGAGAAGAATGTTCATAACTAAGCAGAATGTGCCAAATATTGAGCTATCATTAATTGAAGGCAAATCTTCAAATGTTTTTAAATGCCAAGCCTTGCCCCTTAATAGCTGCAAGTAAGCCATTTTCTCCCAGTTCCACAACAAACCCCAATACCAGTGAAAAATCAATATATGTGTGTTTCAGTAGCCAAATACTCACAGAAAGCAGTAGTATTATTATAAAGTCCTTGTGCAAAGCAAATAAGTGGGTGTGAAACGATTTAGCCACCAAACGTGCAACTATCATTGAGGAAAACTGACAGCACAGGAAATGTTTCTTGAAATTGAAGTGAGGTACAGAAAAAGGACTTGTGCAAAACAAATGGTTGGATCAGTCTTTGCCATTGTGGCTCAGTTTTTCTTCTCTATACTTCAGGTCTCAAAGCCTAAACAAAGAATAACAAGATCTATTTGGTGGGCTCCCATCAGAGAAAGGCAATATAAGAACTACAGAAACACTTGTGAATAGCCTTGCCCATTATTGTTCTCTATCAGTATGTAGCATGCCATGCTAAATCCAATGCATGTGAACAATGGAGTGGAGTCAATTTCCATGCAAAAAAACCCAATTCATTATACTGACTGCAAACTGTATGGGATGGAGTGGAGCAAGAATCAATGAAAAGCAGGGTTATTTGATTGTATGCAGAGATTTAACTGCTGACACAAACATGTACTCTTCAAAATCAGGTGTACAAAAGGCTTCCATTAATCTTGTGAATATCTCTTTTAGTGACTAATAACAATAAAAGCAACAGTGTCTGGCTATGTGGAGATCATAAAGGAGCAACTAGAAACACTAACATTTCAAGAGCAAAGAAAAGATTATCAGTGTTTCTTTACTAGCAAAGAACACAGGGAAAATAAAATTGCAAAGATCTTTACTTAACCAAGCTGTATTACACTTGATAGCAATAGCTTCCACCTTTACCATATTTTCAATGCATCCCAGAGACAAGGAGAGAAGTAGTGGCCTAACACCTTAAATATAGAATAGAGATAAATAACAGACACTTGTCTTCTGCATCCATTTACTGCTGCAGTAATGGAATAGATGACACCACAGAAGCCATAAAGTTGCAAGATCTCCTCCAGGAAAAAATGCATAATGCCCTAGGAAAACTCATTCACAGTATATTGTTTACATCACAGTTATTCTTAGAGCCCCCAAATACCACTAGTTCAGGTATATGCAGAAGTGCATAACTGGACTCTGATTCACCTCGTGAATGCTTGAAAGGGGGAAAAAAACACCTATACGGCCTTTTCCCAGTGATAAAGATTGCTCATCCTTTGAACAATCCTAAAAATAATCCATTCGGTTCCAGCATATCTACTCCTGCCTAGACAGAGAAAAGAGTTTCAAACTGAAATTTCTGCAGTCTAAATAACATCTCACATCTCCCACCCTAGTCCTACAATCTGCAGCAGAGATATGAAGGCAATAAACGAGAAGAGCATAGACAAAAAATCCCAAATTGTGCATTTACCAAATATCAGCCCTACTCTTCCCTTGTCTTTCATGTGGAGAATAGTTAAAAGCACATACTAATTAAATTATAAGTGTTTGCTCTAAAGTATGAGGTGGAGAGTGTAAATATGGCTTCACTTATTTTCTTAATGTCTGTCTCCCAAACAGGAAGAGGGACTCCTTACTAAGGAACAGTCATCATTTTGCAAGCAGAGACACATATTGAAAAGGTTACTTTGGAGGCTGGTCCCGTTTGCAAGAACAAAACCATAACTTGAGCAGAAACTCAGTGTCTCATTCACATTTCTTAATATTTTGTATCTAAAAGTGAAAAATCTTCCATCTCATGAAAATCTGAATAAAAACCTATTAAGCAAATGAGCTTCATATTTGTTTTCTAACACAGCTGAAGTGTTTTCAGATTGGCTTCAGCTCAACAGAAACACATCAAAAGTGAAGAAGCCATGCAGAATAGTCATTTATTGAGCAATTTTTGAGTAATAAATAACACCACAATGCTTTGATTTTGGGGTGTTCTGAGACAAGCAACTGCCAAGAACCGAGAAATACCTTGCTCTAACCAACAGGATTTCTAGGCTGAGTTACATCTGGCCAAGCCCTTCTTCTCAGGGTCCTCAGGTCTAATCCTTTGCACACTTTATCTTTGTTGGCTCAGATTTGCTAGCAGTTTGCTGCTTTGTTCTGGTTTTAAAAGACTCTGAAGCTGGAACAAGCACTAATTGCAACATTTCCAGTGAAACAGGTTAAAGTTTTCACCTGGAAAATATCCAAGATGAAGTGGGATTAGTTTCTAGCCAAAGCAGCCTGAAATTAAAATCTTGGCCCTTTGAAATAGAAAATGGGCAACTTCTGTGTAATTTTGTTGTGCAGTATCATCAAAACACTCCAGGTTTTTTCTAATGTGGAAAAAAAAAAGGACAAAATCTGTAATCCCAAAAAACTGCTGAGAATCAGAACTGTTCTCTGTTCATTTATCGTAAAATACTCAAGATGCTCAATACCCAAGTGTATGTGGTGTATGAAATTAAACTACTTTGTTATTATAATTTTGAGAGGGGGGGAAATAATGAAGGAACCCACTAAATCGTTACTTAGACACTTGTTTTGCACTGCAAGTAGAGAAATTGAAAGTTACTTTCAACAGCTATTGAATTCTAAATCCTTGGGTAACATTTTGAAGTAGAACCTCCAGGACCACACGGCCTGATCTCATCTGAAAGCAAGGCACCAGCATGTTGTGAGGATACAGCAGAGGTGGGCTCACACCAGCACACAGATGTTCTTATGCCAGAGACATCACCAGGCTCATGTGCTGTAACAAAATAAGGATGAAAGGAAAAACTAACTTGGGACCTTCCTTTGTTTCTTCCTGCTTTACCAAGCTATCTTCCTCTATAATTTGCATAAAATTAATTATGGGCTTTTTGAAGTAGAAGATCTTTTTGAATCAGGTCTTATGGGCTTTGCCATATATCCATTTCTTCAGACTCTAAGCGAGGCTCCACATTAGCTCAGTCACCACTTAAACATAATTACTTAACAATGTGGAAAAGCACCAACTATATGCAATAAAAGCAAAAGCATAAGAATATTACTTCTAAACATAAATCAAACACTAGTGATAATTCCCCATAGTGCTGAAAGGGTATGTGTAAGGAATCCCTTAAAAATTACTGTCCTTATTTTTTAAATTCTCCAGATGGGTTTCTCAGACCTTGTCTGTCCCTAATCATCTTTTCATATTCCTTAATGTAGCACTGCCAAGATAGTCAAGGTTTCCAGTGGGAACACTGGCATGCTTTTGTACCTAATGTACCAAACCACACGCCCATCAGAGACTCACAAATCCCAAGGTAGGAACTTACATTTGAAAACCAAACTCAGAGTCTGGAGATCAAAACAAGTAATGAGCACATATGACAGTGTCTTTGCCACATTATCTGAATTTATCTCATACTTTGAATAAAAAAGAACAGTGAGATCCGACATTGCAGGTATTTTGCAGCACATCACCTGCAGAAAATGGTTTAAAAAGCTGCATTTAGAAAAACACCCCAGATTTTGCAACTTTTTTGAATTAATGCTGCATTTAGAAATTCTTTATAATCTATACATACAGCTAGGGTAGGACATGGGTAGGAATGGATCATAATATACCAAGACTTGCAATAAAAAGACCAAAGACACAACTTCAATTTGACACAGGAAAAAGAAAAAAATACCCATAGGACTGCCAGTGCCTTGGCCCTGCAGGAGTGCAAAGAACTTGCTAATTAGAATTCCCAGGTGCTCCCAAGCTGCACATTACAACACAAGCTACAGCTCCCCAATGGCCTCTGCCAGACCTGGCAAATAGAACAGGTAAGAAAAAGGGTTTTCCCTCCTCATCTCCATATCTGGTAAAAGATGTTAAAACACCAATACACCCAAGCATGCCCACAAACAAAACCATCTCTATTAATAGCTAAGTTTGAAGCTTCACAAAAAGATTAACCCAGTCATCCTGACCTCACTGTGGGTGAAGGGGGACACCCTCGCTCTGGCTGGATACAGGTGATAGAACCCTTACACTTTTATTCCATTACTGACTTGTGACATGATACACACAGACTGTCAGAGTTCAGGTGAGGATTTCACTGCTTTTCACCTCTCATTTCCCCTTAAGTCCTCACCCTCTCAGGACATTATAACTACTGACAAGACTTTGTTCTGCACTTTCTACTAGACATACAAAGTTTATTAAATACTTGTATATTCTCAGACCTTTATTCTCCCGTTTTCACTTATTGATTTCCATTCTTCTTTACTATTTTGTCTTCTCACAACTGAGCTATTGGTATAAAGTATTTTAAATTCATCTGTGTGAAAGAGCCATGGAAAAGCAAAATACATTGCTTTAAAGGTTTGATAGTTTTATATAGTCACAAATTAATTATCCAAAAAAAATAAAAATATCCACTATAAGGAATGCTGGGAAAATTCATCTCTTTCCACTGAAAATAACAGATTCAAAAGCTAAAAAATAAAGTCTTCCAAGAAAAATAATCTAACTGGGGGTAAAAGTTCCCCCTCTCCTTTGTATTCATGAAGTCTAAACTTCTTCTGTAGGTTTAAATCGCTTCCCACTTGACTTTTGTTTTTCAGCCCAAAAACCAACAGCACTGAGGTCCCAGTGATGAGGAATGACTCACCAGCAAGTGCTGAGTCACAATCACACCAAATACAGTCTTACATCTTGATGGAGCATCAAATTCAATAGCTTTGCTTAGTCACTTGAGCTTGTCCTAATTCCTATGATTCACTCAATTTCAAAACTCTGATTTCTAATTTCTAGTTTTTTCCTTGCAATATATATTCCATTGTATAACTCTTATACCACTCTTAAAGCAGAATTGTTGCAAGCCATCACTAACCCTCAATCAGATCCCAGGCTTCAGACACAAGGTGTGTCACTTATCAAATCCAAGTGGCCAATACACCACAGCGCACGTTGGATTAATTTGGAAGTGCTGATCTCCCACTCCTTGCACACCTACAAAGAATTCCAGCTGACAGCAGAAAATACACGCAGCAGGATTTCATCTTGCCTTGACTCATGCCAGCAAGAACCTACCATCAGCTAAAAGTGTGACCTTTCTCTGGGAGGGCTCCTCAACCTGACAAGGTAAGGCACAAGAAGCGAGTGCTCAGCAGTTTATGCAGAGGGTGAGGTATTGGACCATGATTAAACAAGCCAGTGTTGGAGTGACAGATTTCCGATTCCTTGGTCATTTCACTGTTACCTTTTGTCCTGTCTGAAGGTAGATAAAGCAAAATTACTCTACCCAGCTGTTTATCTGCTCATCCAACTACTTATATATGGAAGAGGCTAAGTTTGGCCTGAATTCAACTAAGGTAATAAATTTATTTTTCTTCACAGAAATTGACAGCAATGTTTTATCTAATTACTGCTAGCATTTCAGCCAGAACCCAGAGAACTTCTCTAAAAGGTTGCAGGCAGTCTAGCATGGGGGGGATGAAGGAAATTCATCAGAGAGAGAGGGAAAGGCAGATGCAGTGAATAGGTTTCTGATGACTGCCACACTGCAGTACCTACAGGAGGCAATTATCACTACACTTATTTATTTTTCTGTCTTCAGGCACAGTTTTTGTGCTTCCTCACAGTGCATTTCTGCAGCAGCTGCACGAACAATTGTTGTGCTGGATTAGAGGTTAATAAGCTTGTTAATGCTGGAGGCACCCAGCCAGTTATGTACATTCAGAAAAGTTTCCCTTATGAAAAGATACTGTGAGAAAGGCTGGGGTCATCTCTGGGGAATTCTAGGAATAAAACAGACCACACAAAATGATATGGAGTTCACAGAAATCCTACAATAATGGTTTTATGTCTTTACCCTTGCTGAAGGAACTACAGCTTTGAAGCTTCTTTGGCCAGCTATTCTGCTTTAACAATAGTCAAGAATAGAATGATTAAAAAAAAGCAAAGTAAAAAATAAATATTTAACCTTTTGTCATAACATGAATGAAGTGTAGGTCACACATTCTGCATAGGCTGCAAGTTCTCAAGTCCTCCTTCAGGTGTTTACTACAATACTTCATTTTTTAAAAAAGCTCACCCTAATTGCAAGCTCTTTTCTCTGAAATATTGTCCTTCTCCATTATATATTCTAATGTAAGTAAATTAAAAGCATATCTTGATCAGTTTAAAGAACACTGCAAGAGGTAGCTTTCCTACAGCTACCTGAGATTCATAAAGCTATCCTGACACTATTGTTCTAGACATCCAAGATCTACCCCTAAAGCAGAAAGCAAAGGCAGGCATGACCAAGTTAATTCTACCTCTCCCTTCCCACCTCCACCTAGGCTGAATTGCTGAATGTCTATATCCATCTGAATGTGAAATATGCTTCAAGAGAAGAAATAAGAGATCCACCCCAAAGCAAATCTTGTCTTGGTATCTTCACACTCACCTGAGTCTGGTGACTGCTCTAATGTAGGTAGGATGTAGGCTTGAATCCAGGCCTCACACTATGGTGGAAAGAATGCTGTGGTGGGTATAGTAAAAGCAACCTTGGCACCTGCAGGTCCTTTTAAAGTTCTACTTTACTCAAAAGCTGAAAAAAATTAGTTCAAACATGACTGTCTTGAAGCTTTAGACAGAAAGAAGTCAATTTTTAACATACTGATTTTGTTTCTGCTGAGAACAATACTTCACCAGGAACATACCAAGCAACTTCATCAACAATTACCACCTCCTTTTTATAGAAGTACAAATCACAACCCTGCTCAAAAGATAGGTACTTGTATTTCTAATTATCAGTGTCAGCAGCTGTGGGGCAGCCAATACCTCTCTTCTTTTCAGAGGTTTGACATGATAGATGTTGGAGAGCTGCTACTGACCAGCAGGCCCACAGCTGAAGAGAAAAAGAGGCAAAAGATCAGGACAAAATAGTAAATTCTATATGTATGCATGCTTTTATATGCCTTATTTATTCAAACTGTTAAAAGACACCTTCTAAAGCCTCAAATGCTGTTTTTAACACAGCTGTCTGCTCATGCAGCTCAGTGACCTTGGTGCACAGTAAAAGCCAATATAGTTACTGAAGACTGATTTCAATAACTTTCTGGAAAGAGTCCAAAGCACCTTCTGCAGTCTCTGCATCAAACACAACACAGAAAAAGAAAGGCAGAAAATAGCTGGTCTTAAATCTGGTGTAAGACTTGCACAGTTTTCTGCAACAACTTAATAAAAACATTTTCCATGGGCAGATGTCCTGGTTCCAGCCAGGAAGGGATTAATTTTTTCCAGTGTCCAGGACAGGGCATAGCCAGGACACAGAGGTTATTCTGTACCACCTCACATCACTGCCAGGGCACAGGAAAAAGACTCTCTTCCAGGGAGAAGTGGTTCCTTCCCTGGCACAGGGAGCTGTCCAGTATTCTCCATGATTGGTTGAGTTTTCCCTGTGAATTTTTCTTTCCTTACACTCTGTCATTAGGATTGTTGCTGTTACTGTTTATTTTCTTGTCCCATTGCTGTTTCCAGTAAATTGTTCTTTTCTCAACCAGTGATCTTTGCCTTTGGGCCTCCAAATCTGCTGTCCATCGAAAAGTGAGAAGGGGGAGGGCAAAAGGGGGGGAACAAGCAGGAGTGTGGTTGTGATGGGAGCACTTAATTGGGGAATACCATTCCTAAACCATGACAAGACTGTCAGGCAACTGCACCCCACCTACACACTGGAGTCAGCAAAGAGCTACCACATTTCTATTCTTGCATCAAACAGTACAATGTTTGCTTAACTACAATTTTTTGTAATCAATGGTAGAATTTTACTTCTGAATTGTGGTGTTTTGTCCATTATTGCCAAGGGCTGTATTGCCAAGACACCAATGCTGGTGTTTTGCTTTTTGAAACACTCAATTGCTAAGTATTTGCTAGTTTAAATATAGTTATCTATTCAGCTACCAAAGTATTTTATTCTACCACTGGACCCATCAAAGCAAAGAAAAAAAAAACTAACAACCTATGCCAACCAACACTGGTAATCTATGCAGTAGCCAAGTGTACCAGGATATCAGTTTATACACAGAAAATGAGGATCTTATTCAGAATGCAAATCTCTTGAATCCTTAAGTGTTCCATCAGGAGTCTTGGACTGCACCTCTCTGCACACAATTTAAGCTGCTTTCTGCAGGACACCAAATATGTATTCACTGAGACAGAGCATTACTAAAACAAATATCAAGGCACAAACAAAACCAGACTTTGACCAATGATTGAACAGAGCCAGTTCAGCCTCTTAAGTGATAGAAATGGTCTTGATGTCTTTTCATATCTCATGGGAAACTATTTAACAACAGCCTTTTCAAATCTTTACTCACACAGATATTCCTGTGAAATATTTACCACCGACCAAGTGGGTTGTATTGCTTATTTGCAATTGGCCAAGTAGTGATTTTTGTGTTCACTGGGTGTGCAATGTTTGCAATGAGCTTGAGGTAAAGAAGCTTCTCAAAACTCTAGAGAATAAAATCTGTAAAGATCAAGGTTCACCAGTGTGTTAGCAGGGGGGACAAAGAAAATATATTAAAAAAAACACAACCACACAGCTTTTTAAGATTTGAGTCCTGGCTTAAGAGTGAACTCCTTCAGAATGACGGCAAAGGGCACCCTCAGGTCCCTTAAGGGACCAGCAAGACGTTAGAACAGGCCTGAGAGATGTGACAAATCAAGAATTCATTATGACACTGATGTCAGACCCTTCATCAGATGTGCCCATCTAGGAGAAAAGCCAGCTTGGTTACAGATAAAGTCCAAAACCTGTAGTTCATTCCCTTAAAAACTGTTAGAACTACAAAACTAAGTACTCATCATTATACCTGGAGGCTTTCTGTACTGCATTTATTTTAAAAAGCAAACAAAACAAACACCAAGGAAAAAAAATAAAAACCCAAATTAAAGAAAATAGCTTAAGGGGAGCCTGTATTTCTGAATCAAATCACAGCTTTAAATGCTGTGAAAAGGAATTAATTTCTTTCTATATGGCCTTTTAATGAGTTAACAACTTTTCTCTTTTTGTCATCAGACATTTCCTTTTCAGGCTTTCATGAGCCAGAGGGAAAAAGACATTTCTCAAGCAGAGACAGAATGATGTCTAACCATGTCAGCTGATTGGCAGAATTCTGACAGATGTTAAATACATATTAGCAGGTAGGAGATAGGAATTAGGGGGGGGAAACAAAAGCCAGGATCTTCCTGTGGAAGCAATTAAGAAGTACACTGCCGCCAAAACTAACATTGTTTTTTTTTTATCTGTCAGTTTATCACTTCCCTCAAGTTTCCTGTCAAGAGAGACTCTGCTGCACACTCTGCAAATTTGCAGTATGGTTTAGATTTTACTTAAATGGGAAGCAAATGCCTCACTTAAAGAGCTATCTCAGAAAAACAGACAAGATGTCTCTACTCTTTTATTCTTCACGTGGAATCTTGACTATGTCCTTTGACCTTTTGATATGAGGCAGAGAAAAGTAATCTGTGAAGTGAGCATTGCTGCAAAACTGAGGTCTCCTTGAAATAATCATTGTAACTGCATTGCTGGTTAGACAAGTTTTATCGATTCTGAGTCCATAGCTTCTCTTTTTTACCACCTTTTCCAAATAATTATGAATAGTAGCTAACTATAAATTGCTACATGCCTTGCACAACAACAAATTAAAATATCTTAAATAAAAAGTCAAGGATATGCTTAATGACATGCTGTAAGCACAAACTAGCCAAGGCCAGGGCTGTCATCATGATTTTGCAGGTATAAGACCACATATCTTTGATCACATTTGCTCATGCACACTCATCTTTCCCAACAGAAGTATTTTTGAGACCAGCATTTGCTACAAAAACTCAAACATTACTACATTTTCCAACACGGACTCCACGGTTTCACCTTCCAATAATATTAAAACAACATCCTGCCATCCTTCAAGATAAAATAACATAATATTGCTCTTATTTTCCACAACAGTGATAAAAATATTATTTCTTTGACTCTGTGCTTGTTCCCTTTTATGCTCCAGATAACTCATTAAAACTTAACATGTTCTGTACTCAGTATAAACATAATAGTCCAACTTTTCTTATTTTCCTACCTTCACTGTAGGTTAAAATATTACACAGTTAAACTCCTAAATACACTCCAGGCACCATCTAACTCATTTTTACAACAGTGCCAATGAATCCAAATGCAGCCACACTGCAAATTCAGAATCCTTCCAATCCAGCAAATAAGAAGGGTGTTCTTCCACAAACAGTTTCAGACAAAGAGGCAAAGGATCCCAGGATCCCAAAACTTGCATCCTCACCATCATGAAATAACTTTTTTCCAGAATCAACTTAAACAATACCTAGAGGGCACTTGAGATTAAAAATATTTTTTTAATAATTAAAATTATCCACTGAGAGGGAAAGAGAAAATCCAGGTGCTTTAGGAGTAAAAAAACTAAACAAATAGACAAAACAAACAAAAAAAAAAAACAACCAGCAAGAATGACAGTCTTTTGTAATGGAAAAGTCCTAGACAGGGTGAAGCATTACTCCAATACTTTTCCGAGTGCTGAAGATGCAACAAAAAACAAACAGTCACAAAAAAAAAAAAAAAAAAACACCCCAAGGGAAAAAGAAAAATAGATAGTAACCCAGTATTTTACATTCCTTCTAAAACTTTGACATTCTAGAGGCTCTATTTTTTCTTGCCCAATTAAAATAAGAAATAAAAGAAGGAATTTTGATTTAGGCGCTCTGCATGAAACACCCAACTCAGCTTTGTACACGTTAAAGAAAAAAGTAAATACTGAAAATAAAATGTAAATATTGAAAATAAAACTGATAAAAAAAACACTTATGGGCTAATTGCAGATCTTCTATCACCCTGGAAGGATCACTTGCTGTTTATGTCACCACATTACTGCTCCCACACAAAGAGCAGCAACTCTTCGAGCCACCACCCAAAGCTGTGGTGGATACATTCTGTAAGTAAGCAGAGCAAAATCTGATGAAGAGCCAAGTACAGCAACCTGAAAGAAGAGCAGTAATGATGACAATTCAGATGACAAGGAGACATCACTGGCAGGAAGAAATGTGCCATCATGTCACTTTCCAGCTGGGCTCCTCAGACAGTGATGCTCCCAGATTTTCTCTTGTGTACAAGGTGCCATTGACTTCCCTGATCTAATTGCTCAACCTAAGTAAAAAAGCTGATGGAGTATTTCAGCTTTTCTGTTATACAGGTTATTATTGAAGCATTTCAATATGCTTCCATAACAGTATGTTATTTGTGCTATTCCTGTTTCTTGTGCATCCCCAGATGTAACTATTGTTCTGATAAATCTATTCTGTAACTATAATAAATGGCCCAGTTATGTTAATGGAGGGGACAAAACATGGCCTCTTACTCAAAAGTTGCTGTAAACATGCCAGTACAGCATGTAAAACACTTATAAAACCAGAGAATCATGACAGCTGGAAAAGACCTTTAGGTTCATTGAGTCTAACTGAACTCAGCACTAACAAACCCACCACTAACAATGTCCCCAAGTACCACACAAATATTATTGAAATACTTCCAGGGATGGTGATCCCACCATTCCAATGCCTGACCAATAACCCTTCCCAAAACTCCCCTGGATAAACATTTGAGACCTCTTTAGATGAAGATATACATTACCCTCCCATAACTTTAAGATGGGATTTTTACTTTTCTTCAGCACATCATCCATCAGTCAGTCATAGCAGGTAGCAAAAGTCTTTCATCTTACATGGACAAAGTAAGGTAGCAGCAGTCAGCAAGTTTTGGGCAGAAGAAACTGCTATCAACAACAAGCTGTCTTTTTCTTCTAAAGAAAAACCTATGAACTACATTGTGTAAACAAAACCCTGACAGTGTTTTGTCATGCTCACAACAGAAACAAAGTGCTAGAGAAGTTCCCAGAGACCATCCAGCCTGTTTTAAAGATGGATTATTTATATCTAGAACAGTATGAACCAAATGGCTAGTTCAACCCACTTACAGAAAGTAATCATTTCACACAATTCAGAATATAATTACACAGTATACGAGTGATACTGAGAGGAAAGCCGCAAAGCCTTAACAGAAATGGGGCTTCAGAGTTAGACTAGCAGGTGATATTCTGGGACAGGATTAATGCTTGCATTTCTGGAGGCTGAAGAGAAGAGCTGATAGAGGTGAGAGGTATTTTCCATTCCAAAACAGTCCCCCCCTTTTTTTTTCTCCTCCAGTGCTGCTCCTTTATTCTCTAACTTACTCATTCAAAAAACAGAACTTTCTGAGGTGACTAAGAGATCAGTCTGATACTTCTGGCACTCCAGCCTCCTCTTAAGTTCTATCTGGAGTGGGAGGACCAGCTTGGGATGGTGATAAGGAAGACAAGCAGGAGTAGCAAATTAGGTATAGAAAACTAAATGTTCTGCTAAAATACCAAAGTCTATGCACAAAACTTTGTTCAAGGAAAAGCAGAAAATCTACTTACTCTAGAAGGACTCGAAATTCTTGGTTTTATTTTTCATTTACAGGAAACAATCATAGAAGGCAATATGATTTGAAAATACACAGATCAGAAAGCTGCAACTTTTATTTCATAAAGCTGTTAGGGAAAGAGACAAAGGGAAGTAGATTTTCCCTTCTCACAAAATTTTCCCTCATTTTCCCCATCCCAGTCAAAAATCTACAGCCAGACAAGTCACTTGGATTTATTTCAGCTCTAACACTACTGTATGCAACAAAGTAAGAGGCTTGGATTGTCTCAAGAGTTTAGAAATGCACATTAGGATACTAACTTTCCTCAGTGGCATATAGATATCATTGCAGCAAAAACACAAAGTGGGACTGGCTTTGGAGAAGAACCAAACCATCCTACATAGATGGGGCTGCAGATGAACTTTTGTCAGCACCACCAGAGGGGCGCTCTCACAGCTGCTAAAGAAAATGGATCTCTCCTTATTTTGTGTCACAGAAGAAGCAGCTGTTGAAATACAGCCTATGCCAGGCCAGCCCATCTGCTCAACACTCCTTGCAGAAGGGCACACACAGTGAAATACAGAGAGGGAAAGCAGGGGATCCACACAGGCCATCCCTTGCACAGCAGAGGTTACAATAGAGACTCTTGTCCCCAAGGCACAAAGCAGAAATCACTTCAGATCCTTTATGGCAAGATGACTATTGCCATACAAGTCATTATGATCTTACAGAGATTTTGCTGTCCATGCAACCCCAGACTAAGGGACATTCTCAGCAAATAGCTCTTGTTATACAAGGTAGCATCTGAGCTCAGGAGAGAGCACAGCCCATGAAAACATGTTTTTCTGCTGTCACCTCCCAAGGTGATCTCTACCTCTGACCAGGATCAGCAGGGACATTCATCCAGGGTAAGCAATATTTGAGAAAATCCACCCAGAGCTCTGGATCCTGAGCAGCCTCTCCCCAGCTCCTCCTTTAGGCTCTGCCACCATTCAGCATCTCTCCTGAGGTGTGTAGCAAACATCCACACAGAGCAACTCCATTCTCAGGATACTCCAAGGAGCCAGCTGGGTCCACAGGATGAAAGTTCATCCTCCCTCCCAGAAAGGTGACATGGAGTTCACTTTCTCAGTGAGACAAACCGAGATGGTTTTTCCTGGAGATGATTCTGAAGACATGACCTCACACTACAATGAATGACTTTGCACAAGGTGTCATGCAAGCAGTCCAGAGCCTTAGTTTGCAGATGAATGCACTATTGTAAATGAAGAATTAAGTCTCCTGTATACATATAGAATTAATGCTTCCCATTACCAAGTAGTCCAATAGCTCCTAAACAACCAACATGATTTACTTCATGGAGCTGCCTTTCTTTTTCTCTCATGCCTCTCTCAGAAATGCTGGGGTTCCTTCAAACTTTACTTCTAAAACACACAGAACTATATTGTAGGCCAAAACCAATATATTTTTCTCTCCACACCCCCAATAAACTTAGTCTCTATCAGATAAAGAGGACTCTTTTCAGAGTCCTATCTTCCAGCATGAGCAATTAATCATCTTAGTAACAGGAGGCTGGAGAAAGTCAAAGAATACATTGCATAAAGGAAAATCCTATATTTTACCACTTCTCCCTTTGGAAAACAAAGGAAAAAAAGCTAAAAAACAAAACCCAAGCCAAACCAATGAACTCAATGTATCATCAAAGGTTCTCTCAGCTATCAAAATAGCAAAAATGTGCTGAATGCTTAATAAATGTGTTCTGTGACCAGAAGGATGAACTGCTAAAAGCAGCTCACATTTTGTGCACCAGTTTTTTAAAAAGTCATGTTGAGTAAGAAGGTATTTTTGACCCAGTACACTTACATAAAGATACAACTATTACTTGAATTGATACTGAATATTAAATTATCAAGAACTCCAACCAGCAACCAAAAAAAAACCTCACCCATCATCATTCCTGTTGCACCAGGGAAGCTCACTGAAGTAAGCTGTTTGCTAAAAGGCTGTTCAGGGAAGACCATTGTCAGTACTTAATAGCTGACACGGACCATTGAGTAGGCAAAGCATCTATGTTCTGCAGAGTGAAAACTGCTTACCTGGGACAGATCTATTAGGCTGCACAGCTTCATTGATGGGAATAAAGTTATAGACATGACAGTACCACTGAGGATATTAGTTCATAAGGGAATGAGGCTAAAAGATTACTGTAGTAACAGAGAGACTGTTAAGGCCTGGAAAGTCTATTATTTTTCTCACTCCTGATTTCTTAGCATTGTCTTTCCAGTGCTAATTACCTAATTAAAGGAGCTGTGTGATATTAACAGCACATCTACTTCTTGTGAAGGGCTGAGAAGGCTGAAGATTTGAAACACACAGTCTCTTGCCATCTTTGGAACAATGACAAAGCAACATCTACAAAAGAAATAACATGCTCTTTGTTTAACAAGTCCCTAAATTCTCCAAGAACATCAAGTTCATAACCCAGTGGCAAACAGAGCACCTGTGATTTACCCCCAGCCTCACAACACCAAGCAAAGAGCATTTATAGTGAAGCACAAAGTGCAATAAGAAGAGAAGAGGCAACACTTGATGGGGAAACAGGCAATTCCCCTGTCACTCTGGGTATCGCATGCCGCAGTTCACAGTGTCAGCACACCAGGGCAAGTTTTTTAGTTAGCAGCTTGCAAACTACAGCTGGGAAAGTCATGGGGAGTATATAGTGTTCTCTCCTGGCAGCAGGGGACCAGGAATCCTGGAAGCAAGGTTATTTCACAGCTGTAAAACAACATCAGAACTTGGTGCACTGCTTGGACTTTAAACACGACATTCATTAACTAGAGATCTGCATGAGACAATTCCATGCAGAGGAAGCATGGAAAGCTTTCTAGTTTGAGCAAATCTCTGGCAGTGTGACTGTGGGTGATTCTTCTAAAGCAGTTAAATTTTCTAAAAAATAAGGCAAACAACAAAAAAAGCACACCCTAGATCAGGGTTTCACAAGCACTTTACTCCTATCCACTTTGTGCCAAAATGATCAATACCAGATTATTCCTCAAGCTTGGCCTAATTCACCAGATTCTACCAGTGATAGTGAGTGGCTTAATTTTCAGATGTCCAATTAGCATTATCTTGAAAGAATAGATTTTTTTTTATAATAGGCAAAGCAGTAATTGAGCATTTATAGAGAGCAAATAATGTAATACAGGTGCCCTGATGCATAAAATTGATGTATGTAACTGTTATAATTGCTTTTGAAAATATTGTACTTAGTGTTGAGAAATTTAGGCAACCATCAAGACAGTTGAACACATTCTTTTAGCCAAAATTACAAACGTTAATCTCACTTTATACTCTACCATTCCCTTCTGCTCACAGTCTTCTCTTGCCTTGTCAACAGCCCTTCCAAAGCATTTAGTCAACATTACCCACAAAGTTATTCAAACAAACAAAACACAGTACTTGGACAGCTATTGATCCCATCTTAATAATTTTTAGATTGTGCTCAAGAAGCAAGAAACAGTTTTCCTTTGATTGTTCCAGGCAGGTCATGTAAAATATTTCCTTGAATTTTTTAAATACTATGTAATTTTTCATTTTGGAATCACAAAAACATTAATTTGAGTACATAACCAATGGAATAAATAGTCAGTTCACAGCAAAGAACTATACTTTCAGTTTTATACCAATTCAGAGTTATACATTCTGCCTTTATGAATGTCAACTAAAAACTACAAATCAAATCCTTCCAACAACTTCAGATTAATAATGCTCTTTATCATCAGTATCAAGCTCAGATTCTGGAAAACTAACCACGATTTTCATAGTGCCCCCTAATATTTTTGAAGCATATTGCAGTAGCTGATCCTTCACACCAAATGTTTCCAAGCACAGCATCTAAAAGCTGCATTAAAAATAGGCAACTTATCAACTTAGCCATGCTGAAGAATGTTTTCAGAGCAATTATTCACAGTACCCCAAGGAAAATAGCATTTCTCAGACAAAATTCAGATTAACCAGACAATCAAGTTAGAGCACACTGATGTCTCAAAAGGTCCAACTGCAGGTCACCTTAAAAAGCTCCAAAACATTTTGGCCAAGCACAAAAGACTAGGTTTGTCACACTATTAGTCTGCACTCTATAGGGTAGACAGGGTTTAATCTAGGAGCATATCCAACCATTGAGATCAATAGCTGCATCTTTACTCCCAAACTCATGATTTTGAGCATTATAGCAGCTACAGCTGGCTCTAAATTTCACGGCTGAGACTACCAGGCTGCAACATCCACTTTCACAGAAGGAAATATTAAGTCACACCAAGCAGGTAATTTGTCTCGGGAGCCAAAGACCTGGCTAGAGGTCCCAAACCCCAAAATCTCTCTGTTCAAGCCGAGGTCTCGGCAGGATAGTTTTTCTGCCTGCGCCATCTGCCGGCCCAATCCCACAACTGTTATTATTATGTTAAAATGCCAATCGATTTCCCCCGACCCACCGATTGTGACACTTCAGCGGTTCTCAGCCATAAAACAACCCTTCAAAGATCACAGACAGTTTCTGTGAAGATCATAAAAAGCAATAGGAAAAAGGAAATTATTTTCAGGCTTAAATCAGCTGTTAGTGTGCTCTCACCTCAATTGCAAAAGGGTACCTAAACGAAAGGAAATTGAAACCACTTAGTTCAACTATTAAAATGGTAGTGCTTCCTAACCCTAGCCCCTGCCCTCATCCCCAACGAACAAACAAACAAAGAAACAAAAAAAGGAAAGTAATAAAAAAATAGTATATGGTTTGTGGAAAATATCACTCTTATTTTGCTTTTTCTTGCATTTGAAGCTTATAACTCACATTCATACCAAATCAGACAAAATAAAAGCAAGTAAGTAGCCTCACTGTACCATCGAGCTGATAAACATCAACCTGTACATACATGGTATCAGCAGCACCAGTAAATAATGACTGGAGGTCCATAGCAGAAACAGATCACTGGTAGTCTTTCCCCAAACAAAATACTACATATTTCCCCTCTACCTTGCTTTGATTTAAAAAAGAAAAAAAGTTTAAACTTCATCTGTCTTAAAGTGTATAGCAATAAGAACAGCAAAAAATACGCAGTTCATCTTCAGGAAAAGTCACTGAACACAGTAAGCTTCTGCTTTTGTCTTTATCAGGTCATTTACACCCATATCTGTCCTTGCCTATATTTTCCTGGGCTCAAAGTCCTCCCACACTCTTGTCTGCAGTGTCCCTGTCATTCCTCATTGGAAAGAAAAAACCAAAACACTAGACCAGTTCTCTGCCTGCTTCTCTCTGACACATCACAAGATCTCATCACTTCTACTTGGAAGGGACATTAGTTCAAAAGGGACAGCTTCAGAAACAAAGTGAAGCTTCTCAAAATAAAGAAACTCATATAGAATTTAACATAATTTAGAAAGCAATCATACATCTTGCATGTATCTAAGAGCTTGGTTTCAACTTCAAGAGAGCAAAAGACATGGTTCAACTGGATAGCATCAACAGAACCATTAATTTTTTGATACTAGGAAGAAATATAAGGATCTGTTGATTCAGTGAAGCACATGGTCACATTCAACACCTTTGGTAGTCTTCTCTGACTCCTAACTAGGCAGAATAAATTAACACAAAATGGCTCTGTCAAGTGCACAAAGACACTTTCCTGTATCTAAAATGAGGGACCCAGAAATGATTTTGAACTTACAGTAGCAACCCACGCTGTAACAGAACACATTGGGTGGAGAGAGTTCAATTCTCCCTCACCTTTGATCTTCATTTTTCTTATGATAAGCACAGAGAAGAGGTACCATATGCTCTGGCCTAGCCCCTGATCTGGAATAGTTTGGGTCAGAACACAAGACAAGACATTGAACAGCTGCACTGTAGCACAACAGTGTGCAGGGAGGACAACACAGTCACATCACCCAGAAAGATCACACAGCTTTTTGCTGGCACACAGGAAATGCTGGATTCTGAGGGTCAGTGTGCTGCATTGTTTCCTTGCTAGGTACCCAGAGAGAGCTTTGTGAATACTTTCCTCCCTCTCTACAAACCATCCATACCAGCAGCTAATCACAGGGACCAGAACCCTGCTCATGGTAAAGGGACAAAACAATATGCTCATATACAGATGCAAAGAGAAGCTAGTCCAGGCCATCCATAAGAGCTCAAATTTTAAAAGGGTTCCATCTTCCTCTGTTGTTTTGGCCACTGATCCAAGCAAAATACAGAGTTAGATAAATTTCTGGCCCTCTTCAGGAAGGCAACATCCATATTCCTCAAGATCGACATTACAAATGGACTGTTTTTACCTCAGAACAAGGGACTAAATAGTCTTCCTACACACACCAATTGCCACTAAATTACCATGAGATCTACTCCAACCCACACAAAAATCTATTTGTATCCTCACTGCAGTTTTGGCAGTACATCAATTACTTTGACAACCTTCACAACTGTAAGAATATGTATAAACCTTGATCCAAGGATGAAATACTGCTTTCATTAGCTTAAAATAGCACTAGATAAGCAAACCTGCCAGCCATATTAGAACATTTTGCTGTTCTATTATGTTCTAGGGGAATCATCTCCTACCTTTTATCTCTGTTTTTCTTGTAGTTTGCAGCAATACACCAGAGAATACAAAAGCCCAAGACCTGCAGTGGCCTTCTGGTGCCAGCCATGCTAACTACTCACTCCAAAAGGCTTTTATTCAAATTTAGCAGCTTACAAACATTCTCTGACCATTTGTTAGGTGATCTCTTGTTTGGAACAGTTTTAAAAGGCAGGTAAATGCAGACAGATAATCACAGGTTAAGCCTGTACCCTACCATCATGTCTGAAGAACACCCTGCTGATCTGTAAAGAGACCAGAATCAGTGTCACAAAGATGCTCCCTTATGGATGCAAAAGGCTCCAGGGGAGCAGGAAAGGAGGCACCACATACCTCTCCATTTTGACTATTAGTGATTATTTCTGATGCTTCTCTAGTTTGAAATACTCAATGAATGAATACATGTCCTTGCCCGTCCTATCTGTGCAGCCCAGTAATTTGATTCCCTACAAAAAGTAATGCTGTCTTAAGGATTCTCAAAATAATACATGACAAACTACACATTCACTAGTAGATGTGCCCTTAGAGTGCAGCTCACTGTTTGGCTTCACAGCTTCTACCCACTGCCACCTTTTCCAAACTTTCCAAAATTATCCCTACTAAAATCAAAGCTGCTGCTCTGCCAGTCACAACCCTGCAGCTCCTACTTTCCTGAAAAGGTTCCCCCTGCTGTAAGGAGCAGCAAACCTTCAGAGCAGAGTGACACACAGCTCTTCAACTTTCCAGATTTGGAAACAATTATCTAAACAGGCTGAGGTATGAGTCTCTGTTTTCATCTCTGCTTCTTCATCATCATGTTGCCCAGGTATTTCTTTTTCTCTCCCTCTCCAGCCTTTTATGTTGCCAGCACTCTTCCTTCCTTCAAAGTAGGCCTGCCTAGAGTGTATCATAGCTAGCTGTTAAGTGACAAAGTAAGAGGGTCAATCAAAAGTTGAGGATCACAGGAAGTGGAAAATTTCTCCCTCAGACATTTTCATACAATCCCATTTGGAAGCCAGGCAAATATAGTAACATAAAATTGCATTGAAAATAGTTCATCTGCTTGGTTTTTAATTACTTGTGCAGAATTTTAAAAACAAAAAAAAAGAAATTTTAAAAAGCTTTTATACCTCTTTCTATTGCTATTACATCTTGAACATGGTAAAAAAAGTTTATCACTGACACTGCAGTAAGACTGTTAAATACCACCACCAGAAGAATACACAAAGTACATATCAAAGATGATGCAAAAATAAAAGATAAACGGAATGAAAGTGGCAACAGCAGAAAAGAAGGGGAAAATATTAGTGGCAGTTCCTGTGATACAGAAGTATTTCATTAAACAGTTTAAAAAACTAGTGTTGTGCAAAACTGTGCAATTATGTCACTGAGTAGGAAAGATCTCACTAGAAATTCACAGGCTTTGCTTGCTAGGCTTGAGCAGCCAGAAAGAACTTTTATCTCCTTGCACTTTGAGTCAATATTGCTACACAAGATAACACCTTCAAACCTTTTTAATTAGTTCCAAATGCAATTCTGCACACATCTAGAAATTAGGAACAAGAAGAATGTATTTTTCCCTACAGTCTTGAAAGAAGAAAACAATTTTGTAAAGTTCATCTTTTAGTACAAGAGACATGGTCTCACCTAACCTCCACTGGTCTCAGGAAGAAGATACTCAGTTTTCCTCCTCAAAAAAATCAAGAAATAAGAAAACTTATAGAAAAGAAAAATTAATAGTAGGTCTAGATAGATTGAAGTTACACTAAAACATTAGCAGTCACTCATTATTTTATATAGATATTCAGATTATTACAGCATAACAAGCCTTCTGCCAGTGTTCCTGTCATTATGGTTTCACTAGAACACAACATCCATCCTGGATGTGGTCCTACTCCCAGCAAGCATTTTGCCTATTGGAGATTGTCCCTACCCATGGCAGGGGGATTGGAGCTAGATGATCTTTAAGGTCCTTTCCAACCCAAACCATTCTATGGTTCTGTGAAGGATGACAATAAACATTAACAGCTGCCTCTTTCACTTGCCAGTCCATCAAAAAGAGGCAATGTTCCAACTGGAAAGACTTGCACAGATATATTGTGGAGCATGTGAAAGCCTAAAAGGCAGTATGGTAGCTTTACTTCAGATATTTCCTGTACTGTAGGGTCTACCTGACAATACAGAAGCCTGTTCACAAAATAAAATCCTTAACTTTATTGGGTTTTTAGGGAGTACCTAAGTTTTGAAGCCTTCCTCCCTGGCTCTTTTTCCTTTCCCTACTAATGTAAATCAACAGAATTAACTTAAGGCTAAACTAGCTGGGGGTAGGGGTGGGGCTATGGAATTCTATTAGATTGCCATTTGCATGCATCTCTAATTTTCTTTGAATACATATGTATATATTTACATGTGTGTATTTTCCCACAGAGATGGAACAGCCCAATTTTTGTGAGCGCTCTAGAGAAGATTCAATGCCTTCTAGCACCTACAACTCAGAGATACTATCAACCAGCTAGAGTTTCTATACAAGTGGATAATACAAATATGAAAACACTTCTTCAATAAGGAAGTTTTCAAAGTCAGCAATCTAATTTAACATTGCTCCTATCCCATCCATGGCTGTCCATGCATGTCTACCATCCTCTTCAGCTCTGTAAACACACTAGCAGAAAAGCACTTTCCACTGGGAATATTATAGTAACAGTTTCTTCAATTCTCAGTTTGCACAGAAATTTCAAACAGCCATAGATGATACATGTTTTCAGTGATAACCAGTGAAAAGCCTTGAACTCAAATATCTCTAAAGGAAAAAAATCTCCTGTGCCCTGTTAAGTGATTTTACAGCAGAAACAGAATTAATCTCATGAAGTGCAAGCTTTGCCACTTCTAACATGTAGTCTTATGTCCTCCTCCCATCCCAAAGCCTGTTTGCTCTTTGCCATCTTAGCCTGTTTTAAATCCAGAAGAATAAAGTAGTAACTCACTTGAGTTATGATCCACAAATGTTGTAATACAAGTGATCCATATCCAGCCTACAAAACCAGACTGGAACTGCAGTTAATAGTAGCTTTAAGACTCAAAAATTCACATTACAGGTTGAGAAGCTTAGTTAGCACAGTGCTTTTCCTTTGAGGTTGAAGTACTCTGTCTGCAGGAAGTAACTGTCCTGTCTGGGTACCTCAGAAACTTAAAATGCCCTGAATCCGTGTCACTTCATGGAAACTAAAAAATAAAATAAAAATTTCTGGGACATTTCTATTGCTTGTGCACCACCAGTCAAGTGTTAAGCCTCTATAAAACCAGTCTACAGCTCTATTTGCAGTAAAGTAGTGCCAAAACCAGATACAGCTCTGGAAGGGAGATGACCTACTAACCAGCATCCATCATGGGTGACAGTACAAAGTGCTGCCATTAGCAGCCAGCACAGTGCTCAGAGTGCTCTTGGAGTATCCCCAGGACATTTCATGCCAAAGCCAGTATGAACTGCCTCATTCTATTGCAGCAGCTCTGATTGTGCATTATCTTTTGGAGCAATATTATTTCCATACAGATACCTTTTCATATCATGCCAGAAAAAGGAAGAAGAATATGATGTGGCAATAGATTCACAGACTCTTCTGTAGTTAGGAAGAGCAGATGGGGAGCAGCTTTCCTGACAACAGTAAACCTGCTTGGGAAGGGATCTCACAGTAGGTGCAGTTTGGCCACTACACCACAAGCGGATGTCCTCTCCCAGTTAATCCTGAGACACATCAACCAACAAAAAATTTCCCAAGATTTAGGAAGATTAATGGTAGCAAAGCAAGCATGGGACATATGGTAGTAATTAACCATGGTGAGCAATATCCTTTCCTCTTCATTCATTAAGTCATTAATTCAGATATCTTTGCTCAAGGAACAGAAACACAGTATAAGCAACATACAAAGCTCTTTTCTGCTAAAAGTTGTCAAATTTCAAATAACATTTTTGAAATACCAATGATCTTAGAACACCACAGAACACTGAATAAATCACTAGACATCTGAATGTTTCATAAGCTATTAAGAAAGCAAAAGACTCTTTCACAAATAAGCTTTCAGTAAGCTTTGAAACAAGTTCCAAAATCATTAATACATGGGAAACTTATCTATGCTCATTCATTCCTATTCAATTACTCAGAATTCAGGAGCTGCCTCAAGAAAAAAAATTCTCCAGCAGAAAAACTCCACAGCAAAACTCTGTGCTTGGTTTTGATCTGCATGCTCTATGTGTTTGGATTGCTGGGTGACAAGTACAGCACTTAGGTCATACAATACAGCAAGTTCCACATGTCAGACTGATGCTCAATCAAGTTTTCAGTAAAAGTCTATGAGTTCCTTAAAAAACAAATGCAGATAGACATTAATGCCTCCCACCAAGAAAGCACTGGTGTTCTGCAATCAAAGAAAATTAGCTGCACCATGAAAGATTAATTTTATATACTTGCAGTGCTTTCTGCAGGTATTGTAGCTTTGAAACATTGATACTCAGTTGGAAGCAATTTGAAAAGTCATGAGAAGGTAAAAAAGGAGCTATAAACCAAGCATGGTAATCTGTTGATAAAATAGATAATAGCTGCTCTGCTGGATATTAATAAACTTAGCAGCACATCATCTTTCATCCAAAGGATCTTCAGTCAGCTGCAGGCAAACTGTAATCCAGACCTCAGGATCAAATTACACACACAAATCACATGTGCATACGTGCAGACCCCCTCCTTCATTAAACTACAACTACTGAAACAGTCACAAGCATAGCAACTGCTTAATGGCATTAAGCATTAATGGCACTCTTTCCCTGCACAGTCAATCCACAGACTTTCTTCAGCAGCAGCCAAATTCACCCCACGTTCACCCAGCAGGATGAGAGCCTTGCTGTTTAAATGGCTTAGAGTGAGTCAGAAAATAATCTGTCCAGTTACAGTTACGCTCCAAATATAGCACCAGGCTCATTCCCAAACATTTCAGCAAGAGATGGGCCAGGTGTCTTCCAAGTCTCATCTGCATCAAAAAGCCATAACTAACTGGTATTTATCATATCCATTTCATTTTGTTCCAGCTGCAGGGGCAGACAGAGCAAACCAAGGAGACACAGTTCCACCCAGCAGCAACATTCTCTCTGACTTCAGGAGGGCCCTGGTATCTTAATAGATACAGGTGGCTCTGCAAGTCAGTAAATAAGGAGCATATTTACCATATTATTTCAACAGTAAAGGTCTGATTTGATCTTACCCATCTAGAACATGGCTACATTCAAACCTTCTCAGTACTTTTAACTAAGTTAGATGCAGTTACTTTCTTGCCCCATAGAGGTATCACAAATGCAGCATTTTAACACTTTAAAAGTCTCCCACCTGACTTTGAATAAATCCAATGAGGTCACATGTCAGAGCACTTGATTTTTATTATTTTTTGGTTTTATTCACTATTTAGAAGCTTGTGAGTCTATTTAGATACTTGGGCAAGAAAAAAAAACACATGACATTTGAAAACTCGACCTACCAGAGGGAACACTGAAATGGAAGTCAGTCAACATGATACTGAAAAGAAATATTTTCAAAACCAGATTCCTACAGGTCAGAATTAATGGAGGAAATCACCTACAAATAAATAACTATAAATAAGCACTCCCCTGAAGAAAGTCTAAGGCAAGACACCAAGACTGCATACTAGGGTGAAGAAAAAGATTTGCAAGTTTTCTGGGCTTTAAAACAGAAATAGATGTATTGAAAACATTTATCAAGCATAAAACCTAATCAAAGAGCTGTTGTCAGACTTTTGCTCTCTGAGCAATCAGAATAAACCAAATGTAGCAACCAAAAAGCTCTCCTGAACTCACTTAATTCCAATTATGTTCTTCTCTTTCTTTTATGACAGAATATCACTGAAGAAAACATCTAATTTTTTCAAGAAAAATCTTAAGAAAGGACTAGCTGACAAAAATAAAAGACCTTCATTGCTGTAAATCAATACATAAAACTTATTGAAATCCAAGCTCAAGGTGCACAGAAGTATCAACTTTTATACCTATGAGGACCAACAACACATAAAAGTAGATAAGGCGTAAACTCAGGGACAAAAGCAGAGTTTTACATTCAATTGAGCAAACTCACTGTAATTTATTGAGCCGAGGAATGAGAGCTTTAAAAAAAAGTAATCAAACGTACTGTTGAGATACAAATACAATATTCTTTCCTCAACAGTTGAATATCTTTATTATGTTCTGGGGAAAAAAAAAAAAAGAGGCTAACACTAAGGAAGTGAGTCAAACTCTGCATGTACTCATGAGAAGGGGCTGGGTGGTCCAGCATATGACAGCATGCCCCACTGTGTGCAGCAGGTCAACAGTGGGAAAATAACCCTCTTGCTTGCTCTGCCATCAACATGACCAATGCAACCAACACTTGGGAAATCCCAAGGTCAAAGACAGTGCACTACCTAACTGTTATTTAGAGTAAATTTCCTATTCTTCCAATGCTCTCCAGACAATTCATCAGCATGGCTTATATGAAAGATGATTCCCTTGCTTGCCAGGAAATAAAGAGCACATGTACTCAATAGGTATCTCAAATGGAATTACAGGTATTCCAAGCAATAAATTCCATGGTAGCATGCCAGCTCTGATAGAAAAGCAGTTTCCTGGAGGTCTTGCAACTGAGACACAATAAAAACAAATTTCCCCACAGAGACTCATAAAAGCCAGCCCTCCCAAACCTTGTATCTTTTATCTTTTTAATCACAAGATGAACTTTCAGAAAAAACCCTCAATTTTTGGTTTAATGTTTTGAAGCTCAAAGTAAGGCAGTGTGGTGTATCTTGGTCTTGTACAAGACTGAACACAATTCAGCATTTACAGGTTTGGTAGAATTTAGCGCTGCTCAGGGGAGCATTTAACTTTAGCACCTACTAGTGATTCTGAAAGACTGGCAAGATGTCATGATCCAGATCACTGCTCAGGCTATGCACCTTGAAATTGCCAAAATGCTATGACCTCCCCTTCTTTAGCCTGATTTCAAGGTTCTTCTGTATTCAGAGACTGATAGGTGGTACCATTCTTATACATAAAGGCTTGTGGATGGATCATTGCCCATTGAACCTTGACAATTCTGCTGCACCACTCTACCAGAATGCTGGGACTAGAAATCAGAATTTCTATCATACAAATATCAACAAAGCTCAATAACTAACAATCTGTGCCCTTCTCAGCCTTGCAGCTTTGTTTTCAGCACCCTTCAGACAGCACAGGTAGTGAGGAAATATCAATTTAATGACAAATCTCTCAGTTCTCTGAATAGCCCCATTCTCTAAGACCAGCACTGTAGCCACTGAGGTATGCCCTGTGTTCCCATCTGCTGAAAACTCCTGCCCTAGAAGAAAGTCTTTCACTAGCAGTTAATTTACTTGCCTTGGACTTTGCTCTGTCAAAGTACTTTCTTCCCACAATGGAAAATATCACAAAACTGCTCATTAAAAAGAAACTGAGAAAAAATATATTTGCTTCTGCTCTTCTCACTCTGAAACTCTGCCTGCTTCATTGGGATACTGCCATAGGGGAATGCCATGTTTCAATACTGAAGCCAATGCTGAAATGTCACGTACTCCCTTGGCAGTGACAACTGCAAATGCAAAAAGGGCCAAATCTGTGCTGACATTTTGTGTCCTATTCACACATTTATACACCTCATTTGCTGAACTTACTGTTTGCATTCTTTCAAAATGAGACTGTAAAGAGCTTTTTTTTTATTTGGGGAAAATGGAATTTAAACAGAAATACATGCAGTTGACTCAAGAGGAAAAAAAAAGTAGAAAGAGCCTATTCTCAAAATTACAAGACTACTTAACTGCTTTTAAACTTCTTGGCTTATAAATTTCCCCCTAAGACTAAGTCAAAACCAGTATCAACATTCCTGTCAAGTCACATATGTTATGAAAGCAAATAGTTACTTAATATCACACTATCACTGCCCATGAAAATTGATAAAAAGCCATTTGTCACCAAAGGTAGTCCTTAAAGTTAGATTGTACCCTATACTGGCACTGGAGAGTCTGTAAACTCACAGGATGCTGAAATCTTGTGATAGTGCCTGACACACCAAAGTTCTAACATTGTCTCTTTGCCAGAGGCAGAAAGATCTACACTTTGACTGAAACTGAGCAAGAACTTGAGCCTGTGTATCCTAAAGCCCAACAGCCAATCACCAGACTTCTGTTTCCATCTCTATTGCTTCAAATCTCTATTCTTCATGCCTTCTCAATATAACCTGTTATTCTACTCAGATCAAGTCTAACTTCAAGATCTCAGGAATAAATATAGTGTCTTCTACCTCATGGTTATAAAGAAGATGCCACGATTTTCTCAGATGAGCACAGTGAAAGGAGAAGGACAATAGTCACTAGTTGAGACACTGCAAAATACTGCTAGCTATAAAAGGGAATAAAGGTTCACAGTGAGCATGGATAAGCACTGGAACAGATTGTCCTGAGAGGTCTGGGGATCTACATTCTTGGAGCTATTTAAAATTCAGCAGGACAAGGCCTAAGTACCCTGACTTAACTCTGGAGCTAGTTCAGCCCCTATTTCAAGCAGGGACTAGATGATGTTCATTGGCTCCTTATCATTCCATAATTCAAGATTTATTGTCTTTACTTTTAAATATGGCTGCCCAATATTATTCTCTAGATAAAGTTAGACAAGTTATTACTTTGTGCTGACATGTGCTGAGAATGACTCTACATCCAGCAGGCAGGAAGAAAACCAAGGCAATTCCCACTCAGGGACTCACATTCTGGTGTGCTCATGAACCAGAGCAATGAGAGTAGTGACAGCTGTCCCACAAACAGGTGGAAGAAACAGAGCAATGCCTTATGTCAAGCAAAAGCCCTTTATGTAAACAGTTGTTGGAAAATGCATCCTGTCACTGTAGCCTCAGCTTTGTAGCTGGTATCAAAAGGATTTTTTTCTTCCCCTGCAGATCCATTGTCTAAAGCCAGGTTGTTTCCTCCCATGTCAGCCACACATGGGTGGCTCACATTCCAGTCATGAGTTATCACACAGAATATGAAGAACAGCCTGCACCATCTACTCCACCTTTCTTTAGGTTAACTGCACCTACCAAACTGTTTTTAAAAAATTCAACTTCCTCAGTGCCCCTTGATTTTTGTAATAGACTTTAAACAATAGCTTTTGTTTGAAAGCCAGTTAGAGAATAGGGTCATTCTTAGTTTGGTAAAATAAGAATTTAATTATTTCAAGAGAATCAAAAATGGAAAACAGAAGAAATTATGGAACTGCCTTTTGCAGCAAAGATCTTCCATGTCTTCTAAATGCAGTCTATCTGTTCTACGCTACCTGGGATGATACAAAATACTTTATATTCCCAGAGTTTCATCTGATTTTGGCAAACAAAAGACCTCTTTTTCATTAATTAAAAACAAAAAAGCTGAACTAAACTTATTTTCTAGTAGCAGAGGTCCTAGATCTTAAAAAGAGCTATTGGGATACTGTGTCATCATCTATTTAGAGCAATATTCAGGCAACTGGAAACCATGTCCTGAGGGAATAACAAAATTGCCTGAAAAACTCACTTATCTAAGTAAGAAATATATCTATTAATGGATTTAGTCATCAGAATTAAACATTAATCCAGAATTTCAGTGAAGTATTAAAAAAAACCCCTGAGTTTGCATTTGCATCCAGCTAACATTTATCCTATTTAACATAGTATTGGTTCACTCTTCCTCTTCGTTTCAATGAAGAAAATTATTTACTGATAAAAACTTACTTATAAAAATTTATCTCTCTCTCTCTCTCATCCTACCCCTAGACCAACTTCCTTCTTGTGAAAGTCTAGGCACTTCAATACATTTCTTGTCTCATTAGAAAGTAATGCACACCTAGCAGTCACAGCAAGCCCCCTTCTCCCACAAAAACTCCCATGACTCTTTCAGGGCTTTCTTCCTGTCCTTCTACTTTTTAAGCAAGTGTTCTAACAGCACTCTGCTAGAAGAAAAGAGAGACTTGCCTGCCCTCTGTAGAAAGAAATATCAGTATCAAGTAATGAACAAGCAGAAGACCAGTTTCCAGGCTCAAGAACAAGTGACCATAAAAAGAGAAGCCAGAGCTCCAGACCACATTCTTAAGAGGGTATTGCTCCCCTGCTCCCTGGCCCTTGCTGCATTTTGAAGGGCTAACTAAAAATCAGGTGACACTTATCTTGCCCTGTGGCCACATTCACAGCAACATGCAGGAGGTTCAAATAAAGAAGAAACAATTATCCCTTGCCTCTACACAATAATTAATGTCTTTAAATGAGTAAATGATGAAGGCTGATATTTAACTCCCTCTTCTGTTGACAAAAAGCACACCTTCTCCTGTGTGAGGCAAACAAAGAATAGTATTACAGACTATTTTTGTTGTCATCTTATTGCAAAAGTTCCATACTGTTTTCCTTATCACAAACATTCCATACCTTTTTGGTGTTTCTCATGGGCACCTCCTCAGAGCACTGACTCTTTCTTCTTCACAAAGCAGCCAACTGACTCCAGTTGCCTTCTCAAGGGGCCAACCCACTCTTTTATAGCACTCTTCTTCTCATTGATTACAGCTGTGGCCTGTTAAAGTCAGGCCTGTTCCTAATCTTTGATAGTTGGCCCAGCTGCAACTCCTTAGTGTAGAAAGTAATCTTACCCCATCTTTATTTTCTTATATTCTATCCCCCTACAATTTTTCTGACCATTTTTGGCATGTAAACCCAAACCCAGACACAACAGGTATAATATGAGACTGAACTTCTGTGGTAGTAAGACATTTTACATAGGATATAATTGAGCTCCCAGAAAAAACAGAGGCAAGTAAGATCTTCTGTTTAAGGCAGACCCTGACATGAAGAGTTCGGGGAAAAGATAGACTTCCTATAAAAAAACAAGTTCAAGTCTGAAAAAGTCAAAACGCAGAGAAAAGCAACAGGCCTATAACATTGTGAGTTCAATACTGGAGAGGAGGTGAAGGAAAGGATTGTCTCACCCCTTCTTAGCCATCAAAAAGCCCCATAATGTGGATGCCTGATCCCTTTTTCACACACAGCTGCAGAACCAGTGATATTATAGACCACCATGGCAAAGACTTTTCAAGAAAAAATTTATGGTGGCAAGACAGACATTCTTTATCCAGTCAGGATTAAGAGAGTTCATCGTTCATTTCTCCACAGATAGGAAAGGAAGAGGAAAAAAAAAATCAGCTGCCAGAGCTCTGAACACAGCACTGTTTCCCTCATCTAGAAGTCTTTGGATTTGGAAAAGCTCATCCAACAGAATACTTCATCAGCTTCTGACAGACTCAGGAATTTATGTTAGCAGTATTTCCACTACCAACTTCTGTTAGCCAAAGAGATAATAAACATCATATAATTTCCTAAGGCAAAGGGAAAATGAAATCAATACTTACATTTGTAAAAGTATTATCATTTCTATGGAGAATCAGCTGCTGGTGGCCATCGGCTGCTCACCACTGCTGTTCAACAAACAGTTCATTACCCAGTAATAGGACAGAGAACAAAGATGTTATTCCTAATGACTTCCAATCCTCATTTCCATGAGCTACTTGTGAAAGGCCTACAACAGATAACCAAGAAAAAGAATCTTTGTTGTGAAATTTTATGTACAAATCCATCAAATGAAATGAATGCAAGAATAGTCAATTTCTGAAATAGAAAATAGGTGAAACCTTCTGCACACCATCTTGCTCTAAGGTGGTATAGCACTAAAATGTGTAATTTCTCTACTCAAGGAGGACATCACACATGGAAGACCGCACTCACATCTGCATAATTGCTCATTTGTAATAAGGCTGTGTTCTGCAGCCTGTACATGCTTCAAACATTTTCTGCAGCTGCAGCCTCATCAGCATCAAATATGACCTTCTAAATTTGTTCTAACTCTTCTAACAGTATTCACAAACAACACCATTTAAATCAGCAGATCTGCTTGCAGACCAGCATGCTGCTGAGCTGAATAAAAAAAAAGATTTTTGCATATATAATTGTTTTTTACTTACTTTAGAATGAGAAAAGGATAAAAGCTCATATATTAATTATGCCTCCCAACAGGGAAAACAATGTTGTGACTCAAACATGTACAGTTCAGTTTAAAAGAAAACACCAAAACAAAACCACTTTTTTTTAAAAGCATTATGACTTCAAGGAATATAAAATTACTTTATGTTTATCCTCTACATGTACAAATATGCAGAACTGATGGATTGAATACCAAAAATCTTGAGTCACTAACCTCAAGCAAGCTACCTATAAATTCTTACAGACTCTTGAAAGTATTTACTTAGAAGGCTTCCTCTTCCTTCCACCCATTCATATTACAAATTGAGAGGAATAATAGCTTGATCTCATAAAAGATGAGTCAACAATTCTAAGGAATGACTGGTCAAAAGACAGCCCAAACTTCTCATTCAGCTTACAGCTAGGGGAGAGAGGGAAGAAATCTAGGCATGCATCTGCAAATCTTGCAAAAGCATTTGCAATGCAAGGATTTACTGGTGGTACACATTCTACCAAGGCTCACCCTCACATAGTCAGTTGAGAAATTGAATGGAAACTTAAAAACTTTCTGGACCACAAAAATACTGTTTGAATAAAGAATAAATTTCTATTTAAAATGGTTTACAAAGGGCCAGATTTAAATGGATCGATGAAGTTAGTCTGGTTTTAGCTCTTACATAAGCAAAATGGAAAATTCAGATGAGACACAGGCAGGAAGTTCTATGTGAAGCAGGTACAACATGACCTAGGTGCAATGTCAGCAAGTGTTTCCAAGGGAGGACTCACAAGTCTGTAAACTGTTTATAATCAGCACCAAATTAGTTTGTTGGAATTTTCAAACTGCTTTACCTATACACATTCACCTCCCTCAGGAACATTGATGCAGCACAGCTTCTGCAGGCTGAGCAGCTGAGATTCAGATGAATGACCTGAAGGATTTCTTTTTGTTTCCAAGTGACACATCAAGTGTGTGAAGAGGGGGTAAATATATCAGCAAAGGCAAGGTTGTTTGTACTTCAGCATATATACATAAAGTGGCTTCAGATTCCATTTGTTCTTGTCCTTGTTATCCTTATGTCTCACACCTCAGAAATCTCTGCCCAAACACCAATGTGAAGTAAGGAACTGTCCAGTCAATCAATATTGCTTTCCTGTTTTGGGCTGGAGTTGCTTTTCTTCTTAGTCACTGGTTCAGTGCTGTGCTTTGGATTAAGCATGAAAATTACAATGACAACACACTGATGTTTTGTTTGGTGCTAACTGGGGCTTACCTTAAGTCAGTGACTGCTCAGTTTCCCAAGCTCGGCCAGCAAGCTGGTGCAAAAGAAGCTGGGAGGGAGGAAAGCCTGGACTGCTCTTCAGAAAGAGTCAAGACTTGCAGTTTTTTCATCAATTCCTTTTCTAGTGTGAGAGATCACCACTACCCCCCTACAATATCATTGTGAAAATATGAGGGATCCTACAGACAACAGCTAATGGCTTTAAGATTAGGTAAAGTAAATAGGAGTAGCAGATTACAGTTCCACAGTTATCATTGTCCCTTATTTTCCCTTCTGCTTTTCAATATGTATCTCTTCTCTTAGCTCTCATGAATTCCATAAACTCTTCATTTAGAAAGCAGCACATCTAAGCCAGCTCTCTTCCCACTTTCAACACCAGGCAAAAAGGAAAGGAGCATCTGCTGCTTCTTCCAAGCTGTTTCTAGTAGAATAGATTAAAAGCAAACACTCACACAAAGATTTCTCAGCAAGCCATTCTCACAGAACACAAATTAAAATTATTACTTGGTGGATGGAATGACATCCTCACTCAAAACCACCAAACACAAATATGATACATCACTCAGTTATCAAATATTTATTCCTGTTAGACCTCAGTGAGGCTGCACATCACTGAAAATGGTCCCAGCTATTAGTCATCCAGATTTTCCCACTTCAAAAGCAACTCACTGATCATCAAAAGGCTTCTTGCTGCCTGTCAGGCAGTCCCTAGAACAGCCAGCACAGTAAGCCACCAGATCTCTTCTTTTTTTAGAAGGGGTTAGGGACTTGCAAAGAGGAGGATTAAAAGAAATTTTGCTCTGGACACTTCCTCTTCCCAACCTCTTTTTTTCCAAAAAATTGTAAACCAAAACAACTCTTTGACATAGTTTTCATATTCATGCAAAGACTTCAGGTTTTCAGTCATTTCTCCCAACAAATCAACTTTAATGTCACTTTTTTCCTTCTGAAATCAGCACTTGGCTTAAATTAAAAATAGTGACTCAAAAACGTTACCATGTAAAAACATGGGTTTAAAAAACAAATTACTTCAATATATTTGAAACCCTCTACTGGAGAATTCATTCTTCCTCCTTCCATAAATCAGTAAGGTCAAAACCAACTGTCCTAGATAGTGGTTATTACAAATAATCACTAAATCTGTTTTATTTTCATGAGGAGAAAACTGCATTCCTTTTACCTCTCTCCCAGAGGCAAAAGAAAGAACTTCAGAGTCCTGCTCTAAAAGCCAAGCTGAATTCTCTGCAAGCTCTGCATCCTTCAGCAGCAACCAGCAACTCATGGCTTGTGCCTGTTGTTTGAAGCCCAGGGAAAATCCATCACTGCAAAGGAGACCATATTTAACCAACAGCAGCAGAAATTGAAGGGTATCTGTCAGGCCAGAGAGAAAGTGCTGAAGTGTAATTTTCCTTTTGCCTGTCCTACATTAATGATTAATTTTGTGACAACCGCAATAATTGCTGCTCAGTTCCTCATATCTTTATTACAGCTGGAGCAGAACAAATTCAGAATATTCACATTAAAACAATCAAAACCTCAGATTTTTCTTGCATACACAACAGTTACTAATTCAACTGTACTTTAGTTAGAACATAGAATACTTTGAACTAAACTTTAGGCTTGCAACCAATCCATACATAAATATGTTTTCAAAATATGACAACCATACACTTTTTAAAATATTTATCATAATAAAAAAATCCTTTTTGCTCCATTTCTAGAAGTTCAGCTTTCAAATATCTATCTTAAGTTCCTAAACCTGGAAATTACAAGCCAACCTTGTCCTTTAGAACCTGTGTTTTATAAAGCCTTCATCAGAAAAAAAAGCCTCTAGTCCAAAACATTATAGTTTCCTAAGACATCATGCTCCCTTAAAACAAAAAGGGCCTGGAATAATATTCATTTAAAATTCCTTATTATATGACCATTTTGTGGTATTTTGAAACACACAAGGGTAATTTTTACAGCTATAACTCAGTATAGAAACACTTGAGACTCCAACAAGGACAGGCTTAGTATCTCACCTCTAATAAGCTCTTAAATAAGAATACTTTAGTACTTCTTTGATGCAGCAGCCTTTCCATATTCCAAAGAAAAGCAGAATTCCTGCAGTAATGTACCACAATTTGTCCCCTGGTCTCTCACTGAGGTACTAGCAGCTTAATAGCTTTTGGGAAAGTCAAATACACTGATTGAGGGCAAGTCTCTCCCTCCAAATACAGCTTTTTTTAGCAGTAAGAGAACTTCCATAAAAGCACTGGTACAAGAGCCAGCAGAAGTGTGGTATCTCACACTTTCTCCAAGAGGGCCTTTGAACTCAATAGCAAACAACTTGGAACTATTTTTACAGAATCTAAAATTTATTGCAAGAAATGAAGAAGAAGGGGACAGCTTCACAAAAAAAAAGGAAAAAAGATCATTCATCTTCTGTTTCTGATCCCTCTCAAGTGACATGAAAAAGCATTACAAGCACACTGTTCCCTGAACCCTCAGTGCCAATTGCAGCACTCATGTTAGGGGCTGCTCCTTCAGCTTCCTGCTCAAAAACCAAGTACAAGTGAAATCCCACGGGAGCAGCCAGACAAATGAAGAACAATGCTAGTTTAATATAGCATATCCACTCTGCCTTCTGCATGAATTTATTATCCAACAGTACAGATCAAGAGCAAAGCTGCTGCACAGCCCAGCTGCAGAGTCCCTGAAGCACCCACCCGGACAAACTGCAGGCACTAAGGCTCATGCTCTGTCTCCCTGCACATCCAAAAACATTGTGCTTTACTAGATGAGGGCCATGAGGACCAAGTGCCCCAGCAGTACACAGCTGATCAGAAAAGTGACCTGCTTCCCAGAAGGAAATTGTGAAGTTTATAAAGTATTTAAAACTTGGTCTGCTCAGTGAAACTTCCAACACCAGCAGCACTGTCCCTGGCATGCAGCTGCATGGCATGAACCAGGCCAACAGCAAGTGTTATGTCAGGGTTAGAAACTGAGAGGCAGCAATAGAAATATGTTTTCAGTCTTTTCCAGCTAAGGATTTTGCTGCCATTGGAAAGAAAAAACAAATTGTTTAGTGGTGAACAACAGAGCTGATTATCAGGCATGTAGTTCTGCAATGCAGTGTGTTACTTGCCAATAACAAATTGAATCGATAGCTGAATGACTTAGTCATAAATCAATACAACTAACCCAGTTGGTCTTACTCATACATAAACATTCCAGATGATTCAAAATATGGCACAAGATTTACTTTGTCAGGGCAGTGTTTTGGGAACAGCTGAAGTCAGGGCAGTGCTCAAGCTCTCTGAGCAATATCTGCAAATGTGGAAAGAAGAATGTGTTATGTAACCTACACCAAAGCCATCAGGCTACCCTCACACAAGAAATGCAGCATTTTACCATCCAAAGCTGGTTATCTAGAGGTCTTTGCAAGCTCCAGTATGAGAGATTAAGATTTCCCTCACCTTATTTATCAAGCAAACTAACTGCTATCAGCTTAGAAATTGAAGGTCATCTTTGCCCTGTCCAACTGTGCAGGTTAAAAAAAAACAACCATTCATCAAGGACCAAAAGCTGCTCCACATTTTTCCACAATTACAGAAGTTATTCAAGGACATGCTTAACCTGTCACCAGTCCTAAGAAAGTGAAGAAACTCATATGCCTGCCAAATTCAGCAAGGTACATACTCATGTTTATGTTCCGATCTTCAGCCATCTAATTAAAGTATCAAGGTAGCTGAGCAATCAGTGTGATAGCAAACGCCTGCAAAATACTGATTTTAGATCTTGAGTCTAACATTTAAACTACAGTCTCATCAGGCTTTAGCCAAGGGGAAAAATATCCATTATGCATGACTCTTTGCACACTCAAATCTGAAGAGGGCTTGGCTCACATTTAAACCATGAAGCCAAAATACACTCAGAGTTCCAAATTCCTTTTGGGGATTAAGTCTGTAAAGCACCGTGATTACACAAAGGTTGGGTTCACTTTTCATTGACTTTTTAACAGTCTCATTATATCATTGGCTCTTTTTGTCCTCCAAAGCCTTTTTGTTACAATTACCAAATACAAGTCTCAAATATTAAAGCCAAAAATTATTGAATATGTGACCAAACTCTTTCATTTTCAGGGTAGTCTACACAGAGCAGAAGAAAGCAGCCCAGAACAGATCTTCAGCATTTTGCCAACAGTGTTTGGAGCTTCAGATCTTCAGTCTCATGGATGCTCCAGTCTTGAATTCTTTAGCAATATGTTATAGCTTAATGAAGAGACTAGATCAATGGTAAATCACTGACCTTACTGCATGTGACATTTTCCATGTTCCAGTACATAAAAACCAGAGGATCATAAACTGGTCACTCCAAACTAAGCAGAGGATACATGCAACTGCCTATGTGGGGGTATGCAGATTTCATACCAAGACTAAAAATACAAACCCAGTCTAAAACCCAAATAGATTCATAAAAAGAAATGATGTGTGAACTGCCCTGTGAATCCCTTTACAAACAATACTCACCTCTACACATTACTCTAGACAGAGTACAAAAACAGTTACCACTTATAAGACATGACTTAGAGACTGCCACAAGGAGTGGAAAAATACAGAAATTTTTATTTGAGAAAACAAAGATATGGTGCAAGCAACATGAAAAGAGGGCCATATTCCATAAGTTTGCTTCAGATTTTTCCCTAGTATCAAATATCTAATTCTATTGTCAAACAAGGAATTAGCAACTAAATCTCTGCAAGATGAGCTCAAGAACAAGAACACAAGGCCAAATCAAACTAGCGAGGATGTCAAGAAACAGGTCTGTAAAAACCGATGCTGTACTGTAGAGAAATAGATTGGAATATATAGAAAATTATTCACCACTGAAATGAGGTGCCATCTTTTGGAGATAACTGAATCAGCATTCTATTACACTAACTTTCCTGTGAGGAAACAGATGAACTTTCATTAATTCCCCTGGCTCACTGGCTGGTGTAACCCAAAAAATCCAAGGTGAATTCATCAGTATGTGCAGAACAGCAGCAAATTTTATTTGCAATATAGAAGGTAAGTTTAAGTTCTTTCTAAAACCTCTATTCCTCTGAATTGAATTTGAATTTATACTTGAGAAGAGCAAAAAGTACTGTGGGAGGATGGGATATGATTGAAGGAGTCTGATATGCCCATCCTATAATCTCTTACTTTGAATGCCCTACATAGCTTCTACAAATTGAGCTGAAACATCACAAGCTCTTAAATTAGAGCTTTAGGCAGAGGCCTAAAGCCAGACTGGCAGAATCTGTCTGTACTGAAGTTTTATTTTGGATACAACTGTCACATCTCTAATACTTAAATGGAATTGTCTAAATAATTTATGACATGATAAGCATGTGAAGTGTGTGATCAAGGCACTGTTCCCAGAACAAGGAATATAGGTTTCACTTACTGAAAAATCACAATATTGTATTTGGGATGGCAAAATCCCTGCATCTGCAGATTCAGATATTTGAGCAAAATTAATTTGCATGTTCTACACTTATGGTTAAAAAATGAGAAAGACCAGATTAGTAACCAAATTATAACTGCAGAGATCTGTATGCTGAACTAGCTTCCCCAGATTTCTACAAGCATAGTCCTCCTATAATCCGCCTTCTAAAACAGAAAACTGGAACACTTCTAAGGTATTAAAAGAGGCCAGCATATCCACTGGGTTTGTGAATTTGTGAACAGAAAAGACCCGGCCTCAGAAAGACCAGCATTGCTTTCCCTGACAATTTTGCATAGGACTAAGAATGTAACAACAAGCATAGAGCAGTTGGTGGCATTATTCCCCAAAGCCCATGAGATGACATGGCACATTTGATCCATACACAAAGATAAGATCAGCTAGGTACATGTCAATCACTCCTGACTCTCCTGAGATTACCAAGGCAGAACTGTGATAAATTGCAGCTACTCCAATTTCTAAGTAGAATGCACCAAAGCAAGTGCAGCCTGCTTCCCTGCTGGGCTGTCCTCACAGGGAAGCCTTTGTTCCTCAGATGCAGTCTGGACCTTCTATTTCAGCTTCTGCAAGTTGCCTTTCACATCCTGCCCATGCATGGCTGGTTCTTTTCCCCAGTAACCTCTCCACCACCATGCAGGGCTGCTGCTAAGAACCCCAAAGTACATCCCTGCTCCAAGCCCTCGTCCCTCAGCCTCTTCCTACAGGACAAGGGCTCCCATCCTGATGGCCTCTGCTGAATGTGTGTCTTGTACTGAGAAGGGGGCTGGTCCAAAGCAGCATGCAGTAGCCTAGGTATGGCCTAACAAGTCAAGAGAGTTAATCAATCCCCTTCTTTGCAAGTGATGCAGCTCAGCTGTAGATTTTGCAAGCACAACCAGAGTGATTGTTCCTCCCATTTGTTTTCCAGGCCCCATGCATTCATATGCATACATTTTATACAGGTGTATTTTGCCCTGTTTTATTGTTTCTGAGCTGTCTCATGTAACTGCCAGTTTGCACCTTCACATATGGTGTCCTTACTTCCCATGTTGTGCCTTGTTAAGCTCTCCTCATCAGGCTGGCTGGCCAGCCTGTTGGCAAAGGTGCTGTTGTCCCATTTGTTCAGGTAGATCCTCCTCTCCACAGCAACCCTTCATCTTTAAAAAGGGTGCTGTAGATGTAAAAGCCAGTTTTCCACCTAAAACACCAGCTCTAGCCAGGTCTCTACAATGAAATACCACTCTGTTTTCCACCTTTCCTGATTCTACACAAATGGTTCCCCTTCTACAGGTAGCTCACTGCATCCTCCTCTCCTGCCCCAGCCCAAGCTCCAGCATTCTGCTGCAGGTCTGTGATGTAGCAGGAAAGCTCCTGCAGGAGAAACCCTGCCCTGCAGAGCAGCACCACCCAATGGTAGCCACCTCTTGCATCCTCAGCTGAATCTGGCCAATTTCTAATTGCTTCAAGATTAACACTATTTTCTAACACAGATTCTTCCTCCAAAAATGACCAATATTTACCTCCTCATTAAACAGCCCTAGGAAGAAATGGGACAGATCTTGATCCGACAGAGTAATCCTCAAGTGGCATTTTGCTAATAGGACTAATAAATAAATCAGGAATGTCTCTTCCCTTTATACACTTGCCTCTTCAAGAAACTGTCACCAATCAGTTTCTTCTCTACACTTAGCTGTAACATAGGCCTCATAATTTCTGAATTTTTCAATTCAATAATAACAAATAGAAAGGGAAGGCCAAACAACTTGCAGAAGGTTCAGAACAGCATCATGAGAGGAGAGACACAAATAGGCCAAATAGGGCATAGAACAGGTACACTTGTCATAGCCACTTAGAGTAATTATTGCATGAAATTACTCAAGAGTATCAAGCAAAAAATAGACTTCTTATAAAGAGATGTTTGTCACCCCCTGTGGTGACAGGCAGTGCTGGTTTGAGTTGTAACAGCCCTCAAGAGATGGCAAATGTATAGATGCACTTTTAATCACTTCAAAATGCTGACAGTTGGTTCTTTCCCAAATCCTACTGGAAGGCATTTTTCATATATTGACTCTAACATTCACTCTCTCAATTATCTTAGACACAAACTGTTATTATATATCAATGTTAATATAATTACATTAGCTATCAAAAGGGGCTTATTTTAGAAGTGGCTTCCTGCAAAATACTTCAAATTGAACTTGAATAAGCACTTCTCAGCAGAAAAGTGCTCTACTGGGACTCTAAAAGCAACTCTGAATTCAATTCCTCTCATAACAAACTGATGTTCTCTGCTACCTGACTTGGCTCAGCTCACTTGCAGAAACTCTGGTTATTGTCATTCCTGCACTGTTCTCAAACCCTACCAAAGACCATCCAAAGCATCAGTATTGGGCAGAACTTGTAACAGAAAAACTTCCAGCATTCTGCAGTTGTCAATGCAATAGAAAATAAGCTGCAGCCTTACTTCAAAGGAGTTTATTTTCTAGGTAAATCCTTTGGTTGCTAAATCTTGTTGAAGAGTCTCTCCATGATGCAAAAAAAGTAGAGGCTCTGTCTGAGCTGCCCTTGGGATCCCCTGGGAAGCTGGAAAGCCAAGCTAGGGGCCAATAAATGTGCTCAATGGGACTTCAGTGCTTGAATTATTCCTTGAGTTTTTCTGCTCAAAAATTCCAAGGTAAGACTGAGCTTATATGGCTTTGGTATGAAATCAGACCCTAGAAGTCTTCAAAGACATAACTGAATTAATCAAAATTATTTGTGATTATTTGGAGAATTTTGCTTTATGTGGCTTAAGATAACATACTATGTGAGAAGGGGGGTTTCTGCTGTGAGTAAGCAGAATAATAAAAGGCATTTGAAGAGTCCTGCCAGCCTACTGAGGGACAAGATCCTTCCCCTTTATTCAGCACTGACTTTTACCTCTCCAGCAAGAACTGATCCCTCCTGTACTGCACAGTAACACAAGTTACTGATTGCCACAGAAAACTTTGACAAAGTCCCAGGTATTCATTATGGCAATAACATTTTGAAAAGTGTAAAAAGGTAGTCAGAACATTGGAAGTCTCCCTTAAATTGCAAGTATTATTTAATTCTGTTCTTAAATATTGAGTTCCTGCTGCTCTCTCAACAACAGAAAACAAGCTGGCAGTTTGCAAGTGCAGGAACCAATATGAATAAACATGGGTGGGTGTCAAACCAATCTATTTACCAACTAGTAACTGATTCTTTCTAGAAAGTGAAAATTTGGTACTTCCAGAAATCACATGAGATTTTTTCCTAGTATTAAATTCATATTTACACCTGAGTCCACCACTAAACACTTATATAATAAAAAAAGTCAATCCATTTTATTAGCTACAGAAAGTACTTAATTTTATGCTGGATGCAAAGGCAAATGTAAAGATTTAGAGAAAGTGAATTTTTAAATATTTACTCTGAAACAAAGCATGGTAGACAGAAGCTGTGAATACATAATTAAAGGAACAGCATGCCATCCTACTGGTCTGGAAATTAACTTCCCTTCCATCAAACATCATCACTTGCTTAAAAAGAATGAAAAAACCCACAGGAGTTAATTTATTAAAAAAAAAATCAAACAAAGAAAACCAATAATATACTGTTTTCTTAAATTCATACACCCAGCTCAGCTTTGTAGCTGCAGAGTAGTGTATGAACACAAATCAACTTTACCCATTCCACACAGGTCTTAGTGGAAAGGCTGTCAAAATAAGTGAGAAAATCATGCACATATCTGATGATACAGACTACAGGTAAGAGTCAGGAAAACCTGATCTTCTAAAGACCTGAATTCCTGAAGTATTTTCCCAATTTAATAGAAAAAGCAAAAATGCAAGTTGATGTCAATCAGTTTTAGAACCACATAAGATAAGGACACTAATTCAAAGTTGACATGCTACAGTCAAAGAAAATTAGTTCCATTTGAAGGCAATAAAAGAGTCAGTTATGAGCTAGAGATTGAACTCATTTGAGCTGAGACTCTCAGTCATATATAATTGTGCAACCACTGCATGCAGGTGTTGCTTTACTGCCATGGTGCTATGTAAGAGTAATAAACACATCTGCTGGGAACTCTTAATTATAGATGACAAACTATAAATCACCAGCTTGTTGCAACATCAGAAGGCTCAAGATGTGATCCATCATGTCTACATCCCAAAAAATAAATTAACCCTTCTGCTTTGTTTAATAGACAAAGTAGATTTATTATATTTATTTATGAGCATGATACTACTGCAAGAAACAATTAGGGCCATACTTGTCTTGAGTATTGCTTTTGTCCACTCCTCTACCATTTTCTGTACTGATACTATTAGACACCCCCTCCTATGCAAGCATAAAACAGTGTAAGGGGCAAGGCGGTGGAGAAGCAAGTACTGTATCTTAGGACATGTGGAATCCTATAGGATATTTGCTCTTTAAGAACAGTTCTATTCATTAACTTCCATGAACTAAAAAGAACCCACCAATATAATCCAGGCAAATAAATAAACTTTCCCTGAGAAAGCACCGAGTACATATCTGCATGTGTAAGTATCTGTATATATTCACAAACATAATTTGTCCAAGTGACTACTACTGTAATTTAGGCAAGCGGCTTTTCAGATGTTTGCTCTTAGATACTACAAACAAGCCTGAAACATACTTGGAAATTTATCTGCTTTAAATGAACAGTGACAATCTCTCCTCTATGACAATAAGAAGAAAATCAATTTGACAGGTGGAGGGGAGAAATATTGACAGCTGAAATCAGTTTAAATCCTGGGGTACTGGATAAGGACTTCTCTCAATTATTATATTTCACTACTCTCTAAGTGCACCCATGTTGTTTTACATTATAATGGTAATAAAAGTCAGACATGCAGGCAGGAACTTTTTCATGAAAGGAAAACCTGGCTGTGCTACAGGAACACTCAGGAGGAACAGCAGGTGAACATATAAGTCTTTTGTGTGTCATAGGGTACTATAAACACAGCAGGACTAAATTACTCTTCAGAAACACATCTTGACCATCATTACTGTGATCACCAACATGAAGCTATATATTTAATTATATAAACACAGACCTTTATAGTCCATCTGAGCAGAAAAAGCCAAAACTCTAGAGTAAATCTATGCAAATTAAATAGGCAACCAAAAATATGCTTTGTTTCTTCTTATAAGAAACACATTTTTTATTGTTGAGACAATCTTTAGTTGTAACAAATAGCGTTTAAGTCTTATGAATGCCTTCAGCTTTAAGTGACAGTGCTTAGTCCTGTATTCATATGTGCAAGTGGTTATCTTAACCTTTGAGACTGTGGGCCTAAGAAACACTGCCAAGAAGGTATTCATTGGCCAGACCACAGCCCTGGGATGGACCCAAAGAGAAGAAACTTTTTTTGGAAGCCTACAACCAATAAAGAGTAATTTGAGGAATGGCATGTTTCCCAAACAACCACCAAAAACCTACAAAAGACCCCTACTCTGATGCAAATAAGCTTTGAGAAGTGTTTTAAATATGGAAAAAAAAATTGCAGGAATGTTTAGCACTTATGCATGAGTTTGGGAAAATATAATAAATATGTATAAGTTATAAAGATTTAAACTGGCTGTTAGGTAGCTGCTCCATGTGGGTTAGGGGCAAATAGTCCCCTCACACTCCATGATGAAAATAAAAGTGATGCTGCTCTCTAATACTGAGATTACAGTGGTAGAAAGTCTCATTCCCAACCTTCAGTGACTGTATGAAGAGTATGTTTTGTCTCTCCTTTTTCAGAAGATTTTAATTGCCAGCTATGTGTAGTGTCATTCCAAATAGCACAGAGTTGTGGGTTCATGATAAACCAAAAGCTCTAAACAAACACAAGTCCAGATAGATATATGCTGGTATTCCAGCATTTTGACCAAAAAACTCCTGCTGCTTGACATAACGCAGGTATTACATATTTGAACAAAGCTGCCACAGCATAAGACTATTGTGAAAAGCAAACAGCAACAACCCAGCAGCTGCTTAAAAAAAACTAAAAAAAACCCAAACCAACAAACAAAAAAAAAACTCTCTCTCAAGAGACCTGATACTGCTATAGGTAGCTGAGGATTCTCACTGAAAAGGATCAGTAGGAATATGCAATTTAGGAAATTAATCCTCCTTAATGTTTCAGGTAGGCATTTTGGTTTCTCATACATCTTGTGAAGAAATAAGCTTCTGATTAGGTGAGTTTATAATCACTCACTAATTAAATTATCAGGTACAAATTAAGCTTTACTGCTTAATAGATTAGGTATTTCCAATACCAGGCCTAGGTCACAGCTGTCTTAAATCCAAGGCCAATGAATAGAAAAGGGAAAAAAAAAAAAAAAAAAATCAATTTTAACAGCAGTAACACTTACCTTTCCTCTCAGTCTCCCAGAAAAGCAGAGTCTGCTGGCTAACTCACAGAATAAATACCCCCAGTGCTACACCCAGTTGCACCTGACCTGCCTTCCCAATTAAGGTTTGCCCCATCCTGTGGGAGGCAGCAGCTGACCCCCCTGTGCTCATTACCCACATCCTGCCAGTTTTGAGAGGAGTGCTACAGAAGAGACAAACACCATTGTGCTGATCCTTACACTAAGGCCAAGGAGATTGGAATGGAGACAGGGCCTAATGCAATTGCAAAAGGCATCAACAGCTTATCCACTGCATTAAGCTCATGTAAATAGCCAGTGTACTAAAAGCTGTTTTAACTTTCCTCAAATTGTTTGCACAATTGATCCACAATCATCTGAGTGCTCACTGAAGCTTAGCATCCTACTTTTTTCCATTGATTGCAAATGGCCTGTTTGGTTCTGTAATATGTGTTACAGTGAACATCGTGCTCAGTAGAAATGGCTGTTTGTTGGCAGTGCCTAGCTATCCTAGAAACTGTAATTCAATCACATGGGGTGTGCTGGTTCTGTGTTTTCTTCCAAACCCTGGGGGAATATATAAATGAAGAGTTTAAATTGAGCCCATGCCAGGCATCTGTGAGATAGCAGGAGAGCTTGAAAACTGATATGAAACAAGAATTATGAACTTCCTACAATTAAATATCAAACTTGGAAAAAATTGTCAAATCAGCTAGAAAACCTGATAAAGAAGCCATGGATGTAAAGGCCAAAGAGACAACTTCTCCTCCAAACAGTGGTAAGGCCAGAGGCAGAGAACAGTCATTGTGGAGAAATATATGTCTGCCATCACCATCAATGCCTTTGCTTCATTTACTAGTTTCAAATACTCTTCAAATACTCTAGCAAAATCTTTTTTCCTTAGAAGGCAAGAAAGATAGTAGCTGCAAGTTTGTAGTTCACCTCCTGATGAGGAGCATATCCAGGTAGATAAAAGCCAAAAAGTCCTTTGAATTTGTATTTAATTGCAATTAATTTGCAAGGAAAAAACAGGTCAGTATGATTCTGTTAGTGGCAATCAGGGGAAGAAACAAGGTAAATATCAGATCTGGCTGAACTAAAATATTTTTTGAAACATTTAAACCATGTCCAAAAGAAAAATATAAAGTTTAAAAAAAAATGTGCAAATTGCAGCAACAATTTCAACACATATTTTAATACTCCTTCCAATGACATTACTTCCCCCAAATCACTGAGCAAGTAAGCAGCTGTGTAGCCTTTGAGGTAAGGTTTTTATTTGTTTTAAACAAAAAAAGATTACCCATTAATTCCTCTCAAGTAAGAGGTTTCTTTGTAGATAAGCCTAAGCAAAGAGTGGCCAGAAGTTACTGCAAACAACGTTGTTCTTGGAAATATCTGAACTCAAACTGCTTGAGGTAAAATTTGCATATTACTTCAAGTAAATAGACACGGTACCCTAGAATGACACTAATAACAAGAAAATAAAAAAGCATGGTCTAAAAAATTGATTCAGCAGGATTTGGGGTAGTTAGAGAGTGCATTGTTACCTTATATCTTCCCTACCAACTGCAGTGATCTGCAGAATAATGAATCCAAGTGAAAAAAGGCTTCATTTATTTCTTGACTAGCAAATGCATAGTTTTCTTGAGCTTTTGAAAAAAACATTTTCAAAGAAAATCCCAGTAAAGAGGAACATATCTTAGTCATTCTTACTTCTAGCAGAACAACAACCTGAAATTCTGAGTTTAAGTAAGCTTAAAAACACAGTGCTTTGAAACAACCTCTACTCATTCTTCCTTCCTCCATCTCTCACAGCTTGTTTTGTAAGGCTAAGAAAACCCTACACTCAGAGAAGACAGAAAACTTGTAAATCATTGCTAACCTGTAAGTGAGGCTATCTACAACTGCTTTTAAAAGATGCTAAATAAAGTGTCTGCTTTTCGCAAGGAAGATTTCCATTTCATTGTTTATTCCTAATGATACACAGGGCCTGCATCTGGCACTATAAAGATGCCAGACTGCATCCACAGCACCTTCCTGGAACCACTGAGCACAAAGATTTAGGTTCCCAGCCAGCTCTTCAGTGAAGAACATGTATGTAACTTCAGAAAATGAGTAGTGAATTAACACTTTAACAAATAGTTTGTGTGCTTAGGCATGGTGGGTACATGTTGCAAAATCAGATCACCAGTTTACTACTACCATTTAAAAGTAGTAAACTACTTTTATATATATGCATATAAGCCTCCTCACAGGGCAAAGACAAAAAAATCACTGCAGTAGTAATACATTTATGGTACTTATTAATTAGAGTAGGCAATTTTGAAGACTTCAGTTCCCAAACAATTCAGGTTCCTGTTCACTTTCAGCCCCGATCAGCGACGAAGGGGCGCTTGAGGAGCCCGGAGCTCCTATCGCGCCTATGGGTCCCGAAGAGATCCACGGTACGAGAGCGAAGGAGGGCGGCAAACGCAGGGAGGCGCAGGCAAGGAAAGAGGGACTCAGCCTTCAGGAAGGGTTGGCAGGTTTATTGGAGGAAGGTCGAAGGGGGAGAAAAGGCAGGGTGGAGGGAGAAGGACTGAGCACCGAACTGAGGGCAAGTAACAGCTTATAAGGGAAGGGGGAGGGCCTGGGAGGGGCAACACGACAGCAAATGAGGATATGAAAAAACTGATACATAGTTTGATGAACGCATGAGGCTAACAAATCAGCAAAAAACTGGGGAGGGGTCCCTGCCCCTGCCCAATCACTCGACACCCTGGGGAGAAGGTTCTAGAAGGAAAGGCAGGGCTGCCGAGTGATGGACAAAGGCCAGGGGTGGGGACAACAAGACACATCTGATGGATAGGGGAGGGGAGACGTGATAGACAAATAACGATAAGAAATTGGGGATTTCCAGGGAAAAGAGGGGGAAACTATTCAGGATGAACCAGACCAAATCAAACAACGTTATATCACACACCACCACAATTTTTGCAATTCTTTTTCCTTTAGAAACAGAATTAAATTCACTAACTCAACAAGTGTTCATTCTTCTTGAAACTGCAGAAATTGGGTACATTTGTATTTCAACTTTGCTCTACTTGCATATGGCACACAAATATCTACTGCAATGAGAATGACAGAACACAAGCAGAATATTCTACTGTGCGCAAACACTGAATAATACATTGTTTCACTGTTCATCCACTGTAATGATGCTTTTGAGGATGTTTATTCTTGTCTCTTTTCATCCATTCAGTGGTGTATGAAGTGGTATCAGAGGACTTACAGGTGAGGCTTCAAATATCAGAGGAAATCAGGTCAGTGTCTTTCTCCTCAGAGCAGCCCTGAAATCAGAGGTGTTGAGAAGTATTGCTTGAGAGACTCAAAAAGAAGTCTGCAACAGAAGGCACAGTGACAGTAGATCCCCCACAGACAGCTCCCTGACAACAAAATGAGCTATTAAATGAATAGAAAGCAAATTCAGCTTTAGAAGTCCTACAGTGAAAATGGTTAGCAGGAGGGAGAATATTCTGTCAAATAATCATTACAGGCTTGCTCTAGCCTTCTGCTCTCCCTAAAACTCATTCTTTTAGCCACTGTCAAGGGAGAAAAGTAGAAGAAAAAAAAGACTTCTCAAAGACAGCTTGCTGAAAAAGACTTGGACTATAGTCAAACAATTCATTCCATAACCATGACCCTAATGTCTAAACGCACATCATCTCATTTTCATTTTCTTATTACCAGAAATTATTACTTTTGGAATAAATGCTGTGCAGGAATACAAATTCTGCCTTTGGCTGATGCATTCTAAGGCATAGACTTTTGCCTTAAATATAATGACACAGATTTATTAAAATGGTAACTTAGCTCAAAGAGTTCATTACAATTTTACAGGTATTTCAGTAAAAGCTGAATAAACAGCAACATTAGTACAGGGTACATTAGTAATGCATGATAAAATATTGTGATGTATGAACAAGATACTACTGATAAGATCAGGAAGCCTAGATATTGGATAAAGGGGTTTTTTCTTAAGCTGTTTAATAAAATACAAAACCCACACTACACTCTTTAGCTCAAGTCTACATAAACTGATGGAAAAAACTCAAACAAACCAAACGGGAAAGGAATAAAACCAAGCAGCAGCAATGCAGTTTATGAAGATCTGAGAGAAATGAGGAGAAAGTAAGTATTTATAAGCTCCAATTATTATAGGCTCTAAAATAAAAATCCGTGGGCTCTGTGATCAGACTCTTACTAAAATCCAGTCCAAACAAGATCTTGCAGGCAAGTCCTGCACTTCCACTTTTATTATTGATAACAGCTGAGAGTCTTGCCTAAAACTTAAAAAGTGGCAATTCTGCAGTCCTTTTCCACCTCAGAAGGCAGTTCTGCCACACTGTCAAAGAAACTTCAGAGCTACCTGTGTGTCTGCTTACATATCCCTTTCACTCCAATGGTTCTCCTGCATTTGAGCAGCATTGGAGGACTCTAAACTCAGCAGAAGTGCTGCCACCACAGTGACTACTTTACAAGGGCTGCAGGAGGTAACAATTTAAGATATGCAAGGCCATCAATTGATTGTTTTACATTTAGCTCCAGTAGGCCATTGTAGCTACATGCTGAGTCACAGCAGTTACTTTCCAAGCAAGTACTTTCTTAACATTCCTACACTTTCAAAAGTAATAATCTCTTTTTCTAATAATGTCGTAAAAGAAAAAGTGGTTTCTTTTTCAAAAACTACTTCCAACTGTGAGGATGTGTCATGAACTATAAATTCACTAGGTAGCTATAGCACACAAACCAGCCCATAAATATTCTTTCCACTCTTATTTGAAAATGTATTACCAGCTTCTCTGTAGGTACCTTCCAACTTACTACCTGCTCTCCTGCTTCCCATAACTAAACCAAATTCACAAGACAGATATTTTGTGCTACAGAAAAAACTTCACCTTGCACGTAAGTCAAAGGAGAGCCTTCTCTTTGCAGCTCTGTAAGGGCTCATTGCAGTGGGCCAGGATATTTCTAATTCCTTTTCACTTATCTAAAGTGTAATATTCCATTCCAATGATAAAAATCTTCATAGATCAATATAGACCAAGTGTTCGTTCAAAAAATCCCACATCCTGGAATCTATTATTTTGACTTTAAATTTTTAATCCAATCTTGATAATTTTAGAAATATCTCCCCAAAGCATTCCACAACTGACCTCTCATGAAAGCCTGTGAGAAATTTGCATGTTGTGACTTTGGAATTAAGAGCAGATATAAATAGTACATTTCTATCACCTCTACATCTGCAGCATCCTGGCATGCCCAACTTGTCACTCAGAATGCCTTCACTTCTAATTAATTTTATTCTGACACAAAGCAAGCCAAGCCAACAGAAACTCAACTGGTCAAGTTCAGAGAAGAAAAATGCATGCATTTTTAAACAGCCACCATACTGCATGGCATGTAGAATATTTCTCAGTTTTAGAAATTTCAAATGAACTATAACATGGGTTTCCACCTAAAAAAGAAAATAACAGAATACAGATGTTTAATGGAATTAAACCATGGAATTTTGTCAGAGAGAGATTTTGCAAGTTCTGTCATGTCCTAATGATGAAAAATTTGGATCTTCTCCTCTCGTTAGCCATTCAGGCGCTGGGGGGGCTTCCTCCAGCCATTGGAGGTGGGATTAAAAGAAGGCTCTAGGGAGCAGGCAAACTGGAGCAGGCAAATAAGGGTGTGGCGCAGCAGTTTGCATAGGCAGGGCAAGCAGGCAAGGTTGCAGTCATCCTCCCGCTACTGGGATATTTATTTTGTGTTGGGGTTTTGTTTGTTTGTTTCTTTTTAGGTTTCTTTTTTTTAACAGCAATGGTCCCCAAACAATCAAAAGCTGCACATAGTAAAAGTACCAACCCCAAAAGAATCCCCCAAGAAGGACACATCTGTCCACACCCCATCCTGTAAGGAGTGTTTGAGCCTGTCATTAGTACCATGGGATGGTGCAAAGGACGCCTGCCTGTGGTGCAGACAGGTGAATGATCTCCTCTGTCTGGTGGCTGAGCTTAAGGAGGTAGGATTAAGAAAATAGGTAAGAGGTATTAGAAAGACTAAGAGGTATTAGGGAACGTGAAAGGGAAATAGACTGAAGTTTTTACCCTTCCATACCTGAGAGAAACCCACCAGGAGCCAGAGGACTCCCATGCCTCCTACCATCAGGCAGAAGTAGGAGACCTAGTAGATTAAGGGGAGTGGAAATGGGTCCCCTACTGAGGGAGGTAATGAAAATTCTTCCTGACCCCAATCACCTACCTAGGTGCCACTTCAGAATAGGTATGAGGCCCTGGATCCAGAGGGTCAGCCAGAAGACATAGAAGAAAATAATCTGCCCAGAGAGCCTCCCAGTTAGACTTTGTCTGCCAGATGGATCACTGCCTCTAGCATTAACAAGAAGGGTTGTCAGCAGGTGACTCCCTTCTGAGGGAAACAGAGGGCCCCATATGTCAACCAGACCCATCCCACAGGGAGGTCTGCTGCCTCCCTGGGGCCCAGGTATGGGATGTCACCAGGAGACTCCCTAAGCTGATTCAGCTCTCTGATTATTACCCACTGCTGATACTCCAGGCTGGCAGTGATGAGATTGAAAAGAAGAGCACTTGGAAAGAAGGACAATTAAAGGGACTTCGGGGCTCTGGGTCGAGTGGTTGATGGGGCAGGAGCACAGGTGATGTTCTGCTCAGTTCCTTCAGTGGCAGGGACAAATGATGACAGGAACAAGAGAGCCTGCATTATCAACAAGTGGCTCAAGGGTTGGTGGCATCAGCAGAATTGTGGGTTCTTTGATCATTTTATGACACTTGGCCTGGTGAAGCCAGATGGACTCCATCTATCAAGGACAAAAGGATTCTAGTCCATGAATTGGTGGGACTGATTGAGAGGGCTTTAAACTAGGTTCAAAGAGGGAAGGGGATACAACTAGACTCTCCATAAACAAGCCCAAGGGTGATAAGCCAGAGTCAGGGGTGAAATCAGCAGCCCAGCTGAAGTGCATGTACACTGATGCACACAGCATGGGTAACAAAGAAGAGGAGATGGAAGCCGTGGTACAGCAAGAAACTATGACACAGTCACAATCATGAAAACGTTGTGGCATGACTCACATAACTGGAATGCTGCAATGGATGGCTACAAGCTCTTCAGAAGAGAGAGTGTGAGAGTCTGTCTGAAATACCCCTCATCTGCCTCACGATCGTCATTTGGGGACCACTGAAGAAAAGACCCCCCTGTCTTAAATCTCTGGCTCTGTAGGAGAAAGTTACACATGCCAAGGGCCCCGAGAGAGAGCATTGCTAAGCTAATGTTCACAGGTGTTGTTTGCTGTATGCTAGACTGACCCCAATGAGAAGAAGAAGGGGGCACTGTGCCCTTTTTGCAACAATAGCCTTGGGAGCTGTCCCACCTCTTGGCTTGGCTGGACTTCTCCTGAGTTCTGGGTGGTCCCCCACAGAAGACCCCTCTCACTTGTTTACAACCACTGTGACAGACAGACTGAGATGTAAGAAGCCTCCATGAATGACCGGGACATGAAACCCCTATGTGAAAAGGCCCCTCTCCTCCTTCCAAGGACTGGGACTGAAACCCCTAACCTGGGGCAGATGTGTAGGGGGAGGCAAGCTGACCAAACCGAGATGTTTGCCTGCAGGTGTGACCACTGGACCAAGAAAACAATGGCTCTCGCTTACTGCTGAGAACATGGACTACCTGTTACATCTATTCTTTATTGTATCTGTTTTTCCCCCTTTCCCTCCCCTCACAATTTCCAATAGAGTTATCATAATAAAAACCTCTGAGTTAGCTAGAGATTTTGAGATCTCCCTGACGTAACAGGCGGATCCTCGACTGGACTGGACCAAAGGACTTCGTCTCTATGTTTGGTAGCTATATCCCTCTCTCTCTTTCTCTCTCTCTCTTTTCTCTCTCTTTCTCTATCTTTTTCTCTCCCTTAATCTCTCTATCACATTTTACTGTGGTCATTCAATAAAGGTGCATTTGTTTTGATTATTACTACAAATCCCCTGTGCCCTGTCAGGTTTTTTTGCACCCTGAGATCAATCCACGAACCATCACAAAACCCATTCATAAGGACAGAGAGGCAAGGGAGAAAAGGTGGAGAGGTGGCTCTTTATATTAGGAAGACTCTCAATGCCATATTTCTCATAGAAATTGAGATTAGTGTTGAGTGCCTTTGGGTAAGAATCAGGTGGAAGGCCAACAAGGCTGACATCCTGGTTGGAGTCTCTTATAGACCACCCAGGCAGGAAGAAGAGATGGATAACTTATTCTACAAGCAGCTGGAGGATATTTCAGGATCACCAGCCCTTGTTCTTGTACGTGACTTGCCAAATATATGATAGGAACTCAACACAACAGAGAAGAGCCACTCTAGGAGCTGGGTAGAGTATATGGAGGAGAACTTCTTGTCACAGCTGGTGAGCGAATCCACCAGGGGAGGGATTACACCAGACCTGCTGTTTGCAAACAGAGTTGGGCTGGTGGGAAATGTGGTGGTTGGAGGCCATCTGGCTTTCCAGAGGACAGACTTTGGCCTATTCAGGAGACTTATTTGGAGAGTACCTTGCGAAGCAGCCCTCAAAACAAAAGGAGTGCAGGAAGGATGGGTGTGCTTCAAAACAGAAGTCTTAAAGGCACAGCAAGAGACTGTCCCTATGTGCTGAAAGATGAGCTGATGAGGAAAACGACTGGCCTGTTTGGGCAAGGAGCTTCTGAAGGAGCTAAAGAAAAGAAAGAGGGTGTATCACCTTTGGAAGGAGGGTCAGGTATATCAGGAAATGCTTAAGGGAGTTGCTAGGGCATGTTGGAAAAAAATTAAGAGAGCCAAAAGCCTAGTTAGAACTCAATCTGGCCACTTCATTGGAAGACAATAAAAAATATTTTTATAAATACATTAATGGCCAAAGGGCAAGGACAACCTCCATTTTTTATCAGATGCAAGAGGGAATTTAGTAACTAAAGACGAGGAAAAGGCAGAGGTACTTAACACCTTCTTTGCCTCAATTTTCATAAGAAAGACAGGTTGTCCTCAGAACAACCGTCCAGTTAGATAGTGTCAGGGAGCAGAATAGCCTCCCTGTTATCCAGGAGGAAGCAGTCAGAGATCTGCTGAGCCACTTACATGCTCACAAATCTATGGGATCAGATGGGATCCATCCTAGTGTGATGAGGGAGCTGGCAGATGAGTTTGCGAAGCCTCTCTCCATCATTTACCAGCAGTCCTGGCTCAGCAGGGAGGTCCCAAGATGACTGTCAGGCTGCCAGTGTCACACCCAGCCATAAGAAGGGCCAGAAGGAGGATCCAAGAAACTACAGGCCTGTCAGCCTGACCTCAGTGCCCAGCAAGATTATGGAACACATCATCTTGAGTGCCATCACACGGCACCTACATATAGCAGAGGAAATGTATTGTACTTGAATATCTGTATTTGAATATCTGTATAGAGGCTTTGCCCCGGGAGGTCCCGGTTGTCCTTGATGGACTGCAGCTGCGATGTCCTTAATTGGGCTGCAGCTGTGACCAATGAAGATAACTGGGATAAAAGGGGGCGGGTTAGCCAGTCAGGGAGAGCTTTGGAGGAGCCCTGAACTGAGAGAGAACAAGATGCAGAAGGAGTCTGTGCTGTGAAGATCTGCAGCCATGAGAACACACCAAGGAGGTACAGACTTTAGAAATCTGATAACAACAGCAGTATGAGACTCTAGAGAAATAGAACAACAACGATTGGTGACCCCGACATGATAGTTAGCAGAAGATGAGACAGCCAAGAGCTGCAGTGATATTTGGTACAAGACAGCCAAGAGCTGTGGTAGCCAAGAGTTGCAAAAGAACATAGCCTTTAGGTCAAGGAGCTGTAAAAGAGTATGGCCTTTGAGCAAGGAGCTATGTGTGTTGTACATAGCTTTTGAGTCATGAAGAAATGTGTGTGTTGTACATGGCCTTTGAGTCATAAGGGAATATGTGTGTATTGTACTTGAAGTATTGTATGTAAAACCTAGTTCTGTAAGTAAAAGAAAAGGGGGAAATATAGTAGAGGAAATGTACTGTACTTGAATATCTGTATATAGGCTCTGCTCTGGGAGGTCCTGGTTGTCCTTGATGGGCTGCAGCTGTGATATCCTTAATTGGGCTGCAGCTGTGACCAATGAAGATAACTAGGATAAAAGGGGCTGGGTTAGCCAGTCAGGGAGAGCCTTGGAGGAGCCTTGAACTGAGAGAGAACAAGATGCAGAAGAAGGAGTCTGTGCTGTGAAGATCTGCAGCCATGAGAACACAACAAGGAGGTATGGACTTTAGAATCCAATAACAATATGGACTCTAGAAATAGAACAACAACAATTAGTGACCCCGACATGATAGTTAGTAGAAGATGAGGCAGCCAAGAGCTGCAGTGATATTTGGTAGAAGATAAGACAGCCAAGAGCTGCAAAAGAACATAGCCTTTGGGTCAAGGAGCTGTGAAAGAGTATGGCCTTTGAGTCATGGGGAAATATGTGGGTTGTACATGGCCTGCCTTGAGTCATGGGGAAATATGTGTGTATTGTACTAGAAGTATTGTATGTAAAACTTAGTTCTGTAAGTAAAGAAAGGGGAAATAGAGTAGAGGAAATGTATTGTACTTGAATATCTGTATTTGAATATCTGTATAGAGGCTTTGCCCCAGGAGGTCCCGGTTGTCCTTGATGGGCTGCAGCTGCGATGTCCTTAATTGGGCTGCAGCTGTAACCAATGAAGATAACTGAGATAAAAGGGGGTGGGTTAGCCAGTCAGGGAGAGCTTTGGAGGAGCCCTGAACTGAGAGAGAAGAAGGAGTCTGTGCTGTGAAGATCTGCAGCCATAAGAACACACCAAGGAGGTATAGACTTTAGAAATCTGATAACAACAGCAGTATGAGAGTCTAGAGAAATAGAACAACAACACCTACAGGATGGCCAGGCATCATCTAGTTATTAGAAATGCCTCTGCCTGAATTAAGGTGCAAATAAAACCATAGACCAATGGCAAGAGTATGGATTTTATTAGGATAGTAAATACAAGAAGAGAGAAGAAGAGGAAGAAACAGAAGAGAGGTCAGGAAGACAGAAAGAGGGTGACACAGAGCAAGGAAAATATCGCCACTCCATGGATCCCAACAATGTTCTGTTGACCCTCTCCAGATGGTCTTCCTGGTGGTCAAGGTACCCCAGAAAGCAGAGAATCCAATGGTTAACATACATTAAGGCTAGGTATAAAATCCAGCACCTCCCTGGGCAGAGGGAGTTTGCCCTTGTCTCTTACAACAGACTCTGGGTTTGCTGCATCATGTGCAGTCCTGTGGTGCAAGGCTTCAGGAATGACTCGGGGGGGGGGGGGCATTTTAGGGGCCTTTGACAGATCGTAACACCCCCTCAGCCTCCTCTCACATGAATGTCCCATGGATGTGGCCTCCTGGGGATTCACAGCTGGGCCAGTTTGCGTAAGGGAGGATGGGTCACTGCCTCTAACCAGAGGTTACACCTGAAACCTCTTCCCCCCATCCCTGTTTCAGCGGGAGGCTGTGTAAACCTGTATTCTGTGGGCTGTTGTCTTCCCCCACCCCAAACCCAGACAGGAGAGAGTTCCTGTAGTGTTTAGCTCTCTTGTGGATGCATTCCTTTCCCTCAGCCTTCTTGGTTTCTCCCCAGGCCTGAGATCATTGATGAATGAGTTTCTCTTTATCTAATCTCAGCAGCTTGACTTAATAGTCCAAAGTTCTTCAAGGTTTCTGTGGTTGTTAGCTTCGTTATACAGTTTTTTCTATAATGAGCAAAATTTTGTATCAATGTTTAAGGCATTAACTATTTCACTCTCTTATACCAGGGAATCAATCCCAGCCAGCATGGGTTTAGGAGGGGCAGGTTGTGCAACCTGATCTCCTTTTATGACCAGGTGATCCTTCTGGTGGATGTAGGAAATACTTTGGATGTTGTCCACTTGGACACCAGCAAAACCTTTGACACTGTCTCCCACAGCACACTCCTGGAAAAGCCTGGCAGCCCACAGCTTGGACAGGAGCACTCTTTGCTGGGTTCAGAACTGGCTGGATGGCAGGGCCCAGAGAGGGGTGGTGAACAGTGTTGCATCCAGCTGGGGGCCAGTCGCCAGTGGTGTCCCTCAGGGGTCTGTGCTGGGGCCTGGTTTGTTCAATATCTTCATTGATGATCTGGATGAGAGGATTGAGTTCACCATCAGTAAATTTGCAGATGACACCAAGTTGGGGATGTGTTGATCTGTTGGAAGGTAGGAGGGCTCTGCAAAGGGACCTGGAATGGTTGGAGGAATGGGAAGAGTCCAACACCACAAAGTTTAGCAAGTCCAAGTGCCAATTCCTCCACCTTGGCCACAACAACCCCTTGCAGTGGGACAGTATGGCTGGACAGTGCCCAGGCAGAAAGGGACCTGGGGGTGCTGGTGCACAGCCAGCTGAACATGAGCCAGCAGTGTGCCCTGGTGGCCAAGAAGGCCAAGGGCATCCTGTATCAGGAATGGTGTGGCCAGCAGGAGCAGCGAGGTCATCCTTCCCCTGTACTTGGTGCTGGTGAGGCCACACCTTGAGTGCTGTGTTCAGTTCTGGGCCCCTCAGTTTGGGAAGGACATTGAGACGCTTGAGCGCATCCAAAGGAGGGTGGCTAGGTTGGGGAGGGGCTTGGAACACAAGTCCTATGAGGAATGGCTGAGGGAGCTGGGGGTTTTTAGCCTGGAGAAAAGGAGATTTAGAGGTGACCTTATCGCTCTCTACAACTGCCTGAAAGGTGGATGTAGTCAGGGGGGGTTGGTCTCTTCTCTCAAGCAACCACTGACATAATGAGAGGATACAGTTTTAAGCTGCGCCACGGAAAGTTTAGATTAGACATCAGGAAAAATTCCTCACTGAACGAGTGACTGGGCACTGGAATCACCTACCCAGGGAGTTGGTGGAGTCACCATCCTTGGACATGTTTAGAACAAGACTAGACATGGCACTCAGTGCCATGGTTTAGTTCATGAGGAGGTGCTACATCATAGGTTGGATTTGATGATCTCAAAGGTCTCTTGCAACCTAGTTCGCTCTGTGATCGCCAAGGAAAAGACGAAGCTTGTCATGCTCTCATTATAAAGTATGAGATTACAATCAAAGTACAAACAGTTAAATGGCAGCTATAGTATATTGTTTTGAGCAAAACTTTGTATAAAACAGGAAGTCTGTAAGAAAGCCTAGCTCTGCTAATGTTCTCATTTAAAAATCAAAGTTCTTACCACTTTCCTCAGAGTAAAGTTTAGTATTTTCCTGAGGACACTTGGTGTTTATTTCCCAGCCCAACTTTGTTAATGAACCGTATCTAATAAGGCCAAAGTAAGCAACTGTAGCTTCTCTATTATCAGCTGTGACTGATAGAACTTATTATATAAACTGTTGTCTATAGAACCTGATGCAGTAGGAATGTTGCAATTACCATGGCACTGCAGAGCCTGGTTGCAGTATAGCTTTTTTTGTTAAATCCCGGGTAAGTCTTATTTGTGAGATTTCACATCAGCTCTTCTGCAAACTGCAAAATCATCCTTCAAGTGAGATCAATTTTGTTGTATTAGCAACCAAGTGAAAAAGCAAGAATGTGGAAGCAGCAGCTCTCACCACAAGAGACCTTTGAAATGCGCTATAACCACAGATTAGAAGAAGTAATAAACACCAAATTAGAAAGGGCAGCAATCTTCTTTTCTAATGCAGTGTTTTAGTTGGGAAGGAGAGGAGGGAAGAAGGGGATATTGGGAAACAGGACTGGTTTCAACACTCAAAGTTTTAATTGAAAATATCTGTGCCACCTTAAAACATTTATGAACTAATTACTGTATTTTTCGTATAAACTAAGAATTTTTGAAGGAAAAGGTCATGATGCCTAAATGATGAACCTGCTCAGAAATCACAACATCTAGAATTAGCACAGCATTTTTTGAGACTAAAATCCTGGTTTGCACTGGAAGATTTTGAGTCCTAAACTACAAAAATTTTAGTTTGCTTGTCTTGTTCAAGACAAACTTTAGGCAGACCTTCACTTCCTTCTCATACTTAGCAAGAACTTTTGTTGGTTAAACATCAAACATTCTGTCAGTCTTGGTGGTGTGAGCAAGGGAATACTACCAGAAATTGAAAGAATTGCAAAAAAAAGTAGTTCTTACTAAAAACACTAAAGAAACTCCATTTGCATATAAATAAGATAATGCAGGAACACATATCAATATTGAGATCAAAATTCTAATTCTGCAGAAATATTCTGCTAAAACAATAAGATCTGAGACGAAAGGTCAGAGAGTTAATGAAATAATAGGGCCTCAGAATGGAAATAATAAATAATACACAGTTTTATACATTATTATGCAGTACAATAAGGCACTTTGTAGAAGAATTGATCATGACACTACATGAGAAAGTCATAAGCCATCAATCTGGCATCAAAATGAGAGATTATGATTTATTTGGAGAATATTCAGATGTGAGCAACATAAGTGTTCTGGGAAATGTAGTATAAAATATCCCCCAGCTAAAGTATTAATGCTGAGGTGAAAGTCACGGAAGTCATTCTGAAAATGTGAATAATTGCCATAAAGAGGAAGATTAGCACAGCCATTTTTAATCATTTCAACTACTTTTAATATATTTGCATTCTAAAAGGCTCTGCACAAAATACTGGACTAAAATATGTACCTCTTATCATTGAGCATTTCCACAAGTTCACCCTTTTTCCTCAACTATTATAACAGAGGAATGAAAAACAGAAGAATACATCTGTCACCTGCCTGTCAATGCACCACTCCTGCAATTAGGTTCTAAAACCACAAGGTATTAAGCATTACAAGAATCTACCTCAATACCAAGATTTTATTCCCTGCCCATGCTAAAATACTCATTTTTAATTGAAGAGAACTGTTGGCAATGCAAATAGAGGGTCACTAAGAAAAGATCAGCTGCACTGATGTCGTGTACATTGTACTAGACATCAATATCTTTTTTTTTCTCCTCCAAGTCAGACTCCTAAGAATCTATTTATCTTAACAAGGCAGATTTTATAGCTGAACAGGTTTAATTAAGTTGATCTACAGACATTGAAGTGTTTTTTCATTCTGACCACCCATATTTTTTAAATGTCAAGAAGAACCTGCATGATAATGGCTTTTTATTTTTGGATGGGCAAAGGAGCAATTATGTCAGTCACTTTATTGTAAAGCAGTACCTTGCAAAAACAAAAAGGCAAGGTTGAAAAAGGTTAAATGAAACACAGTAATATAAAATTCTGTCTTGACATTTCAGAAAACAGCAAATTTTAAGTGACAACCATCACCCCCAACTACTCCTTACACAGTTACCTATTTGAATGACTTGGTATAACTCAAGTATTTCCTGTGAGGACACCATAACATCTTGAAGGCATCAGAAGCAGTGACACAGGAAAAGTTAGCTTCCAATAGAGCCTGGCCACTTGATAGATTAACTGGATGTAAGCACTGCAGTTATCACAGCCCTGAATCAGTTGCCATCTACAACCATGGGTAACAACTTTCTTAGGAGTTAACTTCAGATTAGTTTTTATAAATTTCAACCAATTCAAACAATTCAAATTGTGTGAACAAATTCAAAAAATTTCCAGTCACCGACAGTTTCATCATTCCCCTTAAAGGGATGATTTCCTCCCGTGGATCCCAGAACAGATATACCTCAGGAAGTGGCAAAATAATTATCTGTACTTAATGCATGACATAACAGCATATTCACTATGCTTTTAGAGGTAAACATTACTAAACACAGCTACCTAGGCAAATAAAGCTTTCCAGAAAGTGGTAATGGGATATTATTAGTGTAAAATGAGAAGGCAGTTCCTCTTCCCCTCCCTAGATTTTTCCAGGTAGGAAAAAGACTACAAAGTACACTGGGAAAGATGTACTATGAAGTCACATTCTAAAACGTGATGACTGCATAAGAGACTTACATGATTAGATTATCTCCTTTAGAGCAGTAATTTTTGGCTGACAGATGACTGTATTTTCATTGAGTCATCCCCTTAACTCTGATGCAGTTTTTTGTTCTCTACAAATACACCTCTTCCCCACTGGCCAAAGGCAGTCTGTTTTGTGCTGCAGTTTTATCTTCATTCCCTGCAGTGCCTGACAATGGGGTTTTGAGAAAATATTGTTTAAAACATTTCATGTAGTGCAGATAATTATGCGTTTGCACGAGTCTGTGTTGCCCATATCTATCCATTTATTCCAACACATACCAAAACCAGTAGGGTGCACTAACAAGATCCAACTGAGTGTGTAAGAATGTTATTATACCTCCCCTAGAATAAACACCTACTGCTGTGAACAATTCAAAGTCTTTAAATGCCATCAGCATGCAAGAAAACAGAAAATTACAAATCAATGTATACCACAGACTTAAGTGTATTTTCCAGCTGCCAAAATAAATTACTCTCGTATGCACAACAGAGAACATCTGAAACAAATCAAGCCATGCAAATGTCTGATTGAGTGAAGTATGCAGCATGCAATGACTCCCCAACACTAGAACACTGAGTGTGCCATTTTTCAGAAGCAGTGCGGCCAAACAGCTATTGTAATTTAGTAATACTACTACTACTAATATTTACAATAATATTTATAATCTATTCTTCGGGGCATTTTCTCTAGCACCATATTGATTTATCAATTTTTCTATCTTATCAGAAATTTGCTGCTGAAATGTACATCTTGCTTTTTATTTCAGAAAATCATTTATTTCCTACTACCTGCCAGAATCATCTTTAAGTTATCACTGGCATTGCATACTACTTAAGGTTAATCTACTTACTGCAGGTTACATCCATTATGCCACATTACTGGGCTTCAACATAAACTGGACTATTCTTGTCTATCATGTATAAGAAATATTGTATAATTCTGTCATATTACAGTTGTGCCTCATTTAACCTCATCACATACATAACAGATTGTCCCTTGGCTACCTTCAGATGCAGCACATCAATTTCAGAATCAGTGTAGCCTGTAGATTTAATTAAATTTTTTTTAATTCTGGAGGAGGACTTTCTAATAACTCAGAATGCTTGCAATTTTTCAGCCTTGGGGCTATTTTTTTAATCAAATTATTTAGCATTTCATCGTGTGCTTTGCAGAATAGTTAGAAGCAAACCCAAGCTAACACCTTGCTTCCAGTTCCTACCTAAATTGTACCAACAGAGTCCTATGCAAACACATTAGCTCTGTGTTGCCATAGTTATACTTTTCCTCGAGCCTACACACAGTTCTACAAATCTACACTAAGGAGCCACTTTGCCAAAGGTTGCACTGCCAAAATCTTAATACAAATTATGAGATTTTCTAAACCCTATAATGAAAATAATATTTGGGATTACTCCCCCAAGACTTTGTCTTTTTGAGGTTTTTAAGTGAAGCAGAACATTTTCTGAATCTATCCAGCTTCATGTGGTACAGAAAAGGGAGCAGTTCTAAGGGAGAACTAGACAAAAACATTATTATGATACCAAAGACAAATATCTAAGTCATTTGCAGAGCAGGGAAAATGAAGAGTTTTAAAATCTATTCAAATTGTTGGGTGATTGATGAACATCTCCTGGCAAAAGAAACACTTCAAAGCGATCTCTTGCTTCAAATTAGCCGAGCAATTGTTCCAACCATAGTAAGGGAACAACAGGAAGTGAAATACAAACCACTTTCTATGCAATCCTTAGAAGCAAAGTTCAACTCTGACCCCACTTAAACATTTTACAGTGAACCACCCTGACTCTTCCGCCTGAAGAAAGCTTCTTTATATATCCTGTAAAAATTAATGCAGCAGGATATAGAAACACTGGGATTGGCTCAGATATAATGAAAATAAGGAGCCTGGAATAGAATTCACTGAGGAGATAGGAGCTGCTAGAGGGTAGATGGATAGCTGTTGAAAAAGCTGTTTAGAGCATGGTACGAAGTAACACCAAGGTCACAGGTTCAATCCCTGTACAGGCCATTCACTTAAAAGTTGGACTTGATCTATGATCTATGTGAGTCCCTTCTAACTTGGAGTATTCTGTGAAATCTGTGACACATTATTCAAGACAAAAATGCAGAATCCCCAGGGTCAACAATGACTGAACTAGAACTGCACACACAGTAACTGGCTCTTCAAGGAGTGAAGGTTATCACTGCTCTAGGGCAGTGATAACCAAGCACATATCACCAAATAATCCTGACCTACAAACTAAAGACTGTTCATCGGTGCTACCCTATGGGGAGAGCAGTTATGTAACCACATGGGGAGAGCAGATACCCAGAAAGGACATTTGCCTGACTAACCCTGGGTTTACTGCTGCAGTTTCAGGATGCATTGACTGGAAAAAGGAAAATGGAAAAGGACATGAATGCTTCGCTTTGCTCAGCTAACCCAGCCAAATTGGAGCAGCAGTTCAGCTACTTTTAGAATTCCTCTCAGCATCCATTTCCAATCATTAAACTTCATTTCTCAGAAAAAAAAGTGTTTTTCAGAGAGACCTCATAACGTTACCCTCTCACAATAATCTGATTGTGAACCATTACAAGGAGATGCATTTTACCATTCAATATAATACATGATTGCAATGCTTCCTATGTAATGCTACAAAGATAAAGAAATTTTCCAACGAACACAAGGATACACCTTCTCAAAAATCAATGAGCGAAATGTGAACACAGAATGTAAATTATGTACTGAGTGAACTTCAGACGTTTCAAATGTATGCTTACATGTTTAACTATGCTTATCACTTAAGTCCTGCTGGGATCAAAGCCTTTTCCACAGATATTCTTCTGTCACTATTCTAACTAAAAAAAAAAAAAAAACCAGGACCTGGGGGAAAAGCAGATGGTGAATTCATTCATAAAAATCTACACAAGATATATGCGTAGATACTCAAAGATATTTTGTGGAAAGCACCTTTCAAGTCACTGGTTAAAATTCAGTCAAAGAAATTCAACACAGATTTCTTTCATTATCAGATAAGATATGCTACCTTATAAACTTCAAGGCAGCAGAGTAAGACAGCCACATAACTGAAAAGCAGGCAACACAGGCATGAACTGCTTGCATGTCAAAACTAATTTCTCCCCACAGTTACCTGAAGAAATGTGAAAGTAATGAAACTGCAGGTTTCTACTACTGTGGAGTAGAATCTGGATGATGATGATGATGCTAACTTGCTGCATCATCCTTACTATCTCTGGAAGAAGCAAAGCTGAAAGGACATGACTGGAGAGCTACTTGCCTATGTCTGAAAGTGACATTCCCAGGGTGAAGTTGATGATGCACCCTGCACCATTCTTGACCCACTTAGAATATCTCTGCCTAAAGGAAGCACTTCCCACAGCCTTACACTCTCTTAAAATGCAAACTAGGAAAAGCATTACCTATAACATCAACAGGAGTTTTCTAAATCTAATGCATAAAATTAACCAATTTCAGTGTCAATTACAAAATTCCTTTTAAGCTAACTCACTAAACTCATTTACACGCTCTCATTAAATTCCCCTTCATGCTAACATTCTTTAGTGACAGAACACAGACACACACAGAGGCTTAGAGAAGTTTATTGACTGTTACCCTGCATGACCACAAGCCCAACCTGACTAAGTTATACACACCCTGCCAGAAACCTTCCTACAGTGGGGTTTTCCTGGGAGTAGTGGGTCTCTGAGGGGAAGCCCTTCCCTTGACACTGGCATGCCAGGCAAGGACACCTCCTAGGACTGAGTGCCTTCAACACTTCTCTTGTAGGAGTGATTTTTCTACTGGATACCCTTTAGTGACCCTTTGGGCAAAGCAAACCCAGGCACCCCCCGAGTGAGAAGGGCTTGGTGAAGGGCGGGGGGGGTGTTGTTGCTTTTGTGTACCTCCATGGCAATCAGCGCCACAGAAGTTAAATTGAACTTCTTCACAAAAGCGCCCCATCTTTTCTTCCCTCCCTATTTTATATCCTGTTCTTCTAGATGAGATAATTCTCACATGCCTGGGTGACTTCTCTTGCTGCCTCTCAAAGTTAGGGACCACAATGTGAAAATGAGCATTAGTGTAAGTTTCAATGGGGAAGTTCTGATTTATGATTTATGTCCTTGAGAGAACAGATGACTAGAAAGTTCACTATGTCCCTGTTGCCAGATTGCAGCTACATATTAAATTAATGCTTCAGTTCACATATTCCTTACAAATGGATGAAATCTGTTCTATAACCTGTCCAATTCTGCCAGTAGTAAAAATATGCTACCCAAGTGACATACTCAGTATAAACTTTACTGTTTTATAAGTTAATATTACACTGCAATCTTCTGTCTCTCAGTTGCTGCAATCCACTGGGCAGATACCATTGTTTTCATCAAGGACATCAGGAACTGCCCCCATGACTGCTTAAGATAGTCCCATGCTTGTGGGAAGAGATCAAACAAGATTTATGGTAGTCACTATGTGGCAAGACAATTTGCCTGACACTGATGAGGCTAAAAAAGATAAGGCAGCTCCCAGCAGCAAACCTGCCAAATAATTCAGCAGATAAATGAATCCTTCTATGATCCCTCTATGAATATCACTAGGATTATGATATGACCAAGGCAGAAGTTGACGAAAGTGTGGGAAGAAACAGGTAAAGTAGCAAAAGCAGTAGAATAAAAGAGAAAAGAGGTAAAGATTGAAGTACAAAACTTTTTTCCACTTTCAGCTGCAGCCCTTATCCATGTTGTTACACATGGTGACCTGTATCTTGCAGATTCCTGCTGCAGTTCCCAAGCTGCAAAGAGTAACATATGTTGGCTACATTTGTTGTACCAGTCCTATACCACATTCCCTGAATCCTTAACAGAGGCCCACAGCAAAGGAGGCAGGTCAGTAGTAACACAAATCATAGAAAGGCTTGTCAAAAAACTCCAGCAAATTACTGCTCAGTAAACTGCTCATGGGCAAACTTTGCATTCTGAGAGATATGCTGGAAATAAAAGAAATTCACCTCTCCATAAGGATTACAACAGACCAATGGGTTCCATGGGCTATCCAAAATGACTTTCTGCTTCTACTGGAACTCCATCACTCTTTTGGGACTTGTCCCATGACAAGCTCTTTACTCTACCTTGGTTCAAGTAAGTTCATGTCTAAGGCTCCAAGGCCTTAGATTTCTCTCACCTTGTTTCCATGAACCTCAGTGAATTCCCTGTTACTACAGTGGTTTGCTACCTTCATGGTAGCAAAAGAGGTATGAAGGAGGTACCTGAAGGAAGCCAAGGAGGGGGAAGCATTCATTTTCCTCCAAGAGAGCAGAACCTTGGAACTTGAGCTCTTCAGATGAAGTCTTGGCATGCCACATGGGAAACACTGGTAGCAACCTGTACCTAAAAGTTATTAGGTTTTGCCTACACTATAACCCCTTAGTAATAACAAAGGTCTTTGCTTTCTCATACCAACACCATTACAGGAAATAACAAGAAATTAAAGTAGCAGGCAAGCATCTGCAAGACAAAGTTATTCAATGGAAAGAGATTACAAAGATGGCTCGACCATCTTATCTTAGACCAGTTATTTGGGAGTCTTACAAAGCACCCTAGCAGTAGAAAAAATGAATGATTAAACTGCAGGTGACCTTGCACAGAAATAGAGTGAATGTCATGGGCCATTCTCTATGACCAAGGCTTGGTGTGCACATTAGTGTGTGTTACACATAACATTGAAACAAGAAAAAGGGAATGAAAGGATTAGACTGCTCTACACAAGACATGCTGGGAATGTCTAATGCTTGGTGCTTCTGCAAGACTAGAAGAAAAAATCATTAAGGTAATAAAACAAGAAATATTTGTTACAATGATGTGGCATAGGCCTCTAGAGAGAGAAAAAAAAACAAAACAAAGCCCAAACAAGCAAACAAAACAAAGCAAAACAAAAAGTGAGAAAAAAATGGGGGGGGGGGGGGGGTGGTAGGTAGAAGACATAGACATCTTGTAGTTTAAAATCACATTGGGGTCTTGAAAAAAACTACTTCCAAAAACTCAGTCCTTGGAAGAAGATTTGAATTGCAGATTTAAAGGAGGCAGCAAATTATTTAGAGATAGAAAATGCTATAATTACCTGTTCATCAGTTTTCAAAAACAGATACACACATATGCTCTCCCTAGGTAAGAATGTCTACACTATGACAATATAAGTTTAGAGCCTGATTAAAAATTAGGGGTAAATCAACTTCTGTTATTCTTTTCTTTAAAACAGGAATCTCAGAGAAAGCCATAGTAGCTGCTACAACATTTGGATGGTACTGCAATGCTTTCAGTTGACTAAGTCATAAATTTGAGGTAGTCTGGTAAGTTTCTACAGAGATTTTGGCCAAAAAATGCAAGAATCAAGACTGTTTTTATGTGACTATCCAAGTATTAGTCGGAAACAAGCCATTTGCTTAAATAGAATTTTCAACAGTCAAGACAAAACTATCAACACAAATCAAAAATTTAAAGCTTCTTCTTTTTACTGAATGTAATTCTGTCCAGTTTCACTGCGAGACAATTTATTTGAGCTCTCACAGAGACAGGACTTTATAAAGGACATCTACCCTGGAAATCCTTACTGCTGGATTAGTAGGAATAAACATAAAGAGCTGAGCTAAAGCTCCAATCACAACCCCAGTTTTAATAAATCCTGGAATAAATGTCCCATGTAACACAAATAGGGATGTGCAGTCTGGTTTGCAGATGGGGCTCTCTTTGGATTTCAAAATTTGCAGACATTTTCCTCTTTGCACTGTAATGTTATAGTACACAATTTCCACAAAATTACTGCAGGTGCAAAATGAGGGACCAAGGCATAGCAAAAGAAATCAAGGAGAGCTCTGTGACAGTAAATTTAAATTCCACATATACGTGCACCAAGCAGCTGAAATGGAAGGCCCCATGTACATTAGCAATTATGCTGTACTTGCAAACAGTGATTGTGGGGAGATGCCAGAAAAAAGCCTCTGTCTCTCAAAAGTAATAAACTCTGTGGCAGTTTTTTTCCAGTTCTGCTTGCTGGCTAAGGAGAATTAGACAGTGTATTTATCAGTAATGGATACATTTGGAATTCATGTTTTTTAGAAAGAATTCACTGCAAGTTGGCTCTTAACAGAGCTGCATAAAAGAATGCAAACTTTTTCATTTACTGTTCAACAACCAACAGTTTAACTACAACTTCCATCCAAAAGAATACCCTAAACCCACAGACAGAGGTCTCCAGCTGCATCAAAGTAGAGTACCAATCCTTACAACTGGGACTTCCATTATGATCCTACAGAAAAACTGAAGAATATGAGCAAGAATCCTCATGCTCCACAAATTCTTACATAGTTACAAAAAATAGTGAAAAACTGAAGGACAAAATAACTGCCTTTGGCTCATGCTTTGAATATATTAGTTGTAAACATGAAATGCTGAGTTTCTAAAAAAGAGCATGCTATCAATTACTTCTACTACTTCCTAAAGACAGTGTTATTTCCAGTTCAGTCTTTACAAAGTGTCGTACAATTTGTGAAAGCAGGTGCAAAACCTGAAATTAAAAAATTACGAAGTAATTCTATTACACCATTACTTTTCATTAAATGTCTCTTCAGGATGGATGAACACTAGTCTTAAGAAGTTTTGTCTTTCCTCACACACAAATATTCCATTCATTACTCTACAGTAGAATTAAAACCGAAATTTTAAAATCCTTATATACATGTGTCATTAGAACAAAAAATGGTGGATATGTGGTATAGTTACTATGATGAGGGTTTTTTTCTCAAAAATATTGTTTTATTTACTATCTCATCCAGGTAGCAAACCCAGAATAAAATTATTTAGTTACAGAGCACCTTACTTCTCTTTCAAAGTTTTTGTTAAATGTTTTCACTAGGTTCACAAGTGTACCTGTCTTTGCACAGTGCTGTCAGAAAAGGTGAAGTTGCAAATCAAGGTGTTAAAAACAAATGAGAAAAGAATGAACAAAGAACCACTGATAATCACAAGTAAGAATAGCTTTATTCATTCTTTCCAGATTTTTCCAAACCTGGAGAGTGTTCAGTATACTTTCTAAGGGTTTAGGGTTTTGTTAGGGTTTTTTTAAATCTATAATCTTTATTTACAGATTCTTCTAAACAAGGGGTTTTCTGCCCTATTTCTAAGTACATTGTTTGTTTGATACAGAAGGGATATTGATGATTCTGAGCTCTGATATGCTAAGTATTTGCATTAGCTTGAGGGGTTTGGTGGTGGTATTTTTTTTCAATGGTTAAATAGTTTCTAACCCCTGCAGATTAAACTGCTTTGTAGTATTTCAGTGAATAAACAGGGCATAACAAAGCTATTACACATTTTTCTCTACCTTGCATTTTTTGGATAACATTTCATCAAGACAGCTGAATTTAACTTTATGACTGATTCAGGACAGAAATAACTGTTAACATATATTCTAAGTGGCCTACATGCAGAACAGAAGTATTTCTACCTACCAAAAGACAATCAGTGTCTGACTCAGAAGCACATTTCCCTTCAAAAGGTTCATCGTTCTTCAAAAGAAGATCAGTAACTTAAACCCAGAAAGAGTAACTCCCATTTTAGTTTTTTCATACATTTAAAAGCCTTAGTTTTCAACTTCATTATAAACCTTCCACAACTGAAGTGCGTTAACACAAAGTATCATTTTTAGCATTTTTAGAGGCACAGCATGAGAAAAAATTTTAAACCATTTAAGAGTCAGAAAGAATAGAATAAGCACTGCTTTGACATTCAGAATGATAAATTCCTCACCACACTCTAGTTATCCCTGTTGCCACCATTTCCCCCTCTGATTTATGATGCTTGCAAGAGAGAGGCTTTAACTTTTCATACTAACATCCTTCCAACTCACTACACACAAACAGAGTATAAAACCCATCACTTGTTCTCATTTTAACTTCTTGAAACACCTTTTTTTCTGTACAGTTTCTAATGCAATTATGTTTGAGCTCAATTTCAGTTATCACAACTAACTTAGACACAGCAGATCAGCTGAGCCATAGTAGTACACAACAAAGACAGAAAAGCAAATGCTTGTACCTAAATCTCCTTCTAATTGTTTGAATACATTGCACAGTCTGGTAAATTCAACATAGGCTCCTATGTAACTGTTTCCAGGCAGTAAATCATTCAGATATACCTAACATATAAAACTTGACCACTCGCCTAGATTCTTAATCTGAAACAGAATTAATCCATTTTAGCTGATGGTATGCTATTCAAATACTTCTGCTAAGCACTCAATCCCTAGTATCAGGTAGCCATGTACCTGGGGGCTGGGAAATAAGGAAAAAAAAAGGAAGATAGTCCTTGTTTCTAAAAGCAAGCACATGACAATGAGAACAGTTTCAACAAAACCAAAACCATACCTAAACACCTAGTGGACGAATACAAATCAAAACATATTTGCTAAACAGGGAAAGAGGCCAGACAGAGAAGAGCAAAGTCAATGAGTCATTCACAAACATATGGAAAGCATACAATTGCTTTCCATATTAAATCAGAGATACCAAAAAGCACATTGGAACTGAAATGTATTATAAAAGCAATTGCAAAAAGAAGGGAAGAAAAACCAAAGCAACTGACAGGCCAGTTGTAAGAAAAAGACTGTGATTACTTGCCTGTGCTACAAAGATTTCAGAATCTACAGCTGCTATTAGCTTCCCGCTATAGTAAGCCAACTGCAGTAAAGAGCTATGATTCCATAGTGGCACTGTTAAAATTAAAGACAATTGTTCAGATTATATAAACCAACACTTCCAGCTTGTACCAATGGAAGATCACATTAAATACCCAGAAATATTAATTAATTGCTCATTGAAGATATTTTCCCTTTAGAAATATCTCCTAAAAATATTTTTTTAAAAATAAAGAAGACAGAATACAGAAACATTTAGGTACACAGCAGACATCTAGCAAAACAAGGATAAATGGCAGGATTAACATTTAGATGTAGTTCTATTAGATGACAACTCCTCTACTGCTACAACAATCTCATGAAAGCCCTTTCACTAAATCACTTTCACACTGATTCCTTTTCAATGCAATTTAAACTCATTATGTTAAATGAGTACTATTATATCTGCACTAAAATAAACATAAGTACTGTTTTTATGCTTGCCTACCATGTAAATCACCCTCTAAAACTACCACAGTTCTGTCTGTTACAAAGTACTTAAACATACACATTTAGAAGTTGGTAGGGGCTGCTCTATTTTTAATTGGATGAGTTGGTACCTGAAGTGCACAAGTAAAATCTTTAACTTACAAGATTTATACTTTATATGTTTATACTTCTCACAGAAACTGTCTTACAACTTGTATAAAGTATAAAATTACAACAAACACAATCTTCTATCTTCAGTATGTAACACAAAATTATTTAAAACAACTGCAAGAAAAATCTTGAGGCATTAAAAGAAAAATGTGCTGGTAAGGCTTATTGTCACAACCAGTTGTGACATGACAAGATTTCATGGTATCTCCATCTTTCCTGTCTGTTCTAATAATTGTCTTTTATATAACAAGAATCTTTTACTGTAGAATGGTACATGCAACTCACTCTACCACTTTTTGCACCAGGTATATAGAAGGGGACTTAGAAGACTAGGAGATGATTTTATCAAAGCATCAGTTTTTGGAACAGATGGGTTCTTTCATGAAATAGACCAGTGCAGTTTACCTAGTGTAAACCCTTTCCTTCCTGGAAGTTCAGTCTATGTCCTTACTTATGTAAAGAAAAGAAGATGAGAGTTGAAGAAATGGAAGCTTGAGTTAAGGCATGTGTAACTTACCAGGTTTGATCATACAGCTGGTAGCTACTGAATTTACTTCTGCTGTGCAAGTTAAAAGCAACTGTCAGCTGAAATCAAAGGAGTGGCATAAGTATGAGATCAAATTTAGGTCCATCTGAGGCCTGTTTCAGGACAAATCCTTCACATCTTCAGAAAAGACACAATTATAGCCAGTGAAGATACAGGAGAACAGTTCTGCAACAGCTGGGTCCATTTTTTAAGATCTTGTAACAGTTTGCTTGGGTTTGCTGAATACACATGTTTAGGCACAGCAGAAGCCAGCAATAACCTGACAAAACCGCTCTGCCTTGTATCACCTTTTAGGTTGACAGTGCTGCTAAAGACTTACTCTCATCCTAATCAATTCAGTCAGTAAACTTTCAGGCTACTAGATTAGCTTGTCAGGGGTAGGGACAGCATACTCTCTTGTTCCACTTCCAACAGTGATGCCAGCATTTTCTATAAAGCATTCAATTGTAGAAAATAATCAAATTAATTAGAAATTGGAATTGCTTATTAAAGGAAGTATTTTACTTTTATTAAAAAACACCAAACCCAGAAATATTGGAAATACAATAAAAATTCAGCTGGAATGAACAGTGACAGACCTTTGACCATTTGATGGCTGCTGGGTGCCCATTGTCTTTGGTAGTTTCACAGCAGGGAAGAGAACATACTTGCACATTTCAAAGGAACAATGTATCCCGAATAATTCTACATTTTTGTTTACAAGCTTAGCAGTAAGGCCAATGACTAAGAAAACTTTGGGATTGAGCTACTATTTCCTTGCTAAAGCTAGTAATTCAAAAGCTAAATCTGGGCAAAAACAAAAATCTAGACTGGCCACTTGTCTGCACAGATCACTTTCAGTGTCTGTCGTTCTGGCATTCATCACACCCAGTCAACATGTTAAAACCTTTATATCACTTCTAGGGATCCCTGTCCCCATCAGCAGTCAGTAAGAAAAGAGACAAAATGCAGCTGATCACTCTTGTTAGTCTGCCTAACGACCAAATGCAGAAACATTTCCACTGCTTCTTTAGGTAAGGTTAACAAGGTGAACTAGAACTGTGTCAGCCTCAGCTTATTGTCTTTGAAATTTAAATTAAGAAAAAACTTTATGGCTGTAATATCTATCTACCTCTGTAGCACAGAAGACAAGTGCTTGCATATGAACATTGTTTGCACAAACCAATTAATGTATATAAACAAATAAAGAGAGAATTTATTTTTAAGGAAATCACTACCATAATAAAGTCAGAGCAGGCAACAATATAATTGTCCTTGCTAGGTAATGACACTGGACTCACAATATCATGTAATTAAAAAAAAAAAATTAACATAGGAAGTAGAAAATTTGATTCTAAAGTTGCTCCATGGAACTGGAAATACTGGACACATATATTCAATTTTTATATGGATTCATACTGTTAGATAAACAGCATCAGATATGCATTGTTTCCAAAACAACTGAATGTTCCATACATTCTGTAAGAGCAGACATCAGCTCAGGTTGGCTGATAATTGGGATACTTATTCATAGGCCAACATGTGAGGCAAGTATCTAGTCTCAATCAGACAAGGTTAGAACATGGGAAAACAGAACAAACAAGAATTTAAAGAAACATCATAAACAGATTTTACATTACTTTCTTAACAAATGCCTTGACTGACACATTTTTCAGATCTGGCTTCCCATCTAGCCTTTCAATCTTTTACTAAAATGTATTTCAGTGAAGTTTTTCTGGAAAAAGCGTTTAACAAAATGTGTTTAACAAAACTTCTCATTTACCAACTACACTCCAACAAACCTGGAGGGAACAGCACACATGCTGTTTTATTACTAAGCATAAAAGTCAATGTTCTCAAAACCAGTGTAGCTTATGTAAGGTAAGGCATCTTTACAGCACGGCTCTCAAAAGAAGCAATTCCTTAACAAATGCCTAGTAACAAATGCCTATAAAGAAAAGTCTTCCTAAAAATAATTTCAATATTGCCAGTGAGAAACAGACTAACCACATAATGTTCAACAGAGAAGAAAACCTCTCACTAAATATGTCTCTTTGATTCCTCAATTGCCTATTAAAAAAATTTAGGCAATTGCACTTGTTACTGGAAAACTTGCAGGAAGAGTCTCGCTTGCTGGTGTCAATCTTAAGCATCACCAGTTTATTGTGGTTTTTGTTGTAGCAGGGTTGTTTGTTTGGCTCTCAAAACAAGGAAATTAGTGACCTAATTAAGTCAGTAGTTTGTTCCATACCAGCTATTGACCTTTTTGGTGCTTACATAAAGCACCAAACTGACTATAATATATTCCTTGGTTTCTTCCAACCATACAAACTCAACACAGACTTTACCCTCTGAATCTGCATAGTCTGCAGTATAGATATGACCCATGTAGTCATAAAGGCCGGATGACTTGGTAGACAATTCCATGTGGACTGGAGCACTAAAACACCAGAAGGGCATTCCAGTTTCATCCAAGAGAGTCAGATCCATCACAAAGCAGTCCTACAAACACAAGCAGAAGAGATTACTTCCCTATGTCACGGCACAGTAAGTAGAATAGAAGACATATCAATGGTTCAGAGAGTTTTGTACAAAGGCTAAAACCTCAAAATAAAATTGATAGTGCTTCACTGACCTACTGCAACAAATACTTAGAGATTTCCTACAGAAATCGAAACTGCAGCCTACACACATCAAATGCTGTGCTACAGAAGGTACCGCTGCCGAACCAAATCAGACATTACTTCTTGAACATTTTTAAGCCTTTAACATCTGTTTCTCTCAACTATTAGTTACTTTACCATTCAAATAATGATGGTCCCTTCAATATGAGAAAGTAACCTAAGTTCAAAGTCAGCTGCTAAACTTGTGTGAATGCAGCAATGTTTGCAAAGATACTCAGGGACCACCCCCAAGGCAGTGCACACACAATTACCCTTCCAAGCCAGCTGTATACAGTACTCATTGAAAGGCTCACAGGCTTCAGTTCCCAAAAAGGTAATATTAATAATCTTGATGTAATTCCTCCGCTTACAAATTCTTGAAAATATTTCTTTGCAAGATTACACAACTAGATAATTTAAAAATGTTAATGCCACTTCCTTGGTCTTGGCAAACTGATAGTTTCACATATCCCTTGGAAGCATAGGAGTCATGTGTCATTGTTAGTATCAGCTGTTCCTTACTCTCATGAGTTCTGAATCATTAAATTAATCAAATTATCTTAATTATGTTGTATCTGTGCTCCAAAAGCGTATACAAACCAACACCACATATTCCTTGCCAAAAAAATTCATTTGGAATGCTTTATTTCTCTGTACTACATAGTTGTGGTTCTGTTGCTCTAACATTGCTTTCACTATTACTTTACTTCAATCAAACAACACAAGGGCAGATGGCACAAACATGAGGCAATATGATACACACAGTTTCCCTAAGCTTTTTACTGTAGACTATGCTGAAAATACAAAATTCAAACCGAACCTAATGATGGTGTAATAAACTTATATGAGCTACAGAATCACTGGAAACAAGAAAGAATCACTATTTTCTGGTCTGACAGCTTGCATATAATAAGCCAATTATAAATAGTAAAGTAGGGTGGTGTGGGGTGGCGTTGGGATGGTGGGGTCTTCCCACACATTTCTGTCCTGGTTCTGGTCAGGATCAGGTTAATTTCTGCAGCAGACAGGAGGGAGCATGGCTAAGATGCTGATTTTTCTACACCACCTCACCTCATTTCCAGGGCCTAGGAAAGGGCTTTCTTCTCCTTAGGGGTATTGCACCATGGTCAGGTTGCGCTCCATGGTGAGCATTTGCATGCGAATCACTCCCCTCTCTTGTACATTCTTGCTGTTAATATTATTGCTGCTACTCTCTGTTTTCTTATCTCATTCCTGCTCCTATCTCAACCTTGATCTTTACCTTTTGCGCCTCCACCTCTCCTCTCCTGCCCAACACAGGGGAGAGGAAGGGGAAAGCAAGCCAGTGGAGTGTGATTTGGAGTGGTTACAGTAAGAATACTAAATTGGAGAATACCATTCCTAAGCCATGACAATTTCCAACTATGTGTACTTCAGCAATTAATTTTTCATTAAAGAACCCAGAAGTGCCAAGGAAGTTTTTAGGGGTTTTTTTGTTTATTTAAAGTATTAGCTAAAATTCAAATAAATTCAAAGTAATGGAATGTCCTGCTTCTGTGGCTGATATTATCTGGCCTTCACATGCTTTAAGAATTTTAGAGATTTATGGTAAAAATCACGCTGAATTCAACCCACAGCTATATGCTGACATGTTCCATCTCTCATCACAAAATGAGGTTTAAAAAAAATACTGTACTCTTTATTTTGTCCTAGAAACAAATATTAAATATAATTTATGCTGTAAGCACATGGGAGAATGATTAAAACTGAAAAAACTAAAGACTACAGCCATAGCTCTCTGTTTCCTCTGACAGATAACTTCATAAATGCTTATGTACTACTCAGGATTTTTTTCATTAAAAAAAAAAAGACTCTGCCAAGCAGCTGTTAATCCTATAAAATCATAGAATGATTTGGGTTAGAAAGGACCTTTATAAGTCATCTAATTCCAACTCTCCTGCCTCACCATGCTCAGCATGGAGTGCCCAGTTTAAATCTACCCTCTTTCAGTTCAAAAACATTGTTCCTGGTTTTGTCACTACATGCCTTGGTAAACAAAGTGTCATCAAAGAGTATTCCATTCCAAATTTAAACAGGATTGGCAGAAACAACAGTTTCATTAATTCTGATGGGTTTTTCCAAAAGAAGCGCTGAAATTGAAATCAAATGTTGAACTAGATGATTTTTCAGTAGTGCTTAAATTATAGTTATCAGAATCTTCACAACTTCTGAAATATTCATGCTGATAAAAGTATATTTAAAAATATTTGCCCTCACCACTATTGCAAAAGCTACAGAACCACTCTGAAACTTTGTTTGAAATAATTCTTTTAGGAATTTTATCCAATAGAATGTGCGAGCATTCCTCTAAAAATAAAGAGTTAATCTAGCTGACTGATGTACCTGACTGGAGCTAGGTGCTGACTGTGTGGATGTGGACTGTAGTTTCCTGTGTCCACTGGCATTGTAATATTCCCCAGCAGTTCCTAACTTTCACTGCACATACAGCACCAAACTGCAGAGTATTTCCCCAGAGGTTCAAGGCTTATTGCTCACAAAAAAAAACCAATCAACCAATCAAAAAAACCAAACCAAAAGAAATAAAAAACACAAAACAAAAAATAACACTCTCACACCAAATTAAAAAAATCCTCACAAAAAGTACATCTGCAGTACATTGTTTTGTCCAGCATTTCCAAGTGGGCTGGTCAGTCACAGCATCTTTGCTGAGAGGAAAGCACTGGAGCAACTACACACAGATAATGGGTCTATCATGCAATCCAGACTCTATGAGAGAAAGGAGAGAACTCTTTTCCTCAAAATTCACTTTTTTTTTTGAATATTGGAATAGAGTTTTGTCCAGTTACAGACAGCTTCTACAAATCAAAAGGTTGTTTAAAAATTAGCCTATTTAGGCTGCACAAACATAATTCTGTTTTGAGGTAAGCATTTCCAGAAACAAAGAATATTTCTGACCTTTACATTGCCTTTAAACACATCTGTTTCCCAGCATATGCCAAGTGTCCCAATAATAGGCAAGTGCTTCCTATTATCCTTTATGTTTACAACTACGAGCCTCACGTATCCATTTTCAATGTCACCTGAAAATATAAACAATATACAACATTACACCAGTATAAATCAGTTTGAGCCCAAGTACACTGTAAATGTTCTCTTATCTCCTTTCCATGTCTTTTTCTTCCCACTCACCAATAAGAAACCCTGGCATACACCAACAGCTAAATATCAAGCACTTTATAGAGGAATTAAGTTGCAGTTTGGAGCTTTGATTCTGTGATCCACAGTAGAAACTGCAGATAAAAAAATCTTTTGTATTTTTTAGTACAAAAATAGGAATACCACCTAAAGAACTTACACAAGGATGCAAGGAGTAAATTTCACACTCAGCATTTCAATTTCATGCCACCAGTGCCTCCATAACTTCCCATTCCCCAGAAGTCAAGCTCAACACTAACACACAAAATAAAACAATGAGATACCTCCCCAACCTTTTTTTTTCAAGTTATTTAAATCTCTTATCTCTGACTGGAAACTCAAATAACCCAATACAAAGGGTACACAGATAACTATTCCTCCTTAGAAAGGATAATGCATCATTTAAATTGACATGAAGTATGATTTGATTTGAATCAAGTTTTTAAATTACAGATTTTTTCATTTTTTAAATAGCTCTCCAAGGCCCCTGGGTTTTTTTTTGGCATAATTACTATGATTTGTGATTTTTTTAATACTACATATAACCATATTTCTTTGGAATCTCTTCCTCTCCTCTCAAAAGAGATTGGCATTTTTTTTTTCAATTTTTTTTCCTTTGCTATCAGAGAAGGAAAGTTAACCAGGGAATCCAACAGTCTAATTATAACTTGGGGTACATCATAGTGAACATGATCTGACTACAAAGAAAAGTGAAAATAAAAGCATCACATCATGACATAAGCAGATTTCTTGGTAGGACATCCCTTAAACAAGTTTCCTTGAACAAGAGATACTCTCTCAAAAGAGCAAAACAAAAGCACTAGTGACCTCAGTAGAAAAAAGAAAGTATCTAGCACATGCAGGAGACAGATACGAAGGGAGAGAAGAATTCCCAGGAACATAATGCTTGTCAGGATGCAGTAGTAGGTCCTGGATGGTAAGGTAACAAGTGAAGGGACTTGCAGAGATTTAAGATGCAAGTGACAGAAGTAAAAAAATGCAGAAGTGTTTTGCCTGTGACTCTCCTTCAATCAAGCCCAAGTAGCAGCATGAGGCTACAGACAGAAGCAGCGACATCAGGAAGACTGGCTGTGAGTTCAGTGGCTGCATCCACTGAACTCACAGGTGTCACACTGCAGAAGGTCAGCAAAACCTCTGCTTGGTGGCTACTTGAAGCAGATAGCTGGAATCAGTGATGGAGAAAGAAAGCCCACACTTGAACACAGAGGCCAAAAACTTCTCTGAATTGGTACTGTAGAGCCAAGCAACTCCCAAGATAGAGCTGGCCACAAACCAATGCTGGAAAGGCATCACTCACCAGTGGGGAGTCCAAAGAACACTTATGGAAAGGAAGCAGCCAGCACATAACAGAGAACAACAGCTGCAGGTTTTTCAGTACAGACACTGTTTGGAATAGGAGTGTGAATACAGTGAAACCAACATGACTATGCCCAGGAAATATTTTGTAGGAAATACTTTGTTATAGTTGAAGGAAAATGCAATCCTCCAAACTGTGATACCCACTTTCAGTGAAGTGCAAAAGAAGTCAGTGAGGAAAATGTAAGCAGAATTCATTTCCAGGATCTGGCTCAAAGTAGAAAAAGGCCATAAGTTTCCACCTGTCCAAATGGTCCAGTTCCAAAACCTCAGTAAATCAAATTCAATGACAAAATTTCATTCAAGGTAAAAATATCTTATTGAAATAGTTTACTGACTAACCACTGAAAGTCCACATTTAAAGTTGAGCTTTTATACAAGAAGCTTGAAAACACCAGTCAACAAGCATTTTTTCCAAAAGGACTACTTGGTTATGCACAATTCCAATCTGAATGGAAGTGTCCATTTCTCTTACTCATTCAGATCAAATGAAGTCTGAATGGAATAAAAAAGGATTGAAAAAAGCATTCTTCTGCTAATAAATTAATGAAGCCCAGGACATCACTACTATTGCATGGCATTAATACACATTGCTAGATAGATCATCTGGCTATGATGTGTTGCAGTTACTTCTTAACTTTAGCCAGAATGGAAACAGGCAACAGATCAGGAATCTGAAGGCTAATTCTTAATGGGTTGGTTAATCCAGACTTTATATATGTTTTTTTTAATATAAAAGCTCTATTTCAGTCCTCACATTCAGGAGGAAGGAAAAGCCTGCCTAGAAACAAGCAAGAAACTGAAGGCTAAGTAATGAAATCTCCCCTTCCTCACTCCAGTCAGATGAGAAAATGAAATTAAAGGGCAGGATAAGCTATGTTAAACATACAAAGAGAAACACAGAGGAAGCAAATTGGACAGGGCTTTCTTCAGGCTGAACCAGACTTTGTTTCATTGTCCCCTTATAACATCTCTAGTCCTTGATTCATGCAAGACACGCATAGCAACTGCAAGCAAAGCAGCAGAGTAAATTATAGGGAACAAATATTTCCAAATAAAGGTAATACCAACAAAGAGAACATATATCATGTAGACAAACCTCAGGGGAAGGAAACAAATAGACCAATAGTTCCAAAGCACTTATTTTAGCTAAAAGCCAAGAAGTTTGTTTTGCTAACCAAGCCTTTGTTGCAAGTTGTCATTTGATTGGTATTTTCAGAGGAAAAGCTATGCTTAACAGTAATTTGGGTGCCAACAACCAGCCTTATCACACTAAAATCATTACTTAAACTTGCAAATCAATCTTCAAGGTCAAGCAAAACATTTCAAATATCTGATGTGAAATTTTACAAACAAAGCCTAAAAGTTCTCTAAATACACCAAAATCAATCCTTACATTTTGCAAGCACAACACATCATTTTACATCAACAAGAAATGACATTGAAAAGCAAAAGCTTAAACTACCATGTGGCTACAAAGCTGTGCTTAAAAAGCTGAAAACCTAGGTAAATACATTTCAAAAATATTTATGAAGAAGTCGGATCCATGGCTTCTGGGAGTCATATGAAAAGCCTGTCATAACTCTTCCTGAAAACAAGGAAAGTTTTCTAAATATTTTCAATTCAGTTGCAACATATTTAACATATTCACCCTACAGTACCTGTCAAAGAGACCATACTACGAATTCTGCTGACATGAAAAGAAGCATAAAATAAAATGCTAAACCCCAACCAAAACAGTGCAAAAACAGCTAGTTACTGCAATGCAAGTATAATAACAGGAAAAAAATCTGTAGCCATACACATTCCATCTGATTGGTCCAATGAAGTGCGACATAACCTTTTTAATTTAATATTAAGAATTCAGCAAAATGAATTGAAAATGGAGTAGCAAAGTGCAGCACAATATTAATATATGCTAACAAAAAGCAGACAAAAATTAATCTTAAACAAATCAGTTATTCTGAAAAATACAAATGGGCATTCTCTGGTAACCCAGGAATGCCTAAAGCTTCTTAGTGAAAACCAATAAATAAGTAAAACAACAGAACTAGCTCACAACTGGTATGTGCCTCAAGTTAGGGAAACTGTCATGGGTATGTTGCATCTATAATTTAAAATAAAACTGGACTGGGTAGAGAATTTTCAGAAATAGCAAGACTTCCCAGTATATTGCAGGACTTCCATGCTTCAGAGTCCTCCTAGAGGATGGGACAGAGTGTATTATTAAAATGGACCCTAAAAACAAAACACAAACCATCCAACACAACCAGTTTGGAGAAACCTGGCCACATTCAGCAACACCATGTTCACCAGAATGAGAAAAATTAATAACAAATCACAATGAAAAATGTGACAGCAGACAGCCATATGCTGCCTCACTACACCTTTTTGGAGGAAGTCAAGCATTTTCCAAAAGGAATTATTGTGCAAGCACATGGAAGGGATTAGATGACAAATGAGCTTATTGTCTGCAGAACCATGGCTTTAGCTGTCTGATGTCCTTTGAGACCAGAATCTGATGGCTGTCATACTGCTGAAGGTCACAAAACCAAAGCAATTCAGAAAACACTTGTGAACATAAAACAGATTCTGTAACTTGCAAAGTGAGATGGCATCACAACTGTAGCTCATGGACACTTGCTTCAATTAGCATAAACATCAGCTTAACCTTTTGTGGAAGTAGCTTCTAAGCAGCAAGAACGTGATACCAAGAAAGGAAGTATGCCACATAATACTTTTTCTTGTGCAACTGTATTGCTAGAAGTATACCATTTTCATTTTAGAAAAACGTGATATTCAGCAAAACAAGAAAAACCAACACAATCCCAAAAACCCACGCCTCTGGCCAATTTTGAGAAGATTTTTTTTCTGAGAACATAAAGAGTACTCTTGTACTACATAACACTTCAGGCAAGATTTCTTGCTACATGCGTAGACTTTCACTGTAATTTTATCCTTAGAAGTCTTGCTTTAATTCAAGCTTGGCATTTTTCTAAAATCTGAAAACATGTATATTTCAGGTTCAAGGACAACAACACTCCACACCGCATAAGGCTGCAATCTAAAGCGCAGTTCTTGGAATCACCAAACACAAACGAGAAAAACCAAACCAAATCACGGGGAAATTCCGCAGCCCTGTAAAAGAATTCACGCCTGACAACAGCGCCCTCTACTGACGGAAAAACAATATGGTCTGAAATCCACACCGCTCAGGAGTGCTGGCATCAAATAAAAATACTGCGGAGCAATAATTAATTTACAATACTTAATTCTAAATTAAATTAATGACAGTGTTCAATTTTAATATTTTAATCTATCTCTGATTACAGAAAGACAGCTGTGTAGCTTAGGAAGTTATGCTGAATTTAAGTCAAAAGAGAGATCACCCATGTATTTTTCAAAACCCCAGTACAATTATGAATTTGGGCTGTATGAGAAGAACAGGGATGGGCAATCATGTCTCATGGAAAGAAGTGCTTAAAACCGAATGAAGCAGCAGAAGAAGACTGAAACTGTTTTCCACACAATGAAAGGATGTCAAAACAGGCAACCTTAAGCTCACCAAAATAGAAACTTTAAGATTTAAAGTTCACAGTAACTTGTACAAATGTACCTAAACATTTAATCTGTCTGTGCACCCAAAGTATACTTGAGGAGAATTCTACAGAAACAAGATTCCAATATGTATCGCTCTCTCCTTTATAAAATACATGTGAAAGAAACATCAACCTGCATCAAGAACTGTGCCGGTGTATTATTAATGTAGCACGGAACTAAAAGACAAGACATAGAAAATCTGCAGAATTTGTGTGCCAGGCTGACAGTGTCAATTAACAGCAGGCAGTCTTCTTACAAAGCAGGCTTAGGATGCCACACAAAGCACCATACAGATATAAAGAAATCACACCACAAACAGAAAGATAGCTGACTCTTAAAATTCCATTGTAGTTTCACACCTTAAAACAGAGAAACTGGATATAAGAAGGAAAGATGCAACAGCAGGGATCATTTTTAAAACAGACATTATTGCTCCATCAACTTTACGTTTTCTGCAGAAGAGGCACTTGAAGGATCCACACAGGTACATGCAGTTTCTGCCATGCAGATCAAGATGCAGCCTGTAGTCATGTAGTCCATATTCTGAGTCAATATCATCCAGCAAAGGTTTATTAGGTGGAGGAGAATATTGACTTGAAAAAAAAAAAGATAGAATTTAGCAAGGGGAGATGACTTAGTAAAGACATAACACATAGGCCAACATTGAGACTGTCATCTTAAGACAGTTTCAAAATCAAACACCTCTAGTTCATTATGCTTCTTTTAAGACACTACAGTGTCTAATATTGCTGATCAGCTGTTCAGCCTACCCAAAGGCAGAAAATACAGCAGTCAACTTTAAAAGGTACATCTGTTAAACTTCAAAACATGGACTTGTCTACAAAAAAGAAAAAAGCATCAGCTCAACTACAAATATAAAAGTCCACTAGCTCTAGAGACTTCTCTGAAATAGCTAATATTGAAATAATTTTGTCTGTGGCTAACTAAATAAGTACTGCACACAAGTGACCTAAAGAGACCACATGCCAGAGGCAACTGAGCAACTTCTACATAGGATTCAATTTAGTATTAAGGGAGATGGTGTTAAATCTTACATTCTGTGTGAGAAGAGCCACACTAAGTTATAGTGGGCATTTGAGACTACTGGTAGATACAACAGTATCTGACCAGAAAGCTTAGTGGGAAATAAATTCCCCAAATACTATTCTAAAGCTAAAAAATCATACAAACACTTCATAGGAAACCCAGCTACTTTTTCAAAAGGATTAAAAGATTAATGCAGGCGCCTAACCAGTTTACCAGAGTTTCCCCTCTCTTACACAGCCAAAGAATACTTCCCTACTTCCTGAAATGTCTCTCTCTTTTCTTTCTGTTTCAGATAGAAAGAGGAAATAAGAAGACTGCTTGTGGAAAGGGAGAAAGTGTGTGCAGTGTATTTCTATCTTTCTCAATATGGCAAGTACCAGTACATTTGTATAACTAAATTATCTTCTTAATAGCATAACAATGGCCATATTTTAGTATGAAAATGCTTCTACAGTTTTTTATTTAGTTGCTGTAACTGCTGTTTATATTAAACAAGAATAGTTAATTACTGCCTAAATATAAACCTCTTACCAGCAGCCAATTTTAACTGTAAAATTCAAAGCTTTATTCAAAAGGTTATCTTTATTACCCACAAAGGAAAACCAAACTTACACAGTAGCAGAACCCAAAATGCTTCTCTCAAGAAGTTGATTATAATGAAGATTCGCCATAACAAAAGCAATTTCATTTTTCCCCTGAAAAGTTAATTAAAGTAGATGTATTTTCATCTGGAAATTCTTTTTTTCACAAGGTCTTTCTGTGCATTAAAATTCATAGATAAATGCTGCTGCTTATTACTCTGTCAATTACTATAATAATGTTAGTAATGGCTTGCTTTAACAGTTGGACTCCTAAAACCTTTACTGTCTTTTCACAAGAGTACAGAATGGTTATAAAAGACTGCAACACTTTTGTATTATGGGGAAAGAAAGAGAAGCCAGCTATGCCAAGGCAAAAATTATGAGAGCAATCCAAGAATTGTACTTCCCTAGCTTCTACTTACCACTTTAAAAAAGATACCTAAACAGAATCAAACAGCACTTATTCCCAACTACTGAAGCATCGAGTTTATTTTCATGTGTGAGGAGCTATTTCCAAAGAGGGCTAACATCAGTGAGGAATACAGAATTATTCAATAGAAATTGCGAATTTCAAAGTAAAAATTGTGTCTTCACCAGATTATTCACTCCTGGGAAAACATTAAAAACATAACCCTCTATAGTCAAAGAAAACATCTATATGAAAACTAAATAGAGACAGAGGTACATATTTACTTCAACAACACAGAATGCTAGGATCTCAGGTTTTTTTCTTTAAATGCATTATTTAAATCCTACATTTACAAACACCCAAGTCAATAGGAAAATTATTCACTGCCATACTTTTCTGAAATATGGGCAACTACTGTTTTCATCTCTCTGGGTTACCAGAAAATTACATCCTCTATTCAAACTTGTGGCTTTTTAACTACTCCTGTATTTTCATAGTACAAAATTACTGCTATAAAGGATTTAACTAGGGAGATCTATCAATCACATAATTTCTCAGCCTTTCTCTATCCAAATACCAGGAGGCCCACATAACCTGCCCTTGGTTTCTGTTATGCAGCTATGTACTAAAAAACAAGATGTGTGGCATTTACAATTATTACACCCACTGACACTTAACTACCTCGTATTACTCTGCCTACACAGAGAGTAAGAACTGCTGTTCAGAAAAAGAAGCAGGGACTGTATGCTAGATTGAGGCACTCAATTTTTAACAACTATGTGGAACTTGGTTATGATTGAACCATTTTCAGGTGCTGAAAGAGCTCTCTTTCCAAGCATGGATGGATGGGGCCAATGCATAAGCAAGACCACAGAGCCAACAATACAGGGACACCAGTCTACAAAACTTCTGAAGATACGAGAGAAATGGTTGTTCATTTAGCACAGCTTTTCATAGACTGAAACAACCTGTAACAGGTTTATGCTGGTCAGGCAGTCTCAAGTTTTCTAGGAAATAGACTTTCACTCTTATCTTTAAGAGTGAAAGAAATAGTCCTTCTGCAGTTTCCAACGTTGCCTCTGGTGATTGTGCACATTTGAGGCACCATGTTTGCAGCTGGAAATTAGACAACTTCCAGGAAATGTTCACAGCCTCCCCATGGAAAGGTCCTTGCCAGTGCCAAATAACCTAAGTCGATGTCAACAGCATGACTGAGGGGAGGAAAAAAGAGCTGCCACCTCTGAATTGAGATCAAGAGCAAAACACCTGAGATAGGCTTCCACAGCACCCAGCCCTGCATAGCAACAGGCAGACACAGAGGTCCCAGTGCATTCCATGCAAAGATGCAGACCCCTTTTGTGTAGAAGTCTACTTTAGATGTTCTGCACTGCCCTCTAAAGACACTCATATCTACACCCACCCTCCAGAGGCTAACTGCTTAACTTAGACTCTTAATACCAAGAATTTAATACCCCCAAAAGGGCATAATTTACAGCATACCTACTGCTGGAGCAGGATACTGCTACCTGGTGGTGCAGATTAAAGCTAAGTTGCTATGTAGGAACTCATCACTTAGAGTGATATGGACAGGCAATGGCATGAATCACAGGAAGAAGCACTTCTCAAACCATTCTATTAAAATTACTCTAGGATATCAAACTTGTGCATGTGAAGACTACAAAATAAATAAAATTAAACACAGTATCAAACACAGAATGATGCATAACTGATCTTCTAATTAGAAGTGGTTTTCTTTAATGTATATATACTCCAGCAACAGCTCTTTAGGATACAATAAATCATCCACTTACTGTCCCTACATGTGTTTCATGGTTACTGCTTTAGACAACATCTCATCTTTCAAAATCCAGTGGGAGAAAAAAAGATTTTTTTCAAAACCCTCCCCAAACCCACTACAAGCCAAAAAAAAAAAACAAAAAAAACCAAAAAAAACCCAACTCTTTTCTTTCAAATAATCAATAATAATAAATACTGAAACAAAATGTTATCTTACCTTCCACATTCCTACTAACAGTCCTGGACTCAGACTGAAGAGCTGGACAAGCTCATCAGCACCAACCACTACACTATTTTCAGTCAGGTTAGCAAGATGGTATTCAGCAATCAAGGAAAATCGACGAGGTCTTTGAAAAGAACATACAGAATGCAGCAAAAGTTTATGTCTCCTTATTCATGTAAAAGTTCAGCCTAATTACATTTTTAACTCTGAAGTCTGACCAGCAGAACATGATGAAAATGGTTTTGAAAGCATTTAGCATGCAGAGTCATAAACTATACATTTGAACAACTACAGTGTACTAGCAGAATCTGAACCCTTAACAAGATAAGAAACAAAAAACACTATATGATCTTCTAAAATACTCTTTTACAAAAGAACTTATGTGCTTGCCCAACTTTTCAAAATACAGAATTACTTTACAATTTGTTTTTGATGCTTTATTGATACTATATGGAATCACTGAACATTTATCACTGTGAAGCAAAAGTCAAAGGAAAGGATCAAATTGTATATATAATGAATTAAAAGTTTGTGTTATTAGAAGCTTTCCTTTTTTAGATTTTTTTTTATATTTTACCTATAATTAAAGCCATTTAGCTCCAAAACACTCTTAAATATAAGTTCATGGACACCCTTATTAACTAATGACACATTTAAAAAAGAGCAGAAAGTAGAGTTTGCATTACCTATTCAGAATGAAGAAAGAAGTCTTTCTAAAATCCTTTTCAGACTTAGGCTCTTATTATATTCAAAACAGTTCCTAGATTTCCACTGGTATCACTGTAGTATCACCTACAACTACACACTGAACACTGCCTGGGATGGGGCATCCACAACCTTCCTGGACAACCTGCTCCAGTGTCCCACCACCCTCACAGTAAAAAATTTCATCCTAATCAACATGAACCCTTTCCCTGCACTTACAGTCTTAACAGTCATCAGGCCTGTCCCTGCACTTACAGTTTTAACAATGACCAATACTGAAATTGGTGAATCCACTGCCTTCATCTATAGTCACATTTTGTAAAAACCTGTAACTCTGTGAAATAAGTACATCAATCGCCTGCAAGCTTTCTTTTTTTATTTTTCTACATATGAATCATCATCTTGGTAAAACAACTACATTTCCCATATAATTTGACTGCAAGACTTGGTCAGCTAACTTTATACAAAAGCTTCTCTTGATTTATTTCTTTTTTAAGTAAATACTTTTCTTCCAGTTGAGGAACCCGGTGTTTTGTCAGTGAATAACTCTCTCTCTTTTCAGAGCTCTTTGGCTAGGAGCTTTGTGTAAGAAGCACGTAGCTGACACTGCACCTACTATATACATAGGCCCAGACCTGTGCTAAGCTCCTTGACAGCAAACAAATACCTGAAATAGACACTTTTCATTTAAATATATTCTTAGACTATAATGTGAAAAACCATTGTACACATTTAAGTTAAAAAACAAGGGACAGGCTGTGGACTGTGTGACTTTATATGCATATGCTGAAGATTGCATGTGTAGTTAAACACCAAGTTCTCTAAATTCACACACACTCCTACCAGACAGAAAATAAATTTTAACAACATAGATTACCTGATTGTAGCCACATAAATACTGATGAACTTTTCCAAGCTAAATTTCTCACAAATTCTCCTAGATTTACATTTTTCTTTCATGCTCATTTGTGTCTATACCTCAGATTCAGCTTTCCAAGTCACGACCTATCAGTCTGCATATCACATGCCAATAGCTACATTAACCTATGAATTAATTTCATAGCTTGCTGGATTGTACTATTTCTTGCTGAAAAGCTCTACCAAAGAAGAGAAGAACATAGAAAGAAAATTGCAGGGAGGCTTTTGAATGAAGATTTTGTTTAACTTCTTGAGTCAAACAAATGTCAGATAGCTCATACAAACACATTATCAACCAGTTGCACCCAAAAAAATCCTCAAAAATCCTATGTCAAAACTCACCCATTCTTGTTGGGAGGTATGCTTTGGTCAGGAAGCAACGGTGTAACTCCAAATAGTTTCAGGGTTGACAGGATGTCTAAGCATGGCCAGTCTGTACCATGCCAAAGTACAGTAACAGACGTGTCCTTAAATGATAGGTTTGGCTTCTCTACTAAATGTTCTTTTCCATTTTTGTCCTTTAAGACAATTATCCAACTCAACCCAGAGACTCTGTTATTTAGGAATTGAGAGGGGAGAGAGGTGTTTAAAAACAAATTCCCAAAGTGATAAAACTTAAACTATGTTTTCAACAGAATTTTTAAATTTCTACAAGCTGCTACTTATGTTCCTCAGTTTCAGTCATTTATAATTACCACTGTATCTTCCCATTATGATATACATTTTTTAGCTCTAATTCTATACCCCCCCGAGTCATTAATATTTTGTACGTTGTTCTCAAGTAAATCTTTGTGACAAGGCATTGCTTACTTCATAGCTTCTTTGTTTTTACATGGAAGACCTGTATAAGGATCCAGAAATTTAACGAGCCGCATTACTCTAGTTTTGAAGGCAGATGTTTTTTTGAAGATGTATTCTTTCTTCCAGTACCCAGGCTCTTTATCGTGTAAAGCAGCACAGCCCAAAGAAACAGTTTCTGTTTGTTTAGACTTCATTTTCCAAATTGTCCATTTTGGGTGCAAAGAGCTGGAATAGAGTTTCAGCCAAATTCCACTGAAAATAAAAACAGAATAAAGAGGAATAAATTTCAAGAATAGTCACTTCATTTTTTTATATGCACATCTCAGCTACCATTGAGCATAGTGTTAGCACAAAACAAGTCTCATCTGTCTTCCCAAAGATATGGGAGCCAGGATGAAGCTCTGTGATAGCACAGTCATAGTCAGCAAAGTAAGTGAAAACTGACAAAGGTTAAGCAGAAAATTTTGAAAATTCTACCCCAAAACAATGATTTGTCCTCCTCATAGAAAATCAGCTAGTGGGAAAAGTGGTTTAATACCTCCTATTCAACAAAGATAATCTGTACACTTCAAGTTTCACAGATCCAGCTGAAAGTGGTGTGGAGGAGGACAATTTAGAATCACCTTTGTTTGGTGGTATCAATGTCATGTTGATCCCTTCTGTACTCTCTTTGGGAAAGCCCAGAGAAGACATGACTTTCTGAAGTCAAAGAAATGTGACTGTAATGATGGGCTCATCTCTTTCACACCAGGGAAACTATGAGGTCACATTTCAGCCTCTCATACCCCAGTATCTCTAGGACAGTTCACAGAATATTGAGTACAGGAACCTACAAGAACTCAAAGAATAATCTTGTGAATACAGGTTGCCAGTAAGTTTTCTCATTCTGAAGTGCTAGACACATAGTGTACATAACTGTACTAAAAAAAAAAAATGAATAGCAAGGGCAACAAATTCTTAAGAGACATTTTCTACCACTTATCAGCAAGATTACCTTTACCAGTTCTCACTTATCCTCAGGCAAACTTACACTGGTGAGTATTGTATGGCATCTTCCCCTCTCCTCAAAGCATCCAAGGACTAGATCCATCCCACACTGCCTCCTACCCATCAAAACTATTCTCAATTCATCAGCCACTGAGAATAAGCCCCCACATGCTGAGAGCCAGGCTCTGCTTATTGATGCAAACCTATTCAGGGATTTTGCAAAAACCTTCCAGCCTGCTGCTCTGCAGATATATACAGAATTCCCCACTGCCATTTTTTGAGACAAAAGTGTCTAAAACACACAGACCAATAAGCTACTGTGACTTGTAAAAGTGGGTCACAGTCAACATGAGTTTTCAACCTTCCTTTCACCAAAAGCAGGGTGGGAAGGGTAACATAAAGGACAATCCCATAACTGAAACAGATTTTTAAGATACCTCTATTTTAAGACCATAAAAGGCAGCCAAGTTACCAGATAATATAAAACATTTTTGATGGAGAAGGAAAATTCTTTTTTAACAACAAAGCTGTTTAGAATTGTCCAGTGATTAAAAAAAGGAGAGATGTCCTTAACACATCACCAGGGGAATTTCAGCTGTGTATCATCCAATTGGTCTTCATCAGCCTAAAAAGTCCAGGAAAAAATAACCTCCGATAGAACTCTCCTGTTAACTAGAAACCCCTTCCCAAGAGAGACATCCTTTGATGGAGAGAGATACTCTGCGTCTTACTGTATGATGCTGAAAAGACAGAGCCCTGTCTAGTAGTAGGCATTTCCTGCATTTTGAAGTTGCAGACTCAAGCAATTTAGTTGACTGAAGATGGACTAATGACAAATACCTACCATCCTCATCCTCACTCTCAGTAACATATTGCTTCTTCCTTTCCCAAAACAGTGTTGTGCAAGCAAAGAAATTAGTTCAAGAAACTCAAAAATTCAACTAGGGCAGGGCGACAGAGAAGAAGATGAAGGAAGACTTGGAATCACAAGTGTTTAGAAAGGTATCACTGCCCCTTTATCCTCAACTTCTGAAGAATTCAGGACAGATAAATCAAAAAGGCATCCAACAGGGAAGCACAAGCTTGCCTCTTTCACAACAGAATATATGCTCTTTTTGCCTCAAATTATTAATACTCATTTCAAGGCCTCTTACTGGACATTCCTACAACAAGCCTTTTACTCTAATTCAAATGCCAGAATCAGGCACATCATCATCAGCCATCACTTGACCACAATGCCCAAAAGACCCTGTGCTCTCACTTCCTCTCACACCGGCACGTTCTTCTGGTGATCAGAATCCTCAAGTTTTTGCAGGCAGACCATATCTGTGGACCTCCCACACTGCATGATAGGGAGGCTGGAATGCCCCATGCTGGGGCACGGAGGGTGCAGAAAGGGGTGGGGGGGGGGTCATAAACATTTTCTTGTCTTCAACAGCTATATTGGAGACATCAGTGCCAAGAACTGCTCAAGCACACTCATTATATGAACAGCCAAAAGACAAATCACTACATTAGGCAGCACAGACATACCACAATGAAAGACTGATGTTCCTGTTGCATCAAGGACAGCACCCTGTACATCAAGGACAGCAGAAATACCCTAAAAAAGATACTCCATCTAAAAACCAAGGTCACATTTGTCACAGAAGTATGCAGGGACTTCAACTAAAACTTCTGTTCATATACTGCAAGACTCAGGGTCTTAAGAAGGTCCATTAAAATCCATCAGGAAGAAATGACCTGGTCCCACTGAACAAGTCAGGCTCCTAGATAAGGGAAAGCAACTCTTCCCCAAGTCCCATTTGTGCACTTACACTAATCTCTGTTGAGATTAGAAAATGGAAACAGAGATCGTCGAGATGGAGACAGATGAATCATCTTCCCCTGGACAGCCACAGTGATTTTATCCTGCCTTACCACCTGAAGTGGAAAACACATGCCAAGACTGGTAATTTGTGTCAACTATGCAATTTTTATCTACCCTTACCTGCTGATAGCCTCAAAACCTAAATCTGGATTACAGATCTTCCCTTTAAATTCATCAGTTCTAAAGGTATCAATGCCAAGGTAAACCAGTTGATTCACCATACAAGTTTCAGTAAATAAGGGAGAAATAGATTAATACCAGGTACAGCAACTTCCTATAGAGGAAGGCATTTTCTCATTCAAACAATACTAATGCAGTAGAAACCTAGAAAGAAAAGGATGCCCACATCCTAGTTACCACATACCAACCAGGGTGTCTCCTCTTTACCCTTTGACAAAATTATCATCATATTGGAGCAATTTATGAACTCTGAATAAGCAATCCTTATAAAAAAAAGTGTTGGTATTTATCTTTGTCTCTTTTGTTCGCATTAGAAATCACCAACATTTCACAAACAGAGCAACAGATAAAAACCACTAGTGGATCGCTTGATTGAATCAATCCCTCTGCAAAAAACTGATGAAAGAATTAAGTAAGTAGGACTACAAAATTGTGAAAGCTATGACAATTTCATAAAGCTGCTGGAGACAGACCATTAAGGATCACCTGAACTGAGAAGTTTGTGCAGGTCCATGTGAATACAAACAGAAATTTTAAAACAAAAAAAAGTGCCAACAGCAACACTTCAAAGTACTGGATTTAGTTTTTGCCTCATAACTCCCATTAAACAACAGGCCCTACAAAGCTAGAATTCCATGCAACACATGCTGTGGGCTGTGCAGGGCAATTTCAGCAGAGTAACTGCCCATAGGTGCATGCATCAGTGCTCTGGCATCAGAGAAACTAAATTAGAAGGACTCATAATTCAGGCAAACACATCTACTGCACAGCTGAGACGTTCCCTCTTCCTTACTTATCATTGGCCAGCTCATGGAAGCGCTTATTCACACAACCAACAGCCAACAGGGACACAGCATCCAAATAGGAAAATATCTTTAGCAGCATTTCTGATGGGATGCTGGAAAAGAAAAATGAATACTGTTAGACATGCCTGCAAACTCCAGAAATGACAATGGCAGAGAATTTTAATTTCAAACCAGACAAAAACAAAAGCGGTGAAAACCAGCAGGTTGTAAACAGATGAATCAAAAATCACCTGAAGAGTTAAACTGTGGAGTTTGAGTTCTAATTTCATTCTCTGGTATGTGGCATTTGCCTAAAATAATTCATGACAACTTATTCAAGTGGCACAGCACAATTACCTGAAAAGTTATGGATTTGTACTTTCATTAAACTTTGTTAACTTTAACTATGTTTAACATGAAACCACCTTGTTTTGCTTCACAAGCAGTTTCTTACTGCTTGTGCCATGATTTTAACATTTTTTCCATAACCAGCATTTGCAAAACTGCAGATGCTCCCTTTTGACTGCTGTGTCAGGTGTCAGGAAGCACCAGGACAGAAATGTCCTGGTCTAACAGCAAGATCATGCTCTACCTCATCATAATCTTCAAACTGTACATGCTCAGGTGTCTTGTTCAGTTTTTATTTATGTCAACAGAAAGATGTGAACTTCAAAGTAAGAGCCAAGTGATATCTTGAAATTGCCAATGTCTCTGTGCACCTGGAAGGCTGCCTGAAATGCAGGTGCTAGTCTAAGCATGGCAAGCAGAACATACCCTGGAGATGAGCCAATGTGATTTCTGCATTAACAGACAGGAATCTCATACCATTTGAGCAGTACCTCATAACTGCACAGAGTTTAAAATACATGCATTTTATACTCTAACTTCCTTGAGCATCGAGTATGGCTACATCAAAATCACCACTGAAAATAAAAGGTGCTTTGAAAGTCAATACTCCAGCTGTGCCTCTTGTCCTTTTACTACTGGGTTATTTGCAACACTTGTTGATTAATAACACTATTTCAGAAGCAGAGAGCTTTAAAGGGTAGCATGATAATGCCAATATGTCAGTGTTTGTATTAAACTCAGAATCTTAGTTGCATTGACATAGAAGCAACATGCCAAAACTGGCACTGTTATTATGTGAAATAACTTATACACTGTAAGCCCAAAGCAGTTAGTGCACTCATTCCAGAGATAATTTAGAAGTGATACCTTAAAAGGCTGCAGATTAGCTAAAATAATACACTTGATCCAGAATTTTCAACCATATTCTTTTTCTTCTGGAGGAAGCTGAAAGGATTTTTTTTCTTTTTTCTCTCACCATTACGCCCATCTGACAGCACTGAAATACTAAACTGGCCATCCAATGCAAAACAGAGAAATCAATACACAGGAAGCGATCATGTAGCCATTATATTTTCTGAAAAATCCTTTCCTTAGGATTTTTTCTCCTGAGAAGCTGAGAGGCCTCAGGAACAAAATGCAAACAATGGTTATCTGCTGCTGTGGAATGCAACAGGTGGATCTGTGATTGGTCTCATGTGGTTGTTTCTAGTTAATGGCCAATCACAGTCAGCTGGCTCGAGACACAAGCCTTTGTTATCATTCTTTCTTTTTCTATTCTTAGCTAGCCTTCTGATGAAATCCTTTCTTCTATTCTTTTAGTATAGTTTTAATATAATATATATCATAATAAATCAAGCCTTCTGAAACATGGAGTCAGGTCCTCGTCTCTTCCCTCATCCTCGGACCCCTGTGAACACCCTCACAATATCAAATGTATAAAACAAGGAAAACTAATTACTTTCTCAGGTAATATATTCTTAGAATTTTTTTGTGTAAAAATGTAACTAATTTTTAAAAAGAAAACTCACAATTCTACTGAAAGTGCCTTTTCCCTGTCAAATAAGCAGAGAAACATTTACCTTGTAGCAAATATGCAGCAGCCACTTATTCCTCCCCCTCATCCCACTCCACCATTCTCAGCCTCTCTATACACTAAGATCCGCTTGATGACTACCAATAACCAAGAGACACAGAAGCAGTTGAATTCTGAACTGGCTTTCATTGAAGGAATAAAATAACAATTTTTATTCTCAAGGAACAACATTGCCCATGACTTGCAAAGGAGTTGCTGAAGGCTTCACATGGCTTGGAAAACGTACATACTCCTTATGAATTTAGAAAAGAACACAAAGGAAAACCACGCCAGAAAACATTAGAAGGTGGACACAGGATCCTAAAGTAGGCCAGGAAAGCAAATCTTTTCAACTCAGTGTATCTGACCTAGAAATCTCTAAGATATGAAAATAATTACTGCAAGCAGTCAAAAGACAGCTTACAGGGGGACTTCCACTCTTACTCCTAACATAAAGACATACTCACCTCTCAATGCTCACATTTGGTTTCTGTTTTATGGGAGGTGTCAAGTGCAGACTTTTAATTCCAGCATTTACAGTTTCAGAACATTCCCCAGGCCTTGTAGCAAAGGTCCTTAACCTACTTGTAAGAAGGAAAAGCTGTTAAGAGTCACATATTCACAAAATGAAGAAATACACATACTGTGCACACTTAGACACAATATTTCAACCAATGCAGGATGCAGGGAATACATCACATGACAACCATTATTACTTGAACAATTACACCAAAGTTAAAATACCTGGCATGAGGAAGATTCAGATTTAAACTCACAGCTGTCAATCCTGTAATACACCTCTCAGAGCAGCCAAAGGGAGTAACAGTGTTCCCCCAAATCAGTTTGAATGCAGTGGAGATCTATTATCCTTAGACAGCAGCACCACCGCTTGGCCACCACAACCAAGCTCCCACTGAGGCCCCTGCAGTAAGTCAAACTCACTGATTAATCTTCTGTTTCACAACATTACCCCAGAGATATTTTTGAGCCACCCAACTCTTCTAAGTTATTAAAAGATACCAGATAAAAACAATACCTTGAAACTTCCTCAGAAACTGTTATGGTTCAAAAAGAATTCGTATACTTTTATACTATACCATGCTCTTTACTTGCATGAACAGCAAGAAAGGAGATTTAATCCATGAAACAGAGAGCAGCTAACAAGCTCTAAGGGATGTCCAGATGTTAGACAGACAAATTACTGTATTGTTGGTAGAATTGCTTTGTTAAGGTTTAGAGCTTGACATGCTTCACTGATTTCAGACCTAGGGTGAGGTTAACAAAGCTTGGGAAGAAGGATGGCCACTGCGAGTGGACACAAAGAATGCAGAATTCACAGGCCACAAGGATACCTGGAACAACTCCCAAGATAACAAAGAAACTATTAAAGCCAAGTCAGCAATTGTGCTGAAATTAGCTCCAGCTTCCAGAAATGTGAGATCACGATCACTGACCCAAGAAACTCACTGGCTCAAAAAAGATAAAGACTGAGCATGCAAATTAGCATGAAAAGCAAGAGAATCATTATCCAATAGAAGATAGAAAACTAATTAATAAGAGAATTATGTAACTTGTAACCAATGAAAGCTAATTCCTTCCTTAACTGAAATGTATAAAACAGTAAAACGTATTGATAGTTGGTGTGTCAGCTTTGTGGATTCGCCACCCAGAATCCCCTTCTGTGCAGAACTGTAAATATATCAAAAACCTCAACCCTGTGTCTGGATTGGCCTCTTGCACATCACAGTGAAAGAGCCTATTTTGGCAACACTTCCAGATCACAATTTGGATAGAAAAGAAAGGAACTTTGCAAATTTCTAACACAAATTCTTGTAATCCAACCGCTCATACATTTTTCCAAGTTTTCTGATAAGAAGGACTTCATAAGCTGTAATTGCAAACAAATACTATCATTAACCCACAGAGAAATACGGAGACCAAGTTTCAATCTTAAACCAAATACACCAAGCAGGCACAACTCCCCATTCACTGCATTATTGATATTTTAAATTGCCAGCAGATTTCCAACACCTGGCCAAAACAGCTCTGGGTTTCTAGGAAACCAATCCGTATGGGGGGGGGGGGAATAGCTATTTTTAAACTATATGGCTACCATGTACATTTAATACCTACTGATTTTGATTTAAGATTGATTTATGCTCAAAGAAAAATAAAAAGAAATTAACAACTCTGGTCTACATTGTCAACTGCACTATGTAAAAAAAAAACCCAACAATCCAAGACATTTTACTGAGAATTGTTATAAGCTTAACAAAAAGAAATGCATATTTCAGCCTGGGTGCCAATCATTGATAGACCAACCAAATTAACAACTACAAAAAAGTAGTCTTATAATAAAGACAATAGAACCTGGAGATCAAACAAGGGTTTTACTCATGTATCATTATCAAGAACTCCTAGATGATGAGGCACTAACAAACTGCCAATAAAGGGATTTAGAAACACGAGTTGTGATCAACAGCAGCAGCACTATCACTTCTGTATGTCTCAGGGCAGCACATCCCAGGCTGTTCTGTCCTGAATCCATGCTGAAAGCAGAGAGTTTGGGCATACTCTATAGGGACACAACTTCACAGACTCCAGCCATGGGACTAATTGAGATAAGAAACTGGATTCTGGATTTTAAAACACACTACCTTGGACAAGCATAACCTGCATAGCCTGTATTCAGTCCTTCTTGCTCATTTAAACCACCCCCCCTTTCTTCACCCCACAGAGAAATATCTGAGGAAAGAAACATTTTGCCCACACATGCCTTGAAAAGTTTAATGTAACAGCTATTGTTTTTGTAAACTTCAATTTAAAAAAAATGCAGAACTTTTCCATCTTCCAAAACAAAAATATTCTCAAGGTGTGAAGAAACAAACAGCAAACCCAATCCATAAATTACTTTTCAAGTACTGTGGGTGCTAAGATTTTAAATTAGCATTAACAGAATGCTTTTACATTGCATTGACACAGCTTGAGCAGACAAGCCTAAGATAAAATCAATGACAGCTGTTACACCCCCTCTTCAGAAACTTCTAGAACCACTGAGATGATCTTATGTAAGAAGCACAACTTCAATTGCTTTTTCATTAGCTTTCAACCTATGTGGCTCAGTTTTGTACCAGTATTTTCACTTTCACACCCTGTAATACTTGCAGTGTGTCTTGGTTTTTTGATGGTCAGCAACAATTGTCTTTCAAGTAACATTTCAAATAACATAAACAAAGTTTTAAGTAGTGATAACACCTCTACCTGTTAAAGTGTATCTGAGGGTAAACAAAAATAACAATAATGTTTTGACATGGGTTGGTTGGGTTTTGTTCCCTCAGCTAACAATTTCAGTCTTTTTAAAGGTGGGTATTACCCCAACCCATTTGCAGGTTAAAAAAAAAAAGAACCACCAACAAACAACCAAAAACAGCAGGGGAAATGAAACTGCTCTGAAACTCAAGGTTGAAGAAATGCATTTGCAGAAAAATCTGCTTTCTCAGCTTTGCCTCTCAGACTGATGCTTTAAAATTTTGAAAGCTAAATCTGTACTGTAAGAATTTAGGTAATCACACCTTCCACAGTGAAATCCTCTTATTTATTACAGAGGCCTAACCACATAAAGTAGACATTAAACTAACTTTGTGTATTCTCATTATAGCATCTCCTCCAAGCTGAAGGACATACCGAAGTTTAAGCTCCCCTTCCCAGGCAGAGAAAAAAGTGTTAAACCCAGGCCTCCGTGCACCTGCAACACCAGCGTTTTCCCACTGCAAGGTGTCCGTAGGGCCAGTGGAAGGGAGAGCAGAGCACTACGCCCACAGCCCTGGCCGTGAAGAGTAAAGAGCTAGAAACCAGAGTCGTTGAACAGGTGAACTAACTTTCCTAGAGAAGCAATGGGAGTGAGAGAAAACAGCAAACCACCCTCCCCGGAAAAGGTGAAGAAGGCCGAGCAGGCAGCCCCGGGCCGGCAGAGCCCCGCTCGGCGCGCCCGCGGTTACCTGCCACGGCCCGTCGCCATGGCCGCTGCGCCGCGGGACAGCGGCGGCCTCGCACCCCCAGCGGGGAGGGCAGGCGAGGAACAAGCGCTGCCACTTCCCGTGGTACGCCCTGGGGCGCGGTGGGACGGCGGCAGCCCGAGGGAGGCGGTGCCCGGAGCGCGGGCTAGGGAAGGCGGGGCGGGAGCACGGCCGTGTGGGGACTCGGGGAGCGTTAACGCCCGGGGAACGGCAGTGCGGCCGCCATGAGCATCCTGGCGCCTCCCCCGCCCCACAGGGAGCTCGGAGCTCTCGGGCACTGTGTTCTCGGGTCTCAGAATCACAGAACTGATTAGGTTGGAAATTGCCTCTGAGATTACTTAGTCCAGCCTATGACCGAGCACCACCATGTCAATTACACCATAGCACTGTGTCAATTCCACTATGCGCCAATACCAGTTTTTCCTTAAACATCTCCAGGGTTGGTGGTTCCACCACCTCCCTGAGCAGCCCATTCCAATGCCTAATCGTCTTTTCTGTGAAGAAATTCTTTCTAATGTCCAACCTAAACCTCCCCTGGAACAACTTGAGGCCATTTCCTCTTCTCAGAGAGCCAGCCATCTCCCACCTGGCCACAGCCTCCTTCCAGGGATTTGTAGAGTGATTAAGGCCCCCTGAGCCTCCTTTTCTCCAAGTTAAATATCCCCAGCTCCCTCAGCCACTCCTCATAAAATTTGTGCTCCAGCTTCACCAGTTCCATTGCCCTTCTCTGGACCCACTCCAGCAGCTCAATGTCCTTCTTAAATCGAGGGCTTCAAAACTCAACACAGTACTCAAGGTGTGGCCTCAACAGTACCAAGTACAGTGGGACAATCTCCTCCCTAGTCCTGCTCACAACACTGGTTTTGATACAGGCCAGGAAGCCATTGGCCTCCTTGGCTACCTGGGCACACACTGGCTCGCATGCTTTTCCACCAGCACTTTTCCAGCCACTCTGTCCCCAGCGCTGCCTGCGGTTGTTGTGGGCAGGGACCCGACACTTGGCCTTGTTGAACCTCATGCCGTCCATCTCAGCCCATTGATTTAGCCTGTCCAGATCCCTCTAGCCGTCTCCATCCGCGGAAACCTCAACTGCATCGTTTTAACACATATATGCGTGCAAGACCAAGAAAAACGTGTATGAAAACACAGCTTTACAAGGGTGACCGGCACCGCACGCGCGGCGAGCAGCCCCCCGCCTTCCCACTCCTGAATGGAGCCGGGGCCCCCCGTCCGCGGAGGGCGGGCTGTGGCGGTGGCAGCGGCGGTGGCGGCGCTTGGCATGGCGGGCGCTGTAGTGACCTCGCTGGGAGTCGCTCCCGGCGGCGGGCGGGAGAGGGAGCCCGCTCAAACTACCGCTCCCAGGGCCCGCGCCGCCGCTCGCTGCTCCGCCGTCCCAAACATTTCCGCCGGGGCAGCGGCCAGCGGCGGCCGGCGGCGATAAAGGTTCAGGTGGGCTCCTGAGCTGGAGCAGCGGTCATCGGGGCGGGAGGCTGCCCGGGCACTTCCCTGAGGGCTCCCCGGTGGCGAGCGGCACAAAGTCTCCGTTCGGCTGGCCTGCACTGCCGTGCCCCTGTGAGGGCGGCGGGGGCCATGCCCGGCGTGCTGCCCCGGACGCTGCCCGCCGCCCTCGGGCGGGGCTGCCTGGGCCGCTGGCTGCTCGCCACTCGCGGGTGGGCGCTCCTGGGCACCCCGTCCTGCTCCTGCCCGCGGTGGCGGCACCAGCCCCCGCTGCTGCTCGGGGCCGCCCGTCAGAGCTTCGGGACGCGGGCGGGAGGGCTGAAAGCTGCAAAACCTGGAGATAATAGCAAGGATGTGTCCGTGCAAAGGGCGCTGAACGAGGAAACGCTGGTGTCGGCGGCTCAGAAAGGTAAGGCGGAGGATGCTGTGTGCTGCTCAGAAGGGCTGGAGGCTGTTCCTTCTGCAACCAAAGTTTTGTAGTTCCAAACATCAAGTATCAAGAAAAAAAACGATCTCAGCACACCAAGCCGGTTTCTTTTCCCATCGTATTGTTTGGAGCAGATGTGTATGCATTGCACAGTCAGACCAAATTATATGACTTCTTCTAAACAGCCTGTTGATTTAAGTAATTATCAGGCACAAGATGTAATAGCCCCTCGTTTTCCTTTTCAGAAGGAAAACCTATCATATGCGGCCTGTCTGTACGGATGTTGAAATAAGTTCACCTCCAACAAAATTGTCAAAGCTCTACATGTGATGGTAGTTTCTTTATGGATTGCCTTCGCTTTAGTTGGTCTCATTCACTTCAGTGAAAAGTAGTTACTATATAATTAGCCTCAGAAAATTTAAGTACTTTGAAATGACTTACGAAAAACACTTTCAAGTGATTAGAAGACTGCAGGAGAAGTAGTTATTAATGTTTCCTCCATAACTTTTACTCCACTGAAATGCACACTTTATCACTAAAAAATAGTAGTCTCTTTCCAAGTACTCAAATATTTTGAAACAGAGAATCTCCTATGACTTATTTTTTGGTGTATACTAACACTTGTACTTTAGATCAAAATTGAAAGATAAAAACTAGTCAGACAAACAGCAGTTAATGTTAAAAAATTATTTTGGCGTAATATTCCCCTTTTTATTTTTCTATTGATTGCAAATTCATAAAATCAGTTATTCTCAGTGTGTGCAACTTATAAGCTTTTACTTTTTTATTTTTACTTCTTTTCTTTGCATAAGGATTTCAGTGCTTGTGGGTTTAGGTAGTAGCATGAATACTGCAGTGCTAAATCCCTCATTAGTTCCCAAAAAATCTGGCTCTCATGCACCCAAAAAGTAGCAGTAATTGCTACTTTAGATCTTGAAAACATCTGGCAAACAAAGTAATAAGGCTTAATACAGAGATGTAAATATGCCCTGTACAATAGAAGAGATGTTCCATGGTCTCTTTTACATCAATGAGGCATTAAGGAAACTGTTACTGGAATTTTTTCTTCTGCTAAAATGTTATTTGAGCTACAGACTAACAATAGAGCATTTATGTAAGAAAGTCATACAAGTGTTATTATCCAAGGTTGTAACTTATGTATTGTTTTCTGTTTAATTTCAGTGAAAGAAGCTGGAAGAGACTTTACCTATTTTATTGTGGTGCTTGTTGGAATTGGTGTTACAGGTTATTTTTTTAAATTACATTCTTAATCAGAACACACTTTTCATTAATTCCACCTGGTTTGAAAAGTTTTCATTCCATCTGATGTTGTTTCTGTTACAGGTGGTTTGTTCTATGTGATTTTTAAAGAGCTGTTCTCTTCTTCTAGTCCAAATAAGATCTATGGAGATGCCTTGGAGAAATGCAGATCTCACCCTGAGGTTGGTTTTTGAACTTTAGTCCTAAGTTTTTGTTTCTCAGTAGCTACTGTCTCTCTTCAAGTCAAAACTTTGCGCAAGAATCTCACAAGCTACGTGAAGCCCCACGTGGTGCTTGAGCAGTTCTGCCAGTGCTTTTAGCTGGCATGGGGTGGCTCAGCTCCATGCCAGCTCTCCATTAGGACAAGTCAGTGCAAGCATTGAGCCTTGTGCTAGCCTGTGCCACAGACCAAAAACTGATGGAAATACAGTCTGCCCTTCAGAGCATGTGCTTGTGTCACCATACAGAAAGTTTTGGGGACTTTTCTGAGTGCCTGCTAAATGTAGCACTTGAATTCTGCAGGTCAGAGACGCAACTGGTCCCACTAAGCTCTGTAGATCTTACCTGCTGCCTTTTCTCAGCACACTTACTCTATTATGACACTTCACTATCGTTCTATCATTCTGTGAGGCGCTGCACTGATAACCAGGAATTTAAATTTTTTCATTTGGAGCACAATTAGCATTCTTTTGGCTAACTGAAAAACAGATGGAGAATAGTCATGGGATCACACAGTTGTCGTAGCTAGGTGTAAACAAAAATCAACATGAAACTAGATTAAAAAAAAAAAATGCTTCAGACAAAACATCCTTCAAACAAGGTTGCCACAGATGCCTTTGAGGATAACCTAGAAATTAAGTGACAAGTTGTTGCTCAAATAAAAATAAAGACTGCTTGGGAGCAAGTTTGCAGAATTAAAACGTCTTTCTAGTACTCGCACAGTAAAACTTAACCTCCCCTTCTAACCAAATTTAAAGTAAGTTTAAGATTAAGTTGAACTTCTCTGACTTTATAGATCTGAAAAAAGATTACTAAATTTCTTATTCAGTAGTATTTTTTAGATAATATGAAGGGGAGTGCATTTGCATTTTAAACTTCAAAAGATATTCTCTTGGAGGAGATGTGAGCAAATATTTTTTGCTTTTTTTTTTCTTTTTACACAAAATGTCAGTTTACATGTCTTCATCTCAGAAAACAGTACAAATGGAGGATATCAATAGGATTTATTTTAGACATTTAATAACGGGACTGTAAAGAATAAAAAGGACTGGAATACAGAGGAGTTTTCCTTAAACTGTTTTCTTTCATAAACACTTCTATTCTTGACATGTTAAATTCTCCAGGGGCATTTTGTTAAAAGAAGATGCATTCACAGCAGAGGCAGGAGCTGATACTGGAATACCTGTTTTTATGTGATCCTTTCTGACAGCTCAAACCTCTTTTCTCTTGTAGATAATTGGTGTTTTTGGTGACTCTATAAAAGGTTATGGAGAGGCAACAAGAAGAGGAAGACGACAGCATGTCAGGTACCCTTTGGTGTTTGCCCCATAAAGACATCAGTTTTTTGCACAGCAAAGATATTTTTGGATTACAAGTTAGTTCTAGAGTGATGAACTGTTTGTGACACATCCTGTCACTTTTGATTGAACATACAAGTTTTTTGCAGTACCTCTTGTGTGCCATACACCACTAAGTACAGTGTAGATAGAATATAAAATGCCAATTCTGAGTGCCTCAAAACAAGCAATGTCATCATGGTAGACATAGAGCTCTCCAAAAAATAGGATGAGTCTGCAAAGAGTAGTACAGAGGCCTAGGCTTGCATGGGGGGGAGCAGTAATCTGACAGAAGTTTACAGTCTGAAACTATACTGAACTTTTTTGGTACTTGAGGCAACATCTCTACTGTGTATTTAATAGAACATCTATCACCTAAACCTTTCATGAGTCTCTCTATTACTTTCCTTTTGAAAGAAACAACAGAATTATTTCTTACAAAACATAAGTCCTCCCTGCTTTATTGGGTTATTTGGCAGGAATATATTCAATGAGGTTTCATATAGAATGAGACACATAAGCCCAGACACAGGTTGAACCATGAAATTGAGATTTTTTTATTTTGTGTGATGAAAGTGACTTTTACTCGTTGAAGCTTTATCTCTTCACCAGACTCTATGAAGTAATGTTTAAAGTGAAGCTGCTAAATGAAATTGATGTGCACAAACATTCTGAGCACGTGTCTGTAAATAAGTAAATTTACCATGAATCAGCTTTCCTAGTATTTCATTTCCATAATTTTGAATGCCTTGTATTTTAAATAATTTTTTGAGCTGAGAACTAGGTAAGATTGTAGAGTTGCATCTGCAGTATAAGAATGATTTTAAATATTTATCTCAAAAATCTACAGGGTTTTCTGTGTATGAACACCTTGAATGTAAATTTACTGCAGTAAGGCTCTTTGTTCATATTTGTTCTCTCTACCCCAGCATGTCACTTTAAACTGTATTGGAAGTTTATTTCACAGTGTGTACCTGGGCATGCCTTATAGAAATAAAGATTGGTGCTAAACAGCAGTTAATAATTTCAGTAGGAAACATAAACTGGCACCAGAACTCTCATGGGATCATTAGTTTCCCAAAGTAGTCACTTTGAAAGTGATGTGCTATTTATTTAATACATGAGCATAACCCAACTCCAGTCTAAATACCAGCATTTAGGTTGGAGATCTCAAACAGTGCCAAAGTTACACAATTTTAGCCGAACAAAATTATTGCTAAAGTAAAGCACATAGTAAACTGTTTGTTTTGATGTGGTTTAACAAACCTGATAATTAATTTGTAAAAACATGCTCTGTATGTTTTGGCTTGATGACTTAGTTTAAGTGCCTAAGAAAACTCTGGAAGTCTTGGTGGTGTGGGGTCCCTTTTTAGCTGTTGGACTCCAAATCTCCAAGTCAGGGTTTTTTTTAGAATAAATACAAGGAATTTCCATAGTCTTCAGCAGTGGATTGCTTTTCAGTTTTGAGGGGAGGACTGGGGTGAGGACATTTAAGCATTTAATCTCTCAATGCTCAGCAGCTAATTAGCTCTTCTAACTCCACTAGTCCTTAGGCACTCACAGTAAAGCTTGAGAGGAGCAGTAGAGAAGGAAGCCAAGGTAGCATAAGGACACCACCGGAATACACTTTCTTACAAAATAAGTAAGCAACTCCTCTAAGTAAGTTTAAATTTGAAGTCTTAACTAGCATATAATCTGTATTCTTGCTGGGTGGTTGGGTTTTTGTTTTGTGTTGCTGTTTTTAGTCACATTGAATACGTAAAGGATGGACTGAAACACATGCGTTTGAAGTTCTATATTGAGGGCACTGAATCAGGGAAACAGGGAACAGTCCATGTGGAAGTCAAAGAGGTATGTACAATTGCTTGATACTCCTGACAAGCTTAGTCTTGAATTTAAACCACCAAAGAGAAACAAACACTCTGAAATTCTTTTCTTTCCAGAATCTTGAAACAGGAAGATTCGAGGTTCGCTACATATTTGTGGATGTTGAGACATATCCGAGAAGAACCATTGTCATAGAGGACAACAGATAGCCAATGATCAAAGTTGCTGCCTTACCTCACATTGGAAAATGTTGTTGTAGCCAGCCTGCATATGGATTGTGTGGTGTTGCCAATTGTGTCTCGCAGCTTCAGGGCTGTGTTAAGGGATGTAGCCTCTCAGGGCCTCCACTAAGGACTTTTGATAATAACAGATATGTGATTTGAAGTGAAACCAATGAAATATAGCCAAATGATCATGGTAGATATTCTTGACATAGGAAAATAATATCTCCTAATAAACAGTTTAATGCTGGATAATACCTCTGCACACCCAAAACCTGAGTTTTCCAAGGTTTTAGGTTTGGATGGGGAGTTTTTTGTCTTCCTTGGCTTGGATTTCCCACTACCACTGCAATAAAGAAAGGGGTGGTTTAACTGTAGACAGAACTCTACTGTTTTCATTTTGGATACCTTTGTAGGTAAGAAGGTAAAATGGTAGTGATGCAAAAGAGATCTGGGCGTGTAAGGGTAGGAATGGTGGAGGCCATAACAAACAACTGTACAACATAACAAACACCCATAACAAACAACTGAAGATAAAGACTTCAATAGTGGTGTCTTATAAATAAATTACCAGCAAGTAGAACATCACTGCCATCTGCTCTTTCCAGTGTTTGCCATTCTGCTCCACATGGTTGTAGCAAGATGGGGGTTGGCCATTTATCCTAAGCAATTAGTGACAGGACAAGAGGACATGGCCTCAAGCTGTGTCAGGGGGGATTTGGGTTGTACATTACCTTTAAAATATTTAGAAAACCACAATATTCCATTTAAACTTCTCTCTTTCCCACCTTGTCTGCATCTACATGTGATAAACACACATGTGGTGGTTATCAGGGCATGTCTTTCATCCATAAAGTGTTCCACATTATTTTCTTTTACTGCCTGCATCACCTTTCTAGCTAAGATTTACCAGGATCCTTCTGTATATTTCATGAAAGGGGGACACAGCTGCTAAGGACATCACTTCTCCTGTGTTGTGAAAAAGCTGACAATATGTTTGATAAAATGAAGACAAAAAGTAGCAGAAGAAATCCACCTTTATCTGACCTTAGATGTACTAGTGTTCTTAATTTGAACAAATGGTAAATACAAGGCTCAAATGCTTTCCAATCTCAGTGGAGGAAAACTTTTTGGAATTCTTTTTCTAGAACATCTCATCAGTAAAGAAAAAGAAAAGAACTTCATAGCTTGATTTTTCAGCTTTGTACTAGCTAGATACCTATCACCAGCAAGATTATTTAAGCCTCTCGAAACTTCAGGAGTAGTAAAGCTTTGGGAACTGGTAACTTCTTTCTATATTCCTCCTGAGGCTGAAGTGGTCTTTATGGACTGGACTGGCACCCATGCTTACAAAATTTTCTTGAATTCTGTTTTATGCAAACACATATGGAGGTATCTTAATCAAAATTAGGTGAAGATTAGTTGAACAAGACATCTGGAATAGAAAACATTGATTTCTTGTGTAGTATTACCTTTCCTGGTGGTAGTTTGCACTGGAGGGGAACAGCTGCATTCACTGAGTTTAAGGATTAGGGTTTTAGATGTTTTAGAACACCCTTTAGATGTTTTAGAATACCCTTTTTGTAATTCTGACGTGTGTTAGCCTCAATTTTCCTTATGAAGCTGCCCCTGTTTCACTCAATCATTGCACTACCAGTAAGTCATGCAGAGATCCTTCTCCATGGCAGGGAGCTGTGTTCCATCCTCTCACTGGAGGATGTTAGGCTGGGTAGACAGCAAAATAACTGAAAGGTTCACCTTCAGTTGTTGGTAAACACAAGCAGTAACCATTTCACTGTTTCCTTTTTAAAGCTCTTGCTTCATTTTCTCCTGGGAGAACACAAAATTTACAGCATGTGCCAGCTACTTTCTCAAGTAAAAGTGTCATGTTAATAAAATGTTGGGAAAAAAATCACTGCTGGCAAGTCAGAGCCAGAGGAATGACATTTTCATAGAAATTAAACACATTTTCCAGAGTTCAGTTTTGATTGTTGCAGAATTAATAAAAATATATGTTCTCAAAACCCCTCTCTCCTTTAGGAAATTAAAATATGTCACTCACCAGTGAAAGGTTGTTTTTCCAGAAACAGTGTGTGGCAGACTATTCAAAACAGGTTTTGGGTAGGTGTACAACTTGGTCTTACCTTTCCCATCTCTACATTAATTTTTGTGGATGCCAAAACAGCACCTTAGAGGTGGTTTGTGGGAATAATGTTACTGTGTCACGTTCTGTGTTTGATTCTAGGTCCTGTGTACACTTGCTGTACAGTGACAAAAAGAAATATCCCTCCAGGAAATGAACTCAGTGGAAAAAATTTATATTTTAAAATAAAATATAAATAAATAAAAAAATTATATTTTAAAAATATTAAGAAAAAAGAAATCATTACTCTTTCAATAAGCTTCTTCAATAAACAGAAGCTCTTGCAAAGAAAAAGTAGTTGTAGACAAGGAAGCAAAGGTGTTGTGCATGACTGAGTTTAAAAATAATCTTGATACCTAAATATTTTCTGCACAGAATTCAAGTTTAAACAACTGATTTAGGCAATAGAGTCACAATCTTAGAAATGGTTGCAAACAAATGCGTGTCTGGTACAAGAAACGTCAACAAACTCACTTAACAAGCAGAGAAGACAGGAATGTGAGTAAGACAATTACTGTATCACATGCCAGCTGCAGAGATAAAAAGCCAAAGAAACCGTGCTGGGAGTTTCCACAAGTAATTTCAATTCACTTTGTTCTCAGTCTCATTCACACAGCAGACGCTATCCACCCTAATACTTGTGGGATTATTCCAATATGTATATTGTCAGCAACCTCTAAAGTGTTGCAGATTATGCCCAAAAAACATTGAGGACACATTTTGAGTCCATGCCTACTTTTAGGGTTCACTGCAGCTTCTAAACTGACAGAAGTACATAAGGTAAGCGCAGAGACTGGTGACAAAATTGAAGGTGAAAACAGTTTGAAGGAGCAAGCTTAAAGGTGACAGTAAAGACTGATGACTGCTCTCTGTATATGGGGTTGTGATGTCTACTTGAAGATCTGGAAGTTGGCACTGGAAAAAGAAAAATTTGAAAGCAAAAAGATCTTTCCCCCTTTTTTTTGAGAGGGGGAATTTGCTTAGTCCCTAGAGAGATGTTCACTTGCTCTGAATAGGGAATAATAGAAATATGGTAGAAATTTTCCTTAGGCATCTGGGAATGTATATCATTATGATACACAGTGATTCCAAACAGTGCTATAAATAATTGAACAGCGGGAGTATTTGATAGTTTTTCTTAGTAAATTCTCAGGGTTTTTTATTCTGTATGTGTTATGTAAAATAATCTATAGGAATTATAGAAAAATGTGAATTGATACCATCCTGTATTCCAATTCAGTATATTTATATTTTAATGATATATAGTTAAAAGTTGAAAATATAGCAAAAATGTTTCACAATTTAAAGGAAACATAAACAAAATAGCTTTTTAGACTTCTGGTTGTCCTGGGAGAAATATGCTGTATTTGATTCCCTTCATCTCATATAGGTTATTGTGGAACATTGGTAACTCAATGAATAAAAATATTAAGCACAGGTACCCATTTCAGTTAAACAGATCAGTGTGGAAAGCCTCTGTTTGTCTCTCAGGATTCAGTATCAAAATACTGCACTTCATTTTATTATCTATGTAAACAAGTTCTATCAGTTCTGGAAAAAGCATTGTATGGGAGGGATGCCCTCACCTGCTCCAGCCCACAGCCATCCTGCGGCAGATCAGCCTTGCCCAGCACCCAGAGCTGCTCCCCCCACAGCAGCATGGGGGTGGAAGTGGGCACCAGCAGAAATGAGAAGAGCAAGACAGGAAGATCACTTGCCAGTTGGTGTTGCAGGTGAACTAAACTTCAAAATGAGCTCAATTTATTGCCTTTTGCTGGCCCGAGCATCAGCGTGGGCAGTGTGCCACAGTGGTGAGCACCCAGCAAGGCTGGCAGCAGTGGTGCCTCTACTTCCAGATCACGTACAGGCGTCTGCCTCCACATCTTAAAACCTCCTGCTACTGTGCTGGGAAACCTTTTCAGGGTAATCGTGTTTATCCAGCCTCTATTTAATTACAATTCCCCTTTATCAAAATCACAATTATCTCCTCTATCATGAGTTGCTGTCTTGTATTACTCCCCACAATTAACTCTATTAACCTTTTATCCAAGCACATTTTTACTTTTTATGGGAACTGGGTTGTTTTTCAATTTCAATCCTAATTCTTCTTTTTTCCATTAAAAATGTAACAATCTCAGCCATAAAAACATTTTATTACAGTTATACATGTACTAAATCATGGCTATATTCCCTGAGATGTGATTTGCTTCATTAGTGCTACAACCTCCATAGAGGAGCTGGAAGTGAATTGCTACTTTGTGTGCTGTCTGGGGCCATGCGTTATCCCGTGTTTTATTAAAATGGAGACAAATTCCACTGTTGGAGTGCAGATTTGCAAAATGCCACCGGTTGCTTTTTGGTGTCATAGCTGGTGAGGTACAGATGCCCTCCCCTCCTCTGTGTGGCTGCAAAACCACCACATTAAGGGGTCTGACACTGGTGTAAGTATTATAGTGGTGGAAAGAAATAACTGAGACATATCAAGATTTAAAACAGCAGCTTTCTATCAACTTGAGCATAAAAATGCCTTGAGCATAAAAGCCTCCTAAAAAGCCACAACTCTTTTTACCTGAAAACACTTTTTTTTTTTTTTGTATTTTTCACCTTATTTTCCTTGAATTTCTCTTTTAACACCTTTTTTTGTGGGGAGTCCTGCCAGCCTTTGCATATATTTCTCTTTTCCTTCAAAATACTGTGCTTAACTTCTGTGTCTGCCTGTCTTTTCTTTACCTATACTTAATTTAGCAGAATAAAAGCTAATCTCCCTCAACTTCTCATCATAAGAAATTTTCTAGACCCTTCATCAGCTTCATTGCCCTTATACATATATAGCCCTAAAAACCACTATAAATATATAACGTGGAGCATATATGTTATAGAATATATATTATGTAGACAAAATAATGCCTATCTACATATATTTATATATTTGTGTTCTTGACTTCATCTTGAAAGCTTTTCAGGTAACATCAAAATAAACCAGCTTCTAGGGCTATTCCAGAGCAGACACCTCCCATTACTGTCCAAGTCATGTTGTAGAGCTGGTCTCCAGGGATGTTCCTGAGAGCACTGTGGTCCTCCTAAGCCACATGGAACAAACAAGTCTTGAATTCTGGGTGGTGGGTCTGATTGACACCTTCATTTTTAACTGATACCCACCACCCCATCCAAACCTTCGATAACTGACAGGTACAAAAGCTCCAGACATCTCTCAGTGGCAAATACTTCAAGGTGAATTATGAAGAAATCAGATAAGCAAAAGGATGTGACTTGTGCCAAGATTAGAGCCAGTCAATTCTAATCTCTTCTGTACTGAGTGAATCATGATGGCAGTTCCTTCTTGATAAGCCATCCTGCATTACAATGTAAAATAGTAAAATAGTCCTGCTTTGCTAGTGGTTATCAGCAAAGTTGTGGGATAGAATTAGAAGTGGAAGTATGTGAACATGGCTTTTGTGCTTTTGTAAAAACATGCATTTTTCACGTGGGAAGTATTAATCCTAAAGCAACCATCAATGTCACAGCCCCATCTCCCCACTAGGCCATCATGCTGTACTACTCACGCAAGGGATGTGACATAGGGACTTCCTTTTCACGGGGGACAAGCTCCATGCTTCCTAAACAAAGTGTTCCCGCATAATATCTCCAAAACAACTATCCACCACAGCATAAATATCAATGCATACACAAAATCAAGGGAAAATAATACTCTAAAAATGAAACATCAAGAAAACAATATGTATTCCACAGACTGAAATCAATGTTTTTAGATTTAGCACACTATGAACATTGCCAGGTACAGCTGTAAACAGTGACCAGTCTTGCTGTGGGAGAGCATTAAATACACTACTGTGTGTCCATTTGGATGCGGTCACATTGCTGTCCCTTGCCACAGAGTTCAGGAGCAGCCAGCACATACATATCCCTGTTGAGGTCATTGTGATGACTTTTACAAAGGGTTCTGCTGCTGTGCCAGCTGGTGTCCTGCTCGTGGGAGTCTCCAGCTTCCAGATGGCAAACACCTGATGGCTTTCTGGCTTTCTAAAAATACATTCTTCTCAGCCTTGGAGCCCCAGGGAGGGTTCTTTTCTCTAATTCATCTCTTCTCAGAGAATAGGAGGCCGTTTGCTGGGGGCCAACTAACTGCAGGCTGGTCTTTTACACCTCTGCATTCCACACATGTCCCTCAGGCCATGCTTTCTGCAGCAACTCCGTGCAGATCTCACTAGGATTTTAAAGATGAGAATTTATTTTGGAACTGCCTATACATTACATTACCACTGCTTCATACAGGGTTATGTGCAAATCACACTTTGACACTGAAATAATTTACTTAGTAGAAAGGAGGACGTGTTAGTAATGATATAGATATTTTTTTCATCACAAAAATAGGTATGATCACAGAGCTGGCACTCAGAAAATACTGATTCTATGATAGATTCTATCACCCTCCTCTCCTGTGGACCAGGAGTGAGTATTTTTGTATTTCTCTCAGCTATAATAACCACCTATTACAAATGTTGTGAGAATCAGGTAAGGAACTGAAACTGCAGACAGCCTGGGCAGGTGAGTAGGAGCCCTCAGAACAAAACAATGAGTTTGAGGAAACCAGAGGAATCTATTTTCACAAATCCTTGATTTTTAAACACATTTCAAGTCAGTACTTGAAGCCATTTTTCCAGGAAGAAGATCTCATCACTTCTGTCTATTAAAGTGATAAGTAAAGAAACTGTTTGATAATATGCCACAATATTAAGGAAACAAACACTATAACCTTTCTCTCAGGCCATTCCTCAAACAAATACATTATTTTATAGAAAGTTTCATAGGAAACTGATAATTAGTAGCACTGATAATAAAAAGTCGAAGTGTCCAGTAGCCCAAGCCTGGTATTCCTGGACATGCCTGCACTGCAATTAATCTCTGGTTTTAGTGAAAAAGTCTTCAGACTTGAAAAAGAATGTGATCAGAAGCAGAAGCTCACTTTCAAACTCAGGTTAAAAAACAGCAAACCAAAGAATTTTATGCACAGCAGAACAAAGCTGATCACTTGAGGACAGTATAAAATTCTTTATGCATATGAAGAATAAAATATATTTCTCTGAGCTGGATGCAGCTTTCTTATGAGGCAAACTCTGTTGTGGGTGAGAGCACATATATCACACCACAATATAAATGGCTAAAAGCCACAAAGCTGAGAGCAGATCTTGACTCTCGCATGACAAAATTAAGAGATGCTACAGAAAGGATTGAGCTTTCCTAACACTGAACTGGGAATGCCATCAGGAGATGATAAATAATAGTATACTAAGCCTATGCACTTTTTTTTTTCCCTTCCTACAGCATTCCTTTTACAGTCTTTCTGGATTTTAAGAAACAGCAACAACCATCAGTAAATCCTTTAGCTGCAGGGCGTGCAGCTCCCGCAGCTTTTTCCATAATTTGTAGTTTAGCACCACCTTCCTAGACACCAGAGAATGGCAGCTTTGCACTGCCAGAACATTAGGCTTGAAAGCCTTAGAACAAAAAGGAAAGTGTGAAGAAAGGTGGTAATTTCCCTATCTGTTTTAATTACTAGACCTTTTTTAACAAGATAGCATTCTCTGTCCTCAGCAATTTTTGCAGCTCATCAGTTTTCAGAAACCATCCCACAGACTAATGCCCCCTGTAGCACTTCATTTATGGCCCTTTAGCTGTGGCTCTGTGCTGTCACAATTTCAGGGCCCATCGCTTTTGTTTCCAAGTAATGATAACTGAAGTTTCTAAAGTTAACTGTATTTTATGCTGAATATAGTGTATTTTAGTGTTTAAAAATGAGCTTGTGAATGCTTGATATGAACATAGTACTTTCACTCAACATACATAGGCAACAAATTTCAACCTCTTTTCTGCACTTCATGATAAGTAGTTGTTAAGGAGAATGTTTTGATGTCTCATTGAAAAAAAAACAGAATTGACAACAGTAGTCTGTAGCCTCATAGTCCAAAATATAAATATTTTCTTCCATAATCCAAGGAGTTGGTAAGAAAAATGGTCAAGGTGACAGACACGTGGGTAACTGACCTGCACTGGTGTCAAAGACAAACCCATACCTCAAAGAAAATTCATGCAAAGCATGTAGATTCTTTTTTTTAATTCATTCTTCAATTTTCCCTTTTTGTGTCTTCCCCAGCATGCCCTCACTTGCATGGGATATGTCCAGGATCAGCTACCCAAGAATAAGCTTAATCACAAAATTACCTTACGGTAACCCCCTGCAAAACCCCCTTCTAGGCTGATCTCCTTATCTTGTGACCCAGAAGCTGCAAATACCCACCATGACATGACCTGTTTTGGAAAATTCTCATAGATGATCCCTGAAAACAGTCTGGAGGTCTGCACTTGGTACTTGGCTTGGTGCTTCCCATCAGCACTGTATGAGGAAGTCCCAGGAGGTGCTCCCTAAGAAGTGATCACAAAATTCTGGGTGACACATCACCATCCTCCCCATGTTTCTCAGGACAGTCTGGTGGCTGAGCTGCTCACTGCCATGTTGGATGCTGAAGCTCCATCCCCTCTTAAGCCTTTGCTTCCCTCTCTCCTTTATTTACCAACTAGAAAACACTTTTATTGCTGGGGAGACCTCTTTGGCATTTTGTTCCTTCATTTCTTTGCCTATGCAATCACTCAAGTGCTATTTGTCTGTGCATATAAAACAACCCCTCATTTTTGTGTCTTTGAGGGAAGAAAAACCCCACAATATTGCATATTAAGCAACATTTTCCCTGCTAGGTATCCACCCTTCTATCATACCCTTACTTTCCCAAAATCAGTACCTCAGTGGCAAATGATGGCAGTTTTAATTAAAGCAGTGCATTGAGAAATGGACAATCATTTAATATCTGCTGACTGTGGGCAACAACACAGACAGAAAAGTAAATTTTAAGAAAGGACCTGCAGGTGTCAGCCTTTAAAAATATTCCCTGAATTCCACATGTGAATCAGGTAAGGTTTCTGGAGGCTAACTCAAGAAAATGCATGTGAATGAGTCTTTTAAGGTGTATTAGTTTAGTTTCTTTATACTTTTATCTGGATATTCTCATTCAGAATTAAAAAAAAAATGCTAAAGTGGCCTTAATTTAATTTATTTAATTTCCAAGGAGAACTAAAGCAGATTGACTTAAGGAAACTGAAATTCTGGCTAGGATTGTCCATGTAATACTTTTTAATGCAGTTTTAATTCTTCACTTTTCAAATCCACATCTTTATTTCTTGGGGGTGCTTTTCCAGTGCAACCCTCAGAAGCCAAACACATTACTGAGAAGAATGTCATGATAGTCTGCAATGCTAAACAAATATATATTAGTTTTTGTCCCAGTTAATGGAGTCCACAAATATTTCCACAGACATTGCTACTCAGAAGAAGCAACTGCATCAACACATGCAACTGTGTGCTCATATAGCCCATATTTTTGATGCTTCTGTTAAAATTTGAATTTTACTGTAATTGCACCTGGAGTTTGCATAGAAATTGTGTTATATAAGAGTATTCTTTCAACTGTATATGATATTTACCTTTTCAGGAATTACTCATTTCTATGCAAACTTGCCTCGTATAAACAGATTAGGTCCTATTCAGGAGAGAAATTGGTTTTAGTTGTAATTTAGTTGCAATTCCCTGGCTGTCCAGACCTTCTCAGACAGCAGTCATTGTCTCTAAAACCCCTCTGAGATTCTCCAGTATCAGATGCAGACCAGCCCACAGTGTAGGACAGGTAACTTAGTCAAAAAAAGCCGTGGGGAGGACTCGAGCATCATGGCATTTTCCAGTCATAATATTTATATCCCCAGTTCCTGAAGTTGATTTTGGTAGGCTCTGGCTTCTCTTTGTAAAACATTAGCTCTGTAAGTGAGCCAGCAAGTATCTCAGAGGTGTTGGCACTGGATGAAAAAGCCCTTTACAGCTGTGGTCCATCAAAAGTCACAGTCACTGGCAAGCCCAGCCAGTGCAGTAGGCAGCCACCCCAGGCTGGTAGAAAGTACTTCTTCCTCCTCCCCATCTTCCTTCACACATAGCATTGCTGGCAGTGCCAGAGGCCACACAACAGCAGCACCTGGGGACTCCGGGGTATTGTGAAAGAGGAACCTGGAGTAGGATCTGTGGGCTGCCCATGAGCAGGAGTTATGGACTTCAGTCACTTTGATTTAATGCTTTTCTTCAGTGTGGTCCATCTCTTCTCATGAATGACAGATGAGGAAGTCAAACTATTGTGAGCAGTGAGATATGTCTGCCTCAAATATACTAGCCTGGTGAAGACATTTGTTTGCCAACCAGTTTTCCATCTTTCAGGTAAATGAACTTCCTAATTAGCTCCTGAGCATAGTATTTGCATGAAAATCATTCCATTAACAATGTTCTCTTTGTCTCCAGCTGCTGCACTTCAAATTTGATGGCATTGTGTGTTGTTAGAAATTTGAACAGAACAAAAAGCATACAGAGAGAACAGAAGGCACACAGAATTAGCAATTATTGTTTGATGAATACAAAGTGATAGCACCAGCTATAAAAGCTGAAAAAGTTGTGCTTACAGTTAACAACTTGGAATTAAATTTTACACAACGAGCATCTGTTATCAGTTCATTTTCCCCCACACTGCAAAAGCTTCAATCAAGATAGTTTGCCCATTTCTGGGGCCAAGGCTGAGGAGAAAATATGTCACTGTTTTTCTTCTGCCTGATGCAAAGTACCAAGACCTTCTACCAGCTCCAGCAACCTCAGATTTGAAGTAGGGATTTGGACTTTCCTGCATACAGTTTGTGTTATAATTATATTGCAAGGTTCTGTATTGCTAGAGTTTCACACCTCCTTGATATTTCTTGTAGGCAGCTCCTCTAGGCACTAACTCCTCCTTGTCCTCACAGTAGCCAACAGACCACAGTTCCCACCAATCCACTCTTTTATAACACTCTTCTTATTGGCTACAGTTGTGGCCTGTTAACGTCAGGTCTGCTCCTAATCCTTAATAATTGGCTCAGCTGCAACTCTTTAGGGGGCAAGGTTATATTCTATACCACCTTCATTTACCCATACTATATCCCCCTCCAAGTTTGTGTAGCAGAAATCTGCCCTTTTATTCCTATGAAAATCCAGGCAAAGGTTTCCAATAAATAAAAAAGTGATGATTGCACTTGTCTGCTTTGCGCAGACCAAGGCCAAAGTCTCCTGCCTGTGGTTATTCCCCTGCACCCAGGACAAGGCAGCTACCAAATGCCTTGGGGCACTCAAGCCCAAGCATCTCAGGGTAACCGTTCCCCATGCTGCTGAGTCATATCCGTGTGGATGTCCTGCTGGACAGCAGGAGATCCCCTGGAACCTTGTAAATAGCCTTTCTCCAGCATCTCACCCTTTCCTACAGCATTTATAGCCAGCAGCAGGGAATAACTTTTCTGTGAATTGGAGGGCAATAAAAGTGCTGAACAGCTATAAAACAAGTGTCAGAAAATGACATCAGAGAAGAGCCAGTTACAATAAGATGCTGGAGACATGCTCTTTGTCTCTCCTCGTCTGTCACAACAAAATTTAAATGTGGCTTTGGGTCATTCCTTCAAGCTGTGAAAAGCATCATAGTCATCTTCTGACTTATGGTGAGTGGTGGGAGAAAGATTTGATTGCTTTGGACTACACATTCATTTCAGAGTGGTTCTAGGGATAGAATTAAAATGGCATAGTGTTTCTAGGATATCTGAGTAAACCTGATTCTTGTCTTAGTGTCTGTTTTAGCTCCGTGGCATTCTGTGTCCACAGCTATTAGACACAACATAAAAATACTGCAAGATACAAAATAGTCCATTCCCCAAAGTGGAGCAAAGCAAAGAAATGAAGAGCCCAATGGAATGCTTTATCTTTTTGGATGCAGAGGGCCCCAAAGCACCCACAGTTATGGGAATAACACCTTTAAAGAATTCAAGGAGCCAGAAAAGTTCAGTCAGAGCTATGCACTGTGACATGCACTGTGTGCTCTCCCCCAGTATGTGTCTACTGGTAGTGGACAGAGGAGCAACCTCCCTGCTCCTAATGCTCATTCTCAGTTTGAAAAATACCCAGCTTGGGGCAGCTCACTGCCACACAGTGTTGGAAAACATTGCCTAGAGTGGTGGGTCTCTGGTGTTGAAAATAATAAAAAAACAACCCTTGGAAAGCATCTGAATATTTGTTGAGGGCAAGAGCCAGCAAAGCACCAAGCTGGCCAATGTGCTCTGCCAGTGCAGCTTCCAGCTGGGCCTGGTGCCTCCCCTCTGGGCCTGGTGCTGTGGCAGTGGTGCTGTGATGGTGACAGCTTTATGGTGGCTGTCTGCTGGCACCGAGCACAGGAGCAGCTGGAATGGCTGCCTGCAGAGCGGGCACATGGTACTCTGTCTGGCCCAGTGCTGGGTGCAGGCAGAGCAGAACCCATCGAGGCAGAAGGGCACACAGGCTGTCCTCAACATCTTCCAGGGAGAGGGGGCATTAATGGCTCCTCCAGGCCTGCCTGTGGCTCATGCTGCTGTTCCTTGCTCCTGCAGGTCTGGCTCAATGGTGCCCAATGCTGTGTCCTGCCAAGAGAGCCATGCAGAGTGCTGGAGCTCTTCTGGTGCTGAGAAAAGAGGAGGAGAGAAAAGCCCAGAGAGCTGTGGGGGAAGCCCACATGGATCTCCTCAGCAACTCCCCAGCTTTCAAGCCACCTGGGGTGAGATGCCAGGGGAAAACTGTGGTGAGCTGTCTAGGGGGCACCTGAGAGGAGAGATGGAGCCTCCAAGCCCCCAAAGCACCATGCTCTTCACCAGACACTGGCTGGATTAGCACAGGGCACATGCCTTCAGGAGGTGTCAGAAAATCTGGGCAATGTTGAGTGCTACTGAAATCCCTGGCACTCTTCCTGGTATGTCTGGTCCCAGGGTAGGCACCAAGGATTCTACACAGCCCTGCACAGCTGAGTAGAGGAGCTGGAAGTGCTGGAAGTGGGTTTGAACCTCAGGGTCAATGTGTGATATGGGACCAGTGGACTAAAGATGGACACCTGGAAAACAGGGAGCCCCACACTACAGTGGGAGAGCCCTGGTGAGCTCCTGAGTGCCAATGGAGGAAGAACCCCAATGATGCTGTTGAGTCAGGGACAGAAAGACTTCAGTCTTCAGGTTGATCAGAAGGCTCAAGAAGAATCTTTATTAGCAAGAAGCAGAGAGCTTTATAGTCTCTTGCTATAAATTCCCACTTAGCAAGTGGGACTGGATTAGTCTCAAAGTAGAAAACATCTCACATTATTGGTGGCTATGAATAGCACACTGTAAAGAACGATAACTATTAACAATGGTTACAGAAAGAGAGATAATAATTGTTTGAATTCTTTTGTCTAAGATTCCCAGGCTCAGCCCGGGAGAAATTGTCTCTATTCTTTTTTCAACTGAACAGAGAATATCCACACCCCAACTCAGCTTTTCCAAGGGCTTCATTGGGGTAGAAGTTGCTGACCCCTGTCACTGAAGGGAAAGGCTCTGAGATGACAGTTAAGGTTGGAAGGGACCTCTGGAGGTCAGCACGTCCAAGATCCCCACTCAAGCTAGGTCAAGATGAACAAATACAGGTATTAGACAGAATTTACTTGAGAGTAAAGAATAAGAGATTTTATCTCATAAAATTTTTATCATATTCTGCCATGTTACTTTTTGGTCCTCCTGGTGCCAGTCTGCAATTGAGCGATCAACAGAAGTACAATTAATTGCTTTACTGGAAACAGCTCCTGCCATACTCAGCATTTATCCTTCATGAGCAGCAGCAGTTGTATGCTGTGTGTGTTAATGAATTCTTCATCCACCAATGCTGAAGGCTGTGAACATTCTCAGTCTAAATTTGAAATAGACTAACACATACCCTGAGCAACTGGTTTTCCCATTTTTCTCTGTCTTCTGCTCTGTTACTACTTGCCCTGTTACTACTTCCATGCAGAACTGGTAAGAGCCAGCCTTCCCTGCCTGGGTAACCAATGGCAATACTCAGTGCCTGATGTGCTCACTCATATATAAAAATATATGTTAATTCAATTGTTTCAGTGATACAACTATTTGTCTTTCTGCTACTACCTGAACTTCCATAACCTGTGAAACTTATTTTCAGGCTTCTGTAAATAATATTCTTAGTAGCTATTAAAATTATTAATATCTACATTATTATTTTTAAAGTTATTACCTCTGATTGCACTTCAGAACTTAGTAAAGAACTGAAATATGAAACTTCTAAAAGTTTCTATTTTCTATCTACGCTAGAAGACCAGTAATTCAGTAATCTTTTTAATAAATATAAATGGATCTCTCATTATCTGCTCTGCTGAGACTTTGAAAGTGTTAGTAGAATTCTTAGGTCCAACCTTACCTATTCCAAAAATCCTTGTGTCCCTATGTCTTTCTGTCTTCCCTGGGCCCCTGATGACTCTTCTAGACATGATACATATAAGAACTCTTTTTGTCTTCAGTGTTTTCAATGAAAACTCCAACAAGGAAGATTCTTCATAAAGAATAAATGTTACATTTCAAAGGACATTTCTAGATTTTAGAACCCCAGAATTTAAGACTTTGAAAAAGCATTATACTTTTAGGAAAATGGGGCTTTATCAGCCACATCTTTTATGAAGTGGTTGTTTGTTGTATCGCAACCAAACATTGCCTATTCACTAATCATGGCTTAAGGGCTCTTGAAAAACATTTTTAATCCTTTTCCTTATTGATCTGTTTAGGCTTTGAATTACGTGCCAATATGCTCTGATTTTCATCACAGTCACAAAGCTTACAAACTGATAAACTGAGAATCTTGGATAAATCACTTGACAAGAAATTGAAGATTTATATGCATCTGTTTAAAAAAAAGTAGCACTGCAAGTAAAAGCCTATAAACTAAAGGGAAAGGAAATTTTATTACCTGTTCCTAATCAAATTCAAGGAGTAGACAAGAAAATAAAGGAGGAAAACTAGATTAGATACTTTAAGTCTTTTTTCTGTCAGAAAAAGATAAGATCAGGTTTATTTACATCTGAAAGTATTATTTAATTGTTTAATCTTCACTGTTATGGTTCCACTAAGAGTTCGTAGTCACATGTGTTGGCCATGAAACATGCATGTCTTGGAGGACACTGGAAAATTGTATGGCAATTCCTAAAAAAAGTATAACAAGGCTTCTCACTTCAGATAGAAGTACAGAAAACCTAAGCTCACTTCACTGAAAATGGAAAAGTCTCTTCCCTTTGGTTGTTTCTTTAGAATTTATAACATTCAGAAGAGGGCTTGAGTTTAATGACAGCAGAAGGGATCATAACAACCCTACACAGTGATGTCTGCTGCCTCAGATCTGCTGATGCTCCATTTTGAGAGGGATTGATCACCACATAAAAATCAGTCCTGTGAATTATGACTTTGCTTCAAAACTGTTTTGTGGTTATCTAATGCTTCCCACTACATTGTTGCAGTGTTGCAATGACAGATATTTTACCCTGAATGAAAAATAGATGAAAAGTAGCTGGAAATGCAGTTTCTTTGGTTTTTTTTCCTGAACAATATCATTTTTTTTCTATATTCATAACCTGAGTTGTTCAGCTGATCTTTACAAAGAGCAAGTATAAGTTTTCATAGTGCTCTTGTGTACATCATGCATCACTTTTTACATAGCTTCAGTGACATAATATAAAATGGGAAGAATAACTTCCAAACAATGCTCACAAGTTTACCAACTTTCCCTGATAACCAGCAAATTTGGCTAGATGTCTAGTGATTTTTTTTCCAGTGCCATATGTCAACCAACGATGACTCATACCAAATCCACATAGCCCCTAAGAGGATAATATTAACTCTGGCTGAAGCCAAATAACTCAAAGTCTTTGTGTGTGAGCAGGAAACAGATTCAACACAAATTTTTGTTAGATTAACATAGCAATGAAGTGGCTGCAGCAGGCAGAGGAATGAGCTGTTGGATTGGATATGCCTCGTGGTTTCTGAGAACTGAAAAAAATGTCCTTCAGAGCCTATGGGTAATACCACAGAATCAGTAGGTCATGGCAAAAATCCTACTGAATCAACTGAGCTATTGCTGATTGGATGGATGTTCCCAGATATTTAATTGCTGGCTTGCCTGGAATTCATCCTGACAGGTCAGCCTGCAGGCACTGATCCTGAATAACACAGAAGAATTTATGATAGCTACATTGGCGGTGCAGTACGTGTTGGGTACTGGAAGCATAATAATAAAATTGTGTTACATTGCAAAATAACCCTAAAGAACATACACATGAAACCATAGTAACTATTGAGAGTTAACAACTTTTAATCCTTCTCTGTTGTGCCAGTAAAGCAGAAGTAGCCTATTAGCTCAAGACACTCACTTTTTTTCTAGTGTAGCAGCAAAATATTTTAGTGTATCATCACAAAATTCAAATGAAAGTGTATACTAGTTTAAATGACCATATACTGAATATACAAGCTATGCAATAGTTCTTAATGCAATTCTTAACCAGTAAGGAGAAAATGTTAAGACTGTTAAAGGAAATCACAGTAGATTTTTGCTCTTGTACAGTCCCCTGCTGATTGCCTGAAATACAGTCATCCATCTTTTCAATTAGTAAATAATTTACTAAAGCTGGAGTATTTTCACCAACACAATTCTTTTCTTCACCCACAACTTTTACTGCTATTGGTTTCCACAATGAAGCCACACAGCCAGCAGTCACTTGCCCTTATCTGTGATGCTGTGTACCTCTGCAAGGCAGAAGGAAAGGGGAGTGTGCAGGTAAGTGAAGTGTTTGGTCTCCTGCTGCTGTTCTTACTGCCCCTGGGTCCAGGATCCTTGCAGGCCACCAGAAGAAGATTAAATTCAATCTCCTCTCACCCTCTAAGTATCTCAATAGGCATTGTATAACTACACAGAGATTGAAGCTTACTAGGTGACAACATTAAAAAAAAAATATTGTAATGGGGTTCATTACTAAGGAGCTCACTCAGATTAACTTTTTTACTTCATCTTCCACCTGGCAGTTATAATAAATGAAAACTCTACACTACCAATTACTGAACAGACATCTAAGTAGTTTTATACCATACATTTCAATATTTTATTTACAATTGTGGCTGATGTGTAATGTCTGTTTTCAAAAGTAGTACCTGGGAATATCCTACCCCTCTATGATTAAACACTTGTAAGAATTGCTTAGCTTTGCTACTAGAGCACAGGAGCAGAGTGTTCAGCAAATGTAAAGTGGTGTTTCACTGAAACATGTTCATGCAGAAAGTTGCAGCCAACAGGTACTGAAACTAGTCAGCCCCACTTCTGTACACTAAAATGGTGGTTAGAAAGAACACAAGACTGAAGGCATGTGCTGAATAAGGCATACCCTTCCAGGATTATTGTGGCAGCATGAAAAACTAAGGATATATCTTTACAGCATGGCACTGGGGACGAATCTGCGATAGCTGAGACTTTTGTAGCAGCATGTTCCAGCTCAGGCCAAATATCATGCTCCCTCAGCCCACAAATTCTTTATACTGTATAGAAAAAATCTCTCTTTAAAAAAATAATTGACTTCAGTTTAAGAAGTGATCAGCACCCAGAGAAACTGTGTTTAACAGCTTTGTTTCATCTTTGCCCAAAAGCCCATGCTGACCCTGTGTGGGACCTGTCACTTTTGTGCAGTGCAGGGAGGACAGCCTACAGTTTCCTAAATTCATAGGCCCGACTACCTGAATGTCTGTGATTCAAATTGCCTGCTGCAACCTGTCATGGTTTCATTGCTGACTTTGGCTCTCTTGTTCATACTGCCTTTGACCTCAGTGCCAAACCTCCATTTGCTAAACTCATATTTATGGGTAAAGCACCCACAGGACAGCACAAGGTCAGTGCCACAGAACTGTGTCAGAGAAACATTTGCAAAGCTTCCCAACACATCTGTGCACTCACCAGGATACGTAGCCCCACAACAAAATCTGGAAATGTGTGAACTTGCCCACACCATACATCAGGTTATCATACTCATCTCCATACCCCACTTCTCCTCTGCTTTGCAGGCAACAGCCTCAGCAATTACTCAGTCTCTCCTGAACATCCTTTTTCAGTGTGTATTCAGCTGCACAGGTTGCTAAGAATTTTAAACCCAGAGACCTTTTGCTGTGTTTGCATGACAGAAGGTTTGTTATGCACACCCACCCTTTCAGCTTCCCCTGTATCCTTATATTGCAAACTGCTTCTGGACCTGAGAAGTCATGGGAGAGACAGACTACTCTTATGAAAGTAATCTGAAACTAACACTTCCCACACCCACAGTCACCACTACCAATACCAAACAAAAGGTAAATGAAAATAAATTAAAGGGAAGTGTGTTGTAAGTGAAATATTTCCAGATTGTTTATAAACAACAGTTAGGGATTTTCCAGGGATGTAAAACAGGATCATCTTTTTCCTGAAGAAACTAATAAACAAGGGCAGAGAAACACACTTGATATATATTTTATATATCAATATAAATATTTTTTATCATCAGAGGGAAAGCTGTTAAACAACTTTCGCCTCTGAATGCAGGCGAATTATCTTTCACCCAAAATTACCCTTACAAAATTTATCATCACGTACCATATTATTAACTACCATGTTTAATAGGGAAAGAACGTCTTGCTTTTAAATTCTACTAATTTAAAATTAATCAGTAGATCATCAGCTGCAATAGCAAAGGCCACAGCAATGTTGTAAAATAAGTATTTTCCAAGGCTGCAAGAGAGATATCCTGCAGAAACCTGAAGGGAACTGCACAACAACAGTGCTGTTCTGTACCTTCTCTGGGACATGCACAGGGTGGAATAGACATCAGAATCTGTCTTCTACAAATGTCAGCAACCTCACTGCTTGCCTTGGTTTCATCTAGGATATCAACTTCTGATATGGTAAAAAATGTTTACAAAAATGCTTTATGTGTATGAAAATGAGGTAAAAGTATTAAGGGCAACTCATTCTTGCTACAAAACCCTACCTGTATTTTTACTGCTGTTGCTTTAAACATTTTTCATTCGCAGGTACAGACTGTTTTCCCCCTGGGTTTTAGAGAAAACACTCTCCCAAAATTGCCATTAGCTCATATTGATCAGCAGCTTATTAACAGGCCATTTGTGTGACTGACCTGCTGCAGTATCTGCTGACATACTGCAAAGAAAGTTTGATGCTATTTTTCTCATGCGCGTCCCTTGTCCTAGTTCACTCTGAGCTCCTGCCAAGGCCTGGGATGACAGTTTCAGAAGAGAATAAATCCCAAAGAAGAAGAATTGCTGGCCTCTTTTTGTACATGATTGATTTGATAGTTTGGAGCATGGAAACATATTCCTTTGTGTATTACTAGCAGAAAATTAATAGCCCCTTTCTTTTGCCATAAGAGCATTATGTGCTTGCCTCATGGATTCTGCTCACTTTCTCAGCTTAATTAGCAGGAATGAGTTTAGATGAGAATCACTTTGGATCCTAAACCTTAGCTGATGATTAATGCTTTTGGGAAATTTCAGCATGGTAGTGTTTTAGACTCTCCTCCTAAACACACGTGATGTGTTCACCGTCTCCAAAACATCTCTGATTCCTGAGTAGCATGATATGCAGTGACATGCAGTGACATGTTTCTCATCTATTGGAGCTGCTGGTTTTTACAGTTGTGTATGCCTTGCCTTGTAGTACTCTGACACGGGTAAATAAACATCCACTGAACACATTTAACAGCTTTCTTCTTGTATTTATCTAAAGCCTTTGTGGTCTGTTCTTGTTCCCTGACATGGGAGTTAATCAATGTGCCAAGTAAAGCTGCTTTGACATCTTGCTGCTGAAATGTAAAGCTGTAAAATACTTAGGAGTTGATCCAACTTTCCTGGTTTAAGGAGCCTTAAGTCAAAATGTCTATAGGAGAACAATTCTTGCCTTAAAGAGACTGAAATAATGCAGCATTGCATAGATGTAGTTAGAGAAAGGTAACTACAAAATACCAAAATAGGTATTTTGGGTACCATTCAGTAAAAAAAGTTAATTTGGCCAAAATCCACTTCAATTCTTTTTTATTTTTTTAAATGAGGGTTTATATATACTTGAAGATGTAAGTTTGAACAGATAGGTTTTAAGCAAGTGTGAGAATGAAGCTTGGTGCCTACTCTGTCTCTCAGATGCATTTTGGATCTGCTGAGTTTACAGCAGGTCAAACAGTTCTTACATAGCCAGTCCTACAAAGCCTGCCAGAGAGCTGTCAAATTAGGGGGGGTTTGTTGGGTATTTTTTAATTTTTTTTAAGTCTTCATTAATTAAGTTCCCAGAGTGAGAAAAGGTTTCCATTTTTCAGCGCCAGCAATTGTATCCTACTTTTTATTAAGCCATTTAAACTATACTGAAAACTGTGAAGTGGCTTGAGGGTTTTTGACTGGCTTCCTGATTACAAATAACATTGATTCTTATCCCAAGTGCACTTGAAGCAGAAAAAGAATTTGTTGTGACCACCTTAGTTTATGAGTCTTGCCTACAGTAGGGATTTTTTAAGACAAAAATCCCCAGTCACTTCAAGTAAAACTGAGAAGATACATAGTTAATGTGCTGTTGAAAAAAAGTGAGGTGCACTTAAGTTTTGGATTGGCAATATATCCAAAATTAACATTTAGAGATGTGATCTCATTAGAGGGAAGGTAAAAGATCTAATTATAGGTGGGTTATTTTACATCAGTATTGTGATGCTAACAACTCTAAAACAAAGAAATAATTTATTTTAATTTCTAAAATATGCATAATTGATTTCAAATATAGCCTAGATGCAAATTTACTGGCACAGAAGACACCATTCTTGTTGTCATGTGCAAAAGAAGAATTGCTCTTTAAATATAATTAAAATCCTCAGAGAAAGTTGTTCAAATATTTAGTGACTTGCAGGTCTTGCTAAAGTGATGCTGATTATTTTTCAGATCCTGCAGCCTTCCAGCTTTGGGAGACATTTTTGCTGTGAGTGTTACATGTTCACATAGATATTGCATGACCACTGAGACTGAAATTTAAAATTAACAGGATGGTGGGGGTTTCTTCCAATTGTGATGACCACAGTGCACAGGATATGCAGTTATCTGGCAACTATAATGTCTTTCCTTCCTCCGCCTCTTTAAATATTTGTTAACACTGTCTTTCTGCACATGCTGAATATTCTGTGAAGAAAACCACATTAAATAATAAGAGTAAAATGTGTGGGGAGAAAGACAGGGGAAGAGGGAGAGGCAGATGACTTAGGACGCAAGCTGGAGGGAAGAAATTAGATGATTTCTAATGGCTGCAGGTAGACAGCTGGTTCCTGGCCTGAGCTGGTGCCATCTCTCTCAGCAGGACATGGAGAAATTGCTGGTGGTGACAGATGACAGTGGAGAAACTGGGTTTCACAAGGGGACTGGGGGGAAGGTGTGTGAGCAAGGGGAAGGCATGACAGCTGAAGGTTGTGCTGGGACTTTTGGGCACTCTGTACCTCCCAGGACCTGGGGATCCACTTTGGTAATGCCCTCCAAGGCTGAGGACGTCGCCAATAGCAAAGTTGAGGTGGGATGCAGAAAACTGGGAGCAGTGAGGAAAAAGTGATTTTGGGGCAGGCTGTTTATCTGAGTGGAGATGGGGGAGGTAGGGAAAGGGACAAAAGAGGGAAGTTAAAAAGGTGATCAGCAAAACAAAAACGAAAGGATAAGAAGGTAAGGTATAGAAACTATGTTACCTGGAGGCAGTTGCAGAGCAGCCTGCGCTTGGCCACAAGCTCACAGCACCATTCAGGAGATCTCAGCCCAGCCTCCTGCCCACAGCCCTGAGGTCAGACTTAGCTGCTGCTGGCTTTGTCCAGTTGAATCTTGAAATCTGGGGATCATCAATACCAGGACGCCTAAACTATTATTGGTCATCTCACACACCAAATTTCATCCGTGCATCCACAGCTCGGATGGCTGGAGGCAGTGGGGTGCTTCCCTCCTCCAAGAAGCTGGACACAAGGGCATGAACCTCCCTTACCAAAACTGCAGATTATAGCAATGCAACCCTCCAAAACTGTGTCCCCAATGACTATTTGAAAGCATCTTATCCTTTCTGCCCCTCCTTGTCCCCTTATCTTAGGTCATCTGATGTCTCGGGATCTCTAGCTGGTCAGAGCGACCCTGAGATATGTTAGAGAGTCTCTTTTCCCAGCCTGGTGGTCGAAGCAGGAGTCAGAGCTCTTCATTTCTCGGTCTCAAGGTTGTTTATTGTATCTTATCTATAAAATTCTTTCTCCTGACCTGCCAAGCTACCAAACCAAATTAATTCAATTTTGGTTTGAATTCACAGTCAGAGGCACTCTGCCTCCCCCGGTGGGCGTTATCTTTTTATACTAAAAACTACGTGTACATTATTTACAATTACTTTCCAATACCTATCACCTATGTTAGTGAGCTTCTACTCTAAACCAATCTAAAAGTGCCAACATCCCAGCAGAAGATGGAGGCCAAGAAAAAGAAGGAGAAAAGCTGGACACACCCAGATTCCTCCATCTTGTCCCCTGAACCCCCATTCTAAAAACCCCCAAAAAATCTATTTTTCCACCCCGTGACAAAATAATTATTATTCTACTTAGACTTTCTTGGCTTGCAGATCTTCATATAAGGTTGGTAATTGTTTTTTCCAAGGGCTAAATCAAAGGCACAGGGGTCTTGGGCTCTGTGCCAAGGTCTCTGAGCCCCTTGAAGGGTCTCAAGTCCTCCAGGGCATCCAGAGGAAGTCTCTGGGTTCCGACACTGATGGACACAGACACAGGGCAGGGGAGTTGTCAGAGGTAAGTGACCATACAAGTCAGGATCAACAAAACTTTGCCACAGTTTACCTCACTTTAACACTTTGAATGAAGCCTTTCCTGCAAAACTAAGGATAACATCTAAGAAAGTGGTTTTAACCAGGATATGAGTCCTTTATGCAAACCACGCTGTCTATCCAGTGTTTCAACTTTAATTAATTGTGACCAATTCAGAACTTAACTCATTAAAAATTTTATTACCAAATTAATTACCAAATCATGTAATCACTCAGTTCTCTGCATTTGTTGGATTAACCAGGACTAGAGAGGCCCCATTTCCTTACATTTTGGTTTTGATTGACTGTTTACATGAAAAACTCTGTGATCCCAATGGCATCACCTCATCCTTAGGCAGCAAACTTTGTGATTTAACCCCAGGAAACATAATTTGTGCAGCCATAAGGCAGTAAAAGAACTAAAGAGGTCAGAGAGTCTAGGTCCTGCTTCAAGGCCAGGGAAAATTACATGTAAAAATAAATTGCCTAACCCAAAGACCTTTGGCTGTTTTAGCTCCACAACCACCCATGCAGGCTCTCCCACCACTTCATATCCTTGGGATGTCACTGCAGCACAGTTGGACCTGCAGTCTCCAAATGTCCTCTCATCTTCCCCTGTGCAGTGACAGTACACAGTGACTCCTGCCCAACTGTACCACTTTTCTTTTATCACTGTGACAAAAGTAATCCCTATCTCAAATTTCTCAACATTTTTTAGTTCTAACCTTGTTCCCCTCTGCTCACATCTTTTTGTGGCCAAGAAAATCACCTTGAGCTGGGTGTAAATTAGCTGCTCTCTAATCTGGTGTGAGACACCAGTGAAAGTGTAGCTGGGTTCTCTCCATGTCAGCCTCCCACAGGCATTCTGTGTCCACTGTGACTCTACTAGTGCTCTGATACCCTTCAGGGCATTCTTTAATGAATTTTCCTTTGTAGCTATCTAGTTGTTTTTACAGATAGTGTCGAACTTAGTATTTCCAAAACCTCTTTTCCCACTGCCAAATTAATTTGACAATAGCCAATATTTTCATAATTATTCAGGGGGAATAATACAGAATTCTGATGCCAAAAGTGGCAGTTCTTTAGAAAATAATAAAAGGTTGGTTAGGGCATTTTGTGCCTAGGTGTGACACTCAATTTAAGAGGTAGTCATTTTCTGTCCAGAATACCAAACTAAATGTAGAGATGTATTTAGTGCAAAACTTTGTTTCTGACGTTAAAGAGTTACTTTGAGGGTAGATTTTTTGATGGTTGATGTGTAGGTTTGTTTTGTTTGGGGGTTGGGTTTTCTTCTGTTTTTCTTTTTGGTTGGTTTTGTTTTGTTTGGGTGGTTTTGGGTTTTTTTGCTTGATTGGTTGGTTTGGTTTGTTTGATTGCTGGGATTTTTTTTTATGGTAGAGAGTGCTGTTATTTTCACTTTGACTTCATAGAGTTCCAGACAACAATAAGCTTCTGATTCTCTTTTCTTTCCATCCCAAAGTGTCTGTTCCAAAGAATGAAGAAACAACCACTTGTACTGTGCCAGCACTTTAGATATGTAGAATAATCTGTAGCTGACATATTTCATCACTAGAAGGAAATCATTGCAGTGCTCTTCTCAGCAATGCTGGTAGGCACACTGTTCTCTAGGGTTGCAAAATGTGCAACAGGTTTCAGCTGGGATGCAAAAGTCAGCACCTGCCCCAGGCCCTGTTCCAGCCTCACATCCCTGAGGGTGATCTACATTCCTATGACAAAGACAGAAACGAAAGAGAAATGTTAACAAGGGAGCAAACCTGATTTTCAGTGCTGTCTCTTTGGGATTTATTGTGCATTTTACCTTTGACTTAATTTGGTAGAAGTCAACGTGAGCCAATGAGAGAATTTCTAGTGCAAATGTTTAATTTCAAGATAATTTTGACTTCTGCCTCCAGAAACACCACATACACTGTTTTTACAGTGACTTTCTGAGGTGAAGCACTACAGAAATAAGTATTGCATATGTATCTGGCATTAATTAACTATTCAGTCAAATATTCATTTTTAATGGGAGGGTTGCCACAAATCAACTCTTACTTTTTTTCCTTTTTAAATAGTTCTGTGTTCCTTAACCTTCAAATATTTAATCAAATTATCAAGATATTTCAAATTTTGATCTTGATGCTATGAGTGAAGGAAATAATAAAGAGATTTCTGAGTGATTTCTTGAATCCTTACTTTTCCATCCATGCTTACAGGGTTTTTGATTTGCTTTGCTTTCCTCTCTGTTGCAGTACTACACACCAGTAACTACTTTGCTACACTGCAGCCTACTCACAGATGCTGAAAGATGGAATAAATATTTGGATTGACACAGGGTTACATTGACTTATACTGGGATCACCCTACATTCTGATCAGGCTTCTATATAATTTCCCAATTATATTGTTCCTTTAACCCACTGCAAAGTCATTTTCATCTCCTTACACAACTTTCTTTGAATGCAGTTGAGGATTAGATTGCAAAATTTTCAGGCTTCACAGATGACTGCCTGAACCTAAGCCTCATTAAACCCTCAGAGATCAGACTGAAGAAACACTTGCTGTAATTCTAGTTTCAAACAGCTGTCAAAATCCATCCAACTTCCAAAGTTTCTTATTCTGTTCCAAAAAACTGGAGTTTTGGAACAGAAAAAAAGCTGGAGCTCTGTGTTTGTGTGTTGAAAAACCAACATGCAGTAATACATCATGTGTCCTAGGGGGCTTTGTCTCCTAGTGGTGTTTCATCTCCTGTGAAGAAATACTTCAGCACACATATTATGGCCATTTAAAAATGGCTTAGATGGGTTTTAGGTTGTATTCCTAGACAACAGCAACTAGCAGAGAGAAGAACAAGATGAAGGAGAACTGGACTAGAGGGAGGAAAATAAAAAATGAGGGAGATTGTAATCAGGTAAACAGTTGATCAAGTCACTCTGGTGGAGACACCAACAACCTGCCTCCACACTGTCTGAGGCCACCATCTCTGTCTTGTTGCTGCAGGTCACTTTTTGCTGTGCAGGCAGGCAGGACTTCTAAATTTGCCTGTTTTGGAGTGAGAAATACAAAAAAAAAAAAAAATTCATGACTGTTTCCAGATTTTTTCCTCCAAAAAATAAGTATCTTGGGAAAAAAGGAATTTAACTTGCAGAAATCTTAGAATAGTGGCCCTTTATTCACAGGGGTTGGCTGCTCTGTATCTGATTTAATTGCTTTCAATGCTTTGGAATTGAATTCAGAATTTAAAATTTAAATGCTTTGGAATAGCAAGATAAATAATTTTCTCTACTCACTGATTTAGCCAAAGTGCCCTCTGACAAATTTCATAGTGATGCTCTAGGTATGAAACTTATATCCTTAGCCTGGAGCCAAGGAGTAAGCTCTTCCAGTATTGTTTGCATACACATGTATACATGTACACAAACTCACAGAGAAACCTCAGTCAGAAGGATCCTCCTGATCTCATCTGGTCTGATCCCTGCTCAAAGCGGGGCCAGCCTTGAAGTTAGAGTCAATGTTAAAATTAGATCGGATTGCTCAGGGTCACGTCTAGTCAAGTTCTGATCATCTCCAAGGATGCAGATATATGCTCTTTCCATAACAAACAAGTGGCTTAGATCTAGAGCAAAGACAGCTCAAGGACTTAACCTTTTGGGGTTTATCTGCAAAATAAATTAAGGACACTAGTGGAAGGGATCATGTAAAAGCATAAACACTTCATTCCATTCACTAGACCCAGACCTGGACTTCAATTATGACCTACTGCTCTGATGATTAAGTTCGCTTTTTCAATTCCAGTGTTTTATTCTCCACCTAATATCACAAAAATCATAGATATCTTTCCCCTTAGGAGAAAAAATGAATTACATTGTAGGCAATTTAAGGGTTAAACTTAAAATTGTATCAAGACATTTCCTTTTAGGTTCTCTCTCACCCACAGACGCTGAAACACTTCTTTTACTGATTAATAGGTCCTGGCAATCAAACAGTCCAAAGTTTTATTGGCAGGACTGAACTCTTTTGCACTTTTTCCACAATGAACCTTTTCAGAGAGCAATAAAAAGAATTAGTTAGGCTTTTTAATAAATTACCTGGGGAAAAAAGTCTTTTTCACCACCTCAGAGTTATCAGTAAGCAAAGTAATAAAATCAGTTGGTGAAAATATATGTTTGTTTCAAGGTAAGTTTCAAAATGTGGCATTTGATCAGCTCCACGTTTATTTTGGAAAGCTATGCAAAATGTTGATCCTTTACATTAAAAAATATAATTACTTAAAAATATAATTGTTTTGAGAAAAAACTAGTACAGACAATGTTTTAAAAGCACAAAATATTGAATAGCTATGTTAATTTTTTCAGATAGGTAGGATCCAAGTAAAATATAGGATGAGACTGGAAAACAAAGGCTGCTGTAACTTATGTCAAAGTAATTTCAGATGTTCTTTATCCTGCTAAAGGTCTTTCTGTTCACCAGTGAAAATTGCTGAGCCCATGGAGACATTGTCCTGTCTCCATTCTTCATCCATCACAGTCATGGCCACTGCAAAATTCTCACGTCTGAAGATGGGCTTGTACTAATGTGCTGATTAGTAAACTGGGTTATATACCAACCTGGCACAAAGCTGACACCTCCAGCAGAATGGGCCTAAATCCACCAGTCCCTGTCTTTCAGAACTATTAGGATCAGCAGTATGCTTTAGAGCATTTTTTCCCCAAATGAGGGATTTCCTCAGATTTCTCCTCCCTTTACCTGCCTCTCATCTCTTAGAAGAAAAGTTCAGCCAAGTTTGTACCAAGTCAAGCCAAGTTTATACCAAGGCCATTCCAGATCATGCCCTCAGGGACTTTATGCAGAAGAACATCTATTTTATGGTTCCTATAACCAAGGTGTCAATCTGCTCAGCCTGGTGAATTCCTGGGAATTCTCTGGAAACACATATAGATGCTACTGCAGCCATTCAGAAAACTGAAGTCAGATGGGAAAGGTTTTTTGTGGATACTTAGAGGCAGCACTTAGGCATGGGTTTTAGGACCTTTAGTTTTGGGCATTGGGCAATACTTTTGTCTGGTTTCTGACACCCTCAGCAACAGCACATCAGCAGCAGGAAATAAAACAGGATCAAGGCCCAGGCCCCAATGCTCAGGCCTAGTCCAGGCAGCTCAGTTCATCTCAGGGGTTGTGGGTGGCACTACACCCACAGCAGCAGCCAGACTACCTGCAGAGAAGGAGCATATCCAAGGAGGCCACTGCCCACTGCCACAGCACTCCATGGAGTGCTCACTCCCTGCTCACTCCATGGAGCAGTGGTCAAGTGAGACAGCTTCATGATGAGATGACCACAAACCAGGGAAGTCACTTCTGTGACCCCAGCTGGCTTCTCTCTGCTAGCCTGGGCCTCTTGTGGACTGGAATTGCAATCAGCTCCTCCTGTCCTGCACATCAACACATCACTACACTGAGAAGCCTGATCCTAAATCCATCCTTTAGCAAGGCCTCATTTCTTATTTACCTGAGTAAAGGCAGCCCTTCATCTGAACCTTACCCTAGCCTTAGCTCAGTCTGTGCCATACTGTCCTCAAGCTGTTTGCATTCCATTTTCCTCTTGGGACATCAGAAGGCAGCTATGACCCACCAAAGCATTTGTCCTGTGCTCAGTCTCTAGCCTTCCTAAAGCTAAAACCACAAAATCCAGCATCAGTCATAACATTACCAAAATATCCCCCACTTAGAAATTGGGTTGATCAAGAAATGAAATGGGATAAAGTTAAGAATATATATTACTGAAACAATAGCTAAGATTGTTATGAAATTAAGGAATTTTTACTTCTTGCCCAACCATATTAAAATTTTCTGTCTGCAAAAACTTGGTCATCCAACCCAGAAAGGATCCCATGCTTCTTTACAAAGTTGACATGGCAAGGGGATGCCAGCACATGACCCATGCTGAATTTAGGCCAAAACAGAGAGAAAATAGCATTATCTGGTATTGCCAGAGCAAAATTCATCTTGCTACCTCTGAGAGAGGCCAGCGTTTTCCAAAGCAGCTCCAGCCCTCTCTGCCTCTCTTTGAGGACACCATGACTTGGTGGCTCCTGACACAGGAGAGCCAAAAGGGTTGGGGCTTTAAGCATGGACCTGAGGCTACAGTGAAGGTCTGGCTTCAGGCAGGGCCTCCACCTCGGTGGGAGAGCACTGCCCCAGTGCCAAGGACAGGTCAAGGAATGAGCTTACAGAGCCAGAACTCGAGGATGTTGAGAAGGCACCAGGGGCTGCCCAGCAGGCTGGCACCTACTGGGGTCTCTGGACAAGCCTGAACTCGCTCTCTTGTGGGGCTCCCACACCAACCATCCCATGGGGAGTGGTTTGCTGGGTCAGAGGCTCATCCCAAGAGTATGGGGGAGCTCCAGGAAGAACTTGAGAACACATGCATGTGGAGCCATGGGCTTAAGCTGGGTATCCGACCCTGCAAAGCCCAGTGCAGGAAGTGACTGAGCTGGCCAGGGTTTGCTGGGCTGAGCTGTGGGCTACTCTCTGCAATTAGTATCAAAATATTTCAGCACTTCAGGCTACTCAGGATGCCTAGACCAGGATTAGGTTTGGGATATTTTTTCAGAACAGCATGAATACCCCGGTTTAAAAAATAGGTTGTCCAACACACCCTGCAGGCTCCAGTCCCTTAAAGCCAGAATAGCTCCTGCAGGTAACAGGACACAAGGCTTTTCTTTGGCTCTGTAGAGCTTTGGGATGGAAGTTTTGCTTTGCCTGAATTTGCCTAGACCTGCACAAGGCTTTCCTTTTACTTGGTTTGATTTGTTGCTTTTACAGCCATTTTTCTAATGACCAAGTAGCTACAGTGAACTTGCATTGATTGCCTTCCAAGGATATAACCATGGCTTTTATACAGAGAGTAGCAACATGCAGCTCTTGTGTGGAGAGTGAAACTTTTACAATCTTTGCAGAATGATGCAATGCAGGCCTGGTATGAGAGAAGAGGCTGCAAAGGTGGGATCCTAAGAGGTGGTGTAGAGGAGCCCAGGCACAGGATGTTGGAGACAGGGCATGGGCTGATGCTTGCACTGCAGAGCTATAACCAGCACACCAGTGGTGAGCAACAGAAGTTCTGACCTGGAAGCTGAACAACACCCATCCTAGGAGTAATGAAAATAAAAAATAAAAAAAAAAAGGGGGGGGGAAGAAAAGAACAAGTCTCTAACATAGCTAAAATGTACCATATATAGTAAATTCAAATGTAACATTGAACTGCAGACCAATGAAGGAAGAAAAAAAGCACAAAAGGTGCTGGGAAATATATGAGTACAACCTTAAGTGGATGCTAGAGGAGGAAGAGGAGGAAGAAACCAGCACCACCCTCACGATATTTATCCATTGAAGAATTCTGAATGCTGTTGCCTGACCATACCCACTCCCCCCAGGCCGAAGCCATTGGCCCAGAGGAACAGTGGAAGAGTGAGAGGGACACCAGGGGAAAGGGGGAGAGTCTACACCATGTGTACATAATAGTTTTGACTGTACTATTATTACTGAGGCTTTCCATAGATAATTTTGAAAAACAAACAAACCTGCAGAATAACAACTTTTCTATTATTCTGATAAGACTTCAGTTACATTAATGCTAAACTATTTTCTTGGTTAAAGCTGGAGTCAGAGTTTGGTTTAAGATTGGATTCATAGCTCAGGTTTGGAGAGTTTTTCCAGAAGAGCTTGGGTTGCAAAAGGACTGTCAGGTGTGGCTGAGCTAAACCCATGTCATTCACTGTAATCCCTCCACATCTGTGTAATCCCTCCACATTTGGTACACATCTTTGCATGTACCCCCAACTCCAACAAAAGCACTGATCCCTGTTCAGTGATCCTGTGCAGAGGCAAAGCTCAGCAACCATTGCAGGCACCAGCTGACTTCTTAACCTACCACCACCTTTTTTAACTTATCAGTTGCCTTGTTATGTCCCAAATTCCAGCTGTGGCCAGGTTGTGGGTAAGGATGATGGCTCAGGCTTGCAGACACCTGTGAGTAGCAGTAGGCTGGAGCTGAGTCCAACTGGTACCACCAGCACTCCCAAAGCTTCCCAGCTGCTCTGCTGCTTCTGCCTAAATCTGGAGGCTTGGAAACTTAGTAAAGGCTGATGCTGGGCCAACAGGCAGGGAAATGGAGAGAGGCTTCCTATGGAGACCCTAAAACAGCTCATTGTCCCCAAAGCAGTCTCAGTTTTCCCTTGGACTTCCTGATCTCTGGTGTCTCTGAACTTGGCTTTGGTCAGAAGGAATACATAACTCTGAACATTTTTCCTTCCAATTTGAAAACTGGAGCTTGACAATGGCTCTTAGGCAACAGAAATAGTTAATTAAGCTGTGAACTTCTGAATGAGGTTGTCATGTAACAGGGTCAATTTAACTCTTTTGCCTTGGACTCTGTCCCGAGGCTGTTGCCTTCACATAGTCCAGAAGGACACAAAGTTCAAGTAAACAAAAGATTATCGGTCTGCTTTGGCAACTGGGAAGGACAGGAGAGATAAATTAAACTGCCTGGATAACCATAAAAAGATTGATTGTTGCTACTAGTGCAGGGATAGAGAAAGGATAAGAGGTTTATCCAAATTTTGTGGTGACAGAAGATAGAAAAGACAACAAGAACAAAGCCTTTTCCACTTGTATTTATATGAAAATTATTCAGCACATAGACACTGAGTTAAAAAATTTCTTGAACATGTTAGAGGAAAAAGTTTCTTATAATTTCTTCTCTTTTATAAAAAAAAATTAAAACCAAATGTGAAGATCATGCTTACTAAAAAAAAGTTGAATCACTTTATATTTTTTCTGTTTATACTCTCCAGGTTTAAAAATAATTTTCTAAGATTAAAACTTTTTTTGACCCATCATTACCCTGAAAAAAACCCAGATCTTAAGGAGGCTTTCCAGTTTTTTTAATCATTAAATGTTTTAGCAAATAGTAATTTTTTACAGAGGAAAAATTTTGAATCACACTACTGTGATTCAAAATGTTAGTTTCATTATGTCACTGCAGTTAAGCCCACAGCCTGACATAAAGATATTCCTCATCCCCACAGAAAACCTTTCTGACTGTTAATCAGCTTAACAAGACTCCTGCAAGGATCCCAGCATATGGACCCTTAGCACAACTTGGTGATGCCCTGCTTCTGAGGTCACTGAATTTCTCCTCATTAACATCTACTTGCGTGACACAGCTGATCCTGGCTCATCTTCAAAAGAACCCCTCAAAGCCCTCAGGGAACTGTTTGCTCTGAGAGCTTAGCAGCCTTCAGAGGTGCCTGTGGAAGGAGTGCTGCAAATAAAGTCACACTAGCAGGAAAGGAAGGGTTACGCTGCCACACAAGAGGCAGCCTGAGCCATCACCCTTGTGACCCAACCTGCTACAGCCAGGTGTGTTTAAAAACCTTCAGCTGTAGCTTTGAAACCCTTGGCTACAGAGGAGTCAGTGAATGCCCTCAGCCAACACACCAGGGCTGGCAAGCATTGTGAAAACACGCAATACATGATATGAATCTTCTGTGGTGGGTGTGCAGCGCTTTTTCCTCCTCTGAACCGCGACTTCTTAAAAACAACAAAATCCACTAGGAATGTAAGCATCTTCCAAAACCTCCCCTGGACACAGACCAAGGCCCTCCATGGCTCAGAGCCCTGTTATTTCAGCAAGGTCAGAGGGAGTTAGCCTGAATTTATGGTCAAGAAGCATTTGGACCAACATTTATTAATAGCAGTTTCCTTCTGCCTCTGCCTAACTTAACATTAAAGGCACAGCAAAACTGGGGAAGTGGGACTGAGAGGGATGTTTATATAGATCCCCCAGTTGCCCCTGCTCATGGCATGCTCTGCATCACCCTGCAGGGGACAGAAAGGCTTTGAAAGAAGAAAACACTGCAGCAGAACTCACAAAAGCCATGTAATCCCATATGGTATAGATGTGAAGAAAAAAAATTAATGAATCAGCTCAACCTCTTAGAAAACCTTTTGTTCCTTACTGCTCACATTGTCTGGCAACAAACCAGCTCTATGTTTGGGCTGAGTTCTTTGTCTTGACTGTATTTTGGCACAGCTACAAAACCCAGGCACAGGTTTTTCTCCACAGGAGAAGGCATTAAGGACTCAAAAGAATGTGAGAGAGAGCTAATCATTCTCAAGTAAAAGTGTGACCAGAAGTTTTCAAAAAGAACTGTTCAGTTCTCAGTACCCAGAGATGAGCAGCAAAGTCTGAGAATTTGATTTCTAATGAGAGCCTTTTTCAGTTGTTTACATATATCTCCATACAGGCAACTAGATAAACAATTATCCAGATTTCAGCAGCACAGAACAATAATCCAGCTAGGCTTTGGCATTAACCTTAGGACTGACTTTAGCTCAGTGAATCTGTTTACTTTGCTCAAGTGTTTCTAATAAATACTGCCTCTCTTTCATCTCTGTGCCTCTAAGAAGTGCAGCTACTTTGGCACTAGGTTTCAAGAAGGTTGGAGTATTAATGGAAGAAGGGGGTGAAGGTGATCTTGTTTTACCAGCACAAGGCATCTTGTGAATGCAGTTTCACTGGTACAAAATATCTTCAAACTGAGCCAATGGTGCCCATTTCAGAGGGACCAGCCTGGTCAATGCAACAAAGCACTGCCAAAATGCTCAGCATGAGGATGTGCTCTGGTGTCTGAGGAGGCTGCAGCAGCCCCAGCATGGCAGCTTAGCTCAGTACAGGAGCAACACGGGAGGGAGCAGTCAGACAGGAAGACTGTCACTGCCCAAAGGTAACTTCAGAGTTCTTCTGCAGCTGAAAATCAGCACCAGTGAAATGTTGCAGGACACTCAGAAAGTGACATAAGAACAGCAACTCCTATTTATTGAGAAGAGTTTCTACGAGTTTTCAAATCCATGATCATTGTCTTTGACGTCCATTGCCTGGAGCAAAACTTACTTTCATTTTACCAATTAAAAACTGTTAAAAGTTCACTTACCTTCCTTATTTTTTTCTATTGCCAGCAATTTAAAGAGCCCTGGTGAGTCCCATGCACTTTTCTATTTTTCTATCATAATTCTAATTGCTGAACTGCCTTGTGACATGTTAACTCATAATATAATTAACAACTAGAGGACCTTTTGGATGCAAACCTCAGTATCTGAAGTGTTGGCAAACCTTCTTTTAGTCTTTAGAGTGGAAATCAAATCAAGTTCTCACCTTGCAAAGTCACAGAATGTACCCCATGAAATTTTTATTATTAGGGCAGAGAAATAAAATGCATATACTCTGACTTGGGCACATTAAATTGTAATAAGAAGGCTCACACTATTTCATTAAATGGAGGAGCTGGGAGGTGGATGATAACCAGGGTATATGGTGTGTATATATATACATATATGTATGTATATCCAATAAGGTCTGAGCACCTAAACAAAACTTGGTTTGATACTATTTTCTGTTTATGCTGCTTATAGTGTAACACATTGACAAAGGCTAATTTTTTTGTACACATATGAGACAAAATTTGTCATATCCTGAGCAGCTGCTTGTGGCCTACACATGACTGATTTATGTCACAAGATGCTAAAAGTACATATACCTAAGCAAATGTGTTTCTGGAAGAAGACTGCTCTTTTTCAGGGCATTTTGATGGCACTTTGTTGCATGGATGAGGTAGATCTCTCTAAGATGAACACTGTTGCCTGATTTTAAAGTGTCTTTGAAGTTTTAAATTAAAAATAGAGAAAGTATATTTATGATATACTTTGGATATATTTTTGTGGAAATCCTGCTTCCTTCATGATATTCCTAGTCACTGATCTCCAGAGTTAACGTCTAAGCCAGGATACAACCAATGAATAATAGAAATCATGATATTTGTATGACATTTTCAAAATCTGTAAGTCCTTTTTCATTGTGTTAATAAAACAAGTATTAAAGTAAATTTAGCTTTTGTGTTCTAATAGCATTGTACTAGTGGATTCAAAATGAGAGTATTAAGGGAAGTTTTCCCAGAAGACATTTCCCAGAATTACCAGAGTGTTGTGTGCCAGAAGAAATAGGATGCTGACACACAGTCCCTTGGCTTGCTTTCCAATAACACTGCACAGCTCACAGCTGCAGTGCCTCACAGTGCTCACACGTCGGGGCTCAGTCCCTGCTTAGCTCCAAGACAAAGCTTCTTGTCTTAATTCATTCCATACTTCCGATTTTTAATTGTGCTGGTAGTTTACTTAGTAAACAAAAGACAATCTAACAGATGTACAAATTTGTATTTATGAGGGAATTTACACTCCTCTGTTTGCTTGCAAGCTGCATTGCTGACACCCTTTTCAACAGCATTACTGGAACTCCTGAGCATTCCAAACAAAATCTGAATCTGTTTGCCCAGGGTTTTCTTTCACACACGAAAGTGAAGTCCCTGCAACAATGGATTTAAAATATGTGGATTTTTAAAGTATAAAAGGAATGTAGTTTGGTGATTTGTTTTTTTAACTCTATGCTGCTTTGGTATTCTTTTTTAATTTCATAACAGCAATTGGAAGTAGGAAGGCCATCTATTTTTAAGGGATTCATAATGAGCTTGTGATGACTTCAAGAACAAACTGAAAGGTTCCCACATGAAAGTGTGTGACAAGTCTGGAGCTGCATTCTCATGCTTCATGCAAGCCAGAAGCGAGGCCCAGCAGAAACCAGTGAGGTTACGCCTACAGGAATGATGCAGACTTATCCAAACTCACTCTAAACTAGGCCAGAGTCTGCCCAGGCCGTAAAACTTTGTCCAAGAAGCAGGATAAATATGCAATCAGTCCATCCGTCCCAGTAGAAAAAACAATGCTGGATTCATAGCAGAGAGGAGAGAGTAAAAACCTCTGCACTTAGCAGTTAGGGCACAGAGCTCAGAAAGCAGATTCTAGACAACAGTCCTTGTTTCACAGGCTGTTTTCCTTTTCTTCAGCCACCCTTCCTGCTCTTCCTCACCTGCAGACACTTATTTGAAGACGCCAATTTACTAAATGAAAAGGCATAATTTTTTTGGAAGAGTCTGATCATGTAGATGTGTGCTATATGTGATCTGAGACATATAGCAGGGACCTTAGGGCAGGATAATCTTGTCTACCCAGGCTGGCACATCCAATAGATCCTGAGCTTCTCCAGCCTATGATTGTCTTGCCTCCAGCTAAGGTGCAATAAATTATCTTGCAAGCAACCAAGACTAAGAGCAGCCCACCATCAGGAGCTGCCTGAGAGCAGCTAGTTAGCTCCAAGTCTGCACACCCCAGCTTGTACTCTAGTAACTTGTTCATCCATATCCTCATGCCTAAAGGTCTCACCATGACAAATAAATATATAAAAAACAGCATTCTCAAATGTCTTTGTGACTTCCACAGGATCAAAAAGTAATTCTACAGAATCACCTAAAATTAAAACAAGGTTTTCTCATTCTGACCCTGGAAGCTGTGACTGCTCAAATACGAACTTCCCCTGAGTGTTTTTGAATTGCTTGTCCTCCTCAGACTGATACAGAGAATGTTATCAACTGCAGCACTACTCTGAAAATGGATCCAAATAAATACAAGCTGTGAATCCACTCAGTTTACAAATGAAAGGACATATTATTTTTGTTTCCAGGGACCAGCCCACCACCCTGCTTCTAAGGCTTCTAAAGCATCAGGTTAAACTCTTCTTTCATGTCTACCCTCAAGCACCTACCACCTTTTATGGATATCTCTGCGAGCCACGTTAAGATGAGTGATACTAAAAGCATCAACTGCCTTCAGAAACCTGTGACAGGAGAATGATGTTTCCTTTTTGAAAAAAAGTCACTTAGGAAAGCACACCCCTTGCTTGGCTTACCTTTTTCTCTCTATTCATGCCCTCCTAAACCTTGAAGCAATTTCCAGAACATATTTCCCACTGCTGAGAGGTAAAACACCTATTAATTTCAAAAAATACATGGCTGTTTTTATCCAAGACCTAAATAGGTAGGACTACAGAGACACAGTAGTGCTCTCACCCTGCAACAGGATCAATCAGGTTTATCCACATCAGGGTCTGTGGAAAAAGTGAAAATTTCTGTGGTAGTTGTGCCACTGGGCACAGTTCCTGGACTCTGGAGGTTTGCAGGAGTTCTCTGGTGTTCTGCTCAGAAACACCAAAATACCTTCCCTGAGGCTTTCCTGTGCATAACTCTTCTAGCCTGACAATGCTACTTTGTGTGAGCACAACTGACAGCCACGGGCAGTACTTAGGCCATGTCTGCTTAAGTGCAGCAAACTGTTCAGGTATAGGCATAGGAATTATACTACACAGGATAAAAGTAAAAATCTACTCCCTTACACCTGAGACTGCAGTGCAATTGTGTTTATTCTGAGCTTTGTTTTAGCAGAATCAATATGTACCATTGCATGTTCCCACTTTTAGAAAATCACATTTTATGTCCCCACTTTTAAAAAATTTCCAAAGAAAATGTCAAGGATTGCTTTATGCACACTCCTACATGTAAGAAGATTAAGAACAAGTCTAACTAGTTTTTAGAAAGAATAGAAAACCCAGCATTAATCATCTACCAAGATCCAATGTTCCAACATTTTCTCATTAATTCATGTGCTTGTCTGCCCACCTACTTAAAACCTCAAAATATTTCAACACATAATGAATAAATCACAGGAAGGAATGTAATGAAGTATGAAAGTAAAATAGAATTCAAATATGTCATCCATCAGTTACTAGCTTCACCATAGTTGTGGACAGGCATTTGAGCAAACCATAGAGGAGCATGAGTTTCCTCTTACTCCTTGTTCCTTCTATGCCAATTCTGAAATACTTTTCTATATTAAAAAAAATGCTGTAATACTGTTAATAATATTCTGTATGTTTTGTGCACACTGATACAGCTCATTCATTCCCAGTGAGTTTCAGTTAAGTCATTGCCAGCCTTGCAGAAAATACAGGAACAGTTTTGCTTCAAATGCCCATGAATTTATTAACAGTTTTACCCTCAGTAGTCAAGCATACAAAAAATAAAAAATAGCAATTTTTAAAGAAAATTTATCATCAGCTTCCATTTGCCTAGCTTTCACCCCCTTGCCAGCTTCCCTTGAGCATCCTATAAAATCCTGACAGCAGCACGATGGCCAGGGAAAGGCATTGGACCAGCAAGATGGAGCAAGGAAGCCAGAGAAAGGAAGAGCACACTGTTTTTTCCTTGTCATCTCAGAGGAGCAAGTGAACAAGCTGTGCTGGCTTTACTCCACAGACACCAAGAAGCAGCCAAGGACATCTCCATTTAAGGGGGACCTCCCCATCACTGTGCATTCTTGTGAACAGAGGACAGGCAAATAAAGGCCAAAAACCCAATGTCCAAATAATTTAGGACAGTGTAAACATTACAAGGTTGTACAAGTAGACAATAAGACAACTGATTTAAAGCATCAATCACTAAAAGCCAGCCTCTTAAAAAATAAATAGTATTTATTGTCAGATAATTAGAGCAAATACTTTCAGATTGGATCTGTGGACAAAGGATTTTGTTCTGAGAAGAAAGCAGACTGTCAATTATTTTCTTTTTGCTGTCAGACTGTAAAAACATTGACTACCCTTACTTCACTTGCTTTTACAATAGCACAGTCATTAATTCCTCACCACACCTGTATGTATTTTCTCTTCTATTCATACTCAAAAGCTATAGTCATCTATATGACACCTTCTATGGAAAGCAGCTCTAACCTGAAGAGTATTAAAAAGGAAGATAAGCCTGATAATTTTTTTAGTTTAGATCTATCTCCATTTACATTTTAAAACCCAAAAGGAAAGTGTATCTCTGAGGAACAACTTGTATCCACACCTGTTGGAAGGGAGTGCACATCTACATTAGCATTTTTACTTGTATCAGTTATTGAAGCCTGCCTACTTATCTGTACTCACCATGCTTCTGGTTCACATTGTGGAAATTCCCTGCACATGCCAGCTTGAATACTTTTAGATTGGACTGAGCTTCCACAGCTACTCCAGGGAATTGCATAAATATCCAGTATACAGGGCTGAAATAGAGCTACATCATATTAAAACTCCAAAATACACAGCATGGGAAAAAAGCATTTCACAGCAAGTGTTTCACATTACAGATCCATTTTAATTGCATTGCCCTGTCTGCTGATGTGGACGTACTTATCTGTCTGAAATTCTTGGAGGGGGAAAGCTAAGCTTTCTAAAGTTGCCCTTTTTTTTTTTGCCTTGCCTACATCTATGGGCTCAAGTGTTGTTTTAAAAATTAAACTCGATTTGTGATTCTAAATACTCACTCTGAGTTCTATCCTTTTTAAGGTTATCTAGAAAACTACCAATAAAGCTTGAAATTTTAAACTCTCTTTCATCACATTCAGAGGGAAAGCCATGGACAAACATGGACAAAAGTTAGTGCCTGATATGAAGCTGATTGGAGCTATTTTAAGTGCACTTCTGAGAAGTGCCCCAGTAGGACATCCCTTTCAAGGCCTTCAAAGAATTTGGAAATGAAGGTGTTTGAGACAGCAGGTGTAACCAATTAAACTTTTATTCATGATCATTTACATATGACTAAAAATGTTCACTACAAAATGCAAACTTATAGTTATCTTGTATTCAGCAGTAAAAACAGTTGCCTCATCATAGTAAAGCACCAAAGCACATAACAGAAGAGTCAGAAATGGATTTAATTTATCAGTTTTTCCCCTCACAATATACTTGACAAAGCTGAAGATTTTATCGAAGGCTAAAGTTCCAGAACAAATTCTACAGTCACCTGAGTGTTTGGCAGGAACAGTACTATTTAGTAGCAGTTACTTTTTTCTGCCTTTTTTCACAAAAATGAGACAGAGAATTAGGCCAAACATTGAGTTTCATTTCACCTGAATTTTTCAACAGGAGACAAAGAATAGTTTGCCAGTAGGAGTACCTACAAAAACTCTAAGAGCAGTTGTCAAAAAAAATGGAAAAAAAACCAGCTCATTATAGTTGATTGGTAGGGCCCAATCCACTTCCAGGCACCTATAACTCCACTCAGTTTTATTCATTACATTTAACTTGCATTTCATTCATACTACATTTAAAAAGACAACATGATTTTTTTTTAAGTTAAGTTGTGTACATGTACACAGTTTTGGTAGTTTCTTAAAGCTGTAAAATCTCTAAGTAAAGAGAGTCCTAATAACCCTATTACAGATTAAAGAGAAATAACCAGAATCAGTGTTACATACAAAATAATATTCTACCACAGAAACCAATACAGTTATCAAGTAACTCATTAGAGAATAAAAGTGTTATACAAAAAGAGAAATGGTGCCTTTTTATCACTTCACAGCAGCATATAAGAAGGCAACATTAAGAAAAGTGCACAGCAGAAAAAGAATTGTTTCATTTTCTGAAAAACTTGAATTTTTCTTCAGACATCAGGCTTTTCTCCAGGAACATATTGGGTTAGGATTGCTTATATTTTCTTCCAGAGAAGGTATTCTCTTCTTGCATCACGTCTCAGTAAGGCGCTTACTCCGACATGTAGGAACGATACATCAGGGCCACGATAATCGCTGCTATTGCTGGGATCACCCAGTTGGACCATGAACTAAAGGGAAGTTTTTGAAAAAGCAGTTTAGGAAGTGACAACCAGCAAGTTAGGGGAAATAAAAAAAAAAGTCCTTGCTTAAGGAAGTCCTTTCTAGCCACTCCAACAAATACTTCAAATTCAGGGCAACAGAACACCTGGATTGGCCAGTAATTCTCCAGACAAGGGAAGAAGCTTGTACAGTAAGGCTTTGTACTAAAGCTTACAAAGAAGTTTGCTTACTAGAGAAGAGTGAGACCCTAGGCACATTTGAAGTCATGGTGTGCTGCCCAGAATGTCATTCATTCAAAAGCTATTTAAGAAGCAGCATCACATGACTCTTCTAAGCACCCAAACTCCCCACCCAGAGAGTCATGAAAGAGTCCTCCGAGGTTTCCACAATAGGCAATTGTGAGCAGGATAGAAGTCCACAAAGTTTTTGATTCAGTGGTATTCCAAAGTGTTTTGCAACCCCCTCCCAAATCTGACATATCTTCCTTCTTACACACAGAATCCTCTTATTTCCTTAGATGCAACAGCAGAAGCAAATTTTAAAAGCAAGGCATCCACGTCCATAAAATAGTTGGCAATGGCACTAAGAGTCTTCCCTTCATGTGGCAGACTCCAGAAAAAAAGGCCTGTGCCAAACAAACCATTTGGTAGATACTGACACCTGCCAGTATGAGAGAAGTATCTACCTAGCAAGCTGCCACACTTGTAAAGTGGTACATAGATGCCAACTTGGACTTTACAAAGAACAGAAATTTTCTTGCACCACCCCCTGATATCTCAGCTTCCAGCAGATAAAAGCTATTCAGCTTTTTAACCTTCAGAAAATTATGAGGAACTTAAAGTTTGACCTCAGATGTCATACTGTACCTGGAAGTAGACTGAACAGTGGTAATAAGAGTTTCCTGGAAAGCAAAGCATAAGAAGATATTTACTTCAGGAAGACAAACCTCTCCACCTTAACTAGCCCCATAGTTTCTCAAAACTCATCAAATGAGACTAATTCAGAAACAACTCAGTGCATGCATTTGGGAAGCATTTTCTCCTAATTCCTACAGCAGCTCTAAACCTTGTTGTATTACAAGCTAGCTGGTAGCAGTTCCTGTAGCTAACATTGCATCAAGTTCCTAAAACATTATCAAATATTTTGCTGCAAGTTTTCTATGAAGCTGACTTCAACCTTGGGTTACATTTGAAAAGTTTCAGTCATCTTCAAGACAAAAATCCTTTCCTTGACTAAAATCAAATTGAACAAACTTGGAATTAATTCACAAATATGTTTTATATCAAAACTACATAAAGAAATATACTAATTTACATCTACAAGGCTTATTAAACTCAGAGGTTTTAGCTGTGGTATTTCAGATTGTGTAAGAATCAGTCAAATTTTTATAGCTGTTCCTGATACTAATTTGGACTTGTTCTGTTTCCACAGAAAAAGCAGCACTACAAGGCCAAATCCCAGCTGGGTACATGTGCACAATTTATATGAAGACTTATTAATTTGAGTAACACTACTTGTGTATGACCCTAAGTTTATTTTAAAAATCCAAGCATTAAAACCCTACCTAAATTTAGTGGTGCACAATCCATCACTGCAAAATTACTTGCTTTGGTACCAGAACATTTGCAATAAATTTAAAGAAAGAAAGATTTTGCTATAGTATAATGCCATTACACTTAGTAACCTCCAGGTATGAAGCCACACAAAGAAAACAATGGTTAAGGGAAAGAACAATTTGAAGCAGTATCAACAGGTCTAAGAGATTTAAAACCTGAAACATCACACTTAAACTGAATTATTTCTTTTTCTGGGGGTGTACCATTCATATACAGACAGTAGGTCACTGTTTGTAATGCCCAAATGACACAATGTGGCATTTCAAGAAACACACTTACTGCTGGTTTCTGAAGCTTGGATCGATCATCCTGCAAGAGAAAAGAGCAAGGAACATTTAGGCAAAATCTGAAGCACTGAAAACCAAACCAAACTCACACAATTTATCACTAAATTCAGTTTGCAATTCATTCTGTTAATGGGTAAATATTTTTCCCTAGGTAAAAACAGACTTGCAAGAGAGCAGATGTCAGTGATGGATTTTGAGCTAACATAAACAAGATCACTTCCTTAAATAATACTTCCCAGTATGCAAGGAAGAAGTGAAACCTGAGCCTCCAACAAATTTCATTATTCTTTGTGCTCACGTTTTCACCTCTCCTGTGTCTCTGGAGAGTACATAACCTTAGCTTATACATTGACTGCAATCATATTGATTCTGCTTACTGTACTTGTACTATCAGATAAAGTCAACTAACTGGTTGTGCCAATGTCCACTGGACCAAAGGTCCCAAAATCTAGGGATCTTTCATAAACTCTAAGTTCTGCTTGGCACAGTCACATCCATTACAAAAAAGGCCCAACAGTATATAATCCTGTCAGTGCTGTGTCTGTACATAACACTACCACACTGTTTGTTTCATATCAAGTGAAAACAGGCACTTGCCAAACAAGGAACAACTGGACTGATACACATGTTAAGAACAACATTAGTGGCATCACAAATAGATGGCAAGCCTGCAAAGCCAGAAATGCACAAATGTGCATCAGAGCCAAATCACTTCTCATTAGGAAAAGCTACACCAATAATATTTATCAAGAGATGACCTGAGACAAAAAAGAGCAGGAATCTTACTGTGAAATAGGCTACTCAATATAGTGATTTTTACTCCAAAACATACATGAAACAAGAGGAAAAGAGAAGAGGCAGGAGTGGGCAGTAAAGTAGAGCAGACGGGCACTCTAGCAGCCTAAACCTCCAAACAGTGATTTTCAACTATTAAGATGCAGGAGAGTTTAATTGTGGCCTAGCTGAAGGAAGCCAAGGCAGCAGCTCTGTAGCTAGAAAGAAATACTTCAAAACTTGAGACAGCAGGAAGGTGCTCGTTAAAAGTACAGGAAATGGGATGAACAGTATAGAAGAGAGGATGTGACAGATGATCCAGTGGGAACTGATCATAAAAAACCCTGACAACAGCAATTGGGAACTATGATACAGCTAAAAATGGTAGGAGACAGAGAGGGGAAGACAGAGCAAGAAACTAGAAGTACAATGCTTTTAATAACCCTTTTCTAGGCATACATATAAAGAGCCAGGATTGCACCTTTTGATGGAGGTGGAAGCCTGAAAGATAGGTATTTACAATGGTGAAGGGATGAAAGTGGTTGTTCAATAGTCACTCTGCACAGTGGCATAGGAAAAGGTCTAGACATTCTGACAATACCACCTTCAGCGTTATAGAGTTTCATTATAAAGCTGACAGTGTATATCAGAAATGACACAATTCCATGCTCTGTTTATTCAAGAACTAAGCTGTAAGGCAATTTAAATCACCAAAAGATGTGGCTATCCTTATGCTACACTAATCAAATCCCTTCACATTGAGGGAACTATCTCCAACCTCCATCCAACAAACAGCTGCAGGACTGACATCCAACCAAACTAGTAGTTCTTGATTTTGAAGTAATTACCAGACAAGTAACTAGATGCAAAAGCAGTATAGCAAACACAAAAGTAAGGATACACTCATATACTCACAGGATGAAGTTCCCCAATAATAAAGGATTCTGACAGTGTCCTTGCATCTGTGGAATGGCCAACATCTTCAAAGTTCTCAGTAGCATCTCCCCCAGCTTGCTCCCTAAGGACCTCTTCACCTCCTGGGTGCTGCAAATTTTAATGAGTTTGAATTTGTTACTGAAATACATATCAAATTCTAGAAATGGAAATTCTGCATTTTTACATTTCTAAAATGAAAAAAAAGTAAAATCACCTGCTGGACTTTCTAAAGCAAACATAAGCCTTTCTAAATAACTAGAGAGCTTTATGTACTTTCTGAAGCCAAAACCAAGGAAGCTAAGTCTCTATGTCATTGGCAAAGAAGCAGTAAGAGGCATTATCCCTTGCAACTAAAGCACTTAGAAAGTTGTGTAGGAATTAGTCTGTATTTTAACAGCACAACTATCATCTGAAGTTACATTCTGTGTTTTCACTTCTTTGGGAAATGAAGCAATATATGCTTTATACAGCAGAAGGATAAAAGCCAAAAGGATATTAGCTGCAGCAAGAACATTCCAGGAAGATAAAAAGAATCTGTTCACAAGATGTGAATCAAGCATTGGCAAAACAAGCTGGCAAGGTGCTAAGGAATCTGACCTTCTAATTAATCCTGGTTTGAGCAGGGAGGTGGGCCAGATAAGTTTAAGGGTCCTTTCCAAAACAAATTATGGTACAAATATCAAGAGAGCTCCTTTGGAAGTGATTAAGCACAACTGAAAGCTCACTCAAGACCCTAGAATAGCAATTTGGTTTTCATAGACTATGGAATCCCAAAACCACATTGTTGATAAAACCCCTGAGATACAGAGAAGTCATGTCTCCCAGGATCTTCTAATACCTCAATCCATCACCATTCCCTTAACATAAGCCCCTGCTCTCCATTAACTTTTATTCTTCCCCAGGATGCACTTTGGGGGTTTTATGAAGTACATTTTTATCTATCAAATAACTCTGCTTGAATATACTGCAAGATCTATCACATCTTCTAGTTCAGTGCATTTCCTCAGCTCCCAGTTACTTATTATGTAACAGGTAACACACCACAAAAATTCACCACTCAACCTTCAAGCAGGAAAGTGTTACATAAACATTGGGAATGATTAGGTAAACAAGTTAAAAGCACTTATTACTACTGCCTTGGATTAAGGCAACCACGGAATAGATATTAGCACTTTACCAGTAGCAGAGAAGATACAAGGCTTTTGAAGCTCAGTTCAGTTTTTAATGCTTCTGAGTACAAGATATAACATTATGGAAAATAGGCAAAATTTCCACAAATTAGGATTATCTTGCAGGGAGCAGAGCTCACCAAAAAGCCCACAGGTTAAAGAAATGGCATTTCTACTAGTCTAGGCAATACAGGTTAGCACTTACTTCAAATCCTCCTATTAATCTCATATCAAAATTTCTCTTCTGACAAAACCAGTATTTGTTCATGCAGTTGAACTAAACTACTACAATGAATTTCCAGCAGTACCAGAACTCCATAACTTGATCTTCACATTAAAGGCAGACATTTAGTTTAACAGATCAAGGAAGTTGAGGAAAAAAAACCAAACTCATGACAACACTTTTTAAAGAGCCAAGATACCACAGTTATTAGGTTAAAGGATCCCTACCATGACTAAGCAAAAGCAAGATTAAGCAACTGATAGAAAGATTAGACACAACAGCTGAGCCAAAAAAAAGTCAGAAGGGTACAGATTATGCAAGCAACCTGCAAATATGTCATGCTCACCAAAATCCTGTCCTTGGATCATTCTGGTAAGTATTCAGGGAAAGGACTGGACAAAAGTTGACGGGAGTACTCAAGTTCAATGCCTTGAAATAGCACTTAAGAAGCTGAACTTGGGTCTAACCAGCACTCCAAGACATTACCTCAACTAAATCTTCACAGAATTTCTTCAGCAATGTGGGTTTGGGCTTTCAATACCATGCTAAAGAATTGTGCCCTGCCATGTAGAAAAACATATGCACCAACTTCAGCAGAAAAGGTGGCACAACTCCTTGGAAAACATGCTTGACAAACAAGATATCAACAAGCAGCAAAAGGCCCCAAAGTTAAACCACCCATAAAGCACCAGCAGCATAAGCAGTATGTTAACTCCTACTCATGCACTGCAATGAGCCCAAACCCCACTCATACAAGCACATAAAATACCAGTTACTCCAGCAAGTCATGAAGGTCACATGGTTTACACTACCTCACCAAAAACATTTGCCATCCAGCCAAACAAGTGGATACCTACCAACATAATTGCATCTGTATTACAATTACTTCATGGACTACTTTAACAAACTACTTGCATGTTGCCAGCTACAGAATGATCATGTACTAACTTGTGCTCCCAAATCCCTCCCTGGTGCACTACAAAGCAATCACGTAGCAGTATGGGCAGCACCACAGAGGCACTCCAGCTTCTCTGTAGAACTAGTTTTTTGTCTAATTAGCAACTGATCCTTCTGTCTACAATACCACAATACTAGTATCAAGACAGTAACTGCAACCAATCTCTCTACCAACCCTCTGACTATCACAGATAAGCTGAAGAGGACAAATTCACCCTGACCTCTGCCACTACAGCTGGAAAACTGATTTTTTTTTTTTTTATGAAATGAGCAAGGCTAAGTATGGAGAATCACACACAGAATTCCAAACTGAAGCCATCAACCAGGTAATGTTAATTATAACCTACTAGACATTGATGGAAGTACTGTGAAACTAAACACTGCTTTTAGATGCCTCCTCTGCTTAATGATATGAACTTACAAACCCTCTGTAAATAACTAGTACATAATACACGCAATTAATTAAAAGATTTCGCCTCCCCTAATGAAAGGGAGCAACTGTAATGTCTCACACAAAGGGCAAGAACTGACTCTTCTATCAAAAAATGAGCATCTTTCACGGTTGGATGAGTTTCCCAAAGCTTGTTTATACAAGGCTTTTGTTCATGATTCTGCCTAGTAAAGAAAGCTTGCTACCAGAACTGCTACTTTAATGAAGATCCTCTGGACAGACCCTGGAACTGGAAAGCCCACAAGGCTATACAGATAGTGACTCCTAAACTAAAATCATGTTGATAAAACCTTGTAGGTAAAACTGTAGTTCAGGTGAAACAAAAAAGCTTCTGATGATAAATTAAGACAGCCTAGCTCATTCCTAGGACATGGCCCATATGATAAATAGTCTAAGCTATATGCATAACAAATACCCATACAGAGCCAGCACTAGTACAGAGCACAGATGAATTCCTAACAGCAGCACATTAGAAAGTTTCAGATAAGGCAAATATGCAGTTAATCTTGTTGCTCTCATCTGGGTCAAAAGTCCAATTCACCTCATCTGAATACCACCTTTTCTCCCCTTGCTACGGTCATGCAGATTTCTCAGTGTCATAGTTCAAGACTCTATTAAACCGTAACTACCTTAATTTGCAACTCCTGTGCCCTCTCCCTTCCTATACTGAGGGAATGAAATCTAGGGCCTAATTTCACTTTCAGGAAGATCAGCAAAGGTCTCCATTAGTGACAGTCTCAAACTTGGATTTCTCTTTCTGCACTACAGGAATGAAAAGGAGAAAGGGGCCAGTGACAGAGCCAGGAACACCCAAAGAAACTCAGCTTTATTATGCAGGACGGACAGACAGACAAATGGTTGCTTATTTCAAGGGCATTTTCATGTAGCCTGAAAAGAGTCCTCCAAATTATTTCCATCATCTCTTTAAGTTTCAGGACAGAAACAGACAGCTCATGTAAAATGTCAGGAGCCTAGGAAAGAAGATCTCTCTCTGAAAGTGTATTTTTGAAAACTATCATTAGGCTTTTAGATGAAGTGCAAATGCAATACCCAGAAGCTTGGTGCCTGCCCTGATTTCAGCTGGGATAGAGTTGCATTTTCTTCTTGGAGGCTGGTACAGTGCTGTGCTTTGGATTCAGTGATATACGAGAACAATCAGTGATAACACACTGACACTGCAGTTGTTGCTAAGTAGCCCTCACCCTAATTCAAGGGCTTCTCAATGTCCCATGCTCTGCCAGCACAAAGGTGCACAGAAAGCCAGGAAGGAGCATAGCCAGGACAGCTGATCCAAACTGGCCAAAGGGGTATTCCATACCACAGAATGCCATGCCCAGTATACCAGCTGCAAGGAGTTGGCTGAGGGCTGCAGCTTGCTGCTTGGCAATGGGCTGGGCATTGGTTAGCATCTCTTTTTGTCTCCCTTTTTATTGCAATTATTATATTTTATTTTATCTCCGTTATTAAACTGTTCTTATCTCAACCCACACATTTTATCTTTTTTCCCTTAATTCCCTTCCCCATCCCACCAAGAGGCTGTGGGGAGCAGTGAGCAAGGGGCTGCACTGAGGTTAAACCCCAACAGTGCCCATTTCCTGACTTACAAAACAGCTTTATGCAAAACTCTGCAAGCTGTAAGTGCTAAGATGTGCTATTTCTTAAAACATTTTCAAATTCCCCTGGAAGCTTTATCAGAGCTTGAGGAAGCATTAACACTGGATTTAACCCTCAGACTGCAAGGTTCTGCAGGAACAGTTCCCATGGTTCACTGGCAGACTCCAAACGTGCCAATAAAGGCATCTTTCAATGCAAGCTGATCATGACTATAAACATGCAAGGCATTATGCTACTCATCACAACATCATCATACTGCATGAATGCAACTTATTGCCACAGAGGGGAGAGAACATTTTTCATCCTGACACAATAGAACAATATTTGCTTTTTGCGCTTTATTTGACCTGCATTACAAAACACATTTGGTGGCAGCTGTCCATTCTAGGAGAAGTTTAGGAAAACTACTATGGATGCACAAGTTCATACCGTATGAAAAAAAAAAATTACCAATAATGTTTTTGCTGAATTCTTAGACCACAATTGAATTAACCTAAATAAATCTGTATTAAATTAATATTAAATGAATGCCATAGTTGGCTTCCAGAACAATTAACTCCTCATATATGTAATTATCTACAATACAGATACAGCCATGATATCCTGCTGTGAGTACACATGCCCCAAAATGGGCAAAGGGATATTCCTTACCACAGAATGTCACACTCCATCCATAGACTGGGAGGAGCTGCCTGTGAGCCACCAATCACTGCTCAGGAGCAGGCTGGGCATCAGTCAGTGAGTGGAGAACCCATACACGCTGCACCATTTGCGTCTGTTGGGTTTTATACTTCTCTCTCTCTCCTTATCGTTACCATCATTGTTACATTTACTTTATTTCAATTATTAAACTGTTCTTATATTGACCCACAAAATTGACCTTTTTCTGATTCTCCTCCCCATGCACTGGGCAGGAGGGTGAGTGAGCCACTACATGGTACATGGGTACTCCATGGGGGTAAACCACAAGACCTGAAGCTAAGGAAAAGGTTTCCCAAATCTTCTGCAACACAGGTCTGACAGCCTTTAATGACAAACACCAAAGCTTCTGGTTTCAAGAATACTATTGCTTTCCAAGATCTTTTAAATAATGCTTTCCAAAAGCTGAGGTCCCTTGATTTCTTCTCCCAAACTTGGAAAATCAAAGAACATTCAGAGATGAATATTCAAGCTATGAATTTTCCCCAACATCTGCCACTTAAAAACAAAAAAAAAAAAAAAAAAAAAAATCCCCTAAAACAAAACAAACAAAAAACCCAACCACAAAAAAAAAAAAAAAAAAAAAACAAACAAAAAAAAACAAAACAAAACAAAAAAACAAAGAAAGAAAAATCAAACTGACTAAAAAAAAGCAGCTGCTGGAATCTTCATAAACCCCATAGATAATATATCAAAGCACACAATTGTTTCCTTATTCAGCACTTTTTCTGTATTTCATATGATCTTTTTTAACCTTGTCCTTTAGGAAGCCAAGCCACTATGGGTCACACCATGCAATGACTCCACTCCCAACACACACATCGCCATCCCCAGGCCACTTCCTATCTAACTTCAATCAAGTGTTCACAGAGGCTGACTGCTCCCCAAAGCCACACAAGTTCCACTAAACATCTACAAGCTCCATGAAGACACAACTGCTAGACAGAGGGAGTACACCCTTTAACTACTGCAATGGAGTGAAAAACAGCACCACACTGTCACTTATTAAGCACAAGAGCATCCAAAGTGACTTCAATATTGAAGCACAGTAAAGTTTTCAACTTCATCATTAATAAGAAAATATTTCCATAGGTTAATGCAGTAGCTGAAAAGATGGCTTATTGTTTTAAGACACAGGACAGGTGAGCTTCGCTGCTGCTCCTAGCTCTTCACTCCCCAGTAAACTGACACTTATGTACTACTTGGGAAGAGCATGAGTGAGGTGACACTTTAGCAATCCACCCTTTTTTATACTAGTGGACTTAAATTTCAGTGGCCTACATTAAAGTCTAAAAATATGTTAAGCTTTTCTACTTGGAAAGGAACTGCAAGAAATACACCTGACAATAATAATGCCAATAATGCTATTGAAACAGCTAGCATAATCCTCAGTTGGAGTAGGGTTTACTGGATTCTGGAATGAACTAGCAAGAGGCTAGCTTCCATTTCTCCTCAGCTGTCACATGCCTCAGGGTGTCTGACAGTATCAAAACAATTAGCATAACACTAGATAAGTTAATTAAGTACCAAAAACATTTTAAAAAAAGGTTAAAAAGTGCCCTATGAAGTATCTTAATCAAAGAGTTCCATAACAAAAATCACCAGCACAATGAATAATAAAACATCAAAGAACTTTCCCTAGGACTGTAGCGTCACCTAAAATATTAAACATTGATATAAATTTTATATGTTTATAACATATAAAACATTTCAGGTACCTATTTCCAACAATTTTATTGATTATCTCAGAAGGTCTTGGAAATTTCAGCTCAAAACCAGCCATGTTCTATTGAAAGTTGTTTAATGTGAGGGTGAAGTCTGACTTGTGCTTACCAGAGTGTCCCAAGACATCCTCCACGTTGGCCAAAACCCAACTATTTCAATATTTACAAACTGAATTCTTTTGATATGCTACTAAATTATCAATGTTGGCCTAAAAGATGAAAATGAGGTTTTCTTGGAGTAATTTACACAAGGTGACACCTCTTAATATTTACCAATTTAACCATATGTACTGAAGGAAGAGGCTGTGCAACTACTTAAACTCAAAAGCTCATTAGATCCTGCATTTTTTTTGTTCAATGTTTTTTTTTCTTGGGCAGGGTTAGGTTTAGGGTTTTTCTAAGGTGTGGGTCTTTTTGTTTCTGCCTCCTCAATCTGGACAATATGTACAAACAATACAATTACATATCAATCAAAACCACTCAAGTTCCCAAAAGCTAATTCAGTTTTGCAGAGTGCACAAAAAGCTGCATTCTCCTCCAGAGCTTCTATAATTAAATTGGCCCTGACTGCATAACTGTACAGTGGTGTCCATAACTAATGGATGAAGATGAGCAGGGGCAGAGCTAGATGAGAAATAATGAAGGAAGCGCCAGTAGATCAGTTCCATAACCTGCCTTGCTGAAAAGCCAAACAATTTGCATTGACACACAGCTTAAGAATGAAATACTACCTGTGTCAACACTGCCTTTGAAAAATCGCTTGTCAACCCTCCTTTGCAAAATGTTCAGTTTGTCCTTTGAATTGGAAGTGTTTGCAAGCACAATAATCAAGATGGGGCTACAGAACTACTGATGCTTAAAATCTGTCATGTCTCTACCCATCTAAACTGTATTCTTTAAGAAATTCATGTGAGTCTACCATACACTTATTAATTGGTTGTTTTTAGGAAGAATTTCTTCACAGAAAGGGTTACTAGACATTGAAATGGGATACCAAAAGAGGTGGCGTGGCAGTCATTATCCCTGACAGTTTTAAGGAAAGACTGGATGTGGCACTTACCACCATGGTCTAATTGACACAGTGGTGTTTGGTCAAAGACTGGACAAGATCTCAGAGGTCTTTTACAACTAAATTGATCCTGTGATTATACCTTTGCTAACTGGCAATACAGAGCAAGGGAGAAAACTCAAAATATCTAAAACCCAGTGCCATTCAATTACTGAAAAAAAAGTGGTAGTTTTATTTCTGCATTTCCACTGAGTAATGCTTTAGTCCAATAACTAAAATGCTTCTTTATTAACCATGACCATCAATGATTACAACAACTGCTGTCTGCCAGAGATCAAAAACATCAACCACTAACTGGGAAGGAAGAAATCCAACAAAACACAGCCAAAGGAACTGAACTTGCCTCTAGTGCTCTATGCTAGAGCTGGAACTGGTGCAGCTTTGTAGCACCACACTGCCTCCCCACACTGAGCGGATTAGGGCAGCCGTGAGAGCCACCCTAATTTCCTGAACTTGCCTGCCTGATGTAAAGCCACACCTGCCATGTCCTGCAAAAAAAGACCACCCAGGGCTTAAGGCTACTCACTAGGATGCACTTATTTGACAGACAGGAGCACAAGCTACTGTGACCAAGAGGCTTTACCAAGGACTGGATATAAGGAAGAACTTTTTTACAGTGACAGGAGGGAGGCATTGGCACAGGTTGCACAGGGAAGTGGGGAATGCCCCATCACTGGACCTGTTCAAGGACCAGGGCTGGGAGTAACCTGGTCTAGTGGAAGGCGTCACTGCCCTTGGCAGGGAGCTGGAATGACATGAGCTCTAACGCCTCTTCCAACCCAAACTACTTTGTGATTCTGTGACTATTAGAGTAACCTCACGATCTGTGATATTCTGCATCTAGTGGTACTTTCCTTCCACTTTGTTAAGTTTCTTTCCTGTTCCATAATACATCATACATTACACTAGTGTGAAGAAAGGAGTTGCTGACTTTTAGTTCACACGATAACATGGCTCTGGGTCCCAGCTGCGTCTTCACCTTTAATTCTGTTTTCAGCTAGCACACCAAAGCAAGAACCAGGATTCAGCCCCACTCTTGGTACCCAAGATTCACACAGCCGGCCCGCCTACCTCAGCCCTCAAGACTGACTCCAGTTTTTTCTCCTTGCCCTTATTTACTAGAAATTCAAATCCGAGAGTTTCCGGCGGGCGCGCAGCGGATGACACGGTAGCGCAGCCGGGGCACCGCACTCGCGGGTTCCGCCGGCCCGAGAGGCGCCCGGAGCCCGGGCCCGCCCCGCGGCTCCTCCTCCAGGGCGCTATCGCGGCCCCGACGGCGGCTCCCGCGGGCCCGAGCAGGCGGACGAGAGCCGAGGGGCCGCCAGCGATCCGGCCCCGTGGGGCTCCGGTGCCCCCAGCGTCCCGGCAACGCGGGCACCCACCTCGTCCAGGAACTTGGTAACATCGTAGATGCGGTGGTGGATGATGATCCAGGTGCTCTGGCTATTGTTGTGTTTCTGCACCTCCTCCAGCCGGTAGTAGCGGCCCCGCCACGACTCTTTCTCGGTCTCGCTGGAGCCCACCATCTCCGGTTCCGTCCCGCACCGCACGCACCACAGACCGGTACCGCGCACAGCGCTCGGGCCCCGCCGCAGGCCCTATCACCACCGGCCACCGCCCCGCCCCTCCCGCCCTGCCGGCCTCTCATTGGCCGAGGGCAATGCCACTCAAAGCAGACGGGCAGTCTGGAGGCTGCCGTGACGCCCGGGGGCGGGACTTTGCCGTGGTGCCCCGCCTTCTCCCGCCTCCCCGCCGTCCCACGTGACCGGCCGGTGGCGGGCGGGGCGGGGCGGGGGCGGTGCCGGGTCAGCCCCGCTGGCCGCCGTCGGGCTCCGCCGGTGCCGGGCGCTGCAGTCGCAGCTTCTCTACCGTCCACTTCCTGGGGTGCTCACCCCAGCGTTCGCCGCCTTTTGCAGCGGCGAGCTGCGGGGCTGCCAGTGTGCGCTGCGACGAGCTAATGGCCGACTTGCAATGTAGAACCGCATTGAATGGTTTAGGTTGGAAGGGACCTTTTCGGTCATCTAGTTCCTATTCCCTGATATGGGCACCACTCGACGAGATTGTTCAAAGTCCGATCCAGCCTGGCCTTGAACACTTCCAGTACAAGAAAGATAAGGAACTGCTGGAGAGTGTACTCCTAAAGATGTTTAGGAGTCTACAGCACTTCTTATGGGAAGAGACACAGGGAGCTGTCATACTCTTTTCAGTGAGACAGGACGAGGAGCAATGGCTGTAAACTAAAAAACAACAAGTTTCACCTTAACGTGAAGACGTTTACACTGAGAGTGGCAGAAGTGCGCCGGTCGGGGCTCTCCGGGGAAGTCGTGGAGTCCCTCTCTTTGGAGACATTCAAAACCGACCTGGACGTGTTCCTGTGAAGCCTGCTCCAGGTGACCCTGCCTTGGCAGGGGAGTTGGATTAGATGATCTCCAGAGGTCCCTTCCAACCATAAGAATCTGTGATTCAGGCTCCCCGGGCAGCCTGTTCCAGTGCCTCAGCACCCTCTCAGTAAAGATTTTTTTTCCCTAGCATCTAAGCTGAATTATCCTGGTTCCGCTGTGGTAAAGCCGGCTGGCGCCCCGGCTCGGCCAAGAGCTGCCTGTGCCTGGCTAAAGCGCCTTTGCCATGGGCACACGTAGCACCGGGCGCGGGCTGAGTTACACCCGGACACACCGGGGCTCTGGCCGGCAGTCACAGCACCCGCCCGATCACCCTGCCCTCTCCTGCCAGTGTCCCAGCAGGCAGGGGCTGCCCGGGACGTCACACACCCTCGCTGATCCCGGCAGGCAGTAGTGCCCGAAGGCGGGAAGCGCTGCTTTTCCCGCGCAGCCCGTGAGGCGATCCCGGCGGGAGCGCCCCTGCCACAGGCGCTTCCTCACAGCTCCTCGAAACCTCCCGGCTGCCGCGCGAGTCCCTCGCCCCGCCTTGGGAGAGCTCGCTCCGCGGGGCTTGGAGCGAGGCTTCCCTGTGGCACTGCCCTGCTTCGCTGCCAGGTGGGCTGAGGGCACAGGGTGCAGTGCCTTCCCCTTCTCTCGGGGAGGCTCTGTCACCAATCCAGCATCCTGTTTCCCTGCAGTTTCGGCCGAGGTAAAATATGTTTCCTTTACTCTGGTCTCAGATGTGTCCGATGGCTTTGTCTATATTTCATGCCCCACATCCCCATGTCACATCCATGCACAACTTGGCTGCCTCAGCAGCAATAGCCCCATGGACGCACTCAGGCGTGATTATAGGCTGGATTTGTCGGGGGATTTTTTTTTGTAGCATAAGACTTCCCCAGTGTGACCTGTCACCCTTCCTGAGAGCTGGTGCTTAACTTCTGCACCCTGAGCCTGAGTGCAGGACAGCTTTGTATTTCATGGATTGTCACCACCATCTTCAGATCCTGCCTCAACTTTCAGTCAGCCTGACAGTAAGAGTAGCTACTCTCCCTCAGATTGGTGTTCTTCCCAGCTTTGATAAGGAGGTTCTTCATTCCGACTCCAGGTTGTTACTGAAAATTGCAAACAGTGCTGCCGAGCTCTGGGATTTCGTTGCCTGTTCAGACAGAAGAGACAGGGATAGCCGTTCCCTGACTGATGCTCCCTTCAGCTTAGCAGGAGCTCAGGTTTCAAGTTTACGTGCTGTGATTATTGGCACGTAAAGGTCCCATTTCTCCCACACACGTAAAGTCCCCTCGAATCGAGGGCGGTTGTGCTCATTTCCCATGATTTATAACCAGTAGCTCTTTCTTAACTGGCAGCTCTGTGTTCACTGCTGCTTTTCTCTTTATCCTCTCCCCTGAAGGGAGAAGCCTTTTGCAAGCACTCTGTCCCATTAGCTTTTAAGATGTCTGAGATTTAACCTAGGCTTAATACAGCAAATTGTTCCCACGGGGGAGTTATCCTCAAGCAGCAAGCAGGGCACTGGAACATTGCAGCATGTTTTACAACATCTCTGCCACAAAAATCCCCAATAAACATTATGAAAGCCTCGGACTCAGGCTTTCTTTTCCATGGTTGCAAAAAGACAAGATTTTTTTCTCTCTCTTTTTTTATTTTTTTTTTAATTGAACTTTCCCTTGAGCTGTACCTTTTGGAATTCTCTGATGAAGTGATAGTCTTGGCTGGCATTTTAAAAAAACCCTGCTTTTCGTGACTGCTGAAAAACATTGAAATGTGTTTTCCTTTAAAGGTAAGAAATAAGAAAGCATTATTTTCTTTTAAATGACAGTTATAAAACACTCACCTTGTGATTTTTCTTGGATATGACGGAGGTTAATCTGTTTAAAGTGTTACACTGTAAAGAAAACAAAGGAAAATCAGAACAGCAAAGTTATCTTTGACATTGTTCCTCAAAATATGATTCCAGTTCATAATTGTTTTATCAGAATTTACAAAATTGCTTTTCAGATGAATACCTGGTGAGTTCACAAAATTTAGGATCAAAATATTTATTGTTGTCCTCACTGTGCCAGTGAGACCATTTCCTAAAATTGTTTTAGGGTTTGGAGAAGGGGGAAATATAAATATACTATAAATAGCTTTTAATATAAAAAACAGCTTTTTCTGGTGTGCAGTGTTTGTTCCTGGCTTTCTAACTACCTGTCTTTCTTTGAAAGACTTTGATTGAAAAAGGTGATACAGTTAAAGGGTGTATTTTTCTTCAAGTAATGAAATGTTAGATTTTTTTTTGTCATGAATATTCTACCTCATTACACTGAGCCCGGCCTGTGCTGCAGGGCAAAGGAGTACACCACAGGCACTCAACAAGATGGGTAATATGAATTAATGTTGTTCCTATTCACATGTAATTTGTTAGAACTGCATCAAAGAATCATAGTCTTAGTCTGAAATTCTGATTCTTTGGGTTCTTTTCGGTGGTTTTTAGGAAGTTCCAAAAATGACAGAGTTCCATTGCATGTCCTCAGCTAATATGGAAAGGATCATACATGTACTCTGTATTCTTTTGTCCTTTTATTACTTTGAATATTTTGACTCTTGCAAATAATTATTTTTTCAAGTATAATGCCTTATATATACAAAAAGGATATTCAGCTGTTTTAGTTGACCAATTTATATTTTCTCTATATTCTTAATCAAAAGAGAATTGATTACTCATTTATCTAATAACATATAAAGTTCTGTAAACAAACACCTGCCTTACAAAAATTTTTTTTTTTTTTTTTTAAGACCCAGGTGCTGCTTGGGGGCAATCAGCAACATACCATGAATAGCACCAGACACCAGCCTCTGTTCTTTGTCAGTCTGCCTGAGCTGCAAAAACTCTGTGCTGCTACAGTAACACTGAGTTCTCAGATACCAGAAACTGAGACAAGGAGTACACAGATAAAGACTTGCAGGTAAAGAGTTTTGAGGGCTATTTTTTCCAGAAGCTCCTAGTGGTTGTTATTCAAATATTTTATTAGCGGTGCTAGAATTTACTGTAATAAAATCAGCAAAATTCTTATCACTGGCAAACAGTACAATTTTGTACTGGAAAAAAAATAGCTTTTTTTTTTTTTTTTTCTTGGGCAGGGGACTTGCTTTCTATTGGGGAACAAAACCAAAATTTCTATTATGTTTTAAATTTCACAGGCTAAAACTAAAGAATACGCATACTTCAAATTAATAAATGGTTAAAATGAATCTGTGTTTACCTGCAAAGCTGGGATGCTTCATGTAGTTGTGACTAAGTGAAAAGACTATTTGGAAAGCTGATGTAAGGCTCCTTAGCATTCACCAAGCATTATGTTATTCCCTTTAAAAGAAAAGGGGAGAAATGAGAAATTCTGCCAAAAGGAACACTTTAGGAGAGCTCCATTTGTGTGCCAAAGCCCTTTAATCTTTGTCTTAGACCATTGTGGGTCATCTAGAGCAAGTAACTTGGACTAATCCAATTTATTGTACTAAACCAATGGAAACTGATTAAAAGTAGAATGTATTTTGTTTACAAGAGGTAAGGAAAATAAATTTAAGCAGAGAAAATAATATTTTTAATTTCTTTCTCACCTCTTTCATAGACAATTATTATTCCTGTACCAAGAGATCCTTTCTGCACCTGTTATGGGGACACTGAATCAAATTTCAGTTGTGATGGCGGTCAGTATCACTGTGTAAATAAGTATCTGTAGTTACAGACTGCTCTGCAGGTGAGCAGAGTGCACATCACTCAAAAGAGAGAAGTAGCACTATGTTTTATTGAGGTAAAATAATAATTTGACAGAGTTTGATGGGTGTGGTGGAATTTAGCAAAGTTTTAACAGTGTTCTGACAAGGTTCAGGAAGTTTGATGCCAAGGTTTACCTTAATAATGACACATGGAGGAGCCATGAAAAGGGAAAACTGAGTTAGAATGACTCATAGAGAGACCGGAGGTGCAAAGGGTGAAGAGGGCCCTCGTGTGGAGACATGAGGTTCAGAGTGGATCCCTTTTTGGAATTCCTTTTTGGAGCCTATGTGTGGCTGTACCCAATCTTTGTCTCAGAGTTGGTCAGCAGTTCATGCCTAATGGGATTATCCCTACAATGTTTATAGTATCTGAGTATCTGCATGGATTAGTAATTCTTCATAGCATGAATTCAGCATGCTTTCAGTCACTTACTGCAGGGTCGCAGGTAAGGGGTCTCTTGACCTTTTGTAAGGAAGGTTCTTTTAATTTCCAGTATGGAATCTCTAAACTTGAGAGGAGTCCCTGCTCAAACCTGCCATGCAGGCCAGCTGTCGTACAGTCTGGCATTCAGGAAGTGCTCAGATTGAGCCTATCCTGATTTTAATATTTAAAGAGTGAAGTAATTGGATCCTAATCAATAGTATAGGTGAGACAGGTGTCTCTGATTTAGTGCTGATAGCTCTCTCTGTACTTTGGCTATCTTGTACTTTCGGGTTTCGAAAACACCTTTTGAAATATTTTTCAAGACACCTTCACTCCCCTGTAGATGAGCCAGGGACTATCCAGCTTGCAAGTTCATCCCAAGGATGTGAGCTTGTTGCTTCTTGGTCAGTCAGCACCAAAGTATGGCTAGGGGTCAATTGTATTTGTCACACATGCATGTTATGTTTCTCTAAGAAGTGTTTTGTTTGAGGATCAAGGATAAGTAAAAATATTTCATTTAAAACAGACTTCTTTCTTTGTTCATTAGTGGTGTAGGACAGCTTAAGTCCTTTCTTTTTTTGATGAAATGGCCTTTTCAGATGGCAAACCAGTCTGTGGGATGAAATGGACTCAATTGGTAAGGTACTACCCAGTTCACATGGAGAGAAGCAGGTGCAGAGTTCTGCAGCTTTGTTTTGGGCAGTCTTTGGCTCACCTGTCTTGCTTATGACTGTATCTTTAGCTAGAAATGAGATGACATTATGACAAATGCCTGAGCTTATTTTAGTTTTCTCCTTTAAAACACAGGATAAAGTGTTTGCTAACTATTCCCTTGCATGATTTTCAAAGGCAAAGTCACTGTTGTACCAGAATTTAAATTATGCTTAATGCCAAACCCTTGATTTATTTTTTTATTGTTACTTCTAGCTACCATTTTACGAATCAGGAATATGTCAAGCCTATGCAGAGAGACACGGAGCTACTGTAAGTGCTGAAATATGACACAGTTCTCTAGGCTGTTACACTTGTCTGCAATTGCTGTTGCCAGAGATGAGTATTTTTCATGGGCCCTGCAGTTTGCACTACAGAGGCCCAGTTTCAGGGTTACCAAGACAAAATGTGTCCTATGAATGGGGGCATGGTAAATATACTTTATCAGACTGAATGGCTTTTAGAAGTTTGTGAGCAATACCTCTAGATTTCTCTGCTGCAGTGGCATCCTGCTCCTGCTCAGAGGCATTGGGGACTGACCTCGAGACAATCTTTGGGCCACAGACCTGCATCTCTCCTGCTGGTGTCATGCCCTTCATCCAGTGGGAATGTTCAGGCAGCTGAACTGTCTCCCCACTCACCTTTGGGTTTACCCAGCCTGCACAGGACAGTCTCAGAGAAACAAAACAAAAGCATAGAGAAGAAATGGAACCCCTGAGCTTAACAGCCTATATATTTTTAGACCATTATGCATATTATTTACAATCTTTTAGTATGCAACATCTATGGGGTTTATGAATGTACGTGTGGATGCACTAAAATTGGTGAGTCAGAAGACTGATTGTAATCAAAGCCAGTAGCTCTCATAATTCATTTGTACAACCAGCTGGGTGTATCTTCATTTGTTCCAAGAAGTGCAAATGCATATGCAGATTAGATAAGATACACACTGTTCAAATATGCTTACCTTACAGAACTGCTTTATGTTGATATGTGCAGGTGATCTGTCATTGTTAGGTTTCTCAACACCAAGCAGTTCCTTGCAGGAGTCTTTAGAAACATCCCTCTGGAGGTGTATTACTTAACTCTTTTTAGCCTGCTGTAGTTAGTTTCTTGCCTAATGCTGATGGTCAAGAGAAAGCTCTTCAGGACAGGCAGGGAAGTTGAGCTGTTGGGTGAGCAAAGCTGCATTTATCTACTGTGATTGCCAGAAAATGTCCTGGTCTTGACTCTGACAGCAGAGCTAATGTCAGCTTTGGATGTTGTGCCTATTGCCTGGAGGGAGTTGCATATCTAGTGAAGTACTCCAGAGGGTTCAATTAATCTTTTCCCCAGGTCTATTATCAGCCCTGTGAAAGCATTCTAGGAACTGTTGTGCACCTCACGTTAATGGCGCATGAAATCCAATACATCAAATACTGTGCTACCTTCCTCTTGAAGCAAAGCAGATGAAAGCTAAGCATGTGTGGCACTTACTAGGATTTGGCTCCAAGATGAAGTAGCAGTTTATTTGCTTAAATTTTAACGGAGGCCTTTAAAAAATTTGTTAAATTATTAAAAATGTTTCTTTTTGTCACTGTTGTTATTAGCTGGAAGCGCCGCAAACAGTTACTCCAGCCCTTCTCCAAACCTGTCTCTCCTACACACTTACAGCCAGGCTTGCACCCAGATGGAACAAGGCTGGTCATCTCTTGGTGCAAGGTATTTGATTCACTTGGGTCAGGGATTGAGTGTTTAGTTTTTGGTTCTTTATTGTAGCATTTATTTTCCATCATTTAAATTCCATAATTATTTCATTCATTATAATAAATTGTTTCATTCCTTTATCCTATTACCTTTTTTCTTTATTTGCACTTTTATTGTTTTTTTTATCCAAGTTGAATGACACAAGTTAATGTTCTGAATGGACATTCCATTCACCTTTTCATTTCCTTCCTTATCTTTGTAATAGATCAAATAATTATGTCAACTGAATGCAGTGTACCAGATGAAACCAAATATTGTTGGAAGCAGAGGGTTAGGAGGAAAAAGTGATGTATAGATTGCTGCCCACTAATATACCTTTACATATCTCTCTTTCTTATAGATGTTAATGAATCAGTGAAAAGTTAATTGACATAGGGGATTTTATCTCCTTAAAAGGAACACACTTTCAGCATTTGTGATAGACATAAATAAACTGTGTGATTTCTCCTTTTTTTTCACATAAAGACTTCAGACATATGGTTTAGAAAATAATATCTGTCTATTCTATTTATTAAGGGAAAGACTTTTTGTCTCATTCAGGAAGGCAAAATGCTGTTGGTAAGTACAATATTCTGTTAATGGTAAAGTTGAGAGAGCAAGGTAAAGTTAAGCACTTTCCTACTGCCACAATCTTGGTATTACCAGCACAGGGTCTTTGGTTTTCATTCTGAAATAACTTCTGTCAAAACACTCTTGGTGGCAGGTAATGTTCTGTCTGTAATAGTTGTCAGCTCAACTGAACCTTTGAAAAATTACTCACAAAGATAATTTTCATAGTATTAATCTACAGCCATAGACTGACATTTGTCATTTCAATGTTATAATTATTGCAGTTAAATATTGCACTTGCCTTAAATTAGGAGTCTTGCAAGTGGTATGAAAGTTCCATAATAATAGATAGGAAAATGGGGTATGGTGACTGTCCAGTATGTACTGTTTACTGCTCACAAAAATGAAATCACAAAGCATGCTGGTTAGCTATTGCAAAAATTAAAAAGTAGTACTTTTATTCCAGTATAAAAGTTAAAAATTACATTTGGTGATATTGGAGCCTAAGTTAGTAGCAGGGATATGTGTTGAAAAACTTGTAGCTGAGTGAAAGTTCTAGAGGTGTGTCTGTAAATGCTTGCCTTGCTCATTTAATCTTTGCTATTGACAGCTCCTGGATGGAAAATACTGTGCTGAATGACTCAGTGCAGCAAATGGTCATATGAACTACATTTGCTTTGGAAATGGGTGTTTGTTTGTCAAGGTTATGAGGATCAAGCACACAGTTGCACAGCCAGACTTGAGTTTCTGAGTTACTGTATGACACTAATTCATTATTATTTTTATTTTTCACACTTGAAATGCAACTAATTCAATTTCTGTGCTGAGAAAGTCTAGCCTTTTGATTTTCAAACACAGCATTTTGACTAACAATTATCTTAAATAAATATTTGGGTTAACTTTCTGCTTAAGAGATGAGCTGTAATTCAAAACAGGCATTTTGCTTTTTTTTTTTTTTTAATTTAGTTATGGACCTCAATGTGTCAGAAAGACAGCTTTGCATCAGTGTGGAGCCTTGCTCAATTCGGCTGCCACCCCCCGAGGTATAAGCCAGTTATATTTTCTATGACTGTGTTTGTTTTATTAATCTTAATCTTCTTTTCTGTTAGGTGTCTTCCAGTTAGCATGATGGGGGTAGAAGTGCTTATTTCTGATTGCATTGAGACATTAACCATATTCATTGACTATCTACACAGTATAACAGTCAATATAACATCCATATTGTATCTGTATTGATGCATTCTAGCAAGCATTGTAAAACAGATTCAAGGCTAGGAGAGCTTTCAAAAAAGCTAACAGAATATAGCAGTGAAGTGTCTTTGTGACTCTAGATTTCCTTCTAGCAGTGTTTTCTAGAAAGCTTTCAGTCACACTGTAGTACACAGACACTTTTGAGTAACAGCAGAGCAACTGCAGGTGAGTTGTCAGCACCATGTTCAAGGTCCCTTTATATGGTTATTATGGAATCTGCTTAATTTCTATGCAGCTTCCAAAATTTTGGAGCAGCCAGGACTATGCTGCTTGTAAGTTTAATTTATACATTGTTCAAGAAATCATGGTTGAGGTCGAAAACTTGTTATCCTTTTTGACAGCCATGCCACCTGTGGTGAGTATATCCATACGTGCATGGCGTATTTGTCAGGCTTGCTTTTTTTTTCTAAAATAAATATTTCTGATCCAAGCTCTTTTTTTGTTGAAATAGAAGAATATAGTTTCTTCTGCGACTGGCTTGAAACATCATAAATATTAAAGCTATCTCTAAGAAGCCAGTTCCCAAATTATATAGACCAGTGATGGAAAAGATCATGATATGTCTTTATTACCAGTTTGATCCTTTCAATACTTTTGTAAAACAGAAATGGCCAGATTCTCTTCTCAGTGAATAAATGCAAACCCTCATAGATAATAGAAAGATAAAATATTTCTGAAATTTTTTTGATTGTTCCATGACAGTCAAATTCTGACATTGTGAAAAAGTGCGGTGTTTTTTGACTTCTCAGAGGATGAAACTGCATGTCCCATTAATTCTGTTCCTTGGACACTTGCACATGTTTAGGCAAAGTGACGCACACTTTGCTATTACTAGAATGTCAAGCATAAGTATCTGATTTGAACTTTTTAAAAACATGCATTGAAGCTTGCAATAAACATACAATAAAGTTTAAATCTCTTTGATTTTAATAAACTTTAAACCTTTTACTTGCATGGTTTGTAGTAGTGTAGGCTCTAAAATAAGATAGCATGCAATTTGATGATGGGAATGCCTTCTGAAATAATCAACCTGTGAGAGCTGATGAATAATAATATATCAAGTTTCAGTGTATCGTGATACACAACTATTTTTGAAAATTTTAAATTTGTACTGCTGTAGAATTATTTGCAAATAAACTCTCTTTTCTGTTTTAAGCTGGGAGATTTTGATATTTCAGCAAACATCGTAAAGGTGTTTGACAGCAATGAAAACACAGTTATTCAGCAACATTCCATATTAAGTAACTGGTGCTATGTTTTGCCAAGGTAGGAATCTGTTGACATTTCAGCAGAAATAAACATTTCTCAGAATGTTTGCCCTACAAATTGTGAATTTGATGCTAGTGATAAGAACACTTCTGTTTTACAGTCTGTTTTAAAGTCAGGAATTTGTTGCTTTTATTATCTCATTCTTATGGAAAATAAGAAAAATTAATCAACAAATCATAAATTACACAGTTAAATACTATTTTAATTTTACTAATCTTTGGCTGCTTTTATGGTAAGCAAGAGCATCATTTTTTCTGAAATACAATTTTAGCAGAAAGTCAATTTAAAGAAAAAGTGTTTCCATCTTTGCAATGAACTACCTCTATTTTTACCTAAGATTTCTCATCATTAAATAAAAGAGAAGTAATGATGATATTTGCTTTTGTTCTGCATTCACTGCTAGCGAATGTTGAAGAGAAATGTCACTTGTAATTGTCACTTTATTCTTTACCATACTTCAGGAAATATTGCTTTTGTTATGTCATAAACTTATGAGCTAAAGGTATTAGTCCTCAAAACATAATCTCTAAGTACTTTGCCAAAAATAAGATTTTTTTCTCCCCAAAAGGCCAGTATATTTTAAACTGGATTTTATGACACCCTTTCTAAGCATCCCTTCTTTACCTGTGCACAGCATGAAAATGGGTCAGATCATAAACATCAGCCACATAATTCCTCCAGAATCTCCTTTCCGTTCGTATAAGGATTTTCAGATGCACTGGAAGAGTCTGGTAAGAAACACACACACTGCTTTCATTTTTCCCTCCCTTTTTTGTTTGCCTATTGAGTTTGTCCTTGTAATACCTGTTTTTATTTGGTTTATCTAAGTATGGATATATTCTTCCTGAGGATCTTGAAGAGACAAAAACATACTTGAGTGTTTACTTCAAACCAATAGGGGAAAGGTTCTTCACGTATCCTTTCAGAATGTATTTGTCACATTTCCTCTCCTACACTTCTAGCAAAGCTCTGCTTTTCATTTTTGAGTGTGCCACATTTCCTTCTTTCATAATTTCACAGTAGTCAGTAGAGAAGTGTTTTAATAGACAAATTGAAACAAAATATCTCTGTCCCAGTATTGAATAATAGGAAGTCAAATAGAACAATTTGCTTCATGGCTTCCATAAATGTGATAATGCCACTTTAAATGTGATGTAAAAGGATGTGGTGTAAAAGAAAGTCAAATTGTGTAAAAATGTGACCAACAAAAATTGCTTTTAAAGATATTTTTCCTGCCAGGAAACACTAGACTAAGGGTTAGTTATATTGAGTAATCTCTGCTGTTATAGGTTAGTGTGGTATAATTGTGCTGGAGTCCTGTAACTTTATAAACGTCAGGCCCATAAGAAATTAAGTGCTTTTCTCGCCATTTTAAAAAACATTTAGGCAAACTCATGTTTTCTTCTCAACAAAGATGATTAATAGTTATAGAAATGTAAAGAAACTTGTTATGTATCCCTGAACGCTTACTCAGGTACCCTTTAAGTTGCATCCGAAGTCAGCCAGTGCAGTATTTCCCCAGAACAGATGCAGAAGGTGTAGTGAACTCTTTTCTTTGTGACATGAAGAGCAATTTTTCACAGCTGTGTGGATTTCCAGTAAAGATGACAAGTAAAGCACTTTATGCTAAAAAAGAACTCTCCAGGGCTTCAGTGCATGTAAGGCTTTCTTTCTAAACGTATTAATGGCACATACTTTTTCATTGTATGAAGTGGTCTTTATCATATTCAGAGCACAGTAAGAGCATATAACTGTGCTTTTCACAACAAACTATCAATCCTGTAACTTTTAATTATTATGTAAGTAAAAGCTACAGTATTTGCCATTGTAAAGTTGTTACTAACATAAATACATTTTAAAAATGGACTTGGTGTTAATTAGTTGCTATCAGTGTTTGCAATTCTGTAGATTTTTTTTTACATTTTGGTATCCAGACCTTTCTCAAATCTCTTCCATAATAATAAAAACAAGAGTAATGACAACAATAGTAACCATAACATTATTACAATTCTTACTGTTACAAGAGCATGTAATGATAGGACAAGGAGAAATGGCTTTAAACTCACAGAGGGTCGATTTAGATTAGATATTAGGAAGAAATTTTTGCAGTGAGGAAGGTGAGGCACTGGAACAGGTTGCCCAAAGATGTGGATTCTCCATCTCTGGAAGTGTTCGAGGCCAGGCTGGATGGGGCTTTGAGCAACCTGGTCTGGTCAAAGTTATCTATGCCCATGAGAGTGGGGCTGGAACTGGATGATCTGTTAGGTCCCTTCCAACCCAAACTACTCATGATTCTATTATTATTATTACTAGCAGTAGTAGTAATATTAAAATTTGTTTAAAAATAAAAAGAGGACTGTGGACATAAGCATTTTAAAACACTCAAGCTGTAAAGTTTACTCCATGTCTGGTGATGGAAAGGAGGCAAGTAATCAAAACTCCTATATAATTTGAGGTTGTGATGAAGGCTAAGGCTCAAATTTCTTTGGTAGTAGTGTGTTAAAAAGAAATGAAGTAATTAATTCTGAACAAATAATAGTGACAGAAGTTGCAGAGGTTCTAAAATACTATAATCCTCTTTCAGAAAGCAGTTTCTGTTTACGTCTCTCCAGTGATCAAAGCTAGAATGGGTCCTCTGTGTCATCTGCAGTTTTTATAGACATCCAAACTGTCTTTTGCTCACAATACAGGTGCTCTTAGAAGTCTTAAGAGATGAGGAGCCCTGTCAGTCAAACCTTCTGCAGAACCCCTCAAAAGGGGTAGACGTTATCCAGCTGGAAAGCACTAAACCAAGATAATTACTGTAATTTAAATCTTTCCTTCTGAGGAATATGATATTCTAGCATAGTTAGTAAACAAAGAATTCGGGGAGGATAAAAAAAACCCTTAATTTATAGTGACAGCTAAATATTGTTTTAAAAGATAGTAATTCTGATCCAAACCACAAAATTGTATTCTTATATATTGTGATGTGTATTAGGTTGATGCCATATAGCAATGCATTAGGTGGCACTATCAGACCGTTAAACCCAGTTTATTCAATTTAGCAGCTCTTGATGTGTTGCAGGAAATAAAACCTACGCATACGAAATTGGACGGTGAGATGGTTTGTGTAGTATCTCTAACGCAGGCTCCTCCAAGAAAACCTACTTGGCCTGGAATTCCTTCATCGTGCAGTACGGAAAACAGCCACTGGATGGAGCGTTTGATCAAAGAGCCAGGAGCACAGAGTTTTTCGAGTAGCAGTGAGAGTCCAGGAGGGGCTAGCATTGAGGCAACAGAGAAATCAATGAGCAATAAGCAAATACCAGGTGCACCAGAGTTACCTTCTGCAAAATCTTTAGGAACACCTGTAAACTCAGCCTTTGAATCCACACTCCCAAAAGTCAGCAAAATTATACCAATTTTCAAAGGAAAGTTGATGCAAATGAATGGAAAGATCACAAATCAAACAGATAGGAAGAAAAAGGAAAGTGCTGAAAGGCATTCACCCATTAAAAGTGTGGGTGTTTTGTCTTCTATGCTGTCTGTGCACAAATCCAGCATAACTCAGGTTTTCAAACACATTCAAAATATACCAGTCAAAACTCCTACTGACAGCAGCATGCTTCAGGTAAAGAACATGAAGACACACACAAAACATGGTGCACCCATATTCCAATGGAAAACCCAGTCTAGTGGACAAATGGCTAATTCTGATTTTTCTGAAAACTCAGCTTCAGGTGGGAGTCCAAGTGAAGTCAATCACAAAAAGACAAATTCTCCATTCTTTCTTAAGAATGTTGGGCCAGTGCTTCAGAAATCAAACACCAGTCCATGTCTGAATACACATGAATCTTCTATTTCAAATGCAAGAAAGGGGAAAAAGTTTCCAAGTCAAAATACTGCTCAATTTCTTGAGAAACAACGCCAGTCAACAGAAGTGCGTTTGCAGATTTGTAAATTAGACAGTGAAATGACAAATTCCAGTTTGTCACTGCAACAAACAAAGAGATCAAATAAAGGAGCTGGGTTAAATATTCATGAATCTGTCTTCAAAGATACAGTGTGCATGGCCAAAAGTGAAGAAAACAAAGCAGCATGCCACTCTAAGGACTGTACTGCTGAGACAACCAGTCACCATTCCAAACCTAACTTTGAACAGGTAGAGTAAAGAGCAGGGCTCATTCTCACTGCTTCTCACAAATTCAAAAACAATGTTAAGCAATAAAGAGCATGACTTTCATCATGTTCTACCATCATTCTCAATATAGTTTTCTAAAATTCTACCATATAACTTAATGTTTTCAGCCACTGCTGCTTTTGTTTCTTCTGAAAGGGAAGATGATTTACTGTGTTTTGTGAAAGAAACACTTCTTTAATTTGAGACTTTTATGATGGGGTAATTAGTTTTCCTTTGTTTTAGACAGTTTATCAAGGTCTGTGTGAGGTTAACATGGTGACCTTTTTTTTTTATATTCAATCTCTCTCCACATGAAACCATATTAATGGAATAATTCCTTTCTCATGGAAGGAATCTCAAACCTCATCAATTGTGTAGTGCTGACAGCAGTTGTGTGTAAGGCATTGTGCTACTAGACAAACATGGAAGTTTTGTAAATACAAGTTTAATTACAGTTTCACAAAAAGCACAAGTTGCAACAGGAAAAAAATCCCACTGGACATGAGGAAAATATCCTCAGTGTGAGAGCAAGTAGTCAGCTACTAGAACAAGTTACAGAGGGAGGTTTTTGGGTTTGTTAGCCTTCCATATTCTCAGAACTTGACTGAATGGGACCCAAAACAAGGTGATCTATCTTTGAAGTTAGCTCTATTTTGGGTAAAAGTTATGATTAGGTGACAGCTAGAGGTACTTCACCACCTTATTTTTCTGTGCTTCTCCCTGCATTTTAATTAAATAAATAGTTTAGCTGATTTTAGTGCAATTTTTATGAGGATGATATTCCATATATTGGGTATATGGATGAAATGTCTTGGGCTTATCACGTTTTTCATCTATACAATGTAATTTGGTGGGTTATCTCAGCTTTGTGTGATGAGGGCACCTTTTGAAAAAGCAGGTAATTTCAAAAGTTAGAGATCTTGTTCAAAATGTTGTGGGGTATTTTTCTAGTGAAGGTATAAACTTTGTACTTTTAGATGTTTACAGGGAACAAGTATCTGACTTGTGAAACACTGACCTCAAAACCGACTTTGCCAGTCAAGGAGAGCAACATGGAAGCATCTGTAAAGAAAAGTTGTGCCAGAAGAAGACAGGTAACCCCCCCTACACACACAGACTCCTTAATCCTGTCCAGAAGGACGTGAATTAAGGGACAGAAAAGATATTTAAACATTTTTAGTATGTTCCAATTAAAATGGGCAGGCTAAGAAATCTTATTGACCTCTCTGGATGAAATTAACCTTAACCAGGATAAAAGTAACAGTAACCATCAGGTATGATACTGTCACTTGAAGAGTTCATTTTAAATGTTTGTGTCCAGCAAAAGATGCTACTGAAATGTTTAATCATGTTACTGTTTCTGAAGCAGATTTTCTCAAAGTCCTATACTGCCTAATATAACTCTGGGCATTCTCACTGGCTCTGTGAGATTTTCATCTCAAGGACCTGAATTTAGCAACATTCTGTAGAAATGACTTTTTGTTTTGTTATGCTTTTAAAGCCAAGTACAAGGCAATTCTGGACATTTTAGCTGTAATTAAAGGAACACAGCCTGTGCTCTCCATGCAGATCAGAAAAGGCCAGTGCAGCAACCCCAGGGGCCTGCTGCAGGAACACACACGCCAGAGCTGGAGCTGCTGCAGGGAAAAGAGGAGTCTGTGTGGGAAGCACCAGCCCAGCTGCTCTGAGCTGGCCCCACACAACTGCAGCTGGGAAAGGCCCTTCCACAGGGCCACAACTGAGTCAGTGCTTACAGGCCCAGCACTGCAGTGCTACAGCAGTAGAATCACTCTCACAAAGAGAAGAAAACCAGCAACTAAAATAGCTGTTTATAGGAATAACAACCCCAGGGGTCTGGGTATTGAGGGGAGACTTTCACCACAGTACAAAATGGAGTCCTTTGCCTGCTGCTGGGAACGACTCAGACACAACAGGGCTTGTGAGCATGGAAAGCCTGTAACTGCTCTGGCAGCACTGTTGGAATGGGGAAGGGGCACTGCCCTGTCCTAGGCAGGAGTCACAAGTGCCCCGTGCATTCCTCACTCTCCAGGCAGGCTCTGAGTAGCACAGGTACCTGTCTGAGCCCTGCAAGATACTTTTGGGAAGTGTCAGGACACAGCAAGTTCTCACTGCCACGCTGCCACTGCTGGACTCAAGAGAGGTGGATGCACAGTTCTCAGGAAATTTCATTGGTGTGTCAGGAATAGGAAAGAGACTTATCTGTTAATTGGCATCGGGATGGACTCTCTGGTGCTCATTAGGCTGATTCTTCCTGTCCCCAGATTAAAATATGATGGTGCTAACTGGGGACACTGGTAAACACATCTCTGAAGAATAAGCCTTTGTCCTTACTGATCATCAGAAATGGTGGCTGGTTTTGAAAGTCATGGTTACCAGCATGTAAAGGGTATTTTCAAAGTAGCTGTGGTCCTAATTATTTAGCCATTGTACTTATAAACATACTTCAAATTATTTATATTGGAAAACAGAAACTTTTATTAATTACTTCTTACTCAACTAAGCATTTCACTCAGAAACAATTTTTTTAGTTGAACTTTTAGCTTAGTATTGCTTCATTTGCTTTATTGGCTTTTGCCCTTTTCTGTTTGTCTTGTTTTTGTAAGCAGAAAGAAGAAGGTTATTCAAAGTTAAAGAGAGCCAAAAGAAGTAAAACTTCTACTTAAGGTGTTCTGGAGCATTGAAAGAAAACTCTGGGTATGTTTATTAGACATTTAAAATAGTTTCTTTTATTAAAATAATATCACTATGTCTGTAATAGTCCCTGAGCTTTTGGATCATGATGATATCAGCTGTCTACAAAAGAATCACTTTACTATAGAAATGGCTTCTAGAGCAAACTGATGAGGTAACTGAGGTAACTAAATTGCAAAGAACGCTAGCAAATTGTGCTTTTTTTTGTGAAACGAACAATGTTAAAAAAGGCATTTTGTATTTACTAAAACTTAGAATTTGACATAAATTTGTGCCTTCAGTGGCTCATTTTTCTCTCGGACTAAAATAAGCCTGGTTTTTGGGCTTCAAAGTTTCCCTTGAATCTGATCGAAGTTAAAACCAAAAACTATTAAAGTGGAGCTGTGTATATTATTTGATATCATTACAAGAAATGTGGCTAAATGTTCTTGTGTTGCCGAGATCTAATCACAGGACAAAATTGTCTGTCATAAAAAGGGAATAAATTTAGTTTTGTGACAAGATATTTCAACCCACATTGTGGGTGGTTGTCAGTAATAGTCTTGCAGGATAAAACAAGCTTGTCCTTTGAGCATTCCTTTGAATATCAAGAATACAGCATTAGGACATAGTAAAAGAAGCTCACCAGGTTTAAGGACTGAATGCCTATCACAAGTTATCAGTAGTAAAAGGTACAGGAAAGAACAGCCAATACAGTTAACTGTTTCAGAGATAAATGGAAGTATATTGATTCAGATTAAAATATTGACGGAAGCAAGATGGTCACGCAGACAGAACAGCACAAAAAATGTATATTATACAAAGCAAATAGAAAGACAGAGCAATAAAGCTGCAAAATATAAACTGTGCATCTTTTAACCTGTCTTTTAGCTTCAATGGAAGTGATAACAGGTAGACAAATGTGCATTTTGTCTCAGAGATGCACTTCATGTCCTTCATTTCCTTATTGAGATATATTTCCTCTAGTGAACAAATATATCAGTTGTCTGCTTTTCCTAAAGAAAGTCTCTGGTATGGATGGAAGCTTTTCATCTCTGACCTTCACACTTTGGTATTCAGCATATTCCATCCCTGGGTTTAGCATTTAATCTCTCCTGCTTCAAGCCAGGCAGTTCAGGCATGGTCCTTCTTCAGAGGTGATCTGTTCTAGTGATCAGCACAGATATCCACAGCTCCAAAGTCTGTGGCTTTCACTGAGGATTGATGAGCAGAAGTGGTGTATCTGTGAATGGTCAGAACTTTCTTTTACTCTGATACTCTGATTTATTTTTGTTTATGAGTTAAGTGCCACAGCATCAAGTTGATCATGGTAGATAATGCTTAAACCCCTGAGAGAAAACAGTGTTTTCCATACAGTGTTTAAAATATGATTTCCAAGAATCCCACTGGTAAGGGGTCTTCATTGGTGTTGATGATTTAAAAAGAAAACTAGAGCTAAAACAACTTCTGCTGTTGGACTCTTGCCTACAGTTTTGATTCTGAAAAGCTGGGCTCTAAATTCCTACATTATGTATTACTACACATGCATTCAGAGTGCATGTTTTCATTTGAACACTTGGGAATTACTTGGAGTTTTCCAATTTACTGTGTAGCAAGATTTATGTGTGAGAAGTCCTTACACTGGAATTCAGTGATGTAGTCAGCAGGAAGGACTTTGTTCTATAATTCATGAAAAAATCCCCCATTTTTTACAATTATCTTGCAAAAAGGGTTAGTTTTTATGACTCATGTGCCAAGTTGAACAGCCTCTTGACTTGTCCAGGAAATCACAGCATAATCCTAATTTTTTTCTTTGTTTTGTTAGAGTGTGTTAGTAAAGCAATGTGAGAGAAGTATTTAACAATTTAAGAAGCTGAACATTTGATTCTTATACTAACAGTCTCCATGCTTAGTTCTTTGTTAATAAAGGTCACCCTATCATTTTCAAGGCCATAAACTACTGTGAAAGGGAAATTTGTTTTCAAAGACTAATCAGAAGAGCAGAGCTTCCAAAGCACAGCACATACTACTACAGAAAGATGTTTTTAAAGAAGCATTTGCAGCATTACAATTGTTGGTGGAAAAACAGACATATTAAAAATGCCAGCTCTGAAGCTTCCAAGCTTTTTCCACAGATCTTCAAAACTCTCCCTCTTGTTCTGCTCCTGCGTTGCAGTGAGATACTACTGACCTTTGGTTTCAGTTGCCAAATTTCATTTAGCAAATGAGAAGATACAAATTCATCACAGACAATAACAATAACAAGATTTCACCTGAAAGTATTGACTGCTATTATTGTTAGGATGTTGTGTGGATATAATAGTAAGGTAGGAGGTCCACACCATTGGAATTATATAAAAAGTTTTCAACAGCTTTGGGCTGAGATCTATTGGACTGTTTCTTCTAAAAAGTGCATCCCACAAATCAACATTTAGGAATTTATCTTGTAATTTGAAGGCTATTCTACAGAAATTTCCACAAAGCTATCTTTCAAATATTTTCTTCATGTGAAATAGTAGCTAAAATAATATCTTTCCTATGTAGTGAAAATACTTGTTTTCATTAAAAAAAAGATTGTGAAAATGTTCAATCTTTCAATGAGAAAGCAATTTCTTTTATGATGGGGGAAAATATCCTAATCAAATCTAGTAGCAGAAATAACCTTTAGACTGTGTGCATCAGGAGGTTGTTGGTACCTAAGTACCCAAAAAAGAATTGCTATTGTAATGTTTTTTCTGTTATTCTCTCCATTCTCCATTTCTATGGGATTGATTCAGGTTAGTAGTTAATTTATTGCATGGTTGACCATTTATAAATGCTAAAGAATGGTATCTTAAAGATTCCGTCTCTTACTTTCTTGTAGAGCTAAGAATGTGGTTTAGCTGCCTGACCTCAGCCGAAGGTTAAGAAGGTGTGAATAGACTTCTGCAACAGAAGTTGCTTCTTCCAACACTGCAACTGACTGATATTTTGAGGGCTTTAAATTTAAAAAGCCAAGATCTAAGAGAAGGGATAAATATCCTTTGTACATATATGTGCATAATACCACATATTTATGATGGAGAGAATTCTTCCTTGTTCTGTGTAGAAATGCAGACATTTAATTTGAATGCCCTGAACCCAAACTTTGTAAGCAGAATGCAAATATAGATGTGGGAATGCAGCAATATTTTTTTCCTTCATATTAGCCATAGAGTTCTTAGTTGTCTTGTGTCTTCTTCTATGATGTAAACTTTTTCTGTTTTCCTCCATTCAGTTTCCCAAGAGGTCAGTAACATACTTGAGAATCTCTGAACTTTGTGTATTTTGCTGTTCGTCATTGGTAGCTGGAAGAAAATTTGAGGGTTAAATACAGTCAAGTGAATCCATGTATCATCAACTTCTTCAGACAGTTCAGGTTAATAAGCCTCTAATGCATTTGAAAATTTGACTAAATTGTTTAGGTTTTTAATCCCATTTTGTATATCCTGCTACTTGCTTACACAGTTAATCATTCTTCCAAATTATATTGTTGTTTCTAGTTGGGTTTTTAAAGATAAAATATTTAATTCTTTGTTACAGTGTCTGGGACAGTTTGACTCATCAATAAAACATTCCCAAATAAGTTTTCCTTGTCAAGTCAAATGATTGAAAAATAAACAATTTTATTCTTACCGAACTCATTTAAAGGCTGAATTTGGCTCAAGCTTCATTATTTTTTGTTGTATTTCTTGATGACTTTTATTTGAAACTGCTCTGTAAAAGATTTTTTTTTAAGTTTAATTGACAACCCCATTCTTCAGAAGTCCATAGAGACCCTGTAGTTGCCCTTTGAGTAACTTTATTGCTCTAAGTGTGACTTCAGTGACCTACTGAACATGCAGATACCAATATATACACATATATAAGATTGTTGCCTCGTAATCACTGCTGTGAAATGAATATTATTATGTTACCTGGAAAATAAGAATCAAATGCCACACTAGCTCCTAAACTCAAATCTTACAGAACTGTAATTTAACACTTGTTTTTACATACATTTGCAAATCCTTTTTTCTAAAGGACTTGATACAATGGGACTTTATGCCCTTCATGCCCTTCATGAAACTTTTTTTTTTTTTAAGTTTATTTTGTAATAGTTGTATTTCTCTTCATTTTTCCAAGCTGGATTTCATCCTAGTACTGTGACAATATTTGTTTTGTTTTGTTTTGTTTTGTTTTGCTTTTTTTCTTGGATGGTGACTGTCAACATAGCTCTAATTTCATGGTGCCAGTGTTTAAAAGGAAGTGAGCTCTTCAGCAACATGTCATTTTCTCATACATAATACAAAAAAAAACCCCAAAAACAAAGCCAAACCAAGTCAAGACAAATGATAAAAGGTAAATAAAAGTATATTTACCTTTTGTCTGGAAGCTGGTATACAAGGCTACTTTACAAATGCTATGGTTTAGTTACCTTTCATAGGTTTGACTATATGTAACTGATCTTTCTCCTGTCTTACAGAGAAAAGCCTGTAGATTAGTTGCATTTCTGCCATGCTATATAAACTAGGGCTTTGCCTGATTTGTTTCCTATTGTTGCTTTTAAAATGCTGCTGGTTGCCAACATTTGTCTTGTATTATCACAGAAGTAATTTTGCACTATTTTTGCCATTTTAAATGTTGATGGCATTTTGTGTTATCTGTAATAAAACTGAAAATACAGAAAAATTTATTTACCTCAGCTCCAATGTGTTCCATTTAAATAAACTGTTGAGTTACTCATCTGTGCTAAATTGCCAGCTACTTCTGGATTTAAACTGTGGGGAAGAGCCCTGTTACTACACTCACCCACTCCTTGTAAATGCATGGGAAGGTGTTGATAGTGGGTGGAACCACACAGGGTGCAGGAGTGGTGGTGATGGAAATGCCATTTGTGGGAAGGAGGGATTGGTGCTGTGAGTGCCATGGGAGGATTTGGTGGTGCTGAAGGGACCTTGCTGCTGCCTTACTCTTCACTGTTGGTGCGTAAGAGCCCACTTCAGTTTCTGCGTTTAATCGGCTCTCGCTAACGGGGCAGAACACCCTCAATTCTGGCAGGTGCCAGAACCTGTCAAAGCACAGGAACCCTCAACATCCTGGAGCTTCCACGAGTGATATCTGCAGGATTGGTTTTTTAAGATTAAAGAAACAGACTATTCCACAGGTTCCCAAATATATAAATGTAAATGGGAACAAGTGAAAATGTAAAAGGTTAAAACAATTCCCAGGTGTGAGAAGCTGGTGAAGAGGCCTACTGGCAAAAATCATCACTTGCCCACTGACATCTGGTGGGTTTTGTAGTGTTCTATAGCTTTGCCATCAGTTCTCAAATCATCTGATTCTGTATCTAAGTCGATTCAGATTTACTTTTGCCAAAGGTTTCTTTGGCCTCTGAATTAGAAGATTCAGCAAATATTTTGTTGAGTTGAAATATTAATGATGAGTTCACAATATTTAGTAAATATGCATTTCCAGAGAGTGATCTTTCCTCCTGTGTGCTCCTAAGCTGACACTGTTCTTATCCTCCCTTGTCTTCACAGATGTAAGCCAGAGGGAATTTTTATGTACTTTAAATTGGCATACACTCAAGCCCTCTGTCAAATCTCAATTTAAAAGTTTACAGATTATCTTATAGGTACTTATAACTGCAGGGAAACTTGCTTTTTAGTTCCTTGGGTGCCAGCTACATGCCAGCTTCATACCAGCTTGTGGTTCAAACCAGAAGGTTTAAAAATAGTCAGATCAAGATCTCTTGAAGTATTATGCCACTGTTTCACAAAGTTACTTAGCAAACAGCACTTTAAGAACTTTGGGCTGCGTGTTTCGTTGCACCAACATGCTCATCCTACCTTCATGGAGAACCAGGTACTGAAGAATAGTGGCATCTCCTGAACTAGTTCAGGAAAACATCTTATCCCAGCCCTGAAAACCATACAGTATTCTGTCTCTTGGCAAATCTGTGTGATTCTGTTGACCCATGCACAACACAGAGCAGCAGCTCAACCTCTCACTTAAAATTTGCAGCCAGGATGAGCAAGTCTGTTTTCCCTCGGATCTGTGCAGAACTCGATGCAAGCCCTGAATATCTTATCCCCCCAGGGTAGTGCTAGAATCTGAAACAAGGCAGTCCAACTTTGCTGGAAAATATGTGAGAACTTTTTTCAAAGAGCTTACAGATCCACCAGGAACACACATGAACTTCTTGCAACCATTTTTTATTGTTCAAAACAGTGACAACAAATTTCTTATTTAACCCAATACGTAAAAGGGATTTAAGCTTGTTCCATTGGGAGAAGTTCAAAAGTATTGAAGGCTAATATGTCTGATCTTCTTGGAGGAAGCTCTTTGTCTGGGATTAAATAATCACTTTCAGAGAGACATTTCTGTTCCATGGTGTTAACAGCTAAATATGTGTGTATATTTATATATAAACATGCACACACATATCTGTATGTATTAGAGCACATGTGTGAACATGCACACACATACATGTGGCTGTGCTTCATTAGAGATGTTTAAAAAATATGCTGAGTGTGTGTCATGTGAAAAATGTTATTCTAGCACAGACAGTTCAGGTTGGGCAGCAGCACTGGGAAGTTCCCTGTTGCCCAGTCCCAGGGGGTGGTGCAAGAGGGACAATTTTCATCTTGTTTCCCTGATTCCCCTGTCCACAATACAAAATTCGATTTGCAATGACAGGAGTGGCTGCCAAAGCTTAGCTGGTTTTAACCCTACTGGGCTTAATTAAATACTATTAAACCATCAGCTGCTATCTAAATAAATCAACAGTAAGAGAATGTGCTGGTAGCTGCAGATTGCAGAATGGTTATGGCATGAAATCTTGGATGATGCCAACTCAGTAGTGAAGGTAAAACTTTGACTCTCCTCTATGTGCCAGGACCTACCTGTTCCATCACTGGTCTGTGCCCTGCAGGTGCCTGCGAGTTGAAAGTTGGCTGGGTGACCCAAAGCTGAACTTGAACATAAATAAACACAGAGCATGTTGTTACGTGTTTCTCAGCTTCCACGGTCCAATGAAATGCATTTCTCCTAATTATGCATAGTATCACAGCACAGATTTTGGCAAGAAGGAACATTTGTCTTGCAAAGCAGTTGGCCACCTGTCTCAGTGCAGCCAGTGAGTACCAGGGGATGGTGACCAGCAGGTTGAGGGAGGGGATTTTCCCCCTCTACTCTGCTCTCATGGGACCCCACCTGGAGTGCTGCATCCAGCTCTGGGCCTACCAACACAAGAAGCAAGTGGATCTTTTGAAGCAGGTCCAGAGTAGGGGGCCCTGAGGGTAATCAGAGCACTGGAGCATCTCTGCTATGGGGACAGGCTGAGAGAGCTGTGGTTGGTCAGGCTGGAGGAGAGAAGGCTCTGGGGCTTCCTCGCAGCAGCCTTCCAGCCAAAGGTACAAGAGAGAGGGAGAGGGGCTGTTTACAAAGGCACAGAGTGATAGGACTCAGAGTAATGGCATTAAACTGAAAGAGGCAGGTTTAGATCAGATGTTCAGAGGAAATTCTTCACCGTGAGTGTGGTGAGGCACTGGAGTGGGCTGCCCAGGGAAGCTGTGAATGCTCCATCCCTGGAAGTGTTCAAGGCCAGGCTGGATGGGGCTCTGAGCAGCCTGGTCTAATGGAAGGTGTCCCTGATGATTTTTATGGTGCCTTCCAAAACATTCTATGATTCTATGAAATCAGCTAAAACTGCTCAGTGCCGAAGTGTTTTCTAGAATAAAGATAAGAAGGGTTATTCTTCTGGGAGGTGCAAGCAAGAAACCCCTATATCCACACATCCAAAAAAGAAAGGTACCCATTTAATTTTTTTGACGCCTTTTTTATTACATTATACAGCAAAAATATTTTTATTGCAGCTGAAGCTTCATGTCTCTGGGATATTTCAAAGCACATGAGGTAAATGAAACTAAATTAAACCTCTGCTGAAGAGGGAAAAAAGGGGTTGTAAATCATAATTCAAGATCATAACATGTAGTTCTTAGTCTTCAAAATAAAAAAAAAAAATCAGAGCATTAACTTAATTTATTTTCCATTTATACAATGGAAAATAATATGTGAAGAATTAAAATGGAACCCTGGTAAAGCAGATAACATTCTGCAGCTTACTGTGCAGCTTTCAGTGTGTGTGGCCAGCATGGTAAAGTACTGAAGTATGTGTAAATTCAAACATTTGTTAACCAGGAAAGTTCTGTAGCTCTCCTTGTATTGCAAGAGAGACTTAAGTAAGGCTCAGTTCCATAAGTTTGTGTTTTCTGGGAGTTTGGGCGCTTTGAAGACTGACAAAAGCTTTTCATTGTGTATCAGATTTTGCAGCTCCTGTAAGAATGCCCAAAGTAAAATGCCACTCAAAGTGATCACATAGTCAGTTATTACTTTTCAGTCTCATACTACTGGTTGAATACTCTGCCACTGCATTTTTTTTTTAATTTAGAAAGAAAAACAATAAAATCTAAAATCTGCCCATCCAATGAAAGTAAATGCATTCCAGTAATGGAAAACACAAAGCTCCCAATACCTGGGCACCCAGCCAGCCCAGCTTGGCATTAATCATACATATTCATTAATTCCCATTTAGAGATGAGTCCATTGATGGTAGCAGTATAAGTGCACACAGTATGAGCCACCATTCAGCTGTGGAGGGAAAAACAACACCAGTTTAGGGACTTCATGTGCACTGAAAATACTGGATAAGCACACATCCCTTGGCCACTGGCATGCCTGCATCTGCTGAATTCTGAGGGTGCAGCTGGGTGAGGGGTGCTGAAACACACTCTCTCGTGCCCTGCACTCCCCTGGCACTGCCAGATTTGCTGTCCTTTGTACCAGAATCACAATTTCACCTCTTTTCCCTATTTTCCCAGGCCTTTTATGGGCTGGAAGGAGCCAGCTGGGTGGGAGTGGGCAAGAAGGTGAGTTAAATCACAGAGACACTGCTTTAGAATGCTGATTTACATGTTTGATAAATGACTGCAGAGATCAATTTATTTTAAATTACTTTAATTAAAAGGCTAAAAGCTACTTATTTGCTGCAATTTTAGTTAGTGATAATAAGCCTGAGGGAATTTGTTGTAACAATTATGCTGGGAGTTTCAATACTCTGAATGCCTTAACTTTTGCAGCTTTATGGAGAAAAGTTCTCATCTACTGGGATCTTTTTAAATATTAATGGAAATTTTACCATGTGCTATAGAAAAAGATTTCTTTTGAAATATTTAGGTTTTTTCCAAACTTCAGTTTAAAAAGATATATATTTTTATGCTACTATATGGAATTTTAAACCCAAGATGCAGATCTAATGCAGTCATATTGACAGCTGGAAAGGAGAAAAGATATCTCACAGAAAGTCTCTGTAGATTACATAGAAAAAGGTAAAGATAAGGAAAGTTTTTTGGTGAACTAAGCCCATTCCCTGCCAAGGGGGAATACACCCCCCTGACTGAGTGCCTGCCTAACTGGAATCTCATCTGAACCTACTGAGTCGTGCATTGGCAATGAGAGAGCATGGAGAGCATGCATCATTAATTTTTAAGAGAGCTACTGTTAGAAGAAAACGGTCAGACTTTGTGAAGGGTGTAATAGACCTGTCAGGGCCACATCTTAACGCCAGAACATTTTTATTTTCATGTCTCTGAAGAGTCAGTATCTGTTTAAGTTACAGCAACACTCATTTATTGTGCAGTTTCACACAGTGCCCAGGGGAAATTTGATGCAAAGTTTAGCTCCTTTGGATCAACTGCACATGCCTGCTACTGCATAATCAGGGCAAGTATTTTAAAATAATTTTTGGTTTTAGATGTAACAGTCAAATAAGCTCAGAAAGTCTGTAAAAATTTGAGACTCATTGACTCATAAATGGACTTGCAGTCCTGATGAGCTTATACTCAAGCAAGACAGACACTTTTTTGGAGGCACAAACTATGGACAGGAACAGAGAGCTGGTGAGTATCAAAATTTACAGCTGGTTCTATGTCACAGTTCCCATCCAGCTCTTTGCACATTTAATCAAGTCTCTCTTTATGATTATGGTGGTACTTGCATTAAAGGCAATTAATCAGTCATACTGAATTCTGTGTAATTTTTGTCACTCCTCTCTCCCACCAGTTTATGCTTGCTCAGTCCAAAGGTGCAGTTCTCTGTCTCCATCCAAATGAGGGTCTTCCCACCTCTGCCTCATGAGCTACAATGTGCTTAGAACTACAGTGTGAATAATGCACATTTGGGATTGCTCTACAGAACGTAATTAATGGAATTGACTCTCATTCCTAGTGAGTCCTGTTTGGGCCAGTAACAATTTTCATATGGTTTAGGTTGCTCAGTCTTGCTTAATAAGACAGTTGTGATTAAATGCATTCAGAGCATCTGAGCCAGGTGTCTTTTGAAAAGGAAATCTAACAAGAATTGAAATAAGCTTTATTTTTCCTATTTTGGTCTTTTGAGATTGAGGTTGTTTGTTCATCACCACACACGTTAGATTTCTTTTATCTTTTTCTTCTAACATTTCTTGGAGGAAAAAAAATATTTTACTTAAAACTGGGAGCATAGGTATTCAGCTCATGTATTTGCTCATGTCTTTGTTCATGTCTTTTATATCCTTGGTCTTTTAGCACCAAGGATTCTATTGCTTCTTGCTTGTGCTTACAGTGTGTTGTCTCACAAAGCTGCCAGCTCCCATTTCTGATGACGCTTTGCTGCTCGCTGCTTTTCCTCCCACTCTATTCCCAAGTGGGTCACCCACAGCTGCAGCTCCTTGGGGTGTCCCTGCCCAAGGTGTCCCTGTCCCTGCCCCAGGGTGTCCCTGAGCCTGCCAGCACCTCTCTGGCCAGGAGTGTCAGCCCAGCTATGCAGTTCCAACACCACCATCACCCATGGGCAGACATCCCTGGGATGGTAGGGCACTCAGTCAGCGTGACACAGCTGCAGCCCTGGCCAGACAGCAGGACTCTGCCTGCTGTGCCTCAGACTGCCCTTGTATACAGTATGAGAAAAGATCTTAACACAAATTGTCTTTGTTTGAATGCAAATTCTATGCTTTAAAGTGCTGATCCCACTTGGTACTCAGGCTCTGGCCAGCTGGATGCCTCCCATAATGTCCTGATGCCCATCCCTCCATTTCCCTATCACAGGCTTGGAGTGATTATGCAGTTTGGTTGATGGTGCTACATGAGTTGCATGGAGATGATTCCCTCCCAGGCCAGGGAGAGCCCAGGACTAGCTAATTCTGTTTATGAGTACATGCCAGAAATCTATTTATGAGCAGCCCAGTGCATCCCAGAAAACCAGACAGCGCCAGCTTCTCCCACAAGGCTTGGTCTCTCCCACAGTCTTACTCCAGCCTGATGCTTTCTTAGTTTCCCAGACAGAAATCTCTGTCATTAATCAGTGTTTTCTTACCCCTGTCTTGGCTTCCACAATCATATCTGTCCAAACAAAGATCCAGGGAGGACCAAGAAATTTTCCAGATTTTTACTCTTTCAGTATTTACTTTGAAAGAGGGAGTTTGAGACATGTCTTTTAGAGCAGTGGCTTTTTCCAGCATGCAAGATTAAGGGAATGTGCTGTTGATTTCAGGCAGATGATGTTCTTCTCCTGGCTGCACCACTACCTTTCCTCCAGCTCCTACAGCCCTTCATGCCCAATGATCTGTGATCACTGCCAAAAAGTATGTTCCTCCAGTTGTTTATCTGGATATCTGGAAGCTGATCCTCTTGCATCCCAAGATGAGGTAACATGCCAGCACAACCTCCCCATCCCTGCCAGAGCTAGAGCTGGCACAGAACCCATCTAACAGGAAGGTTTTTGGTGGCTGTGCTGCCTGCATGGCTTCAGGCAGTACCCAACCTGCCCTGTGAGCAGGTGCACAGAGGGCATCAAAGGCTTAGAAATCCCAGAGGAGCTGGATTCATGACTGGCACTCATCAGTACCCCTGCAAGCAGCTAGTTTTCCATACATAAGATTTGGACCCAAACTATTCTTAGTACTTGGGGAGTGCATTTTATTGCTTATAGTTTGTGATTAAATGAGCTAGTAAGTTCTCATGCCCCTTTGTCTCCCATTCATCAGAATGGCTGCATCAAAACTAAAATAAATGACCTTAGAAAGGAGAACTTTATGTTATAAAAATACCCTTAAAGAATGTATGGAAAGCATGTGAATATTTCTGAAATATGATGAAAACAAAACCCAGATGACTGTAAGAGGTTGAAGTAACATTATCTGTTCTTTATTCAACCCAACCAGAGTTTCAATCTGCTGCAGGCAGTCTTTAGAAATAGCACTTAATGCAATGCCGGAGCATCCTGCAGAAAAGGTACAGCACATTAATGTCCATGGATCGTCTTTTATTTTCTTTAGCTCTGTGAAAAGGCCTAATTAGACAACTGCACTAATGGTCATTATGTAATTGATCCATTCACAACAATTATTTCAGTGCAGTGTTGTTCTTCCATGGTGGAGAACAAAAACAAGAAGTTAGGCCATTGAATCAATTATTAAAATAAATCTTGACCAGTTTGATTTGTAGGGGTCTTTGAAACTTGAGTTAGAAAGATGACAATAACTTTCAAGAGTAGTTCTTGGGAAGCTCTTTGGAGGGTGTTTTAATATTTCTACTTTTTCTGTCCTTGCCCCTGGGCTCTGCCTGATTTAACATCTCTGTGGGCTCTGAGGTTGGTGGATTGTCTTAAATTGTTGGCATGGCCTTATCTCGCCATCCTTCCCATCCCAGCCTTCAAATACAGAGCCAATGGATCCACCTCCCAACAGTGGTGCTGACAGGGCATGATATTGACAGTCCTTGAATCTCAGAGGACTCTGAAACAGAAATATTTCAATCAAAGTAGTAAAGCATGTCTTAGCACTGAGAGCAAAACTTACATCAGTTCCAGCTGATGCAGACACAGATTTTTTAATTCTTCTGTCTACTGTATGCTTAGTATTTTTGAGTAATTCCTATTTTTTTCTGGGTATCTGAGGACTAAGTTTCTCTGTCCATCCTGATTTCAGAGTAGATTTTGCAGAGAAGAAACAGTTTCCTAATGAAAATATAGTCATTGAATGCTATGGCTAGGTCTTCAAGGGTATTTTTGGCATGAGTTTTGTTGCAGATAGATGTTGGAGATAGGTTTGAATTTTATTTCATTCTCTTTAGTCAGACTGTCATCTGGAGTTTCTTTTGAGTTTTCAGTACTGTTCTGGCCTACTCCTTATGTAGAGGATTTCTCTAACTTCATAAGCAGACACTTGAGGCAGAAGAGAATGCAGATGTTTATTATACAAAGCAGAAGAACAAATACATAGGTTTGGTGGGTTTTTTTTTGTCAGTTCTCAGTAATATCTGCCTAGAGAAACATTAAAATAAAACCACATGTTTATAAAGCACAATCCCTTTTAAAATTCTGTATAAAACACTAATCTGCTGTGGTTTGTTTTTCTGGGTTTTTTATTTCCATTCATTTAAATAAATATGCAAAGAGTTTTTCAATTAAAAATGCCAACAAGCATTCTTGCAGAGCATTTTGCTTGGGTGGACGTAGCGTGCCAGGGTCTGACCCTGCCTTACCCAAAGCTCTCTTACTCCATGAGAAAGGCACTGGAAGAATAGGTGGCTGGGAGCCAGCATCAGGCAGACTTAATTGAGAAACAAGTAAGGCTGATTAGCCACTGGAACAAACTGGGAAGAGAAGTGAAGGGCTTTCCACGTCTGGATGTCTTCAAATCAACAATCAAATCTCACATGGAAGAAATGACTAATCAAACAGACAATTTGAGGCTGAATAAAGGGTGACTGTATGAAAGCCTGTGACCTACAGAAGATTACAATATTTAACAATTCCTTCTGGATTTAAGCCTGAGTTTGGGGCAAATTAAAATACTGATAACATGTGTGGCTTTCTGTACCCCAAATTCCCTTTCACAGATCTTTTTTCATCAAGTCTGCCCAACTCCGAAACATCCAGTGAGTACGGAAACAATTTTCCAAAAGGGCAGTTTTGAAAAGTCGCCAAGAAAATCATGGGCCCACATGTTTTAATAGACATCTGTAGGTGAAATCTCCTCACAGCAGAAAGAAGCTGTTTTCATCCTGGTGGGCCATCAAGGAGCCCTGGCTGAGATGTTTTATGGTGGCGTCTTTGGCCCAGAAACCCTTTTGGTGACCTCAAATGTCAGACCAAGATAATTCTATTACTCAGTAAGTTGGTCTGGATGGACATCAAATGCAAATGCTGCCAGGATTTGATTGTTTTCATGCTTGACAAGTCTAAGGACAGAAAAATGGATTGAGCAAACTGACTGGTAAGCAATTACCAGTTCTCCCAATCACATTTTCCATCTAAGCATTGACTCGTGTGATAAAAGCCTTTTATCATTTGATAAAACTGAGCTGTCAGGGTTTAAAGTGCAAGAACAGGTTACCACATGGCAAAGAATTAATTCCATGCGCTTATTTCATCAGATGTTTGTGGTGGTGGAGTCTGTGCTCTGAGCCCAGTCGCAGACACCCCTCGGGACTGCCCTGGGAGTGCTGCAGCAAGGGTGGGGAGCACAAGCAATCCAATCACCCCTCTGTGGGAACAGCTTGACAGTAATGTCAGTATCAAAATGTCAGTATTGCAAACATCCATATGAACAGTGGCACATCTTCTGTCCATACCTCACAAATTTATAGTAATTAGAGGAGGAAGAATTCAGTGGCTCTTGCCTTAGCAATAAATTATAATCTGCAAGATATGAAAAGAGCTTCATCTCTTTCAACCCATTTTTTTACTATTTCTCTTGCAAAATAAGCAGATATATGCTTTAATTTCAGGCAAGCACTCTAGCCAGTGGGGTTTTGTTGTTTTTCAAAATTGGAAAAATTGGTTCCTTTGCTGAGTGGATTCCTGTGATCTAAAGCTGCAGTGCTTGTTATCAGTATGCAGCTGCTTGCTTTCAATCACTAACTTCTGAAACACTTTCTCAAGCATTCCTGAAATAGAATATTTCATGTGGAAATAAATGAGTTTGTGAAACCCTTTTAATTATTTTACATCAGTAAAAAGATTAAAATCTAAATCTCTCTCGCTCCACATCTATGTTGTAACTTAGAGAATATAAAAGAGATTTATCACTTTCAAATGCTAAATACAGAACAAAGTCTATTTTTTTTTCCTTTCCTCCACACAATTTGAAAGCCCTCAAACTCACCCACCCACCTACTGTACGTATGAGTTGAACATTGTCAAGTACAAATGAACAATTCCTTCTGTGCGTAGATCCCAGGCTCAATCCAAAGCCTGCAGGGCACTTCCCAACACAAGGGATCAGGCATCTCAGGGGAATAAAAAGGCTCTGAATCTGCAATTATGGGCTATATCTAATTGTGAACCTAACAATAAATAAACAAATAAATAAATACACACACACATATATATATATACACATATATATTTTCCTCTCTCAGCTGTAGAAAAATTTAGTATCATTTAGCAACAGGACGGCCTGATGTATTTTTGGAGGGGAAGGTGTGCTTGTCTTCAGGGGTTGTTTAAGACGCAGGTTGGTGAGAAAGTAGACATCAAGATTTGGGTTCATAGGGTCTTGCAGTGCCATTTATTCCCAGGGAACATAGTAAGCTTCCTAGCCTGCTCCTAAAGAAGCTGTTCCCTGGGAATACATCAGGGAACAAGGGCTTGAATGTAGCCTAGGCTACAGCTGGTGAATGCCACGCCACTCGCTGCAGAGCCATGAAAACCTTGATTGCAGTTTGGATGGCTGTAATTAGCACTTTGTATTTGCACTATGCATTTTAAATCAGGTGCACATTAATGCATCAGTTATCAAGAATGAGCAGCACAGAGCATCAAAATTTTTATAAAGACTTATTCAAAGCTAGATGATTTTTAATGTGTGTGATTAGCTGCAACCAAAATTACAGTAATAAATAAAATTATATACAAAACAGAATAGGAGGGTTCTACATAAGAATGAGGCAAATGGCACAACAAATGCCAAACTGATTTCTAAAGCTGGTTCAAATAAAACGTTTAGAGGAATTGCTTATGCTTTGATCTCAGTACTGAAAAATGTGAAGATTCTGTTTATTAAAAATATTTTAAAGCTATTAAACTCTGTTAATGTAGACCATGCAAGTATTTGTAAATGCCTTAAAGAGTGACACTAAAATTAGGAGTTTGTTTAGTGCAGCGTGGTGATGTAATTCACAGCAACAGAGGAATCCCAAATGTTATGGAGAGTTTGTCTCAAAGTCCCCCTTTGCTCAAAATTTTCAGCTCCCAAATGGTGGGTCTGTTCTCTGAAAATCATTATTTGAGTTGGGACTTCTACAGTGCCAGTTTTGCAAAAGGATTTTTGAAACTGTGGGGAAATATGCTTTGAGGCAGCTCACAAACTGGGGCTGTTCTTATGTATCAAAATTTAGGTATTTGCAGGACTGCTCCTTTTGCTGAGAAGCCACAGATCAGCAGATTCTAGACATTAAGCACAAGATGTAACTTGGACAAAAAAAATGCCCTAGTTCCATGCTATTTTTGTATTCTTGTGGATATTTTTCAAAGCAGATACCTTTTTTTTTTTCAAAATATTTTCTTTTATTATTTTGTATTTCTCAGTCTTTAAAAAGCTGCTAAAACATTCCCAAGCATCTGGCTGAGGAGGCTTTACACTAGAAAAGATACTGAAGCACTCTTGAATGCAATCCTCATGAGCACTGCACTTTTCTAGAGCAATTTATCCCCAAAGTCTTCTGTAGGGTCTGATCAACTGTATTCTGTTTTCCCTGTCTATGCTCCACACCTTGGAGTAATTTCTGTCACCAGCTCTCTCAGTGGCTTCACCCTGAATAGATTTTCTGCTCAGTTTCAAATTTTTCCCATGTCTCTCAGGCATTCTGGGTTTCTTCATGGCACAAGTCTGTGCCCCCCAGCAGATAGGAAAAAGGGTTTCTGTTCTCTGTAGTTTGTATTTGATGTTTATTCACCTGTCTCTCCGTTTGTTGCATATGTGGTTCAACACATTTCATCACCTGCTCCCCTCTGGAGCACTGCCAGATGCCACCTCCCCTTTCCAGCCTGCAAAGGGAAGGGAATGAGCTGGCAGTGAGGCTGCTCCTGCCCCAGGGAGGCTGTCCTGGGTGCCTGAGCCACCCACCCTCTGTCACCTCCAGTCCCTGCAGCTCCAGTGGAGCCTTTGCTGTGACTCCTCTTCCCCCTTCCAAAAAGAGGGAAGGAGAGAGGTGCAGACATCTCCACGGAGATCCCCACCACCCCATTTCTTCCCAGTGCTGCAGACCATGGAGATGGCTGGGGCTTTAGAGCTGCCAGCACTACCTTGGGTTTCTGTGTGCTTTGCTGGGCAGGCAGGTTGCCAGCCCAGGGTGGCAAGGCAAGGCAGGGTAATGCTGGTAATGCTTTGGGGTGAAGGTGCTGTCCCAAAGGTCAGGGATGCTTTTCTTCCTGTATTTTTTCTAGGCTGCTTTTGTTTTTATTTTTAGGGAAGGCCAAACCCTTGAGGAGTTTACTCTCAGATGTCACCTGCACATTTCTCATTAATAAAAATGAATTTATTCCTTTGCCCTGAGGTAACCAGTAACAAATACGAGGTAGTTCATAACAAATGCGTGTCTCAGAGCACAACTTGACTGTGTAATTTCACTTGCAACACTAGACGGGATGTTAGTCTGTCACTAGAACCCTGCCAGATTGCAACAGTGAGGATCTGACTGCTAATTTTTCTCTCCCAATGGTATGTACTATTTTGCAAAGAAGTTTTCTTTAATGAAAATTCCATTAACATTAGTGTCTTTCACTCCCATTATCAAAGAAGGCTTCATTTACTTTATTAAAAAATGGTTTTTGAAATGCACTTATTCTGACACTTTCTTGTTATGGTGATGAGAAAATCTCTGAATAACGTGAGAAGAATAAAAATGCACTGCCCTTTTTTTATTCCATAAGTAACATATTGTAAAAGATACTTCTGGTTTCACCAGAACTGTTTTTGTGACAGCATTTGTGGCTTTCCTGGTAGCAGGGCTGTTAGACAACTATTTTGTCTGACTCAAGAGTTGCTGACATATCTTATTTGATAACTGATGCAGCTGCACAGCCAGTTTAAAATGCTCAGCACCAGGTCCTTAGACCATGTGAAAAGCCCCAGCTCCATTAACTTCACTGGAGAAGTGTCTATTTATATCAGCTGGCACAGTGGGAGATGCAGCTATTGTCCAAGGAGGGAAGGGGATAGGAAATGCTGGATGGGCAGCCACTGACAGATTATTTCTGACAACAGAAGAGGAGCAGAATGAATGAAATTCCCATCCTTTTTTTCCAATACTGCTGTTAGTTGCTGATTCACTAACACAATGCCACAAATCTTTTTCCTCCTACAAGCAGCAGGCTTGCATCACAATTTATAATGTGCAAACAAGTTCTGAGGGGCCTTCCAAGGAAGGTCCTAGAGTACCTCTCAGATATTTGCAACAAAATTACACCAAAGATCCTCAGGTATTCATCCTGGAGGTAAAAAAGTCAAAATGCTGTTGTCAATGGTTACAAAACAGCTTGTATCAGAATTCCTGGGAAGCCTGTGCACCTGCTGGAGAGGGTTTGATAGGCTTCTGTGCTGTGGCCACTTTGAGCTCTGGTTCAAGACAATAAAACCCCAGGGTGCCCCAGAGATTCAGCAATTCCTGCCAGCAATTTCCAGCTGCTGACTTGGTGGATGACAACATCCCTAATTCTCAGCAACAAGCCTTTGCTCTCTGTCTGAGCCCACTGCTTCAGAGGAGTCAGATTTGGTTTTGCTTTTAGCAGACACCATTCTCTGTTTCCTCCCCCAAGCAGCAAAGACACATGCTGCTGGTTAGAAAACCAGGGGTTTATTTCCCCCTCCCAACAGATCTGATCGGTTCTGACAAGGTACGCTTCCCCTTTATCCTTCCTGGCATTCTGATCAACTGCCTCCATGGTTTTTTGGCAATCCCAGCTGCCCTCTCACTACAATGGAAGGATGGAGGCAAGGCTGGAGCATCTGTGCCTACACCTGAATGCCCTCGCAGCTTCAAGCAGAGGGGGAATCCCAGGCTGCCTGAGCTTGTTCCTACTTAAGAGACCCATGGGATACATTCAGTCTTCTCCCTCATCTCATATGGGTCAGATTTATGAAGAATTAGTGGTTTTGCAGCCTTGCAAGTAGTCAATTTCAAGGTCTCCAGCACTGTTTTATTAATGAATATCTAAATGGTAGAAAACTGCTAATTAGGAGATCTTAACACCCTTCAACCTAATCTTCAGATCTGTTGTAGGTTATGTATGAGGGACTATTGTTTCATGCCATTATAAATTAATGAGGAGTATGTTATTAGTGACAATGAACTCTTTGTGGTTTATGGTTTACTAAAGAATATTTTTTAAAAGAAGACTTTGTGCTCTCAGGGCAATTTATGTTGGAACAAGAGTGTCTATAAACTGCAGGTGTCTCATTAAATTCTGCTGGTGATTAGAAGAAGCAGCCATGTGCACAGATCTTCATCAGGGGCTCTGTGATTTGTGTTGTCATGCTCAGTTTTCCCCTAATAGCTGCACATTACTTAGCATTGATGCTCAGCTGCTGTGAGCAGAGCTCTGCAAAAATAGTTGATTTCCATTCAGAAGCAAATGGCACCAAGCCAGCTATTGATTTATAGACTGACACATTCCCCTTTAAAATGGCTATAAGAACATTGGCTACTTACCTGTTACCTTTCTCTGTGTTAAAATTGGGTTAAAAATAATTTTCCACTCGATAAACGGAAACACAGTGTGTGATATTTATATGGTCATTTTCATAGAGAGCTCTGAAAAGGGCTGCTTTATACAATTGCACTGGAGAGGGAGAGAAGGGTTGAGAAAGTTTGTCAGTATTCCCAGTTCTGGTTAAATGGTTTGGCCTGGAGGCAAGATGGATACATGCCCATTTCTTCCCAGCATGGACATGTGTTTGAAAACAGAAACTTGGCATAATGTTTTTAAAAAAACCAACACTAAACACAAAACAACAACCCTTTTGTATCTGCAACATATCCTGCTTCTTTGAGGGAAAAAGGCAGTACTATTCAAGCTCATAACTGCAGGGATACATTATTTGGAATTGTGCTATGTCTTATTCATCTGAACAGCTAAAGAAAATTTATTTTCATATTCCTACAGAACTGATTTTATAATCCTCTGGTAGTAATATGACAGCTACTTCTAAAATTTTTTGTACCTCCAGTGCTTGGCTGGTCTTTTTTTTATTGCTCATAATCTTGCAATTGTGCTTGGGATAAAGGAGGAGTACTGGCTTTTTCTCAGGACTGAGGGTCTGTTTGGGAGAGAGAATCTAAGCCATATAAAAGAATACACCAAACTATTTGGCATGATTCTGATTTTTCCTCATGTTCAGGTCTTGCAGTGGGCATAGATTATGCTGATATCAATTTGCAGCTCTGAAGGGCCAGAGAAGCCCAAACATGAATGCCAACTCGGGCATTGTTTATTACCCTGGTCCTGTCCAGCCCCTGGCACAGTGAGCCCCTTATCCACTTGGCCTGGGACAGATACCAAAATATTTAAACCATGATCGCATTTTCTTCGAAGTTCAGATGGAGATTGTTTTGGGATCCAAGAATTTTGCAGAGGATTCATCCTATTAGCAATGCAACTCTGCTGTTCCTTGGCATTCACAAAGCCCTTGTTCTTCCCATTCCTCAGCTTCCTCAGCTAGCTTGTGTTGGCTTTGGCTAGGCCAGGGTATGAAATCTGTTCTTCAGCTGAGAGCAGAAGATGCCTGCAAACTGGATGGGCCACCTGTTAGATAGAGACCAAATACATGCTTTTGGCTGCTTCACATGAATAAGAGCCACAGTCAAAAGAAACATTTAGGTATTTTGAGTAACAATAGTTTGCAAAGGCCTGATTTGTTTCTCTGATTTTCAAACTGCAGGTAACCTTTTTGAAAGGCTCCATGCTGGCACTGAGGCATAAAAGCTTCCCAGTCCAAGCGCTTGCTCAAAGGTGGACCAGTTAGACTGGATTTCTTAGGCTTTTGTCCTGTCAAGCTCGGATATCTCCAAGGACATGGATTCTACAACCTCTTTGGAATGCTGTTCCAGTTCTTGACACTTTTCAGTGTATAAAACCTTTTCTTAATACCAAGCTGGAATTTCCTGTGTTCCTGCTTGTGTCTGTTGTCTCTTGTCCTGCCATTGTGCACTTCCAAGGAGAGTTTGGCTCCATCTCCTGTACAGGCCTCCATGAGCTGGACACAGGAGTCACTGCTTAAGGCCAAACAAGCCCAGTCCTCTCAGCCCTCTCATAACAATCTTCCCTGTTCCTCTGCAAGAGAGAGGATGTGAGGTTTTTTGTAGGGCTTGCTTCTTCTAATGAAAAGCCACTGTTATCTTCTGCTTTTAACAGCAAGCACGTCACAGTACCAGAAGTGTCTGCAGAGATCCACACAAGCACCCTTTAAAAGCCCATACCTATTGATTTGGCATTGCTCCAGCTGTGCTCTGCTTTCCAGCATCTTTGCAGCCTGAGAGCATGCACTCAGAGCAGCCAGTTTAAATATTTATAGCTGTGTAGTTGCACACTCCAGCTACAAGACTTTTATTCAAATGCCCAGGCAGGTGTGTATCCCTGCATTCAAATCCCTGTTGCTTACAGAGATGGCATCTGAGCTGGCTGACAGCTTTGTGAACTCCTGAAATAAAAACTAGAAACACCCTTGCTGTGCTTTGTCATCTGTTATATAAAAGGATGGAGCACAACAAACTCTTTCTCTTCCTTTACACTTAGAAAAAGACTGCTGTATATTGTACTGATTGTTCAGACAATCCTTCTCAGTTTCCCACATGGAAAAGCAGATAGTATTAAATACACCCCCACAGTTTTTTTTTGCAGCAGTCTACACTGAGAGTAGGTCTTTCTCAGCAAAGTTTGTGTAAAGGCTATGGGATGGGGTAATAGCAACAGATGAGGAACCTCCATGGTGCCACATTTGTTTTCTGTTCCTTCACTGCCATTCTTGGCATGAATGTGGTGTTCCTCTGAAGTGCCACTCTCATCATAGAGATTTTTTTCTTCTCTTTTTCAGGTTTTTTCCTTCTCTTTTTCAGTCAGAAGAGCAGGATGGCATGGTTGATCTCCCCACCACTGTGCTGTGACTGGGAAGGGTCCCAGCTATGGAAAGAGACTTTTCTGGGTGGGACTCTTCAGTACTGGGAATTGTGCTAGAGGTTCACCCTCCAGCACCTGATGGAGATCCATTAGAGAAGTAGTTTTATTTCCCAGTGAGCTTTCCCTCAAGGACTGGGAGAGTGAACACTTGTAACTCATTGCCTAATGGTCAGTGCTGCCAGAGAGGGTCTGAGATTCAGCCTTGAGCCAGCAGGGCAGTCTGATCTATCTGCTCATTTTCCAGGTGCAGGAGAGAAGAACTCTCCTGAGCTGCATCCCCACGTTCTTTGCCCTGCCCGAGCGCCCAGAGGAGGTGCCAGTGGTGAGAGCAGAGCCCAGGCTCAGGGCCAGGCATCATGGGTGAGCCAGTGCGCATGGAGGGATAGCAGTGGGCTGTGACACCGTTCTTGAAGAAGATCCCTGGATTGTGTCCGAGTGGGTGCAGCCATGTGTCGGTGTTTCCACAGAGATTTCCACTATGGAAAGGAAAAAGTGCTGGGCTGTGGTTAAATATCTGCATTCTCACTTTTATTAAATGAGTTTATTGCTCATTTACTCCTGCCTCTGCCCATTTAAAAGTGCAAGGAGCCCCCATTCTCCTGCTGACATGAATCAGGAGCACACACTTAAATGCCGTGGAATTATGCTGGTGTAAACCCAGCCTGAGCCTCCAACATGCCAGTATCACACGTGACTTCATATTCCTGGGAAAATGGATGCAAAATGAATGAGGTGGAACTGAGAACTCTCCCTGCATAGTCCATTTCCAGGCTTTTCTGTGGAGCTTATCACTGTCCTGTCCAGCTCTTGGCTTCATTTCTTCTCTTGTGAAAGATATCTGTTGAAATGGCAATGGAAATTCAGGCAGTATACTTGCATTATCTAATGCCTCTTCAGTGATATTGCTTTGGTTAATGTAACACTGTTTATCCAATATTTTCTAAGAGTTGGAAACTAGAATCTGATCCAAAAAATGTAACTCTTTAATTACTTAAGAAAGCTCAGCGAAATCAATGGGTAAAACCACAGAATTTGATTAAGCATTCTGTTAATTTTTCATTATTTCTGTGCACTATGTGATGCTCATTCATGTTGCTAATTACTCTTGCATTTCCTCAATTTATATAGAATATAGTATGGAAAATAAAACCCCAGGCATTTAGGTCTGCCCACTGAGCATTTGTGACATGAAATTACAGCTCAACAAAGGAATGCCTGAGGATCTGTGCACACACTGCCTTTATTCCATGAAAAATAGAATACAAAGTCTAAAAGAAAGACCATGGCTAAAACATTCCAAGGAATGGTTTGTTCCTCCATGCTCTGGTCACAGTTTTACCAAGTCAGATGCAGGCTGAATCCGTGTATATGCACATCTGGACATATGTTTGGCAAAGCACTTACATGAGCATATATAATCTAGAATCAGATAGACAAATACTGGTATCATTACATTAAAAAGAAATTCTGAACACAGGAGTAATTACTTGGATATTTATTTAGCTATTGTTAGACATTTCATTCCATTAAATAGGCCCTGGTTCATATAATAAATATTTAGCCACTGATTAACTCCCTTCAAGATTAGAATAGTATGTAATAACCCTTGTACAAGAGAAAAAAAACCAAACAAAAAAAAAACCAAAGAAAAAGAAAAAAACAAAAAAAAAAAACCCCACCCCCCTCCCTTTTCCCAGCTATTCCCTTTCCTGGGATAAGGGAAAAAAAATCAATTTCCTAAGGACAAAGATACAACTTGAAATCTCTGACATAGAAATGAGAAAGAAGTAATTACCATAATATGTGGAATTTGGAGTAGTAAACACATTGTGCTTTTTTAAATTTTCTTTTGAATTGGAAAGAAGCAGAGGGCTTTGAATTATGCAAATGGAGAGGAATGTTAGCTCATTAATGTACATGGGATATTGGTTGAAAGATCTATTGTTTTCAGCTACTCTTATTTAACTTCCTCTTAGAAATAAGAACTGACCTCTGTTCTTTCCTGCAGCTTTGCATGTCGTACCTTTAAGAGAATGAACCCATCCTGAACTCAAGGCAGTTTGTTCTTTTCCTGCTGCAGCATGAATCTTGGAGAGATTATAACCAATTTAAGCAGGATGGGGGACTCTGTTTCTAACTAGCTAGAAGCAAACTGCTAAGGAACCAGCAAGGGAAAATGAGAGGTATTCACAATAGTCTCCAGCTTGGATTACATGTATCTTGAAAGCACTAGCAGCAGATGCTTGTGGAAGTGATTATGCACTGGATCATAGGCACATCCTTCTGGCTGCCAACATCACTTAGGCACATTTTGTAGCGTCGGAAAAATCCCCTCCGGTTTACAGGGGAAGGAGCTCAGAGTACACTGCAGAAGGCACCAAGAATTGTGGTGTTTAAAGGAGCTCAGCAGTCCCTCTGCTGCTCTGGAGCCCAAGCCTGCAGGATCAAAACTTTACCCACAGGATTATGGATTGCAGCCTTTCAGGGATTTCAGCATTTTGCAATATTTTAATCTATAGATATAATAACATTTCTAGTGAGAAAAACACTCCTTTCCCTCTTTTTGGCTGACATTGTTTGTTGCTAATTAGGGCAGTTTTATGCATTTATGTAAACAGTAGTTCTAAAAGCTTTTTCCAAGTGATTTTATTCTGTTTAGTCTTTAGGCTGCAGATGTCATTACACAGTTCCACAGTCTATTTGACAGATCCTTAGACACATATAACAAATGGCTTTGGTCATGGCTGCACTATATCCCCTGTGCTACTGCACTTTCTTATTTTAAAGTAATGGAAAGTAACAATGGAAATGTTGGGATTTTTTTTCTCTCAATCAATTCATTGACATTCTCTGATTTTTCAGTATGGAGTCTCTTATCTCTTTGGTTCTGAGTTCAATTGTCCTGGATTTTCATTCTTCCAAGCATCTCATTCTTTCCTTGCTCTGCATTGCTGTCTTTTTTTGCTGCTGAAAGCCCAGTAGCCTTTCTCCTGATTTCACTGAGGATCCAGGAAAGTGGCAGCGACTGAGGCTCCTGCAGAGTGACTCTGCTTATTGTGTGGACTCACTACAGGTGGCCTAGACAGAGGGATTTCATTTTTCATTTGTACTAGGCTTCACAGGGCATCTGCAAAACAGCCAATCTGGTTGTTCACATCTGCTGATACAGAGGATTCTTGGTTGTTTTGTAGTTGGCTGTCCAGATGGGTAGACTGCCATCACAACTACAAGGCTCCCATATTACAGCCAGAAAGTCATTAAAAGCTGTAATTTATCACCCTCCTGGCTGTTACACATGACAATATGATTTGCTGAAAGACAGGCAACCTGGTACATGGCTTCTTTAATTTTTTTTTTGTTTGGTTTGGGTTTTTTTGTTTTGTTTTTTTGGGGGGAGAGGGGTTTTTTTGTTGTTTTTTTGGTTTTTTTTATCTACACCAAAATAAATAGGCCAACTTGGATTTACATTTTATTACAAAGGAAAAAAATTATCAGTGAGGAGTCCCTAACCTCTTCAAGTACATGATCCCATTTTTCACATTTAGGTAATATGCTGTTCAGCCAATGTTTCTAATTAAAAAAAAAAAAAAAAATTAAAACCCTTCTCTCGCTTCTCTCCCAGTCCCAAATATCTGTTGTTATCTCTAGTGGTGAGCAATGCATCTGAATGCTCTCAGATTGGGAGATGCTGTCAGGGGAGTCTGGGCAGTCACATTAGGGAGCAGTAGTATCTGTAAGAACAACTCTGGCTACAGCAATGACCTGCTTTTCTGGGCTAGTCACCATTGAGCCAACCTAGAAACACAAGGGGGACCACATAAACCCTTTAGAGCAAGGAGTTCTGCTCTGTTTTGTACCATCCTAGTGCTGACTATTGCTTGCAGATGTCTTTTGCAGAGCATAAAATGCCAGCTGGAGAAAATCAGAAGTAGTTCTGTGAAAATCCTGAGCAGCAGGTTGAATTTATCTTTTTTAAAGATTTCCTAGGGATGAAGTAGACCTCCAAGTGGACTCACCTCTTGTAAAATGTGGGAACAGACTGTGTATTTGGATTATTGCAGAGTTGAAGCACATGCTGCTAACTGAGATGCAAAGAATGAATAAACAATGACTTAATGCCATTCCTGTTTCACAGGGAGCCATAAATATGGGGTAGAAGTTGCTGACTAAGGCACTAATGCAGCAAGTGGTAGAAATTAATCAGGAGGTAATGCCACTTTTATAGGGCAAAAAGGATATGGGAAGAGACTAACAGAGCAAAGGGATGGGGCTGAGATCAATTGAATGGGAACAGACATCTTGGACTGAAGTGGCTGTTGCCAGCACAACCAAATGCTATTTGTGAACCTGAGACTCGGGGAAAACCAGCAATGGAATATTTTGTCACAAATGACCTGGGGAAAGGGAAAAGAGCAGTGTCACGGACATATTTTATGAAAAATTCCTCTTTTATATGAAAGGGATGAGCAGTGGGAAGAATCTTACACAGTCTTTGTAAAGCTGTGGTGCACTAACTACCAAAGAGGGGTGGGCAGTGCTGCCAGGACAGCATGAAAAGGGCTTTGTCAGAAAGGAGCACCAGTCCTGGGTCTTCCTGTCAAACACATTCCTGTATAGATTTTTCCACCCAAAAAAAAAAAAGATATTTTCACCAAAAATGTGGTTGTAAAATCACACAGACTCAAATTACAGCAGTTTGTACTTGTCTCCTTAAAGTAAATGGGAACTAAACCAGTGCCTTAACTTTTTCTTTCTGTCCCAGAGACATAAAGGCACAGCTACCGTTTTATTCCTGTTTTGGTCATTGCTACCTGTGCTAGTTAAATTACAATATTTTATTTGCTTCACTGGTACTGCTTTCTCTCCTGTTTCCCAGGATTTAGTGACTTTACAAAGCACATAGGGGGCTATGAAGAATCAAGTCCTGTGTTCACAGAGCCTGTCAGATTCTCCTTGAAGGTGTGCACCAAAACCTGCCTGGAGCTGGCTGCATCACTGATATGTAATCTCACAGCCCAGCCAAGGACAAATAACCCAATTGTGTTGATCTTGAGAGGTTTCTGAGGTTTCTCTGTATCCTGAAAAGAAGTGAAACCTAATGTCCTGGGAAAGTGTGGTGTGGGGGAAGGAGGTCCCTGCCAGGTGGAGGTGGCTGCAGCCAGGCCCTGAAGGGTTTGGAGAAATCTGTCAAAGGCAGCTTCCCTTCCTACATCCTGCCAAGGAAAAAGGATCTTCTGAGCAGAGTCACATTCCACCAGCATTTGGCTGCCACCAGTTTTCATTTCACTGTGTTTTTTCCCGCCTGTTTTTAAAGTGGAATATCCCACCCAACAGAAATTTATCCTCTCTGAAATGCAAATCTGGAAATGGGAAGGGGATCCCTGCCATGGGGGGAGCCTGACTCTGCTGCAAAGCACCAAGGGTCTGTGTGATGTCTGCTTTTCCCTGAAGGCACTCTCTGAGCTTGGGAAGGAGGAAAGAATGGGACCAAGGAAACAGGAACACAATGATATATAGTAGCTTCAGGTCCCCCAGCAGCATTTGGGACCTATATTGAGTCCCTCCTGACCTAGCAAGGATCAAGAAGGAGGGATTTGTTGTGAGGGAGCACAAAAAATTATTTGTGTCACGAAAGCACAAATGCCAACTGGTGATAACATAATCACACGACTTGGAGGTAAAAGGTTACCTCAAGGCAACATCACCAACTTAACTTCATGTTCATTATTCCTGACAGGCACTCACTCTTGCCTGTAGTTAAAAACCACAATTTGTGAAGTCTGATGATTTCCCAGATGATTTGTGTCATATCTTCACTGTTTCTTTCTATCAGAAAGCCTGCAGCAAATGTCTTACCTGTTTTCTTCCTTGCTACAGTTTAAGCTCATTGCTGGTCATATCCACCAAGGAAATCTGGATAGCAAAGTTCTCTCCTATTCCCTTTTTATTAACCTTTCAGTTTCTGAAGAAAGTTATATGTTTATCTTCAGCCTCTTCTTCCCCAGACTAAATGTCACTTTATTGAATCTTGCATCATAAATCATATTTCTACAAAGGCTGACGTATTTTTTACTTCTTTTTTTTTCTATTTTCCCTTCATCTATCTTTTCTTGTCTTCTCTCTAACTGATACTTTACCTATCTTCACTCCCTTGCCACAATCTGATTCTGTCCTTAATTATTTTTTCCATCTATTTCATGGCTTTGTAACAGGGCTAGTTCTGGAGTTTGTGTTTCTTCTTATTCTGCTTTGCCTTCCTGCTTTTGCAAAGAATGATCTTAAAGTATTGAAGGATTCTTTGCCTGTCTGGTTAAAGGGGAAGCATGGACTGAGAGCAACTTTATCATTCAGGATCTGCTAAGCTGGAGCTCCACCTTAGCAGCAGCTTGTCCAGCCCCAGGCAAAGCATCTGACCTTGTTCTTGCTATGAGTTTCTTGAGGCCTTGCATGATTTTTAAAAATATGATAGCTTATTGCAAGAAATATATATAAAAACACACTAGCACCAGTCTGAAAATGTGAGATAGGTTTTAAGGGGTCAAGGTCTCCTCAACAGCTCCCATTTTTCTGGTCACAGGCAGCCTTTAGCTTTACTTTAAAGAACCACACCAGAAATGGAAAGTTTATGTCTAATTAGCACTCACAGGCTTCACAGCTGTCATAAGGCTGAGGGACATAAAGATGGAGCAGATTAAGTGTTGGTACATGTCTCACATCCACAAACCAGTATTGTGGATCTCAAAATTGATTCCTCAAACTGAGGGCTGCCATAGGCTGCTGGGATTCCTGTTTGTGGGGTTTGTAATGTCCCCATGCCAAAACCAGTTCATGGGGACGTTGCCTGGTACTGGGCCTACACACTTATAATGTCTCCTGAACCCATTTTAGTTTCTCCAGCCACAGCTCTGCACATTTGAAAGTCAAAGTTAATGTTTTTAAGTTAATCTAGAGATCTTTATTTACGTAACTGATTGCAAGATAATGAATTTGTACAAAACATTTTCCTTTTGTTCATTAAAAAAATACCATGGAAGAAAACTCTGCATCTGGATATTGTTCTGTGCAAAGGACAGATTGTTGACATTCCTGGGCAATTCTGCTCTCTGGCAAAGGAGTGCTTCTTATCAAGTGCTCTGATGTACAAGTGCCTGAGGGCTTGTTCACATGGGAAAATCCAGTAGCATTATTCATACCTCTTCACTGCAGAATATGAGTACCCACATGGGAGCTCAGCAGGGGTATAATTATTTTGCCCTAGAAAAGTCCAAAGTACCTTTATATAATTTTTCCCCAAAAGAGTTAGCAATGGCACAGGTAATGCAATGGCCCAGAGGAAATGCATTTGGGGACATCAGGAAGGACTGCTTTGTACAAAAGCAACTCTTTCCTTGTGTGACAGCACATTTCTCTGTTTGTGATCCCCTCCTTTGGTTTGTTTTTTTTTTCCCCACGCAAAAAGCTCTGTATCTACTGTAAAAACTCACCTCATTTGACAGAGAAACTGAAACAAACACCATGCATGTACTTATTCACACCCACCCATTCTTTTAATTATTGATCGAGTTTTGCTGCACTTACACTTTTCTTCTGTCAGTGCATCCTCTGAGCACCACACTCAGACAGATGCTATCTGAGCAGTGACTGCAGCCCAGAAGGATGTGCTGTATGCTGATGGAGAGGGGCAGTGCTTCCTCAGGAGAATAAGCAAGAACAGAATCCATGTAAAGCAATTTAACATTTTAGAGGGTATCATCAGGACGTGCTGCACCTGCAGCTATGAACTTCATTTGCATAGCAGAAAAGCAATCTCTGTGCTGTAAAATCCGGGGTTAGGAGGGGTGACAGAGAGACTGGGGTGTGGCCTTTACAGTCCTGCCCTTTGTGCCTACTCTGGCCCTTGCAGCTCTCGCTGGGTGACCCTCAGCAGGTGGTAGAGCTCCGAGAGGGATTTCAGAGCCCTCTGGTGCCCCGTGGCACCCGTGGTGTGCCCCGGCTGAGCACACTCCTGCACAGCTTTCTGCAGCTGCAGCTGCAGGGGCAGGGAGACCAGCGCTCCTCTGAGGCTTGGGGAAAACCAGCGACGGAATATTTTGTCACAAATGACCTGGGGAAAGGAAAAAGAGCAGTGTCACAGACATATTTTGTGAAAAATCCTTTCACTAGGATCTTTTCTTCTGAGAAGCTGAGAAGCTTCAGCTTCTCCATGTTTTGCTGCTTTGGAATGTGATTTGGAGAATTGTTTACCCAGTATGTGAAATTGTTTTTACTTGATAACCAATGACAGCCACCTGTGTCGAGGCTGTGAGCAGTCACAAGATTTTATTATCATTCCTTTCTATTCCTTGCCAGCCTTCTGATGAAATCCTTTCTTCTATTCTTTTAGTATAGTTTTAATATAATATATATCAGAAAATAATAAATCAGCCTTCTGAAACATGGAGTCAAGATTCTTGTCTCTTCCCATGTCAGGATTGCCTGCAAATTCAACAGAGCGGATCATTGTGTTTCAGGAGCTACCACTAATGTCCTGCTCCTTCCCTGGGACTGTAGCAAAATGTCATCTGAATCCAAAGTGCCTCTAGCCATTCACAGAGGGAGGTATAGGAAAGGAGCATCCGTAAAGGCGATGCTCTAGCTAAGGGATGGCCCTTCTCAAGCTGCTCCTGCACTTCACACATCTTAGGAGTGGCTGGGGGAGCTGGGGTTGTTCAGTCTAGGAAAGGAGATGCTGAAGGAGGACCCTATAGCCCTCTCTAATTACCTGAAAGGAGGTTGTAGCCAGGTGAGGATCAGCCTCTGCCCCCAAGTGACAAGCAATACAAGGGGAAATGACCTCAAGTTGTGCCAGGGGAGGTTTAGATTGGATGTTAGGAAAAATTTCTTTAACAAAATGGTTGTCAAGCGCTGGAACAAGCTGCCCAGGGAATTAGATGAGTGACTGTCCCTGGAATATTTAAAAGATGTGTAGATGTGACACTAGAGGTGTCATCTGTTGGTGGACATGGCAGTGTTGGGTTAACAGTTGGACTTGATGATCTGAAAGGTGCTTTCCAACCTAAATAATCCTATGATTCTGAATCATGAGTGGTGAGGGTGAGGGGGTGGGAGAAGCAGGCAATAGGCCAACAAGCTACACCCCCCCAGCCTTTCTGTTTTGCCAGTGCCTCCCACCAACACAAACTGGGTGAGCTGTAAGACACCTCATCCCAAAGCCAAGAACCCCATGGACACCCCTTCCCAGTACACCCACACACTGCATCCGTAGAGTGGAGAATCACAACCACTGCTTACACTTGGACAGCCTCAACTTTCACAGAATCATAGAATCACTAAGGTTGGAAAAGACTTTTAAGATCACTGAGTCCAAGTGTCATTGCAGCACTGCCAAGTCCATCACTAAATCATGTTCCAAGTGCCACATCTACAAGTTTTTTGAACACTTACAGGGACAGTGATTCCACCATTTCCCTGTGCAGCCTCTTCCAATGCTTGACCACTCTTTCAGGAATTTTTCCTCATATTCAACCTAAACTCTCCCTGGTGCAGCTTGGTGTCATTTTGTCTTTCCTACCACTTGTTACTTGGGAGAAGAGGCCAACACTTCACTGCATCCTCCTTTCAGGTAGTTACCAAGAGCAATAAGATGTCCCTGATCCTCCTTTTATTCCAGCCTAAAGATCTCCAGCTCCCTCAGCCACTCCTTGCAAGACTTGTGCTCCAGACCCTTCATCACTCCATTGCCCTTCTCTGGACATTCTTCAGCACCTCAATGTCTTTGTTGAAGTGAGGGGCCCAAAAATGAACACAGGATTTGAAGTGCAACTCAAAAATGTGAGTTTACCATCAGTGGAGACAGGGAGTGCTAATCCCCTGCCCCTGCTTACTCTGCTCTCCTGTCTGTGCCACTGGGCTAACACCTACAGAAAATCACGGCAAATAAACACTATATAGAGAGAAAATAAAGATCTGTTTATGTGCCCCAAGATGAGATTTCTGAACAGGACATTTACATGGACACGTTTAAAACCTGACTGTCTTCATCTCATAGTCTCTTGGACATACCGTGCATTTTATAGTCAGTGTGATTTTAAAAGGAATGGATGCATAAAACAGCTGTGTCTACTCACTTGCAAGTTGTTATTGGCTCTCTGTGCTCCACATTTTCTGATTTTCAGATTGCATTTTGAAAAGCAATCAAAGAAATTACAATCTTCATCTCCTGTGCACTTCTGTTCCAGGATGTCCCTCATTTTGGGTTCAAAAAAGGCCATATCCACATCAATGGCCACCACCTGTGAATCAAAACATCCCATCAGATCTGGCACGGCACAGCCTCTGGAACAGGGCTGAGCAAGCATTCTTTGCTGCTGGCTTTGGGAAATGCTGTGCTGAAAGCATCTGCTGGTGGGGAACTGGGATCACAGGGGCTTCATTTCACTTAACTGAGCCACACTAACCTTATAAACAACACTTTTTAAACAAAACCAGCCAATGTTTATGACACCAGGAATGGAAAAATTATTTGTGAACAATATGCACCCCTGGGGTCAATTGGATTGATTCACCTTAAAGTGGACCTATCCAATCTGAAGATGGATTTACTTGCTGGTGCCGCAGATGCAGATGGCACCTCAGCCTCTCAATTACATGATGGTGCACAATTACCCATGGACCAGGCAGTTTCATTTAGAACTCAGCATTCAGACTAAACCCCTGACTTTGCCACTGTGGAGAGGAACAGTGGGATGTGCAAGGATAGCTGCACCTGGTACAGCTCCTGCAAACCTGTCCTTGCATTCTGTGGGTTTGAGTCTGTTCAGCTGTAGGAGATCCCTGACTTTGCTGAAAGCTGAGTCTGGCTTTGTGCAGTCTTCTTTGCTGTGGTTTGACACATTTTATTGTGCACAGTTCTTGTTCTTATAGTCCAGAAATACGTCCTGTAGCAGAGTCCAGCCAGAAGCTGGTCACAGCAGAAAAACCCTGAGTGAAAGGGGTCAGTCCCTTTCCTCCCCCTGGCAGGAGGCTCCCAGATGCAGCACAAAGTGTTGGCAGAACTGCTGCCTGTGCTGGGGGTGAGACCTCTCTGGAAGCCAAGGGCTGTGGGCTCAGTTTCCGCCAGTGCCACTCCACCCCTGAATGCTTCACTTAAAGAAATCACAGTAATAAAGAGGGAAAGAAAGACAGAAAGCCAATACAGGGATGGCAGCTGCCTGATGTGAGCCAAGCTGTGGGTAACCACAGGGAAGGAAGCCTGTCTCCAACATCAGGAATGTGGAGCCAGCAAATGTTCACTGCTGCATTTCACACTTGACAGTCAGGATCAGGGATGTTCTCTCTCAGCATCTGACACACATTTTTGTGGAGGAAAAGGTCTGGGACCTGGGCAAAGCAGAGTTACTTGGGCTCAAATTATAGTTTTATTTTTCAGATTCGACCTCCCAAGTAACAGGAGAAGATGAACAGTGTGACTGGAACAGCAACTGGATCAACCCCAGGAACTAAAGATGTCTGGTTTGGTAGAAGGCCAAATAAACCTTCCACAGGCAAAATAAAGAATATAGTCTAATCTTCATTTTGTTCTACTCCTTTTTCCATAGGGAAAAATCTTACAGAGATGAGGCATATCTTAAAAACATAAGTATTTTTAAGCATTTTGGAGAGTTCTATGATGATGTAGCCTAAGGAATTTTACATGTTTGGACAGGCTTTCTTTTTTTTTTTTTTTTTGATTCTTTACTTCCTAAAGCTTTCTATGGTTTTGCTGTTCAGTTCCTTGGAGAAGAGACAGTGAGAGAAGTGCAGGGTTTCCCCAGTCCCAGCATCACTGTTCCACCTCCCAGGTGGGGTCTTTGCCAGCACATTTGACAATCTTATCCATTGCTCCACTAGGAAAAGCAGCCCCAGTTCCCAAAAACGTGGCTGCCAAAGGGCTCAGTGGCTTCACTGAAATTCTTTTACAAAAATGTGTGGGCATCCAGCTAGACCCTGTGAAGACACATGTGGCTGACGCTCTGTCTATAAACAGCTATGTTTTGGTGGGCTTTGCTATGATCATAGCTGATGAAAAAAGTACCTAAGGAAATATAGGAAGGACCCAACTTGGCTCATGATCTGATTTAAAGTCATGCTTAATGTGCTATAATCTTTCCAGTTTTCTCTGAAGTATTGGTAAAAGAGGAAGCTCTCCCAGAGCACTGTGCATTCACCCAAACCTCCTTCTAACTCTGTACCTTATGTGGCTCCATGGCAGCTTAAATTTCTCCTGGATGATCTACCAGACAGCTCCTCTCTGTGCTGCAGGAGAGCGCGTGAAGCCTGGAGGCTTATCCCTACCATATGAAAATAAGCCTCAATGTAAAACTATTGCATTCCAAGTACATTTCTTTGGGCATTAGAAGTCTCATTACTCAAATGAGGAATAGTGGTACAATTGTGAGGTTTTTTATTATCCTATACAAGAAACCAGCAAGTGAAAAAGTTGCTTAAAACAAACAGAAGAGACAAAAAAGGCTGCATTGCTGTGTTTCCATTCTGGAACTGGTTGGTCACAGAAAGATCCTGGCAAAGCAAGCTTCACCAACAGGATTCATAAGACAAAACACATCCGGTATTCATCTCCTTTCCCTAAATGGAATCTATGTTCCTGTAAGTAGGTTGTGAAACAGATGCTCTGGCCTGTGCTCAGCCACAGGCAGCCACAGCCCTGAGTAACTGAGGAAGATGGGCAAAGCCTGCCTTTAGGAATTCCTGCTTTGCCTAAATAGTGGTACAGCTTGCTTCAGTTTCTTGCTGTAGCTCCTCACCCGTTCCCTGCTCAGCTGCTGTATTGCACCTGAATAAACAATGAGAGGGGAGGGAAGGGTGAAGGGGAAACACTCTAATTGCTCTTAATGGCTGTGTGTTTAGGTAGTGTTTGTCTAGTACTCTGAAGATACAAGTGTTACATTAACACTCAGTGAGTACTAAAGTCCCTGAAAATGCTTTATATCCACGCAGAGTGCAGAAACTCCACTGATGACACTGCAAATTGGGGGCCTAAATTCAAACACTCACTGCACGGTACCTCCAATCTGTAGACAAAATTCCAACATAAACCAGAGGAATTTCTGTCCACAGAACGAATGTGAGCTGCACTACTACTTAGAAAATATACACAGCTATCAGGTCAGAGTTACAGCTGCACCATGAGAAGTCAAAGAGTGACACTAGTAGGGAGTTTCATGTTGCTGTCCTTGCACAGTTTCCAGACCAGGTAAGCTGACCACCAAAGCACAAATATGTGTGTTTGGATGTGGGGAGTTCCCCTTGTGTCAGACCATGAACTCAGCCTTAGCTTTCAAATTCATACAGTTTTTTCATTTCAGCATCACTACCAGAAATATGACTCAAATTACAGCTTCATTTAGAGCTTTTGAAATCTCCATGTCTCCAGGAGGCATCCCTCACCACATCCAAGGGACTTTGCACCGGTGCCTTTGAAGAAGTGAAACAAAACAGAAGCGAGCAAGAAGTTTTCAAAATAAGCAGCAGGATTTAGCCCTCCAAAAATGTGGCTGTACACATTACAAAGAGAAAAAGCAGCAGAGAATCTCCCTTGATGCTTGTAAATTCATTGGCTTTGCAAAAACTTAGCCAAAAGCTGTATGAGGAGGGAAGTGTCCTTTTTACACAGTCACCTTCAGACTAGAATTTGACCTCAAGTTCCTGGAACACCACCCCAAAGGCCCAGCTTACCGTGAGATCGTGCCTGATAGCGAAGTTTTCTGGTTTGATGTCGCACAGGTGAAGGCGGTGAGAGAAATCATTATCAAAGTGCTGCACCATGTCCAGAAAGCTGAGTGCAATGTCAATGATGGCTCTTACCCTGCTTCTGTGGCCAGTAAGGGAGGAGCCCATCACGTTTTCCAAGGGAAAAAGAGTTTTGTGCCAGGCATGTCCAGCTGTGAGATACTCCACAGCATAAAAGTGTCCACAAGAGCCAATAATTCGTAGCACATGTTTGCTGAAGTCCTGCAGCAAACTGAAGTAGATATATTCTTCCTGCTGGAGCAAGGACCACATGCTGGCCACCTGTGCTTTCCAACGTGGTCCCTTCTTCCTTGTCCACAGGGGCCCCATGGTATTGTTAGACAGTTCTAGCCCCAGGGCATTTTTGACCTCCAAAGCTACCATAAGCAGAAGCTCTGTTTCAGGGATATCCTGTGTTTCCACCTCCTCTAGCATACTGAGGTGCTGGTAGCTTGAAAAGCTTTCTTTTTTGGATTTCAGTATGATGGGCTGGCCTCTCCAATCAGCCTGAATGACCTTCTTACCTCTGTCATAGTAAAGGCAGTGTTTGTACACCAGCTTCTGTGCCACACACAGGTCTTCACAGAGGTCCCCAGTCAGGGCTCCGCTGCTGTAGTCGAGGCACTGGAGTGAAAGAGCAGAATATTCATAGCAGAACCATACCCCTACAGACCATGCAGAAGAAAGACAAATAATGAGCAACAGTCCTAAGCTTGAGAGGATTGCAGCAGTGATGGAACTGCAAACACACACCTACAACCATTGGGTTGTTCAATGGTTTTTCAGAAGTCTCTAGAGATCTATTACCAGGGGAGTTTTGCTTCAAAACAGGGATTATGGGGATGGTAAAGGGCAAGCTTTTCAGGGGCAAGGAAAGGGACTGGATGACCTGTTAATCTGAAATATTTTACACATATGAGTTCAGTGGGACAAACTCTAACCACTTGGGCTGTGCTGTGTATGATTATGGGTTGTAACGCTTTAAGGCACAGAGTAATGCAGCACTTCTCTGGAAGGTTCAGGGCAGCATAACTTAGACATTGCCACTAAAACTAAAGGAAAACCCATGTGTAGCTGGATTTCTGGGACATTCCACAGCTCTGCATGTTTCAGCCTTGCACTCAGCATGCTCTGAAGGAAGCTGTGATAACCTCCTCCTGTATCAACAGGAAACACAAGTTTCATTCAATGAGCTTTGGACAAAGAACTTTCAGAATTTTTGAGTATGTAAATGCTGCAGAACACAATGACTCTCCAGGGTTTATATGTAGTTATCAGAAGTGACATTTTAATATTAATTGCTTCAATATTTAATCTTTTATTAACTGGAAAGAAATCAGTCTATGGAAACAAGGGAACTGCTGCTTGATGGTTAAATGGTCAATGGAAATTAGTGCAAGAACTGCAAGGATTCCCTCACCAGTTCTTCTCAAGCCAGAATAATTTCTATAATATCAGTTCCAAAAGTGGAGGCAGTTGATGTATTCCTATGGTCATTCAGAAGTGCAGCTGTAGGGACTGCTTTGGGTCCCTCAGTAGAGGGGATGATCAGAGGTCTGTGGTGAAAGGGGAATAGAGGGGATGGTGTAGAAAGCCAAACATCTGTGAGGCAGCTTGACAGTGTCATCCACCTCCATTGCTTTCTGACATTTGAACCTTCACTTAAACAAACTGGCAGGTCCCCGCTGCACGTGCAGAACTTGCAGTGGCTGCCTGAGCCCCGCCTCAGTTGTGACTGCCTGTTACAGGAGGAACGTGATCAGAGCATTCAAGCAATGTATTTTCTTGGGACAGTCCCTGAGGTGTGCACATCAGAGGAATATGTTCTGATGCCAAGCAACATTTAGAGTCCAGCCTTAAACAACACGCCTGGGAATGGGTGGAGGATTAAGTCCAAAATCCAAGAATGGTGATCAGTTGACAGAAACAGCTCACTGAGGGCAGTTCAGAGAGACATAAAATCTATTTATATTCTGATGTTCTCACAGCCAAAGTGGGAAAATTCAGTGCCAGCAAGGAGAGTCAGGTAGGCAAATTCTTGCATGAGTGTCTGGACACTGAGTCCATGCATGGACACACGCATCTGCATTCTCATCCACACCAGGATGACCAAAGAGATTCACTCAGGCTTCTGAGACTCACTCAGACTCAGATCTGCAGACTACAGAGCATGCAGATCAATGTTCTTGCTTTTGAAAATTTACTCCTACTAATGTAATACAATTTTACTCTACCTTTTTAAGTAGGAAATGTAGTTTTCTCAACAAAAGTAGGTTAGCAGTTCTCACCATCTGGAGCTCAAAGCAATTTTAGAAAGAAAATTACAAACAGAAGAAATTTTTCAGGGTTTCTGTGGATTGTAAGTATAAGCACATTTAAAACTCTATTGACAGACCACAATCTAATTCTCTTCTTGAACAGTAAGAGAAGATAGGACTTAGTCATGTAATTGGGTTCACATGGGTGGACACTTGCCCCTGTGGACAATTTTACTGTGGTTCACTCTTGGAGGGTTCACATGCACATGGACTTCTGGCATCTAAAAGAACACGTGACCATGACCTGTAGCCAAACATGTCAAGGCACAGCTTATTTTCCTGTGTTGACATCACGTCATCCTTAATGGCATTAGTGAAAAAAAATTGTTGTGGAAAAAGCAGAGTCAGATTTCACAGGCAGAGGAGACAGGTCCTTTTTGAACCTGGTTGCTATTTAGGACTTTTCTGCTGTTTTTTCAGTTGACGCTATAAATATTTGATTATTAACCTAGCATCTGACAAACAGTGTTGGAATCATATTCTTCTTACAATGAATGTGTGCAGTGTTTTGCAAACTGGGATCTGTGAAAGAGGACTTGACCAAAGAGCCCATGGACTCACAGTGATGAAACACAGATCAGCCTTCCAGAAGTGCATTCTCAGCTGGTCACAAAGGCAAGCAAGGCTTTCAAAAAGACTTCCTCAAGGAAGCAATCAAGAAGATTGAACCATTTCCTATCAGCCTTTTAGGCACAGTTTGCTCTGGTAGTTCATCTTGTAGCAATTATTTGACCCTTACATCCATTCTAAACACACAGTTTACAGGACAGTGTTCCATCATACTGGCATAGCTTGTACTGTTGTGCTCCCTAGTGTACTAGCTTCCATTTTATAGCATTAAAACACAAATTTGGTGGACTGAAAGCATTTAACCAGGTAATACGGATTACCCTGCCATGACACAATGGACCATTTATTATTTACCAACACAGGAAGTTTACCACTAACTTCAGACTTCACTATACAAGATTGCCCACCATCCTGCTGATAAAAGGAAGAATCAATTCCCCAAAGAAATCTTTCAAAAATGGTCCTCCAACCTAACTGCCATCCCTGTCTTAATGACTGAAGTTTGAGATCTGCTAATAAGACAGTTTTAAATTGACCTAGTGATTGAACTTTGAAAGCCACAGATTCTTCTTTCAGTGCCAGATACTTAAAACTAAAATATGAAAGTGCTACTAAGCCAAAAACCTTATAAAGAAGCAGCTGTACTACACAAAAATGCACACACAAGCACAGCTTGGACTCATTCATATGTATCTTATTAAAATTGGCTACATAATTTTTAATGTCTTCAGTGGACTTATCAAGATAAGTTTAAAAAGCTGGGTTTAAATGAATGTGAAAGCTTAAATTAATGTAAACCTTGCTAAGGATTTAAATAAATTTAAATAACTCACTCTACCACCATCAGTGCCCTGAAACTGATGTTTTGCCTAGTTAGCTACTACTTCTGTGTAAATGCAATACAGACCCAGGTTTGGAAGGCATCAAAATTAATTGATTTCTCCAGAGGGAACAGAAATTGATTGCTATGGCTTAGTGTGTTCAGTGTGAATGAAGATGAGACTGGCATTAGGAAAGAGCAAGGGGAGAGCTTTTTCTGAGAGTTAAAGTTGTTCTCTGCAAATTGCCCAGTGCTATTTTAGCCTTCTCAGTGTAGTACACAGCTGCACAGATGTGTTTCTCAGAATAAGAAAATTAAACCTTCAAAAATGCCACTTGAAAGGGCTTTTGCACCCACTTCCTTAAAATAACTCATCTCCTACTGAGAGATGACGAGTAAAATAGTTTTTCTTAGAAGTTGATTTTTGCTTAATAGAAGGTGTGAGACTCAAGCTATCAGGTTATTTGTTTCACGGATCAGTTGCACTTTCTGTAACTGTGAAACTCCTGCTAAGTTCAGAAGATGTAGAAAAACTTATCTTGGGGAGGATGAAGACGAGTTCATTTTCTAATTATTCCACTAGAAGGACAAGCCCTTTCTAACGTCATCTGGGAAAACTGTTGCTTACAAACCTTAACGATACTACTGATGATTCACCTACTCACAGAGAGGCACAGCGATCTCAGCTACTCTTCCTCTGCAAGGAGGGTCTGAACCTGAGCTGTCTCAGTGATAGAGACAACTTTCCAAGCTTGCGACTGAAATCTGATCCCTGGGCTTTTGAAGCCTTGCCTGACGCTTTCCAAACTGAAGAACAGCAACAAGTCTCTGTCCATCTGTTTATTGGTGACTGTGATGGCAAGGACCTGGACCTCCCTGAGCCTGGCAGCTCCGTGCACCTCCATATCTCAGTGTTCTTCCCGAGCACATAAGGGTGAGGCAGGAATCATTCCTTCAGCTGCAAACCTGAGCTCAGCCCTACTTCCATCTGGCTCCTGAGGTACTGAAACTGGAACTCACTGCCATTAAACACATGCTGTCAGGACCGCTGCCTACCCTTGCTTTTCCTTTATTATTCAGAATTAAGGAAAATCTGTGATCAGTTTGTGCTTGCTTACAGTGGTAGATTATTCAATTCCCACTAGGATTCATCCTTTCCCACCTAACCACTGGCACTACAGATACCCTGACTAAGAAACAAAATTGAACTAAAAGCATTAACCCACGCTGCTCCTCTTCTCAAAGTGTTTCCTACACAATCCTAAATCTGTTCATTATTATTTTTAAGGGAAACTTTAATGAATATTCGCAAATCCCTTCTTGAATTTTAACCACATCTTACACACCACCAGACCACACACCACCAGCCCCCACCAGACCATAAAGGAGGCGATACAAGCTGCCTGGCACTTATGAAAGACGACTTTTGTACGAACAGCTTTTCGGCTAAAAACAAACAAAAACCCCCAAACACCCGGAGGAAGGTTTTCCTCCTCTTCGGAGCGTTCGGCTCAGGCAGCGCACCCGCATCCCACGCCCGGGAGACGGCCCGCCGCCTGCACCTGACCTCGCCCCGGGAAGGGAGGCAGGGAGAGGGAGGGAAGGTAGTAGCGAGTCAGGGAGGGAGGGAAAGGAGGTAGAGAGGGAGGGAAGGAGGTAGGGAGGCAGGGAGGGAGGGAGGAAGGAAGGGAAGGAGGTAGGGAGGCAGGGAGGGAGGGAAGGTGGTAGGGAGGCAGGGAGGCAGGGAGGGAGGTAGGGAGGCAGGGAGGGAGGGAAGGTGGTAGGGAGGCAGGGAGGCAGGGAGGGAGGTAGGGAGGCAGGGAAGGAGGTACGGAGGCAGGAAGGGAAGGAGGGAAGAAGGTAGGGAGGCAGCCGCCCGTCCGTGCGCACCGGGGGCGCCGGCGATGCGGCACCTCCTGCGGCCGGAGCCGGGCAGGGCGCCCCGAGAGCAGCCCCGACGGACCGACCGCCCTCGCCTCGTCCGGCCGAGCAGCCGCCGGGAGATGTCCCGCGTCCTGCCGGGGCACGTACCAGCCTGGCCAGGATCCGGTGGCTTTTCTCGTCCGTGCAGCTCTCGGAGAAGACGCTCCTGTGGAGGAGGAACAGCGCAGCGCTCACCAGCACCCAGCAGGCAGCCCAGAGGAGGAGCAGCAGCAGGGCGCATCGCCGCCAGATTTTGAGCCGCAGCCGCTTGAAGCCCGGGATGCCCCTCATCGCCGGGGCTGGGCTGGGCTCGGGCGGTCGCTCCGGCCGCGGCGGCCCCGAGCGAGCGGCGGCGGGGCCGGGGGAGCCGCGCTGCGCCCCCCGCACGCCCGTCCCACTCCCGCCGCCCCCGCCGGGCTGCCCCGGCCCCGGCCCGCTCCCGCCCCCTGCCCGGGCCGGGGCTGCCCTGACGGAGCCCGGAGCGCCCCTTTTAAATTTAAGCCACGTAGTTCCGCCGGCTTTTGTCTGCGCTCCCCTGTGCCAAGCGGCCCCTGCAGCCACTTGGCGGCTGCTGCCCGCGCCCCCCGCCTCTCCTCTGCGAGTTTCTCACCCGAGAATAAAAGGAGTTTGAAGGGTGATGAATGCTGCTCTGGGAACCCTTTGCAAGCGGCAGCCTGGAGACGGACAGGTCCCCCTGGTGAAAGCTTCGTGTCCCGACAAATGGGAAAAGGAATAAAAAGTTGTCATTTATTCTGGAGTAACTTCTCGGTTTTATCCTCCCGGAGCTAATGGAGGGAGAGAGAGAAGCGACTCAGACGCCCTTTGAGTAACGCAGCGCCCAGCGCCCCTACAGCGCCCCTTGGCTCCCCTTGGCTCCCCCAGCCGCAGTGGCGGGGTGCAGGCTGGCCTCTGCCAGCACCCCCGGGTCCTGCCTCCCTCGGGACCGGCCACTGGGCACACGTTGCCAAAAGAGGCAGGGTGTACTGGGTCCCAGGATGCTGGGGTGGACAGATTGCCTCCCTGCCCTCTCGTTGTCTCCCTGTAGCTGTGTCCCTGTTATTGTGCGGTCAGCCCCACCAGACAGCCTCTATTTGACTTCGTTAACCTTTCTGAGAGGTCAAAGACTCAGTTGTTTGTTCCCGTGCAGCAAGGAAGATCCTGGCATCCTTTCCTCACTCCAGGTGCAGATGTTCACTGTCTCTGTTCACAGAACTCGGTTCTGAGCAACACATCATATCTAAATTAACGAGAAATGTTTCCTTGACAAGTCTTTAAAAAGAAAGATGTCTCTATTGATATGATCGAATTTTATCTCACAGAACAGCAGAGGGAAGAACACAGGTGCAGCCTGTGTTATCCACACCTTTTACATGATCAGTGCAGTTCTCCTCTACCTAGCAGAGCAGGGCTTGAAATGGAGCTTCTAAGTAGATGGCAGACTGTGGTAGAAAAGAAAAAGAAAGATAAAAATATTGCTGGACATATTCCAGCTTTCCTTCCTAGAGACTGTCAGTGGGGAGGGAGATGCAAGAAGAGCAAAATTACTTTCATCTCCAAAGTCTCAGAAGCAGAATCATTATCATTAGCCACATCTTCTCTCAGTGTATTTTGCTTGATTTCTCCACCATCTCATTTCTTCACCTGCTGAGGTTGCCTTTTCAAATTTTCTTTTTTCTTTCCCCTGATCCTTTTACTGAGAGGCTTACTTTTGAGGCACTGGTGATACAGTCTGTTTCTTGGGAATGTGGCAAGCAGCAAAGACCAAGGAGGCAGCTAGGAACTAAAAGACTTTAATCCTGTTTCTCAGTCTGATAGGAAATGCTTTCAGAAGCTGTCTCTGACCAGCTTTGGGTGTTCTTCAGAAATTTCTAAGACAATGAGTGGACAAGGAGGAATTTTGCTCAGCCATTCTTCTGTAGGGATACCAGCTAGGCTTGAACACAGCCAACCTTCTTCAGCGACTGCTGCCACCTAGGAGATAAAATTGCAGATCTGCCATATTGATGTCTGGAACAGTCCCAAGATACATCCCACATGGAAGAGGGATGCAGGTGGTGGGGAAAGTCAAGCATACATCCCTACTGCTTGTTCCTAAGTTGTCTGGGTAATAATTTAGACTTCCCCAAACCCACATGTATTTTAAAGTGTGGATCTTGACTTCTCTGTGTGTCAGCAATCCCCAAAGGATATTATGCATTTTTATTAAATCTCTGTGAAATTCCGTATACGTGTCACTGGTGTTTCAACAACAGCTCTGAAAATAAATCTAATTACCCCTGACTTTAAGCCAGGAAGAAAATACAGAGATTTCAGACCAGGTTAGGTGTCACAGCTGACCTTCTCTAATTGCTGCTGAAAAATAAAGGATGTTCCTTCCTCCTTCCCCTCCTCCTCTGCCACCACCTCCCTGTCTTCCTCTTAGTCTTGCCTGCCTAGTCCAGTCCCTTTCCCCAGTGAAAAATACTCCGTGCTGCCCAGGGAGCTTTCTCAACTTGCTAACAGGGCAGAGAAGTGTAAAGCAGTTTCTTGCCGAGATTATGTTCAGAGAGGCCAGCAAGCCCTGAGGATGCCTCCAGGCTCCTGCAGGGATGCACACTGCAGAGCTGGGTGCTCTGGGAGGCAGAGCTGTATCAAATGTCTGCACCTTAAAGGTGCAATGAGGTGCTGCAGATAAGGTGATCTTAATGGAAATGGTTGCTGAAAGAAGCAGTCCCATCCCTGTTTCTACCCCAGCCATATGCTGCCACTGGTCCCTCAGCAGCTGGACAGGGGTAGTTAGCCCAGCAGGCAGCATCAGGAGGGTGTCTGGCTGCACTTTTCATTTCATCCCAAGATACCAGCTAAAATTCACTGGATTTCAGGGTCTGTAATGAGCCCACATCCTCCTCTTTGGTATGGAAACAGCTGCTACACGTAGTAAGAGCAATTGTAACTTTAACATGCAGGTATCTGATGCTTTGAAATGATGAAATATGAAGAAATAAACAAAGAAAATAATAATAGGTTTTAATGTAGTTTTAATATTGCTTTAATAGTTTTCATAAAAAATAAAAGTACAAGATGAACGGAGCTTAATGAAGCAAATGCAAGCTGTATGACACTTATACTGGGTAGTTTACCAGTTTCATTTTATGGTAAATCCCACAGGAAACATTTGGAGGGAATAAAGCCCTGTCTTCCCGAAAGATTTCAGTATAGCATTCAGGTGGGGGAAGGGGTTGTATCTAGTTCTCCAGACTCTGAATTTTTAAATATCTCACTGACTTTAGTGAGTGGGAAAAGCTGGACAAGCCTGGTAAATATGTATGTGTGTGTGTACACGTACCTTCTTGTACACGTGAACATAGAGAGCTTCAGAATAGGTCAAGAATTGACCCAGAAAGCTTGGATTTAGTAAAACATAAAAGCCTAGGTGGTTTAGGATCAAGTGGTTTAGCGTTTAATAACAACATATTGCTAAATGTAAAATTCAAGTCTAATTTCAGATTTCCCTGAGCTTCAAGGTTGACTAGCAGAATTTTATATATATATATATGTGTGTGTGTGTGTGTGTGTGTGTGTGTCCCTATGTGCTATAGCAATTTTTCTTTAACAAAATCCTCTGCATCAGAGAACCCTTGCTTTCCATATATATTAAACTGTGGCTGCTTCACGTTGCATTCCTGTGTTCCCATAGGAAGCTACATTCCTATTCTCATTTTGACTGAGAATTAAACTTGATGGACATTAATTAGTAGAAGTTGAATTAAGGCAAGCAATATCAGGGGCAGTAAAAATAATCCAGGACTAACTAAATTAGTTCCTACCCAATTAATCTTTGAATTGATGCTTAGAGCATGATGTCAGCATCAAGTTGGCCGCCTCTTTGTCGCTGTGTTGGGCACATCACAGAATTGCACATCACTGTGACAGTTCAGATGTGGAATAACCAGAGGCTTTAGTATCCAGGAGATGCCTTGGCACAGCCAAGTAGGAGCCTGGCATGGCATCCCCCCATGCTGTGTGCCTCTGCAGGGGCTCAGCAGCTCCTCAGAGCAGGGCCATGAGGAGTGCTCATCCCAAGGAACTGCTGAGCCCTCACGTTTCTCACCACCTTCAGACACAGACTGCATTGCAGGCTCAAGTTGTATTATGCTGTTAGACCTTATTTTCCTAATTACTGAATTCTTCATGAAGAAAGAAACTGAATCAGTCTTTAAGAACTACCTTGGCACTCAAGTTGATGAAATGTAAAACTGGTTCATTAGGACTTATTGTTCTCTTTGATTGATTTTATCACCTTCTGTCATTGGTTGTGTATGGAATAGGGTACATGTCTGCTAATCTTTCACAAGGCATGTAAATCTCCTATTTTCCTTCTGGGAGGTCAAGAAACTTTTCAGGGCTGTTCAAATCAACTTTGAAAACATATTTAACTTACAAATATTTCTTTCTGATTTCCTTTCGCAGAATTGCTGCTGAGAAACCTTGCAAGGTTAGACATAGGTTTGAACATGCCCTTTAGGCAGTGAAATTCCCCTGCAGAGTACTGAGTCTACCAGAGGAATCCAAATGTATTTTATCATTTATATCATTAATCAAAAAGAGTATGTTGCAAACTACTCACAGAAGTTTTATGGCACCAGTGAGCAGTGAGTTTATTGGGTCACATTGTGAACCAGAGGCAGAAAAATGGCACAGTATAAAATACGGAGTACAGCTTTGTGGGCAAGGGGAAAGCCTGGTATAATTCACTGATTTAAACAAGGGCAAGTGTTTAGACAGAAAAAGCTTTCCCATGTATAAATAGAATAAAATAATATATTTTCTCTTGTTTGCTTTTTAATTTTTGAAGTATTTCTTAGGCACAGTTGCCCAAGAAAGCAACAAAGGTATTAGCTTTCTCTTTACATTTTACCACGATCTAGATTCCGCATAACAGACTTTAATTGTCCTGCTCTTCTCAAATATCCCCTTTTAATTAATCTCTTTATTAACCTCAAGCCAAATTTTCCCTCTCATTTGGAAACAATATCAGCTGAAGAAGCCAGTAAGATACCTTGGCAATCACTGTAGCAGATTGTGGTTTACTTGTAATTCTTCAAATGAGATGGAAAAGTTAAGATGCAAAAACTATTCTGGAATTTTTGTCGTCATATCCCAAATAGTGCCTGATACAATATTGCCCATTGCTTCTCCGCTACATTCTTTGCCTCTTTATGTTACCAGTCACGAAAAGGAAAATAAGCTGTAAGATGAAGCTTAGTCAGTGTGCGAGGGCAATTATAAGTGGAATTTTCTTTGCTTGGTATTGGAGTCAGTGGCTTGAGAGCAATTTTCCAAGCCTAAGAGGATGCTCTCCAGTGGAATTTGCTGCTGTGTGGTATGTTGTGTGTCTGTCCAGTGTGTGAAAGGGTGAACAAAGAAGGGAAAATGCTGAGATTGTTTTCCAGCCTTTGCATCAAGTTCAGGCCAAGTGATCTCACTATGCCAGTAGTGAATCTGGCTCTTTGTAGCCTCTCTTTATGAGTGTCTGAAACAATTCCAGAAATACTTAGAAGTTGCACTAGGGTTGTGTAGAAAGAAACAACCCACCATCTAATAAGCTAATTCTGTCTGGCATTGGGCTGTTATTTACATGAATGGTTTAAAGTAATTTAAAGGGGCAGAATATTACACATAATAAACAGATGGCATTGATGGGGCTGTGATCATTTAGATATGTGGTAGCTCATAAGAGAAAAATTTAAATGCCATCTTTTCTAGTCAAATGACCAGACTTATTATTTCAGTGCATTAAAAGGACATTTTGACAGCTGACGCTACCAGAAGGGATATCATGCTGTCATAGAGATTAAATCAATCCAGTTCTATGGCTGCAGACTCTGAAATAAGTTTATATTAGGAATTTGCCCCAGACTGATTTTAAATTAGTTTCTACTGGCAAGGGTGACCTAGGGTACCCAAAGTCCACAAGTTCACATCTTGTTATGCCATAAATTGTAAAATGCAGCCAGAGGTCTGCATGCTGTCTGTTACTAGAAGAGAAATTGAAAGAAAACTGATTCTTGGAGATGGAAAAAAGCATCTCCTTTGTTGGCACAAGTAACCACCAAGTGGATACTTATGATATTGCAAGTGAAAGGTTTTCTAAACTGGAAAGACACTTTCCAGGGAGAATCTGTGCTGCTTTTCTCCATTCACATAAGCAAATCTTAATTTATAGCATTTTTCTGATTCTTTGGCTTTGTTGGTTTGGCTTAAGGTCTGTGTACTATAGTACTGCATGTTTAAAAATCAAATGAAATGGAGCCATCACATACAGTATTAGATCATGATGCATTTACATGTGAGTATGTCCATTTTTTGACTTCTCTTCTAAAAATCCAAATCTGAAGTAGAAAAAAATGAGGGCTTAGGAAGTTCTTGGATGATTTTCAGTACCAGTTTTGTAAAACTTAATTACTTTCAGTTATTTCCTTGAAGCTGTTCACTGCAGTTACTTTGCAAATGATGAATAGCTGGACACGGAGCAAACTGTAAAATGATCCATTAGTGAAATCCAATTTTCTATCAGACTTTCCAAGTAATTAGCTTTTCTTTAGGCTATATATTGTTAGTTTGCATGCATCCAATCTTGTATGACATTTGTTTAGGAAAGAGTAGACTATTCAATTTCTGTATTGCTTACAACAAACAAACAGCTCATAACTCTATCAAGATTAAACATCCCTTAGTGCAAGTGAATCCCCTGTGCTAGTCCCAAGCAAGAAATCTGAGTGTTGGATCCTGCCCAGCTGCCTGAGCAGCAGCAGCAGTGCCACTGCTGTACAATGTTCCTCTTGTTACATGCAAGCATCTTCCAAGAACCTGAGTGGTTCTGGTGGCCAGGCCTGTTTCCGGGGCCTCACTGCTACCCAGGCATCAAAGCCAACATAATAACCAGGGAGGGCCATGGTGCTGCCTCCTGCTTTGAGCAGAATAGTTGGTGACTGAGAAGCCTCAGAAGCAGATTTCTGTAGCTTCTTCCACAGGCAGAATCTTCTGTTTTCTGTCACTTGTCTTCAGTACGATCCCATTTTCTTCCCTATTTACATTTTTCTCCTTATTTTTCAATGATTTACCTTCTCAGTTCTTCATAGCCCTTGTCTACCACCAACATCCTCTGTCAGTCACCTCTCTCCTCAGAAGATTTTGTGTGTTTTAGAAGGAGTCCCACTCTCCCACCTCTAGCAACAGCATTCTTCTTCTTGAAAAACAAACAAACAAACAAAAAGTCCTTAATTCTGGTCCAGAATCAGTGGCTTTGCTTTTGATTTATACAAAGGAACATAAAAGGAGGAATATGCAGAGATGCAATTATTGGACAACATTTCATATTTTCTGGTTTTGCAACTCCCTGTTTCCTGCATAGAACAAAACTGTGCTTCCACTCCATGCTGTACAGATGCACACACACATGCATGTTCTTAGCAAAAGAACTCATAGCGAGTTTCCCAAAATGAAAAACAGGGATTGCAATGTTCTGGATGTGATTCTCAGTCCTCGAAGAGAGGAGATCCACCAAAGGAGGGGGAATGGAACCATAGTAAAACCACAAGAGATACCAAAATCAGCCCTGCAGAGCTGCATCTCTGGAGTAAATTCCAGCTGGGGAAGCACTTAGGCTCCATTTTATTGAGGAGAGCATGCATTGCTGGCCAAACCTCTTTAATATTTCTCTTTCACACTGAAAAATCAACAACTTACAAAAGACTGAAATAAAGTCTCCCAACACTCCAAAATATATTCAAGGAGAAATTTAAAATGACATTTATTCACATATTTGGCACATTCCATGCACTTTCAGCATGGATAAACTGGGCATGGAGTTGGGATGAAACACTGGGATGAAATACAGGATAGTTGAAATTAAGCAGAAAAAGGGTGAATGTTTTTTCATTTGGGCTTTTTGGTCATTCCAAAGAAAAGTGCAGGACTGAAGCAGTGCCCAAGGGCTGTGGTTCTCATTTGCAGTCAGAGCACATCTAGCTGGTTATTGACTCCTTGCCTGCCTGTCCTTTACACGTGCCTGCTACATGACACACATCTCACCATTCCCATTTGAGCCATTGACTTGTTATATCAATGCAGAGTAGCAGGACAAGCAGGCAGAAGCACAGAGTGCTTTAGTCCCTCAGGCAGAGGAATAGATGATGAACAAAGGGATGTAGGTGTGGTTTTTACTCTCTGTGGAGCACTGGCACTGCTGGACTAACACTTCAGCAAACAAGAAATCTTTGGCATGCCCATTCAATAACTTTCTAAGATATGTTGGCTCTGCAGTTTGCAAGCCAGTCCTCTGAGGTGTTGGAAAAGAGCAATTTACTAACAGCCTCTCACATCATTCTTTAATCAGTGCCTCAAAATCAGAAGTGGGAACAGTACCTGCCCTCTCTGAGCACAAGATCCCCGTAATAGACTGCCTGTTCCTGGACAATGTTAGGGGAGAATGCTGCCAAAAGCACATTGATATCTGAGCAATTTGCACATTGAATTTAAATGGGGGGAAGGCTGGGGTTTTTTTTTCATTGGCTCTCTGCCACTCTCTCTAATTTTGAGGGAATCTCTCCAGCCCTCTAGACAGGTTAACTTTGATGTTTCTGACAGTGATATTGCCAATGTGTCACTGGGCCATGCTGAGAAAAGGATTTGTCAAACACAGGTTGCAATATAGTGTACAGACTCAACAAAATGGCACTTCTGGGGAAGGGCAAAAACACCTTATATAAAGCCAGGAAAAAAGGAGCAGGAAAAAATCCAGCAGTGCACAGCAAGACACTCATATTCTACTTTATGCTGTCATGGTTTGCAGATAAATCTAGTGCCTAGGATGAAAGATTTCAAGATCTATGGTGTCCTGAACTGACTTAGTTAAGCAATTAGTGACTGCTGAAGGCTGAGTAATCCAAGATGTTTTGGTACTTTGTTAAGATACTGGAGGATCTATAGTTGCAGCAAGCTGATTTTTATGAGAACAGTTACAACCTTATTGATACAGGGGCTACCAGAGATGCAGAAAAGTTTGCTATGTCAACCACTGAGCTGGGAGGCTGGGGACAGGAGGAGGTGTGTAGGGATTGGTGAGGAAGGAGAAGTTCAGTGACTGTGCTGGGCCTCCTGAGTATTCAACCCACCACTGCAGGGCAAATTAGCTCCTCATGCTTGGGGCAACCGAGCCAGAGAGACAACCCAGCACAGCAGAACACAGCCACCCTGTGTGTCTGTCTGCTCCACAGTGGCACAGCACTGTGGGGGCTCATGCAAGACAGTGCACATATCTCTGTCCTGAGCTGGACTGGATGGAACCCCAGGGAATAGAAGTCCCTCACTTGTCAGGTTCAGCATAGTAAGGGGACACAAAAGGAGCAGTCACTGAATGGTTGAGGAAGGGAAGGAGCAGAGGGAGGGAGGGAGGGGAGTCCTTTAGCATGTATTATTACTTGGGCTACTCAGCCACACAGGTTTCATTTCACATTAGTGCTCCAATATGCAAGGATAGGAAGAAAGATCACAGGACCAGGATTCACGATTCTGATTCAGATCTTATCTCAGCTGCAGCATTTCTCTGTGTGCACCTTTCACAACAGCAAAAGCTGAGTGCAGAGTCCAGTGAAGTGCCATGGAGCATTCTAATTGGGTTCTGACCAGGGACTCAAGTACAAAGACACCCCACACTGCGGTGTCCCATGTAAACATCAACATTTTCTACATGGTTGAGTCTAGGTTAAATGTAATCTGTCCTGTATTTTGATTAATCACCTATTAAAAATTATTTGGTTGGAAGAAGCTCGTGAGGATCAAGCTCATTAATTACTGCATGGCACACATGCATATGTAGATTAGGAAGGGCATGAACACGCCCAAGTGTTCAGCACTCTACAATTACAGCACCTCACATGAGCAGCCCTGCTTTTTTTGGAGGCCAGGGCAAGGTTACCTCTGAAGCCAAAGTACTGACTGGATAGTAAATGATACTTTGATTTGTTTTGGTTTAGTGATAATGCTCTAAATGAGTTTGGGCTTTGAGGCCACCTGGTTTTGAAAAGCCAGGGTAATAGGTAAAGCTAATGTTGCTGGAATGCCAGTGGCAATGCAATTTCCAGGGGTAAGCAGCTCTGTTCACCTTTAGCCAACAAAATCAAACCCAGCAGAAGTGGGTTTACTTAAGGTAAGCAATGTTAATGGAGTCAAAATGTCCACATAGGCACGTGCACATGGGTGTGATGTAAATAGGACACAGTTTAGAAGGGATTGAAGCAACCAGTGAGGACTTCCTTAAGCATCCTTCTTTAAATTTGCTGTCACTAGCTCAAAAACTATTGTTTGCAGGAAAGCAAAGAAATCCAGCAAAGCTGCACTGTTCTGCACATCCATATTTACAATCTTTCCTTTCAGGCTAGCAGTTTATGATTGTATGGTTGTATGGTTTATATAGCAACCAATGTTTAGAAAGTTTGGCTCATGATTCACCTAAGCAGAAATGTAAAAAATAAAGGGGAAAGGGGAAGACAGAGCAGGAAATAGCATGATACAATAAAGAGGCTGAAGACAACTAATTTCAGCTTTCAGTGATGCTCAGAAGTGCACTAAAGTAGATGTTGTGACTTTATCTTATGTAAGAGAAAAGACAAAAAAATTGAGCAATGTGAAATGTTTAGATGGCAAACACCTGCAAACAGGGACATGACCACCACTTGAAATTAATTTCAAAAGAAGTGAGAGTGAGTTTTGCATGTGTACTGTAGTGTCCATAGAAACTTTTTGTCCCCTTTCATCATTTTGCATGGAATTTTTCAGAAAGGACAGCCACACTAGTAATGGCATTTCTGATGGCCTCCCACAGCCCTGTGGCTCTCAGTCCAAGCCATCCAAAAAGCTGATTCACACAGTTGTCCTCTCCCAGACCAGTGCTTATGTTTTAGGCTCTTCACTTTGCTGCTACTGCTTCAGCTGACGCATACATGCTACATCCCTGTGATTAAAAGCAATGACACAAGTACCTACAAATTATTTCTTTGGAACAAAACTATTTCAAGGACAACATATTAAAAAAAAAAATAGAGCAGCTTAGATATTTAGATATCTCTGTCAGGACCAGAGAATGCTGAGCATCCTTATATTTTCTTTTTACTTTGCTTTGTCATCCCCTGTCCCTAAACCATTTCTGATAAATGTGTGTTTTCCCACCCCTCCTTTCTCCTCTATTCCCAAAGGGTTTTTATGTATGCATACGCTATTTTCACCTCCAAATTAACAGCCTTGTAAAACAAAACTGTGTTTCCATAAAGACAATTTACAAGGCTCTCAAAGCTGATAATTGGGCCTGTTATCTTTCAAAAAAAGTTGTAGTTTTCCCTCAGGTAAGTTACTGTGTGGTTTTTGTGTTTGTTCTTCACATAATCCTTTGTGGATTTAGATCAATACGGGCTTGCAGAAAGCTGTGATAATACAGTGCACAATATTTGCCACACAACAAATGTTTCTTTAATGCCTTTCTTTTGTCAGCTCGTGTCCTTGATTCTTATTTTGGCTTGTGAATTTTTTTGAGGATGTGGGGAAAAAGTACCAAAGACTACTTCCATGTAGGAACATGAGAATAAAATAGGTCACCAATCATTCCGTGTCATGTCACTTAATACCCTTCATAAATACAACAAACTGCTTTTCCCTTTCCTTTTAATTTTTTTTATTAATCTTTTTTTCCCTTGTTGCTCCCAGGCAAGATTTTTCCCTAACATAAGTGTAAATAGAAACTTTACTCCAGTTTCTAAGTTCCATTTGTCCATTTTGGGTACATTTTGCCATCTGTTCTCCCACCTACACAGAACAGTGCCAGGTGTCCTGGTGTCAGGGGCTCCTCAGAGTCTGGGCTGCCAAGAGTGGCAGGAGCTCCCCATGGGAACCTGGCAGCCAGGGCCCACCCCATCCCATCCCATCCCATCCCATCCCATCCCATCCCATCCCATCCCATCCCATCCCATCCCATCCCATCCCCAGCCAGGAGCCAGGTATCTGGGGGGCACCAGGGCAGCCCCAGCTCCAGATAAATCCCGGGGGACAAACCAAGGCTGGCATCAACTGTGAATCTCTGGCTCAGCATGGCCTACAGCCAGACCTGCCTCGTGCAAGGCCCCAGCACTTACCTTACCCCACACAGCACCACCAGCCAAGATCCCAAATGATGCAGCTCTCCCCCGTGGCAGCTCACAGACCATCTAGCATGCCCCACTGTTTCTCACTTTTTTCCAGCTCTTGGGCTCCCAGCTATGTCATTTCATCCTGGTTGTACATACAGGCCAGGGAATGAGACACTGGAAAACAGTGCCACAGAAAGGGACCTGGGGGTCCTGGTTGATGACAATTGAATCTGAGCAGTGCCCTGGCAGCCAGGAGGGCCAGGAGTGTCCTGGGGACATCAGCAACAGCATCTCCAATGGGGCAAGTGGGGGGATTTTCCTGCTCTGCTCTGAGCTGGGGCAGCCTCACCTCCAGTGCTAGAGGCAGTTTTGGGTGCCACAATATAAAAACGATGTTAAGCCCTTAGAGAGTGTCCAAAGGAGGGCAATGAAGATGGTGAAGGGCCTTGAGGGGAAGCCGTGTGAGGAGCACCTGAGGTCACTTGGTCTGTTCAACCTGGAGAAGAGGAGACTGAAGGGGAGACCTCACTGCTGTTATGACTTCCTTGTGAGGGGAAGAGGAGGGGCAGGCACTGATCTCTTCCCTGTGGTGACAAGTGACAGGACACCACAGTGACCAGTGACCAGTGACAGGACCTGATGGAATGGTTTGGAGTTGTGTCAGGGGAGGTTTAGGTTGGATATTAGGAAAAGGTTCTTCACCCTGGGGATTGGGCACTGGCACAGGCTCCCCAGGGAAGTGGTCACAGCACCAGCCTGACACAGCTCAGGAAGCTTTTGGACAGTGCTCTCAGGCACAGGTGTGATTCTTGGGGATGTGCTGTGCAGGGCCAGAACGATCCTTGGACTTTGACGATCCTTGTGGATCCATTCCAATGCAGCATATTCTAGAATTAATTCTGATTCTGTCTAAACCACATCTAAATCTATTAAACCTATCTAAACCACAAATGTAGGAAGATCATAGGGATACTCCCAGCTTCAACTGGAATAATTCAGTTGTCCAGATTGGTCTCTGCCAGTCTGTTATATTGTACCCCATGTTATATTCGCCTATATATTAAATTCCCCTTTATTACACCCCTGTGTTATTCCGGCCCCGCCCCACAGGGCCGCCCCCCGGCAGGCCGCAGCCCCGCGATGAGGCCCCGCCCCTCCTTGGCTCAAGCTCCACCCCCGAGGAGCTCCTTGCCCGCGGATTGGCGGGCACGGCGCGGCACGTGCTGCGGGGCGGGGCTGGCACGGGGGTATTTAATGAGCCGTGGGAGGCGGTGGTTTCTTTACTCCAGGTGGAAGCCGGGGTCGCGTTGTCGCTGTGGGTGAGTGTCGGGAGGAGTCGGGGGAACCGCGTCCCTTGGTCTTGTCGTGCGGCGGCACCGGCGTAAGTGCCCGGCCCTGGCCCTGTCACTACCCCTGCGCGGCCTGGCGGGGAGGAGCCGGGAATGCCGGGTGCGCGGCGCCGCCGGCGGGCCGGGCCTTGCTCCGTGTCTCCCGGTCTGTTCGGCCTTGGGGCGCGGCGGCACCGTGGCTGTCTCCGGAGAGAAGCTGCGCCTGCCTCTCCGCTCCTGTCCCCTTCCTCACTGCCGCTCTCGCCCGCCGTGAGCCCTCCTCCCGCGCTGTCTTTAGGGAGCCTGCCGTGCCCTGCCTCCTTCCCTCCCGTCCCGAGGCTGTCACCGACCTGGGGGCTGCGGGGACCTCGTCCCGGTGCTGCAAAACCCTGTAGAGAAACCCGCGTTTAACCTTCAGGTCAGCCTCGGCCCGAAATGCTGAGCCTGAGACCTGAGCATGGGGCTCCATGGTGGCTGCAGAGCACTCTTGGTTCAGTGCTCTCCTCTGGGATATTCATGTTGTTTGTGGATAAGGAAGGCAAAGTTGTAATGGTGCAATGATAGTCCCTTGGGTTGTTTTATTTCAAGGTGCAACTTCTGTAGTCCTGTGAAAAGATAAAACTCTAGAGCCTCTTCTGCATAAGTAGGAAGGGTTCAGCTCTCCTAAAGGACTTACCGGAAGTTCAGACCCTGGTTTTGAAGATGAAGGGGGAAGTAACATCCAGGCTTTTGCTCTGTAGTAACCAATACTTACTTTTTGTAGTTTGAAGCTTTCTGGAGCAGGCTACTTTGCAGCTCTTCCGTGTGACTTGTGTGATTCAATGCCCTTGTGATTTCAGAGCTATTTAACTATGGTTAAGGTGATATTTAAAGTAGTCCCTGACTTAACAAGTAGTTCAGATCTTGTTTGTGTTGGACAGAAAGTCAGCCTCCATGTACCTTGTGTTTTGTGTCTGTGCTGTGGAGCTGGAGCCCTGAGGTTGCTATAGAAACTAGTTGGATGAAGGGGAGGGTCAGATGCCCTGGACTGATACCTGTGGGGTGATTTCCTGAAAAGCTCCACATGAATCCTGCCCGAGCTCTAACTGTGTGTGAGGAGAGTGGCTTCATTAGGGAGCCCCAGCTTCAGTGAGGAGCATTGCTCTAACTTGGTTATGTCTATGTAGTCCTTCTGAAGGTGTTCAGTTTTCATGACTATTAAAGGGAGTGCTTACCTGTCTGATGATTTGAGGTTGTTCTAATTCGTGTTTCAAAGTAGTTATCCAAATTTAAACTTGATGGATGCTTTAAATTAAATTGATGATATCTCTGGTGAGGGAAAGGATTTTTGTATGTCAAACACCAGTATCTGTGCAGGTACAATCTTGCTTGAAAGGAAATTTGGGGTGGTGCATGTATTGCAGTATATTATGTGGGACAACTTGCAGCTGAAAAGGATTTGTTTCAGATATGCAGAGTAGTCAGCTGCTCAAGAAATCTTAAGACAAGCAGTCAGATGTTTTAACAACTGTCTTGTGACTACTGTGTAGAAGCAGAAGAAAGGCTTAAAGGATCTGGCATAAAGCTGACTCAACAAAATACTGAATGACAGTGGTTGGGGCTGCTGAACATGCTTCTATTACATGGGCACTGGAGTTTTTCCTCCTAGTCCAGGCACTTGGATTCTAGAGGCACACTTCAGGGAGCCTCCTCTGGGGTTAGTCAGGAGGCTCCTGGATGCTATCCTGAGTAGTGTGCTATAGGGCCACATCTTAGAGCAGCTGACCTCCAGTGTCCCTTTCAACCTTAGCCATTCTGGGATTTGTAAAGCTCATTGTTTTCCTGGCTTAGATGAGGTGCTGTCTCTTTAGCTCTAGCTTGAGAGTTAAGCTTAAACTTGTTTGCTTTGTTGCTTTAGTGGGCAGTATTTCTTTTCAATATGGGAAGGAAGACAGTAAACTGATAAGGAGTCTTGGGTTTTCTCATGTGAACTTCAGTTAAAATAAAAACAAAAGAAGGAAGTGGTGGCACAGTGGTAGTCACTGATAACTTGCTCATGACCTGCTGGGGCTGGCCTCTGTTCCCATGGCTTCATTCTGACCTTATTTGTGAAATCTGAGTGGCAGGCTGAGACTTAAGGCTGAAGAAAGCACAGTTTTCCAGCTGCTGTTTTTAACCTCCTCTGCAGAGCGCAAAGTGTGGTGCTTTCTTGGACCTGGCTACCAGCATTCAAGCCTATGGCATGCTATTAGTTGAACTCATAATGAAATCTACTCTTTGAAGTTGCATTTTACTCAAGTAACATTTTGCCTGTAAGTCTGCAGTGAAATGAATTGTATGATTTCATTGAAGTATCTCTAGAGACAAGACTGCTCAGTTCAACTTTGAAAGTTATTTTGAGAGGAGAGGCATAAAGAGTGGTGTTGAAATTTAAATATGCTTTTGTTTAGCCACTTCACTATGGTGATTTCATGAAAGGGAGAGGCCTCAAGTTTTATGTTAGTACAGCTTAGTGTGTGGCATTAGAAGCTGAAAGGTGAAAGTCTCCTGTGGCTCTTGATTACTGACTGTCACTTCTCAACCCTGTGAAAGCTAAATTATTTTTCTGTCACAGAATCTTCAGCAACACTGCTCTGAAAACTAGTCCAAAAATGTCTGCTCTGGAAACCCTCTTTAAATACATTGATGAACACCAGGACCTCTATGTTCAGGTAAGTTTTTTTCAGTTTTTTCCTGCAGCATGGGCAGCTATGGGATATTAGAAGTTAGGTGAACAGCTTCAAGCTTGTTGTTACATCTCTATGATATACCCAGTAATAATGTCAAGTATTGGGGGAGAGGGGAGACCAGGCAGCAAGTGTGAGGGATTTGAGTCAGGCCAGAAAACTGTTTCTTAAATTTAGGCATAGTTCTGTTTAAAAACTTTAATGTCCATGATAAATTTATTAGGAAATTATCTATTAGTATATCGTGCAACTGGTGACCTATTTAGAGGTACAGGAAGCTGACACTGGTTTCTGAATGCCAAACTGGGTTTATAGTTTCTTCCCTTTGGAGATGGGCAATGAAATATGTTATAAATGAGGCTGAAAAAAAGCTTTATTGTATAAAACAACTTATGTTGGGGTACAGAGGGAGAGGTTGCCCTCTCCAAAGAGGTACTTTGCTGCTTGACCTGCTGTTTAGTTACAGGTTGTGTTGTAATCCCTTTCATCCATGAAGGAATCAGTGGTACAGCACTGTGAACTGAGGCATGAACTGTGCCAAGTGTTCAGCTTGATTTCTGCCAGTTGTTCTTGCTGAACTCATGCAGGGAGAAGCTAAAGTGGCCTTTTTGAGAGGCCCAAAAGACTTTAGCTGCTTCTGGATACTTAAAGAAAAATGTAAAGGGCACAACAGGCACAAGCTGTGATACTCTTAAGCTTATTTGATATCTCTGTAGACTTTATGCTATGCAGCAGGGACAGCTGTAGGCAAGTGAGGTTTTAGAGAACTTCCTGAGAGTAATATTGGTTACAAGTTCTTTGAGCAGGGACAGAGCTGATTTGCCTCAATTTGAGCTTGGCTTAAACCAGTGTTTGTTGAATCATGAGGTGTGTGGTGGTATTTGCATGGTGCCTGTTGTGCAGTAAAACCTGTAGCTCTTCCATCTCTGCAGCGTCTGGCAGAGTGGGTGGCAATCCAGAGTGTGTCAGCATGGCCAGAGAAGAGGGGTGAAATCAAGCACATGATGGAAGTTGCTGCCAAGGAGATTGAGCGACTGGGAGGCACAACCAAACTTATGGATATTGGCAAACAAAAGGTACGTGAGCATCTCCATGGCAGCTTAGTAGGGAAAAAATCTCTTTAGAACACAAGGTGTTTTGCATGAGGAAGTGCTGGTTTCTTATGTTCCCCAGTATGAAAGGCACCTAGACTCCTTTGAAAGGCTGTTTATTGGACTTATCACTATAAAGAAAGATGATAATGTGGACATTATGTCCCTGCAGATACTGGAATCTCCAAGCTGTGCAGCATCTAGCAGCACCCAACCAGCATCCAACATACTGTGCAGATCCCACGCATGGAAATTTTTTTCCATTCTATTTATTCTGGCTGTTCAGTTCCACTGACAGAAGGGATTTTGTGTGGGAATTTCTTGATGCACTTTTAGATTAAGTCAAGGACAGGTGATGTAATCCCTAGTGCCTAGTGAGAGCTGCCTTCAGGTTGCAGTCAAGTGGCTCTGTTTATCCTGCAGTCCAGGGATATGCACAGCACAATACAGGCAGCAAGGTGAAACTGTGTGTGCAGCATAGCATGGCACAGGCTTTGGGCTATTCAGGTTGTCTTTGTGGGTCACTAATTCCTTGGGGCCTGATGGGCTTCTGGGTTGGGATCACCACACAAAGGTCCTGTGCGCAGTGGCCTAGAAAGGCAGTAGCCTGTTGGGGATGTAGGATAATGTCTTTGCTGCCACACAGTGTGAATGTTCTGTTAAAAACCTTTGTTTATAGTAAACCTTGGCACCCAATTAAAGATGTTGAATTAAATTTTGGACTGTATTAAATGTGTTTTAAATACTTTTTGAACTGAACATGAATAGAGCGCCTGCAAACAAAAATGTTAGACATTTAAACAATAGGCTGCTATTTGTCCTTAGACCCATAGACTGTAAAGATACTTACTGAAGTTTCAGTAAGTCTACCAAAAGACTTCTGGACTCTTTCAGAAGTGTTACATTTGTCACAGGATTGCATTGCTGCCTTGCTAGATACAAAAGTATCATTAAAAGAATTACTTCTCTCCTTATTTTTAGCTGTCCAGACTGCTTTTTTTTTTTCCCTGAGAAATGTATGTGCCTATAAGAATGATAATGATAATCTCATCCCAGAGAAATACCCGCTTGGTATGCTCCTCCTCTGAAGTGCTTAGCCACTACCTCCCTCAGAGCAAGACCCATACCACAATTGTTAGACTAGGATTTGGATAGTGGCATTAAAAACCTTGTGCTGGAATGTTTACTAGTTTTAGAAGATTGTCCTTGTAATTGGTGTGAAAGATTGCTGAGTGAGATCTGTGTTTATGAGAACCTTCTGAGCAGTTTTTGCTTTGGGCAACTGAATTACACTTGTTTGTAGCTACAGGTTCCAGCAGGACAACAGCTGACTTTGAGGGAATTAATGGGTTAATTCTAGCTCTGCTACTACCTACAGCCTAAAACCCCATCAAAAGCATTTCAGTTAATTCAGAGACAAAGTTGTTTTTTTCATCACTGTAACTTTTGGGTAGCAAGAACTGATTTTAGAGTTTTATATGTAGTATTTTTATTAGGTAACTTTAATCTGCAAGAGTTACTTTCAGTGTTCTTTTTTATTAAGTATAGAGAGAGCTAGTCAATGTATTTTGTGTTCCTACTATATCTGTGAGGGACAATGTAAAGCAACTGAGCTTGTCAGATCAAAGTTGCTTTACTGCTGCACAGCAATTTGTTGTGTTGATTACTGTAAATTCTTGCAGTAGGGCTTTAATCATGTAGAGCTGCAGCTGGCCAAGGAACATGTAACCTGTTGATAAAAACCTGGAGCTTGGGACCCATATAAGCAAAAAGTCAAAGCTGATCTTGCATCTGCTGAACAGAAGTACATGTTCACCGAAGGGAAATACTTGCTGACTGGGAATAGCTTGTGATAATTGCTTATGGGGTATTCCAAGGGATTAAGCTCAATTCAACTCTTGAACTCTTGAACTGAGTTCATCAGCACTACCCTGCCCTTAGTGTAACAATGTAGGCTGGTACAGAGAAATATGTCTGTTATGCTGATCTTATTTGGGTGTAGGCACATGTTACACCCAGCCTTACCACTGTCAGGGAATTTTTGTCCAGAGAGCTGTACTGTGGACAGGATGAAAGTGCAGTGATAAGCAATATTGAATGGAGTTTATCACTTATGCTTAGGTCAGCATTAGATACAGCAGTTTGGCATGCAGTCAGCTTGCTCTGCTAAAATCTGATGTAGCATTGGTAGTTTAAAGCTAACAGTTCTAAGTGGCTTGGAACATTTTGGCTGTTGCTGGGACTTGTCAGGAAACTAACTGGCGTGGTGCCACCAGGCCTTCTTTGGCACCCTGCTTCTGGCAATTGGTTCAAGTAGATTAGTTTTGTTTAGCTGTCTGTGCCTCTACTCTCACAACCTCCATAGTATTAAGGTAATTGATGTATCTGATTAAAACTCTGGCATTCCACATTTTATTAGAACTTCTGCCTTCCTATTTCTAGCTGCCTGATGGATCAGAGATCCCCCTACCGCCCATTGTTCTGGGAACACTGGGGACGGATCCACACAAGAAGACAGTGTGTGTGTATGGTCACCTGGATGTTCAGCCAGCAGCACTGGAGGATGGCTGGGACAGCGAGCCCTTCACTCTGGTAGAAAGAGATGGTAAGAGCAGTGGACTTCACAAACTGATGAACACTTCTGTAACAAGTGTGGTATTCCTCAACTATTCCAAAGCTGTGCCATTGATTGAAAGAGGGAAGGAGAGTTAGAATTGGTATGGGTATTTGATAATGTTGAGGTAAAAATGTGCAGGTGGGGAAATGGTAAAAAAGTCTAGCTACAAAATCTCAGCTACTCTTGGGATTGTTTCCTTCTCTGATATTCTAGGCTGTAATTTGCATGTTTTCTTCCTTGTAGCTACAGCACAATCTTAACTGCTGCCTTCCATGGTGCCAGCTTGTTGCCAGAGAGCTTTTTAGAACTAATTTCTTGTTCCCAGCTTGAAGCCTGTAAGGTCATGTCAGACTGCAGGGATTTTGAACCATTATTGAGAAAAAACATACAACACAACTTCTTTATGCCTGGAGACAGGAGTGGCACAGCAGCCTCTCTGGGTTGCCTTGTGTTTAACTGCTCTACTATGGGTACTACAGAACCTCTTTTGCACATGTAGTGCCCCAAAATTTGTCCCTCTCCCATACATGGGGATGAAGGAATGGAACAGTATCTCCTGTTGAAACAACATTGCCAGCAGTCAAGAAGACTTGAAACTTCCTTTTCTATTAAAAGCTGGTGCTGCTGACAGCTTCTTTATTTCACTTTCTCAGTGTTAAAGGTCAGATCAATAGGACATTAACCACTCCTGCTCCATAAGCATTAATGATTGCCAGAAAAAGGAGTAGCTGTGCAACTAGTAGTTCTGCTTGGGCACTTACTCATAGGCAGCAGAGTCCAAGTTACTAAACTGAGTTATCTCCTAGCAAGACCTAGACTTGCCTCAGGCTGTGGCTTGTCTTTGTAGATCCTGGCCATGCTGGGGCATTCTCCAATGGCTTTACATTTGCAAGCTGTCTGGCCTGTTCTGTTGCTGGTTACATGGAGTGCTGAGGAATTGTAGCCACAGCTGAGTTGCCCTGATAGTGCCTCTGCTATGATCCCATGTACTACATTTTCTGGGAATTCCCTGTGGCCTGCGAAACTCATCTTTGGCTAAATTCTTTTCTAGAGAGATCCACTTTTATCTGGAGAATCCAGAGAAGTGATTTGTAACTAGCTACTGAGTTTTTACTCTTCAAACAAAGAATTATTGAACTGAACATAATACTTGATAGATTTCTGTTAAAAGCAGAAAACTTGTTTCTATACATTGAGGTGTTTGTAGAAAATTATATTATCATGAAAAATAAGGCAGCTATGTCTTTTCCTGGGTTATAATAAACTCCCATTAAGGGAGCAGCTGGGGGAAGAGGTGGGGAAGCTCTCTAAATGGGAGAACTATTGGAGTCCTGTATCTATCCTACTTGAAAGGGTATGTGAAGCAGGATCTAAAACTGCTACTTATGATGAATCAGAAATTATTCAAAAATTATTCAGTAAGCAGGGTTAAAAATGTTACCCAAAACCAAATGTTCTCATCTAGGCAAGAGGTGAAACTTCATACTAATTTTTTCCTCACTGGTTAATTTCTATCTTGTTTCTACAGGAAAGTTATATGGGAGAGGATCAACAGATGACAAAGGTCCAGTGCTTGCCTGGCTGAATGCCTTGGAGGCTTATCAACAAACTAACCAGGTATGTGCCCAAAACATATTCTGCTTTTTCACGTGCAGCTGAGTCTAGCAATAAATGTTATCCAAGCCACAAACTCTTGTGAGGGAAGCCTGCTTATTCAGCTGATTGGAGAAATGATGTATTAGTCCTGTAAATTTCCTGATTTCCTAGTAGGGTTAAGTTGACTTGCTGACAAGTTAGTCCTATAGATGCTTAGGTTGCACTTCTAACAATTTTCCTTTAATGAAATATGTAGGAAGGAAAATACATATGCAAGCATGTGGAGCAGGAGGAATAATCAAATGTGATCACTATCACGTAAGGATGTCAAATTACTTTGGCCTTTATCGAGGCTTAATGCCTCACTGCCACTGAGCTCTAAGAGGAGGTTAACTTAGCAACACTAAAATTGGGAGCTTTGCACATTTCTGTTAAGGAAAATGTGCAATCACAAATAGCTCAGAGTGTTTGCTTAATCTTGCAAGACAAGTTCCTATTGCTTTTGAGAGGAATAACCAGTTCTCAGTTGCTGTCTAGGTATATAGAATATGCTAGACTGGATAGACAGGGTAGCTCTGTTCCTACTGTGGCATGCAATTCCTGTGGTTTATGTTAGTTTTCCTAGCCTGGTGGCTAACCTTTGGCAACAGATTTCTGCTGTGTTCCCATGCTTACAGGGTTTGGGGATGAGTTTTTAATACTTTTTTGAAGAGTTTGAATTCCATCAAATGAAGGTGTAAGTGCCCTCAACATAAGCACAATCCAAACTTTAAACCAGTTTGTGTATAATTAACAAATTCCACTGTCATTCCACTGGAGTTATTTTAGCCACGTCCATTTTTCTTCTTTGAATGCAACAGGTGAAAATTACAGATCACTGAAGGAGTCAAGTGTTCTCACATGCTTAATCTGCTCTTGTTTTTAATTTCAAAGGAGTTTCCAGTAAATATTAGGTTTTGCCTAGAGGGTATGGAAGAATCAGGATCTGAAGGCCTTGATGAACTGATTTTTGCTCAGCGAGATGCTTTCTTTAAAGATGTGGATTATGTTTGCATTTCTGACAACTACTGGCTAGGCAAGAAGAAGCCTTGTATCACTTATGGTTTGAGAGGTATCTGCTACTACTTCATAGAGGTAAGTGCTGAAATACACTGCTAATCCATTATTATTAAACTGAACTTTCCACAGGAGAAGAGTGGTAGAGCAAACCTTTTCATGCCAGTAGCTTTTTTCAGAAAAGAAACTGGCTACTTACATGGAGTGGTTTTTCCTAATTGCCTAAACATCCTTCTCTTGCTATTCTATCTGATACTTGGGTGGGTGAGATAGCTTTCAGATGTGTGAAGCAAGATAAACCAGCACTTCCACTGAAGGATTGTCTCATAGCATAGATATCTTTATCCACATACATCCTTCTTATAGGTGGATGTCACATTTGTGCTTTCCAGTCAGCTGGAATATCTCCAGTTAACCAGAACTGCTGGTAGATGATTGAGAGCGGTTTGACAAGTTTTTACCAGTTCCCTCAGTACTTTGGGGTGGATCCCATCTGGGCCCATAGACTTGTGGGTGGCTAATTGACATAGCAGGTCATTAACCATCTCCTCATGCATCGTGGGCTTCCCTCATCTCCCCATCACCAACTTCCAGCAGGGGAGCAGGGCATCCTGAGGATGACTGACCTTGATATTGGAGACTGAGGCAAAGAAGACATTAAATACCTCTGCCTTTTTCTCATCCCCTGACACTGTACTACCATCTGCTTTGAACAAATGATGGGGATACTCCTTGACCCTTGGCCAGATCAAGTTCTAGCTGGGCTTTGGCTGTTGTAGTCTCCTCCCTACATGGCAAAATCTCCGTGCTGAATCTTCATTCACTTCAATCAGGTGGAATGTTGTGACAAAGACCTTCACTCCGGAGTTTATGGTGGTTCGGTCCATGAGGCCATGACAGATCTCATTGCTCTAATGGGTAAGAAAACACAGGTTTCACTGAAAATGCATTTAAAATGGGATCAAGAGCCATCCAAGCATGACTGAGTTTGCAGTAGCAAAGCAGTGACCAGTGAAATGGTGCTTGCCAAGTATACAAAGCTACTGCCTTAGATACAAGAAACATGGTGAAGGTCTTGCTAAGAAGTTGTCAGTTTACTCTTAGTTTTCCCTAAAATGTTGCTGCAAATTTGTATGTTAGATCAGCTGTCTTCTCAAATTCTGTGGGTATGATACTGAACTCTTTGGGAATCATACCTTCAGACAGCCAGTGAAATGTAGCAGTAGAATTAAATAGAGTAGCAAGCAAGATTGCATTTTGGATACAGGCAAATTCTTTTAAGTGTCTTCCAGGCTCAGTGGTGCATGCTCTGGAAAATAGAAGTCTAAATTTCATTGCATTTACAGAGTTTTCAGAAGGCCCAGACTTCAGTTTCCCAAGGAAAGTGCTCCCAGGAATGACATCTTGTATCTTCTGGTTGAATGCTGATATTAGGTGCTTCTTGTTTACAGGTTCTCTTGTAGACAAGAAAGGGAAAATCCTCATCCCAGGTGTTAATGAAGCTGTGGCACCTGTTACTGATGAGGAGCTGGCATTATATGAGAAGATTGATTTTGACCTGACAGAATATGCAAAGGATGTAGGAGCAACAAGACTTCTGCATGATGCAAAGGTGTGCTGCACTTCTCCTCTGCCCTGTCTAGATCAAGCTGTCTGTGTTAGTAGGAGACCAGAAACAAGCTTCTGTGGATGTGTGTGTGTGTTATTAAGTAATTTATTAGGCAGAGGATTCATCTGATGTCTTCAAAATGGTGACAATGCCTTGAAGATAATTTTGCTTACTGTATGGTTGACTGCATACTTAACACTTTGCAGAGGAACTGCTAGTGTTATGTGCTTGAAAACTTATTCTAGGTTATCCCATGTTTAACTCAAGTAGTCTTGACAACTCCAAATTTGCTCCTTACTCTGTATAAATAGTATTTGAAACTGGTACAGACCTTTAATGCTGTTCTCTTAATGCTAGATAAGAATGTTGGTAGCTTTCCAGAGGTCAGGTGACAATCTACACAAAACATCTGATTTTCTACATCTGTAGGAAGTTCAGTGGGTTATCAGAAATAAAGCAGTTGCTCAGAGATGATTGCTCCTTAGGTGAGAAAAGAGCTTGAAACCCAGCTTTGCTGAATTCAAGGCTGGCATTCTGAACATGTTCCTAGACCTGGCAAACAAGGACTGTTTTGTAATCATGAGCTAGGCAGCCCAAATCTTTGAACAATCTCAAGCTCAATAAACTCATGTCTAAAGTTAAATCTTCATCCTGGGAGCTCTCCAAATGAATGCTTTTAACAGCATTGACTCTTACAAGGTAGGTACAAGTATTACATACTAATTTTAAAACCCTAGATGTAAATACATCTCCTGTCATAAAAAGCAGACATAGGTGTTGTAAAAGGCAAGTTTACATGTGCAGGTCTGTCTTCTGTCCTAGTACTGTCAGGAGACTTCAAACTTAACTCAAATAGGAATAAGTAACAATTTATATCCTCAACCTTGTCTTTACATGCTCAGGTTTATATCAACTGGGAGCACACAGACTTCCTTGCTTAGCCCTGTCCTTTAAAGTAATAGATGAATTATAGCTTGGATATAAGGAGGAGCTGGCAAGATGTTCTTTGTGATACTGAACTGAAGCTGTTCAGTCTTGGCTCAACAGAAATTCCAGCTAAGGGACTTCTAAGCTGCATACATGCAAGAAGGGCTTTAGGGCTAGGGAGAGATGACTGAAACTTCCAGATAAAAAGTAACTGTGCTTGAGAGATTTGAACTGTGACAGCTACATTTGCTTTGAGAGAAGATGGTAAGCAGGTTGTACCTGGAGAAAAAACAACTTGTTAATGTAATGGACACAAAATTTCTGAGTCTGCTGCATTTCTGCAGTGAAGCTCATGCTGAAGATACTGCACCTGTGTCTGCTCAGGGCAACTCAGCAACTGCACTGAGTTCAGGATCCAATGTAGTGAACAGTTGTGCTCAAGATAAGAGTTATGTTAAATGCAGGAAGTGTACCTGGAAGGCAGTGGTGGTCAGTTTAATCAGCCTGCAGTTCAGGCTTTTTAATACAGTTGATGATATAAAGAAAAGCACACTGTAAGCCTCAGTTTGAGCAGTGGGTGAGGCTTTTAGAAAATGTCAACTTAAGCAGTGTCTTGGTGATGAAGGCACCTGCCTGTCCTGAGGCAGTGGGAATTAAAGCTTTTAATGTTCCCTACAAACTGTGCTTGAGCACCCTATAAGTGCTGCTTGTGTCCTAATCAGAATCAGACTGATCATGTCCCCTAAGTTCCACAGAGCTAGGAGAGAGCCAGACTAGAACTGCTGAGTATCTCAAGTTGCTAAGAGCCCAGCTGTGTTATCAAAATGTGTGCTTAATGGGAGTAACAGCTTCTGAGTGATGTTCAATGAGCTGCATTTCTGCATGGGAAAAAGTGCTATTTCATGCAAGTTCTTTATTAGGTTGAAGAAATAATTTAGGGAGCTCTGTCAAACCTCATGTAACCTTGCATTTTTCTCTTTGCTTCTGCAGAGAGAGATCCTTATGCACAGGTGGAGATACCCATCCTTGTCTCTCCATGGAATTGAAGGAGCCTTCTCAGCCTCTGGTGCCAAGACTGTGATTCCTAGGAAAGTGATTGGCAAGTTCTCAATCAGGCTTGTGCCAAACATGACTCCTGAAGAAGTCACAAAGAATGTATGTTGAGATGTATTGCTGCTAACCAAACAAGTGTCTCTAAACTTCTGCTCACCTTGCCTTGGGGGAAGAGTTTGTCTGTTTTCTAAAGCAGTTCTGTTCATTTGCTTTCCCGCTATCTTCCCCCTTACTGCACCTCAACACGAGATAACTGAGGGAATCCTGTGGTGCCCCAGTGGATTGTAGTGGTCTGATTATCCAGTTTCTCTGAACTCAAAAGGGCTTAGGAGTAAATGCTAATCTAATTGTGGGGCACTTGGACTGCCAGAAATACATACTCAAGAGCAGCAGTGTTTGACATACTGCCTAATTGTTTTACAATACGCTGTTAATTTGCCTAAAGAAGATATTCTGGTTCAGAGCAGAGAATCATTGGATTGCTTCAAAAATAAGAAAAATAGGAAAAGTATTGCTGCACAATTGTAGTGATCTGCAAGTCCCTAAGATGCTTTTAGAATATGAGCTTTGCCAGTGCTCATACAAATGCTACCAGTAGATAAGATCATTCAACCTTTCTTACAGGTTGAAGACTACTTGAACAAAAAGTTTGCGGAGCTGCGGAGTCCCAACAAATTCAAAGTGTACTTAGGCCATGGTGGAAAGCCCTGGGTGTCAGACTTCAACCACCCCCACTACATGGCTGGTAGGAGGGCCATGAAGACAGGTCAGTGGGTTTTTCTCTTAGCACTGGTAGGATTAAAAGTCTCTTGTTCCAGCACCTCAAGAAACACGGAGGAGGTCATGTTTGCTGAATATTAAGTGTTCTGCTCTCATGTTTAATAACTTTGGCTCACTGAGTGAGGAGGCATGACATGTGCAACCTTTAAACAGAAATTTCAGTACAGGCAGGAGAGATACTGGATATCAAATTCATGTATGCTCTTCTGGGACAAGTTTGTTGATGTGGTGTTGCTTTTGCATAAGGATGAGACTGTTGGTTCAGATCACCTGCTAAGCCAAATTCAGTGAAGTTTGGTCACAGCACCCCTCTTAATCAGTTTAGTTAATTGTATTGGGCAGCTAGAGCAACTTTAACTTGTGTTGGAGTACAGACAGGCCTTCAGATGAATTCTTTGTGTGTGACTGACAGTGACAATATTCCAGTGCTACATCTGTGGGGAGAAGCTCCACAGTTTTGTGGCCTTTGCAGTCTGGCTGATTTGGCCAGCACCTGGTGCAGATGGGAACATGATGGCTTAAGTGAGTGTTTGTGGGAAGAAATAGACTTCAAACTGACTAGAGTATTGCTTTTCTAGTGTTTGGAGTTGAACCAGACCTGACAAGGGAGGGAGGAAGCATTCCTGTTACCCTTACTTTTCAAGAAGCCACAGGCAAGAATGTCATGCTGCTTCCTGTTGGAGCTGCGGATGATGGTGCTCACTCTCAAAATGAAAAACTTAATAGGTAAGAGAATATCTATTCCTATTCTGGGGTGTCTTGGCATGTAAAATGAAAAACACCAAGAACTGAGCTCTTGCTTTTGTTTAATTCTCTGGATGGCAGAGTGTCATCCTCCCCAGGAGAGAATGACTGACTGGTTGGGTAACTAGTTTGTAGCTGAATTTTGATTTCTACATTGATACTCTTGAAACCAGAAGTAGGTTTTATATTTTGGTCTCTCAGCTTGGCTACCCTCTCCCCAAAGGGTGTTGTTTCTGTCTTGCCAGGGAGGATGTAGGGTTTGGGCAGTAGTGCCTGTTGCCTGCAGCAGCAATTCCCATAGAGTTTGTCTTGTGCATAGGACTGATGTGTGGGCTTTGCAAATAGGACATCTGCTAGAAATAAAGCTCAGTGGAGACACTGCTAAAGCAAACTCTTCTTTGCAGGTACAACTACATCCAGGGGGTGAAGATGCTTGGTGCATATCTCTATGAAGTTTCCCAGCTGAAGGACTAAGTTAGACACCTCACCTTCTGATTTATGGATCAGAAGTCTGAATTTTCTTGCAAAATGTCATCAGTTACCAAGTCTTACATGGCTCCCCTTTTCTACCAACACTCCACTGCTTTGATGGGGGAGAGGGAAAGGGGCAGTTCCACTTGACAAGGAACATGATACACCAAAAATACTTCTCTAAATGCTTACTTTATATGAACAGACTATTCCTTAACTGGTCAGCAGTCCTGGACTGCATCTTCATCCCTCTGTATCACTTCAGTTTGCTGTATTGATCTACTTTTCCTGTAAATGAAGAGGAATGATTTACCCTCAGCAGTTTAAGTAGCCACAGCAGTGGCAGAACTTCCAGCCAATTTAAGGTTCCTATTCCTGGGTATGTCCTGGAAACAAGTAATCAAGATTATGGGGCAACACTGGAATGTGCTCAGGCTGTACTGAGACATCTGTCTTTGCTGACTGTGAGTGATTTGGAAGAGCAGTTTGTCTCTTACAGTTGATGCCTGCCTGCAGGTTTCAATTTACAGGGAATCAGGTTGTAACAAATTTCACTGTGGTAGTGACTACTGGCCATTTTTGTAAAGCTGCCTTTGTACTACCGAAAAGAATAATAAATAATCATGCTCTAGTTTGGCTCTTGCTCTCTAAGGTTTAAATAATGGCTTGGGTGGGAAAGCAGCTTTGGGAACTTGAGAGGGACACTTCTGTGGCTATAAAGGCAGATGAGCAACATGGCTACCCAGGCTGTATCTTGTGGGAATCCAAATTTTTATTTCTGGGCTCTGGCTCTGTAAGAATTTGTTGACTTGAAGCTGATGTTGCAAACTCCAGCTCTCCTGAGAGAAACTGAGCTCAAAGTGTTTCATTTTGGCTCTGTAAACCAGGTCATCACACTGTAGCATAACTGATAATACTAAAGGGAGTGAATGGAATTTGTAGGCATAAACAGAGACAGACGAGATCACTAGTTGCAACTACTACTGCCATCCAACTTCAAGTTCTCTACTGGATACATTAAACTCCAATACTTCTGTTATTATGCCAAAAAACTCCAGAAAAAACAAACCTCTTAAATGATTGCTATCTGAACTGGAATGGGCTCCCTGCTTCTGAGTGACCTGATCAGCACTGGCAGCCTAAGGTAGGTAAGTGTTTCAAGTGATGGTGCTCGGCTTCTGGTACAGTCTTGTGTCCTGACACAGGTCGGCAGCATGGGATGATTCCCACTTTGAAGGGTGGAAGGTGGGAAAATCTTCTCTACCTGGTCTTTACTGTTGCTTGATCTGGAGACTTTACAGTGGAGAGCTGTTGGGCTAAGGAGTCTTCTGGTGTCACTGAAAACTTGTTTTGGGTTTTTTGGTTTGTCACTGAAGTTGATGACTGGAGATAATCTGGTACCATTAACCTTGCACTTGGAGCTGGGGTACAGTCGGACCATCCTGTGTCAATTCTTGTGAGCACTGAACACAGACACTGTGGAGTGAATGTTTATTAATTTGGTTGTGAACTATGTTCAGAAACCATGTGTAGTTGTCCTTTTGTAACAAATTTATTGAGAATCAGCTAATTGGCTCGAGCTCTGCACTGCAGACACTATATCAGATGCTGTACTTGCGAAGTACAACATGGCAGAGTTGTGAAGGAGGCCCAAACAGAAGAAAAGGTGTCAAGAAGTTTGTAGAAAAGGCTGAGGAGCAGATACTGTTGAATATACAGCAGAAATATTTTGGTAAGGGGAGTGCCAGAATCCTGTGAAAAAGACATTAAAATGGGCCTTTGGCCTGAACAACCTGCAGGGGGCCTATTTAAGCCCACAGGAGTAGGTTGCTAAAGTAATCACTACTTAATGAGATTTAATGAGACTTCAGATTTGTTTAGATGAATTATTTTAAATTCAGAAATCATCAGTATTTGTTAGCTTGCTGCAATGGGGCTTGCTTTAGCTGTGACCTCTCCTGTCCCTGCAGAAGGTGACCACAAAAGCAGTAGTATGTGAACGGTAGTACTCAGTGAACAAGGCTTATTTCTGTGGCCTGTGTGCTTCAGACCTGGCATCCATGAATGCTTGTGCATGGTGTCAAGAGTTTGCTCAGCCCAAGCTGTTTATTAACAGCACTGTTGTACAACACAGACGTGTCTGACGTGACAGAAATTGTGAGCTGCTCATGAAAGCCAAAATGCATCAGTGAAGCCCAGAGCCCGATGCCCCTGTGTCTGCTCTTTGTACAGAGGCCACTTGGCACTTCCCTCACAGAACATTGCTTTACCTGTTGAATTTGAAACTGGGGCATCCCTTGATCAGTGGCATGTGGCTGTCAGGAAGTCTAGTTTGCTGGTACTTCCAGTTCTCCCACTCCAAGAAGGGAGAAAGTTCTACAACATGGGTTTTACAGCTAATTGTTCTCAGGGTGCAACTACTGCAAAACTGAGAATGTGGACTTGTGCCCTCATTGCTCACTAGATTGCCATGGATTTTGCTAAGACACAAGCAATGTATCTTGATATGGAATATGCACTCAAAAGAGCAGCTGGAGTTATTACAAGCTATTATCCCTAAATAAGCCCTAAGAGCCATTTAAAATGTGATTTTTCTTTATTTTTTTGTGTTCTGGGAAACATGAGCATGCACATTAAAACACAGCCCTGATTCTCAACTTTGATGCAATGCATTTTAAGCTCATCCAGTGCAATGTTTCCTAATTTGAATCTGTTTTTAAATTGCAAAGCAGAGTTTGGTTTACCATAGTGAGTTTGCATGCACTAACTAAATCAAACCTTGAAGAGCTTCAGCTCTATGATCTTGACCTTAAAGCAGTGTGGAGAGTGGAGATAACATAGAGCTAATATAGATAAAGTATTCTAGTTTGTTCATTCTGTTAAACTATTAGCTCAAAAACAGTACCATTTTTTTAGTGTTATCTGAACTCATTCAATTAAAATATTATAGATTAATGTGTTATATATGCATTTAAATTGAGGTGTCCATCTGAATAAATTGCCTTCCTGATAATTAATTAAGTTATGCAGGGAATTTAAATCACTCTTCAGAGAATCTTCTTAGGCTACCCAGGAAAGTTTAGTGGGTAATTTTGATTCTAGTCCCTTGCTACCTCGATCATAGCATTTTACATCATTGTGTTAGGTTATGACAGGGCCTGAATGCTGAGACATGTTTTTCTAGCACTTTCAAATATTCATTTTTCTATTAATTTTGCATACCCTTAGTGCTTCTGAGATTTCTTGAGGAAAACTTAACATGCATGCTAATGAAATAGGCCTGCTGATGCTCAAGCAGTGTTCTCTCTGTGCAGGCTCTTAATTTTCAGTCATGGAGAGGCAGCTCACAGGCCTCTAATGTTTCTGCCCTTTAGATTGAAAAATGCCATAACAAGCACAGTTGAGCAGCTTTTTTTTATCACTGTTATTGTGCTGTGTGGTGGTGTTCACAGGGGTCCCAGGATGAGGGGAGAGACAAGAATCTGATTCCATGTTTCAGAAGGCTGATTTATTATTTTATGACATATATATTATATTAAAATGATACTAAAATAATAGAAGAAAGGATTTCATCAGAAGGCTAGCAAGGAAAGGAAAAAAATGGAATAACAAAAGCTGGTGACTCTCAGAGTCTGAGCCAGCTGACTGTGGTTGGCCATTAATTAGATACAACCAACATGGATGTAATCAAAGATGCATCTGTTGCATTCCACAGCAGCAGATAATTATTGGTTTTCTTTTCCTCTGAGGTTTCTCAGCTTTTCAGGAGAAAAATCCCTTTGCCAGGATTTTAATAAAATATCATGGCTGCAGTGCTGTGCTTGCCTTCAGAAGGCAGCTTCCTGTGTAATTCCACTGGGATAACCACCATGGAGTCACTCCTCAGGCTCTCTGTATGTACTGGGGTTGTGTGGAAGGTTCTGGGCAGGGCTATGGGAGTGGCTGCTGTGAGGAGCTGCCAGAAACTTCCATGTCTGACAGAGCCAATGCCACATGGCTCCCAGACAGACCACCCCTGGCCAAGGCTGAGCCCATCAGTGACAGTGGGAGAGCCTTTGGGACAACATAACTAAGGAGAGAAAGAAGTTCCTGCAGAAAAGAGAGGAGTGAGAATATGTGAGAGAAGCAGCCCTGTGGGCACCAAGGTCAGTGATGGAGGGGGAGGAGGTGCTCCAGGTGCCAGAGCTGATACTCTTCTGCAGCCCATGGTGCAGACCATGGCAGCTCTTCTCAGCCCACAGAGAACCAACTTATAATGAGCTGACTGTCTCCCTGGGGTGAAGGAGGCAGAGAATTGGGAATCAAGTTAGGCCTGGGAAGGAAGAAGGGATCAGAGGAAGAGGTTTCACAGATTTCTTTTCATTATCATACTCTGATTTGATTGCTTATAAATTAATTTATCCAAGTCGAGTCTGTTTTGCCCATGATGGTACCTGGTGAGTGAGCTTTCCCTGCCCTCCTGATCTCAGCCCATGACTCTTTCATTGTGTTTTCTCTCCCCATCCAGATGAGGAATGGAGTAATAGAGCAGTGTTGGTGGAGTCCAGCCAGAGTCAATCCCTCAAGCTGTTGCAACAGTGCACAAATTTGACCCACTGCACAAAATGCCAAAATATTTGAAAGTGAAATATGTTCAATTCTTAGATTCTCATAAAATCATCTAGAGGTGCTTCTGTGTTGGCTGTTGCTTGTGAAAATGTGCGCCCCACAGCTGTCAGTGACAGTCCAGTGGTCCGTACTGAAGGAGCTTTATTTAAAGCTCAAGTGTTGTTTATAAGCAGTGTGTATGAATAGTGTTTAAGGTAGGGCCCTTTGAAGGGTGCTGCCACTGCCTATGTGTGAATACACCTAAAAACATGCATAAAAATGCTAAATGTATTCATGTAAAGGTAAACCTTTGGAGGACTGTTTCCTCGCTCTTTTGGACAGAGTAAATTAATGGAATTGCAAATATGAGCTGTCTATCTATGCAAAATTGTAGCCAATTCCTGAATTCCAAGATGTATGCTAAGATATGTAATGAAATTAAATACAATATTTCTGAAGTACTTAGTGGATTTAATTTTGGTGTAGTGGATAGATTCGAGAATAAATGCTGTGTTGCCTTGGACTGATTTTAAATGCTTGTAGGTGGAGTTTTGAGATTCTGCTCATTAATTTTAAGAATACCTTTTAAACTCTTCTATAGACTTGTAGAAGCAACTAAACTAAGTGCTAAAGTAGTAAAATGACTGTAAAAGACTTTTGAAAACTAGAATGCTGTAAAATATCTATTTATTTATAATTGTCTTTGATAAGGTGTTGGTTTAGACTATCTTTCTGTATTAGTAATGGGTTGACAACTTTTTCTCTTCCATTTTCAGCTGTGTAGCAGTGCATCATTAGAAACCTTTTAAACATAAAAATTGTCTCTTTTGATGGATTTTCAATAATACAAGGCAGAGTACAGAATACCTGCCCTTTGCTGCGTCACATATTCTCTGCTGTTGCTGCTGTTCCTGCTTCCCCACTCCTATTTTTCTCAGTCATTCACATGAGGAGAACTAATCCTGCAAGGGGAACCCATGAAGTTTCCAAGGAATATTTCCAGGCTTTTGCTGTATAATGTGATAGTTACATGTTGACTGGATTGAGTCTCTTCTGCTTTTTGTATAAAAACTATAGTTCTAGTTCTAACATGAGAGCTGCTAGGAGGAATTGAACTTCAATTTTACTTTGCAGTTGCCTCTGCAATAGTTTTCAGTTTTTGGAAGTTAGCATACCATTATAATAACACTAAATAGAGTGGGAGAAAGTAAAGACATTAAGGGACAGGAATTTGGAAACAAAAAGTTACTATGTGAGTGAATAGCAACCAGTGAGAATTTTGGGCAGAAGAGCAGCTATGTCTGCAAATCCACTGGAACTTTTTAATTTGTGGAAATACCCAAAGTTAAAAGCATCAGAAAAAAAGGAGTTGGAAATGGTTCCAGGCATATCTCTTTAGGTTTTTCTATTGTGTTGAACACTTAACTACAGGACTGTAGTTCAAAGCTGCAAGAATACAATAGAAATTCAAAATACAGTAGAGCCTGCATGTCATTTTTAGGAAATGGTTGTCAAACAGAGAATTAATGCAAAGAAAGCAAAAGATTTATTTCTGCACAGCTTTGAATCTTGTTAACATTTCTAAAATATCCTGTAATGTGTTGCCAACCATATCCTAAACTTTTGTACAAGGAGAGTCAGTGCTGCTTGTGATTAGTTTAAGGCATTTTTAATTCTGAGCAGATGGGTTCAGGAATACAAATCAAGAAAAGGGGAAAACTGCATCAGGAGCTGAGGCACACCAATTCTGTTGCCTGGCAACAATTTCAGTATATAGTTGTGAATAAAGATACCTTGAATGTGGACAGGCTTGGAAGAGAACACAGGTAGAGAGCAGGTCTCTGAAATTATCTAAAGGGCTTCACGGGAGAGGTAAAAGTGAATGTACAAATACATGTTCCTGGAGAACAGAGAACCAGAATTCATTAGCTTCCAGTCTTTAGTCTGCTAATGTTCCTTTGCACTTATCTGGAAATTATATTTAATGGAATTTGGCTTTATGAATTTCAAGTTTGTAGAACTGCATATAATTTTTGGAAGCTTTCCTTAGAGCTGTCTGACACTCATAGATGAAATTTTAATACATTGAGACCAGTTCAGAAATAATTTTTTAAAGTTCATGAGTTCTGAGGAAGGGATTTGAGAAATGGCATAATAAAATTTTGTTTTTAACTGCAGATAAGTTCATTCATTGACTGGTTTAAAATAGAAATAGATTAAAATGTAGCAAACACATCTGAGTGGGTTTTTTTCCCCATGGAAAATTGGAGCACCAGATTAACTGAGTATTAAATTAATAGAAAACTGTGCTGTACCATGTCTCCCACTGTGTGAAAGTGTTCCTATAGGATATGACAGGTAATTGAGTCATCAACATAAAATATTAATAATTAGGATGATACATTTCATTCTCTTAATGTGCTGTAGTTCCACATCTATCTACGTGCAAATATGACACAGATTTACTGGGACACAGCAGTCACCTTGAAGCTGTGCTCAGTAGCAGCTGATTAGCATTATCTCTTCCAAATGCAAAATAAGTTCAGCTTCTCTGACCTCATTAGAGGGAGCTGAGAGTGCCTCGGTAATAAATGCTCATCTAGCTTCTTCCAATAATTTGATTTATATGGAAGAAAGTTTTAATGACACATTCCCTGCCACCACTAATAGGCCAGCAGTCCTTATGGATGTAGAAGAAAGATTCTGAATATAATTAGACTCAGCACTAAAAATTGAAAAGGGGGCTCAAGCAGGAAAATATTCTTTTCACTAGCACACAGTCTGTAATACAGCTGTGAAGTAGGAAAATATTGTTTTTGCTAGCACACGGTCTTAATACAGACACAAATACAGACATAAAAAGACACAAGTGTGTCTTTTCACACACTTGTATTCATACACATCAAGACAGAAATAAGGTTTGTATCCAGAAGTGTTTGATAATCTCTGAACTTAGGTACATGCAGCTGTTTACTTTTGAATTTGAATTACTAAAGTCTATGCCCATCAAAAATAATTATTATTCTGGCACACTATTATTTTTATTTTCCATTGCTGAGTAGAAAGAATTCAGTTGATAAAATGATAAAGTGATCTGTGAAGCTGAGAGGCTGGTTCTTTAAGTTTGGGTCTAAATCAAAAGTAGAAGAGGGTGGTGAATTCAAATTGTGAAATATTCAGAAATTTGTTTGCTTTATAACAGAGCACGATGGTAAATTTTAATTTCACACACTTTGCATATGATTATAATGCAAAAATAAAGATTGCAATCAGTCTGTTCCAAATATAATCTTATCTGTTGATAGAAATTAATATGTCATCCTGAGTCTTTTAAACCTTAATCAAGTTAATCTGTAACTCAAACTAACAAACAGCAAAATGGTATAAAAGCCTCTTCTGTAGTCTGTGATTAGGCAGAATTGGTTACTTTAGGAATGACAGGTATTTTGGCAAGTGATGCATAAGTTTATAACCTTGGTTGTCACTCATTTGTCACAGATGTGTCAATATTCAGAGTTTTCAAGATGGCAGAAGCTGAGAGCAACTTAGATCTTACTATTAGCAAAGGAACACACCAAGTTCCAAAAAGCCTGCTCCCCAGCCCCCTTATTTCAGTACTTGAAGTGTCACATGTCACAAGGATAACATCCATTTATCTTTCAGTTTAAAGATCAAAAATTCTCTTTGTGTTTTTGCAGTGCTCTGAATTTGAGAGCTTGATCCTGCTAAATCTGGTAGTCAGTTTAGGGCCCAATTACTAGTCACAGGAACAAATGAAAACTTCAGATAAGATGACACCATGCTGAGATAATTCAAAAGCAATCAGTCGCACTCCTTCAGGCTTTTTTTTCCTCAAAATGTGGCTCTTTGAAAACTCTTTATGAGGAGAAGAAAAAACACTTTTCTATTTTTTTTCCCCTTTACTTGCAGAGTTCACCTAAAGCCTCAACTGTGTGAGAGGCATTATCTTTCTAATATCTCCACAGAGCATTTTCCTCCTCCTTATCTTCCTTAGGTAGATAAAAGACATGTTTACTTGTGGCTGGGAAGGCTGCACCCAGATAAAGGATCTGACATCTCTGACACCTTTGTATTTAGCTGAGATTGCTCACAAGGTACTAAATGGATGGTTTGGACTCTTTAAATCTGTCATATTCCAGAGCTAGATTTTTTTCACTGTGACTTCATCATGTAATTTTTGCTTTGGAAATGGACACATGTGTTGCCTCTAGCAATATTTTTCAGTAATAACTTTTCCTTTACCCTAGTAGTGAATGATCAGATAGGTAAAAGCAGACTTGCTGCAAGTGGAGAAGCTGAGGCTGACATTATAAGAACATTTGTAGTTCTCTAAATGTGACAGAAACTGGGTTCATTTCATGATGACATTATCTTCAGTCCCCTGTACTAAATTGCCAGTGTGGGGGGTTGTGCATGTTCCTCAGTTAGCTTTTTGTTAAGGGAATCCTTGCTTAGCCAGTTTCCCTGTAGGTAGTAAGATGAAAACAAACAATCCTAAACTCTATAGCCTTAATGAGGAAAGGCACCATGGGAAAGTAAGGGGACATCAAAATATGGTTTTCTGGTTCCTATATGCTTTTCTGTAATCTAAGATACTGACTTCTGGCATAAGAAATGAAAAAGGTAGCATTTTTTTTTCGTACTCTAATTAGGAGGCATAGCAAAAGAACACACATCTTGTGAGTTTTCCATATAGAGAAGAAATGAAAAAAAATGCTTTGTCTAAATTGTAAGTTTTTCTTTATGGGCAGTTTCTATGCAATTGCATGTCACAGACTGAGATTTACTGTTGAACTTAACCTGAAGATATTTTCCAACCTGAATGATTGTGTGATAAAAGGATATCCAGCTCTACCACTGACTATATCTGTCCAGCACGGAGAAACAGTCAAAGAACACAACGGGGTTGCACAAGTAAGTGAGAAACAAAAGCAATGGGTGTGTCAGACTGGTGGGGTTTGTGAATAAGGGTCAGAGTTTGAAAACCTGGTGTTGTTTGTTTAGGCTGCCCAATGGCATCCTAGAACAGTCTGGAATGAGTCTATGGAATGTTTGGGGAGCTGGGATCAGTGCCTGTAGCAATGCACTGGGTGTGGTTCCTTGCTCTCAGCAGCTCTGCCAACTGCGTGCTGCCACAAAGCTCAACCCAGCATGGTGTGCACAGCCCAGCACCTCCTCTCTAAGGTAGGTGATGAGAACCTTGTTTTTTAGGGGCCTAATCAGGAAACTCTCACTAAAAATAGTTGAAATTAAAGCCTGCGATAGTGTTGCTCATCTGGAGCACCAAAGGTCTCGTGACTCAAGCACATATCCAAGCAAGATGTACCCAAGATGCCATTCCCTCCCCAGCCTTCCCCTTTCCCATCTTGTAGGAAAGGGTACATTGAGTGTTGCAAATGGGGAGGAGATGCTTTTCTTCCTGGTCAAGCTGTGCTCTGTTCAAAGACTGGCTTCCAGGCATGAGGACAGGAGCATGCGGTGGAACTGGTCTTCTAGCAGCTGTTTGTGCACTTGACATTTCATAGCTAATGACATTTTAAAATATCACCATGGGACTTCCTCTCTTTCTCTATTTTAGATCACAGTAAAACTTAATTCCATCTGAAGTGCAGTGAGTGCTGGGATACAAACTTTATGCATCTTCATGAACTATCTCAAATATTTCAACCAAAATTTCATAATTTAAATAAGGATTTAGGCACTCAGAGTGTGGGATTAATGGCTTATATCCAAATCAGTGATTTGCAGAACTGTCATTTTCTTAGAAGTTAGGAGCTTTAAAAAAAAAAAATTAGTTCTACATGTTTGATTTTCTATAGTACTAAAAATGAAAAGCCATCATTGCCTTTTAAGCCATGTCAAAGCACATGCTACAGTTTTGTTGAAAAGGCCTTTGAATATATGACAAACTTCTCTGCTTGAAAAGACTGTAACAAAAGAGCAAAACTGTTTGTCTAAAGGGAAAGAGTAGAATGGGTAGAGAACTACTTTCCAGAGAAGTTGTAATTAAATTTATAGCAACTCAATTAAAGATCCTGATCCACTAGTCGTGCATCTGCCTGGTTGTTAGCAGGCTCAGTGCCTGGTTGCAGGTGTTTAATTAAGATGTCTGGATATGAACCAGTTGTCTAACCAAATGCTCCAGTCTTGTAATTATCTGTCTGTCTCTTTTTGTTGAGATTCTGTTGCATTTTTCACAAAAAGGCCCATGGCTGGCATGGGGTGCACAAAGTGTGAGTGGTGCAGAGCCCTGGTTCAGTGGGCATTTTCCCTGCTGAGGAAGGTGCTGCACCCTTGTTACAGGCAGTGGCACTTTGACAGAAGGGATGTGCTATGAAATAGCTCACACTCCTCCTTAAGGAGGTCGCAGTCACAAAAGCTTTGCAGTGGTAACATCTCTTAGCAACAGGCATTATTGTGTGTGTGTGTGTGTATAATATTCATGTATGTATAAACATATATGTGTTCTTTTAATTTTTAGATATTTAAGCTTAAGAAAGCTTATACTTAAACTTAAAGGGGCTTGTGTTTGTCAAGAGAAGAACCTTTGCTTGCTTTGGCCTTCTCCCAAATACACTTCAATGATGGGCAGACTGAAATGGAAAAATACTCCTAAGCCTTTTTTGGGAGGCTGTGGCTCCTGGGACACCCAGCTGAGCTGCAGAAGTCAGCGAAGTGTCAAAGTGAGTTAACTTGGTGCTGCTCTGGTGTAGCCATGTTATTTTCTGAAAAATCCTTTCCTTAGGATTTTTTCTCCTGAGAAGCTGAGAGGCCTCAGGAACAAAATGTAAACAATGGTTTTCTGCTGCTGTGGAATGCAACAGGTGGATCTGTGATTGGACTCATGTGGTTGTTTCTAATTAATGGCCAATCACAGTCCAGCCATCTGGACTGTCTCAGTCAGTCACAAGCCTTTATTATTATTTCTTTTCTATTCTTAGCTAGCCTTCTGATGAAATCCTTTCTTCTATTCTTTTAGTATAGTTTTAATATAATATATATCAGAAAATAATAAATCAAGCCTTCTGAAACATGAAGTCAACATTCTTGTCTCTTCCCTCATCCTAAGACCCCTGTGAACACTGCCACACTCTGGACATGTGCCTTGAAGGACACCATGCATGTCACCACCTCAGTGACTTGTGCCCTGACTCTGCTGGCTCCTGGAACTCACAGAAAGCTGGGAGAAGGCAGTAGGAAGAGCTCCATAAACAAAGTGCTGTGCTGGCCCTTCTGTCAAAGTGCCACTGAGCCTGAAAAGCCAGTTTCTGGTGCATCTGTTTGGAAATGGCTATAAGCTGGATAAAAGCCTCACCTGCAAGGAGGACATGAATCATCCCTAAGGAAAACCTATGCAATTTGGCTGAGAAAAGCTGTCTGAAGGAAATCAAGATGGGAATAACCTCTTGCCATCATTTCAGTGTGATTAATATCTGAAAAAATTTGCTTAATTATTAAGCCAAATGAATTTACAATGTTGCTTTTGAAAAATAGGACAGTCTCCTATCTCAGCACTCAGAGCAGTGTATGGGAATTGGCACTGGACAAGAACTTGCTTGTTTCTCTTATCATTTAAAGCCTGAGAGCTTGGAGCTGTGGGTTCAGAGAGGCTGCTGAATGAGCCACCAGGTGGTGAGAGGGCTCCGTGTTACTGCTCTTCCTCCACCCACTACCTCAGATCTTTGTGGCCCTGCTCCTGGAAGGTGCTGGGTGTCATTGCTCTGTACAGAGGACAGTCTGCAGCCACCTATCCTTGTGAAGCACCTCCTGCCTGGGTAAGGGGACCTTTTCTAAGTCAATCTCCTTCCACTGACATACCCGGGTGTGATTATGGACATCCAGGTAACAACTACTAAATCAGGGTCTTGGGGGTCTTTTCCTCTCTACCAGCAGAATCTCACTCCACTGCTGATAAGCTCTCACGTGGACAGTGTTGCTTAAATTGTGTTTTGGTGTCAGTTGTGGTTATCTTGAAGGATGGTGGCTGGGAAATACTTTTCTAACTGCAGTGTGAAGTGGGAAGGAGTGAAGAGGTGGAAGGGCTTGCTGCTGCTACTGCACAGGGAAGTAGAAATACCTGTAGGGGAGGGAGATATGGGGAGTTGTGTGAAAGGGCTTCTCCATACCACACCAATCCTTTGGGATGCAATGATAAGTTATATTAAGGGAGTATATTGAGAAATGACAGCTACAAAAATAACCAGGTACCACTGATTATTACAGGACAATAACATTCCTGCTTTTCTGTACTTTGCTTTCAAGAAATGAAAAATACCTGTCTTGAATTAGAGATAGCTGCTTATAGAGGGATAGGAAGCATTGAAAACTATCACATCATTTTTCTGTCAATGAAATATTGCTCCTAATAGCATATTTCTTACATATCTGCTCACTCAAACTTAGGATTGTAATTATTTAAGATACCCTTTTAATTAAGGTAACAATTAAAGCATGCTAATTCTGCTGAAGTGAAGGTACCATTGCTTTTGTAACCAAGTGAGGGTGCTACACTTTGCCCTGAGGTAGAAGTGGAAACACAAAGTAGGGGACCCATTTCTGCCTTAGATTGTTTACATTTTCAAATAACAAGAGAAATAGAGCCAATGATGCTTCCCATCCCTTTTTATCCTATTGTTTCAGTTCTGTTCTTATTTTCCTTGAATCAGTCTATTTCCTCATGCTTAAACAATTATTGTATCCCAAAGAGGATATTCAACCAAACTATTTGAGTTGGTTCTTTCATTTCTTGTAGTTAATAAGCTACCATCAAAGAATGGTTTTATTAAAGAGATAAACCTGCCTACATTTAAAAGTCCTTCTAAACAATGTTGGCAACGTTTATGATATCCCATAAATGGAATAAGGACCATAACAAAACAAATCTCTTATATTGTGGACCTTAAACCTTGTCCCAGTTATAGGTTATAAAATCAGGGACAATTAGCAATGAAATACTAAGCTATAAAGTAATAATAGCTTTTTTTTTTTTTTCCCTTGGTAGTATAGTTCCTCAGCAGTATTATGTGATAAATAAACAAATAGTTGAATGGATCTACTAGATATAATAGATCTATTTTTAATCTGACTTTTACTATTCTAATTCAGGAATAACTCCAGTGTGAAACATTTAAAGCTAAGATAAATGAAAACAGGATTAATGTAAAAAAATATTTTAAATAAATGAAAACAAACGTTCAATTTCCCCCAAATTTTGCATTTCGTTTCCAAATGAGGTTTTACACATTAATTGAGTGAAGAACATGTGCTTCAAAAAATGAAAGGTCTTTGTAAGGCTCTAAGACAGGACCTGGACCTCCCTTATTATTTATTACTTTATTATACTTATTACTGAATTTGACCATGTCAATAAAGGTTCTTTCAAAATGGGCAGAGGACTTTAGGGGAGAAGTTTGTATGCAGACACAAGCACCTTAAATTTATTACAAGTTCAGCAGTTCTCCCTTCTGCTATGCGAGACGTGGCAGCTAGAAGATGGTGAGGCTATCCACGTCTAAGAACTAATACTGCATATCCCACAGTTCTTTCCTACAAACCTTTTTGCCATGAAAAAAGCAAGAGCCAGCAGAGCTGTCTTTCCAGGAAGAATGTTTTCATGCCCACGTTTATCTGATTGCAAACCAATCAGCAGAAAATTTTCTCAGGTAAATAGTGAATTACTCCTCCTCACTGGGCAAAAAAGGCTATATTACTTCCTGGGAGAAGGGCTTTGCCTGAACACAAATGTATTCCTTTTTTTGCCACTCTTCAAGACAAAGCATAATCCACCTCTTCTCTCTGTCCTCCAATATACTACAGTAAAGCAGCAACACTTATCAGCAATGTTAAAGTGCTTTCTGGCACTGGGATGTAGGATACTGGAATTCCAGGAGGAAAAAGGAGATGGGAAAATTTCTCATGACTTGATGTGTTACTGATTTGGCTATCCTGATTTAATTATTGTATTACAGAGAGGGAGAAGTGAGCATCTAAACCCAAAATTAATCTTTAACTTAAAACTATCTCTTCATTAACTGCAGAACTTATCAGTAAAATTGAGATAAAATGCCCCTGTTCTGCAGGTGAAAGAGGGGACCTTTCCAGTTCAGGCTCCCATCATCAGCCAAAAGGCAGCTGCAAAGAGCACCTAGAGATAAGGATGTTATTTTAAAATATCATCTGCATTACAGCAAAAGAGAAGTGATAATCAGGGTCTCACTTTTTTCACTAAAGGGTTGGCTTGAGCATGGGCAGGGCTGGTCACTGCTGTTCTCCAAAACACCATTCAGGCAATCAATATTGCAACACTTTAAGAGCTGACTGCTGGAAATAGCACAGGGTGTTGCAGCATCACCTGCCAGCAAGTGCAGACCTTGCCTGTGCTTCCCACCAGGTATTTTCATTGCTGTCACACACTCTATTGATTTGGATGATACTTCTTTACTAATCTTCAAATGCAGTCAGGCGCTGTGAGCTGGCATTCGTTCCCCTGCAGGTGTCTGGATCTTGGCAGCTCCTGCTCCTCAGCAGCTCCACGTGGTCAGGGCTGGGCTTGAGAACTGCCACATGAAGAGCTGCCCTCCTCCTCCTCCTCCTCCTCCTCCAAGGGTCTCACTCAGCTGGAGAGGTGACTGTGGCTTGATTGCCTGCTGCTACCAAAGGTATGCCCCTTATCACCGAGTATTGTTAAAGGAAGTTAAAAAATAAACCTATTTTCTCAGTTACCTGCCTTGATAGTGATTGCTTAGGGGGAATGTTCCTAAGCAATAGGAACAGTCCACCAGTGATTTGGTAAATTAGTTCCTACTGCCATAAACATCTTTATCTCCTTTCATGTCAAATGTACTTTGTTATTTGCAAGCCAGATGAGTCCTGACTGTTTTTCTCTGGGGTGTTTGCAACCCAGTGTTCAGTTTTCACTGGCACCCTCCTCCTGCACCCACCTGGAACACTGTGTTGCAGGGAGGGAAGTGCATGAAGCACATGCTTCAGGAGAGACAAGGAGGCCTTCAGAGCATTTTCAGGACCTTCTTCTGAAATGTTTGTAAGTTTAGTTGATATTTCATCAAACAGTCATCCTAGTTAAAGAATCAACTTGGATTTCTTGTTAAGTCACCACAGAAAAACACTAAGTGTTCCTTTAACAGTGCTTAACAACATGGGAGGAAGCGACACAAAAAATGTTCTTACTACTAAGGAACAAAGAAAGAGAGCACAACTGACTGCCATGCATTATTTCTAAAAATAGGCACACTACATTTTTCTATAGAGCAGCAACTGCTCCTTTAAATGACATCAAATAAAATATACTTGACATTGAACACTGAAGTCTTTGTTTGATATTCCCCCCTGAATTTATCATTCTTTCAAATAATTTTTCCCCTCCTCATGACACTGAGATATTTCAGCCTTGCCTGAAATCTTTCTACAGCTTTATTAAACTGACTCCTTTTTTGGCACGAGCTGTTCCAGTTGCCATCCAAATGCTCCTGAGCAGCACTTTGTGTATTAGTAGTGATTAACATGAAGTTCCTCCAGCTACTCCCCTCCCTCCCTCCTTCTACTACAGCAAAACATAGCTGTTACCTAATTTCTTGTTTGAATTATTAATATTCTGTGCACTCTGCTACTTGGTATCTCCTCACATTCATTTTCCTGAACTTTGCCACTGTTCCTTACTTTAATGAGAGTATTTTTGTGATAATCTATGGTCTTTTCTTTAAGTTTGGTCTGTTTGGAAAATATCACAGAATAATTCCAAATTTCCCTAGGATATTTTGCTTGCTTGGTTGGGGTTTTTTTGTTTTTTTCCTTCACAGCATTTTAGCCTTCTTGTTTCATTTTCTTAAACAGTTAAATGCTAATGAAACGTGACAAAGACCTACGTCTCTTGTCTGCCTCTTTCCAGGTCATTTGCACGTAACTGAGACAAAAAGAGAAAGATACCAGCACCACAGCACACATCCTCTGTAAAAGCAAGCAGCCCTTTTGTGCTTCTGACATTAGGAGGTATGTATTTATTCAAGTCATGTATTTATTCAAGTCACCAAAAGGTGACTTATTTATATATATATATATATATATATATATATACATACTAATTTTTTAAGAGTGAAAAACGCATAGAATACAGCAATATCAAAGATTTGTCTAGAGGGAGGGGAAATCACATGTGATGGAGATACTGATATTTAAATCCATTGCATGAGCTTGGTGCCTCTAGCAGACATGTTCTGACCTCTGCTATGATCTTCCTTGGTCAAGCATGGCATAACCAAAAGATCTATTTTTTTACATAAGTAAACATGAGAAGCCTGTCTAGTTTTCTACAGTAAGGTTAAACGAGGGTGCATTCGGTGGCCTCTGTTGTAAATGTTTTCCAAATTGAGGTTTGGAAATTACAAGGTAGAAAAATGAGTGAAATAGGTGTGAAACTGAGGCATCCAGCCAGCTTCGTGGTAAAGGAAGATAAGAGCCCTGATATCTCTCTAGATGAGCAGCTGATTGAAATCCTGGGATCTCTTGACCAGCAAAACCAGGTCTCATCCCACCTTCAGATGAATTCTCTCTGTATCATTCCTATTTCTGTGTCTTTTTTCTGGATGTGCAGTGCCTTGCACTTTCCCAGAGCCCCTCACAAATGCACCCATCATAGTCCCATCCTCTTCTTCAGCTCATGTGGTGCCCAGCTCCCAGGTGGAATACACTTTATCAGTCAAAAGCACCAGCCTGAAGGTAAACTTTGCTCCCCTGGCACACACTGCTGGCTGAAGTGAGACTGAGCAACATGGCACAAGCAGAGCTATTGCCCAGTCGCCCAAAAGTGCACAGTGACAAAAACAGAATAAAATAACATAAATGGCCTTTGTGCTCAGCTTTTACCTAATGCTGATCATCTTCAAGGACCTTGAGCCCCTTTTGAACATGACCTGCAACGTCTTGGCTCAGATGCCCTCCTGTATCTACCCAGGTACCACCCCAGCAAGAGCCAGTGTCTTGTCTGTGCCAGGAAACTCAGGGTCCAGTTCGCCAGGGTCCTGTTACCATCACCCCAGTCTGGGGCTCATGGTCTTCTCTCCTCTGCCCTGTGCAGCCTGGGAAGTCCCCCTGCCATGCCTGTGGGCCACACTCTGCCTTCCTATTGCCCCCTGAAAAATGGGCTTCAGTTGGCAAATATTTGCAGCCACTTGCACAGCCCAAGGCTGGAAGAAATATCCAGACTGGGGGTTTTAAGTTTAGGGTGCTTATTGCAGGACTCCTGTTCTTAAGCCTTACCTGAAGAAGCTCAATCCAAAGGTAACTGTAACCTAAATTATCAAAGCCTCATTCTCTACCATGTCTTTGTTGCTAAATCCCAGAAGCTGCTTTATCTCATCTAAAGTGTCCAGATTTTTCCATGCTTGCTTCAAAAATTCCTGTAATCATCACTTTTGCTTTAGGACAAATTGCTGCTGCAGTGGCTGGCGATGAAAATATTTGAAGGGTATTATTGATTAGATCCACCTCTTGGAGGCAGGGTTAACTGTTTTATGGAGAAAAAAATGTGAGAAGAAAATGCTACTTTGCCCATCACTTAAGGCTGGGGTTTAGTATTTTAAAAATATTTCTATATTGAAATAATATAGAAATATTTTTTAAATGCTAAACCCCAGCCTTAAGTGATGGGCAAGGTGATGGGCAATGGCTAAATTTCATCTCTCCATCCTAAAAACCACCTCCAAATTTGGATTTTCTTGGCTTGGTTAACAAGTCTTCTCCAAAACAGTGCTTTGCAGATTTACTCTCCTGCAAAATCAGCATTTGGTCTGTTTTAATACCAGTGTTTCCAGTGTGAAGAGATGTCAGGAACTGGACACTGGGAACTAAATTTACTGTCAGAGGCCTTCTCAAAGCTTCACTTCAGGAAGTGAAGCAAACCTTGTAACCTTGCTTCTGTGGGAAGCCTGGAAAATGGGGCCCATCCTTCATGCAGCCAGGCTCTCCAGCCTAAGTGAACAATGTTTCCCTCATCTTGTTCATCATGCTTGAGTTTTCAGTCTTCCTTCTCTGTCAGAGAAACATAATTGAAATTATTAATATTACCATAGCCTATCACCTTAGCAATGGATCAAAGTTGAGGAGTTATGGATAGATCTGCATCTATGCCTTTTGTTATTAGTATGGAATATCTTCAGAAAAGCATTGGGTTTTGACCTTGGAGTCCATCCTACCACAGCCTGATACAGCAGCTGTTCTGAATTTAGCCCAACCAAGTATTTAGCCATCCAAGGATTATTCTGCTAAAACCAATTCAAGACACTACAGCAACAACTTCAAGCAAACATGAAAGGAAAACTGGAGGAATAAGAAAAATACACTTTAAAACCTTATCTTGTCAAAAGAAAAAAAGATGGCAGAGAGGTTTGCAGGTAGTAAATGAATTCTAGAGTTATCAAGTGTTTCAGTATTGTCACTGCTCTTAATCAACCACAAAAGCTATTTGTTTTCTAATACTCTCTAGTGTCAGGCTTGTTTTCCCTTATTCATGTAAAATATTGGATGTGTGTCAGTGAATCCATTTTTCTGCCTTCTTCTGGCAGTCTGGGGGAAAATCAAGTCCTGGGGTGCAGCATCACCATCTGGGCAAGGGAGGGGATTGTTCTGCTCTGTTTTGCACCAAAGTAGCCTCACCTCGAGTGCTGGGGGCAGTTTTGAGTGCCATAATTTAAGAAAGATATTAAACCATTAGAGAGTGTCCAAAGGAGGACTATGAAGATGGTGAAGGGCCTTGAGGGGAAGCTGTATGAGGAACACCTGAGGTGACTTGGTCTGTTCAGCCTGGAGTAAAGGAGACTGAAGGGAGACCTCATTGCAGTCAGAAATTCCTTGTGTGGGGAAGAGGAGGGCCAGGCACTGATCTCTTCTCTGTGGTCACCAGTGACAGGACCCAAGGGAATGGCCTGAAGTTGAGCCAGGGGAGGTTTAGGCAGGATATCAAGAAAAGCTTCTTCACCCAGAGAGTGGCTGGGCACTGGCACAGGCTCCCCAGGGAAGTGGTCATAGCACGAAGACTGACAGAGTTTGAGGAGTGTTTGGACAATGCTCTCAGGCACATGGTGGGATTCTTGGAATTGTGTGTATAGGGACAGGTCCTGGACTCAAAGATCTGTGTAGATCCCTTCCATTTCAGGATATTATATGACTCTAGAAATGAAGCAAAAGAATGATGAGTTCCCTGGGCTGTTGGTATCTGCAAGTCTTGCCCCAGGGTTGTCTTCCCAGAACATACAATTTGATGCTTCTGTACTGAAAAACTGATGCAACAAATGTTTCGGTAGAAAATGTTACCCCAAAGTTATTTATAAAGCTGACACTAAAGATGTTCACTCTTTGGTCATTTTTTCAATTTTTCTTTCAGCATCTTGACTGAATCAATTGAAATTTTTATGTGGTAAAATGAGTATACTTTCTCCTGGCTTGAGGAGATTAAACGAGATTTAAATAATCTCAGCACTTTGTAAATGTCTCTGCTTTTTAGTGCTGAAAAGAAATGTATATTGCAGGATGTCTGCAATGTTGAATTTTATCCTTAACTTTCAGATAGCAACCATTTCAGCCCTGTGCTGCTCTCTAAGGCAGTAATGTCCCCCTCATCCTCTTCAGCATTGGAGATGGAAATCTTCCAGTACATTGATGAGCATCAAAGTGATTTCATCAAGGTAGGACCTATATTGCAGTGAAATAATGAGCACAGAGCTGGTGCTCCAGAGGCCTGGGCTCCTCTGGCAGGAGAAGAAGTGCCTGTCACAAAGGTAATGAGCAGGGTTCCAGGTCTGGCATCAGGAGGGCAACATGCACTTCACGCAGCAAGGCTGTAAGAGAGCAGGCTGCTGGGAACCTCTGGGGTGAAGGAGGGACTTGCATGGACTTCAGCAAAAGAGATGGTCATGGGCATCCTTTGAGTGTGTTCAGAGAGAGGCTCCACTAAGCCAAATGCACCGGCATGGGGCATGCAAGCCAGATAGGATGCTCACCCTGTCTGCTTCAGAACTGATTCTTGTAGGTTTGCTCTTTAGAAGGAGAGGAGTCTTGGTCCCATGCTGGCTTGTGCTTTCATTTTTGTCAACCCTCTGTGAAAAGACAGAAACATAATTAATCCAGTCAGTATCAGTTATGCATTGAGTCAATGAGCACTTGTGAATCCTCATGAGAGCCACCAAAGTAAGCTGTACATAATGCAATTTCTATAATGCAAACTAGTCAGCATCTAGTCTACCTCCTCTTCCACTGGATTTTAGATCCAGGGTTGACAATGTGAATGCCTAAGTGTGAGCACCCTCTCTGTTTAGAAAATTGGGAATCTCAACCCTGGGGAAGACTCTTCTCTATGCTGAAACCTTAGAGCAACTGTGATAATGCTGTGATGATACAGAAAGGAAATCATCTTCTAGTGTGAGATTTCTGATACAAGGGCTGAGGACAATAACATTCTGGATCACCTAAATGCACTTTTCTTCCTGTGCAGGATCTGAAGGAATGGGTGGCTGTGGAAAGTGATTCTATTCAACCACACCTGAGGAAAGAAGTAATGCATATGATGGCATTGGCAGCAGACAGACTTGCAACTCTGGGAGCCACTGTTAATTTAGTAAACTTGGGGTCACATCAGGTGCTTATCTGATTCTTGGCTTAAAACATCATATCTACCCAGGGTCCACCTATTGTATTCAGTGCTATGTACATGTATGTTATCACACAGTGTTGTTCTTTGAAAGCTAGATACAAATTTATCAATAGTCCTGTACCTACATGACACCTGTTGAAATCAGGTCAGAGAACTGAGAGCATACTGGGAACCACAGAGGCAATCCAAATGCAAATTGATGTTCTGTGGATAGGAGGGAGTTTGATGCTTTTAATTGAAGTAAAAGGACTGAGTTTTTTACTGGGGCTAGTTTTTAAATTTTTGTCTGTAATGAAGCATCAGAACTAATGCATCATTTGTCACTGAACTTACTTTATGAGGGAGGTTGCTTTTACAAAGAAAATATTGTCAGACAGAACATGTAGGGATGTTAGCTACCTAAACCATCATCTTTGGTTTTCAGAGCTTCTGCCAAGTGACCCAAACTATTTTCTTTCATTGTTGGAAAGCAATAGGGAAGAATTCATCTCTGAGAAACCTTAGTCTTTAATTAACTTAGTTTACTGTAGCCATGGGCTTTTTCCTGCCCTGGGCTGTTACATTCCTAATCTAACAGGAATTCAAAAGTTCAATAATCGTGATTCTCTTTTCTTTTCTCTGATGCTTTCGGTGAGGATTCTGATTCTTAGCACAAGGAGCCCGTAGTACAGCAACACTTTAATATTTCAGTTTGTGTCATTTGATAGTTGAAGAGAATGCAATTGGGCCATGCAGAGCTCTGTTCTGCACAGAGCCACATTAGAGGTTTAGCCTTAGCTTAGTTTTAATAAAAAAAAAGCCACCTCAAATTAATTTGTGTGGCTTTTGACTATTTCAGTGTCCCAATAGACTCCATAGCACAAGGTTCCCTCTGTCTTCTCTGGTGCTGGGAAGTGAGAGCTTAGTGAGGAGGGCATTTATGACAATAAAATGTTTGAAGACTTCTACAAGGTCCAGCAGGAAATGAACAGTTGAGGAGAAAGATCTTAGTTTCTTTGAATAGGTTAGAACTGGAGTCAGTCAGATTTGTGCACCTAATCAAATAAAAGTCAATTGAGTGTAGAAGTATTTTCAATACTGAGAATTCCATTTTTGTTTTTGTTTTGTACATTTCTAAGTTTTAGAAGATTTGGTTTTCCTTAGTTGCCTTTTTCTAACCTTCTTCCGCAGCTGCCTGATGGCCAAGTCCTCCCACTGCCTCCTGTGCTTCTTGGAGAACTGGGGAAGGATCCACAAAACCCCACTGTATGTTTTTATGGTCATGTGGATGTGCAGCCTGCCAAGAAGGAAGATGGCTGGGACACTGACCCCTACACACTGACTGAAATCAATGGTGTGCATCTTCTCATAAGTTTTGTATCATTATTGGAACACGTGACTGAGGTTCTGTGTGGGAGAAGGTTTCCTGTCTATTTAACCAAAGCATGAAGATTTCTGTGGAAATCTTTGGGACGTGTCCAGCAGCTTTCAGCTTTGATGGTTGTTCTGTGACTAGTGAGATCCATCAGTGACTGCCTAATACTTGGTGTGGAAATATTAGCATTTGTGGTAGAAGAATGTGAGGACCCTTTAATGCAATTATCCTTCCAGCACAGCCAGCTGACTGAAGGAACAAAAATAATGGATAGAGGGTCAGCAGATAAGTAAGACCTCAGAAATCCTGATTCCCAGGCTATAACCACTGAGTTGCCCTTTCTCATTATCTGGAATCAATTCCCAATAGCCTTACTGGCATAAATTTTTTGCCTTATTCCAGTGTATATCCAGTGGGGACTGCTACAGAAGCTTATACACAGGCACAGATTTCAGTTTGTACAGTGATAACTACATATGATGTACAGTTAGAAAAGAAATTGAATACTTAGACTTGTAGCTTCATATTTCTGCCATGGCATTTATCTGTAGGGTTTTGCTGCTTGTTAGCTGGTCTGAATGATGTGTCCAGAAACTGCATATTGTGCAAACCCTCCAGGCATATCTGGTATGAACAAACAGTTCCTGAGAAGAAAATTGAAGCTCAAAAATTGGCATGTAGCAGAAACCACAACATAATGCATATAAAAGGAAGGAAAGAGGAAAAACAAGTGTACTGTTCCTTTGGGAAGCGCCCAAACACTCATCACCTTATTTAAAATGAGTCAGTGAAATCCTGACACTTTTGGGACTTCTTCCCTCCATCACTAAAGCTTCTGTGGCAACTGGAATTTGCCAATTACATTGAAGTGATGAGGAAAATTCAAAGATTGCTTAAAAACTTTCCTCTTTTCCTTTTAAGGAAACCTCTATGGGCGTGGAGCAACAGACAATAAGGGACCAGTCCTAGCTTGGATAAATGCAGTGGAAACATTCAGAGCCTTGAAATTAGTAGGTATCAATGATGACTTTTTTATTTTTATTGCTAATTTTTACTGTTCAGTATCATTTGTTGTTATTTTTATTATATCTCTGGAGGGATGCATTTGCATTCCTGAGTAAGATGATACCTCTCTGTCCCAACAGACTACATACAATTTGAAATATTAACTATTTCTGATACAACACTTAGGGCACTGGTCCCACTCCAGTAATAGTTTGTCTTTGAGCATTCCTGTTTTGAGCAGTCTGTCTGCAATGTAAATACACTCTTGCTGCCATTGCCCTGCAGAGGAAAACCCACAGGGAAGAATTCAATATGTATTACATACATTCAATATGTATTACATACATTCAATATGTATTACATACATTACACAGCTCTGATAATTGTTCTGTTCTTATGAGAGCTTTTAAAATGGTAAAATAACAGACATTACAGAATGCTGATGAAGACTCATCTCTGCTGATACATTCTGCTGATCTTTGGTTTTGTCTGCCTACAAGATACCTTCAATTTATGTGTCTGTGTGAAGGGACTAAGCATCTAAAAATGTTCATCCACAATGGGCTGTTATGTCACCAACAGTCCAGATTTATCAAAGCAAATACTTTGAGTGGGTGCATTCTCCAAATACGAATACAATCACTCAGAGTCTGACAGATTTCTGAGGTCAGACATTTGCCTAAATCTCTACAATGACGAACATAGCCATCTTCAAACAATTTAATAGTTTTGGAGTGGTCTTAGCCCCAAGGTCAAGGTAAACCAAAAATATATTTTAGGCTTGTAACTGGGTTAACTATCATCCTTTAAGCTGAATTTGAATGACATATTCTGTTTGTACAGTTTTCTGTCTCTTGTATGACATTATGGCACAAACTGAGCATTAAGTCTTGATTTTTTTAAAGTCCCCTTACAGCCTTCTGGAAAACATGTTTTCCTTGCATCTATAGTACTGAATTGACCTTGGTCTCAAACCCTTGAAAACGCACAATATTTGCCCAAAGACTAGTTGTAAGTGGATATGGTTGTGGATTTGACATCTTTCTAGTTTTTTCAAATCACTAATAGCTATCTTGACATTTTAACAAACAAGCAAAAAAAAAGATTTTTTTGTAATTTGAAGCCTTTCTCTAGAAAACAACACAGACCATCAAATAATATTCATTAAAAGTTTGTTTCTAAAATTTCTTTGGCCAGCTGATGATTTATCAGTGAACCCATCCATGACACAAGTTCATTTAATTTTACATATTTGTTCTTGCCTTTAATCTGAGCAGCGAATCAAAAGAGAAAACATCTTAAAACCTCAAATGAGAAAACAAATTGCAACAGGAAACTAAGTTGAAATTTATGTCCCCTATGGGATGTGTCAGCATTTTCAACTCCCACTATTCCATAATAAAAGTTCTCCTAATTACTCTTGGAAATGCATCGTTATCAACCAGCAGGCTTGCAAATTTATGAGTGTTAAAAAGACAATTATAGTAGAGTAACTGACAATGTTTTTATTACCATATAAGTCTGGTGATAGACAACATTGGGAAAACCACAGCCAGTGGCTCCCACATGGGCAGTAACAGTGGAAATGTAAGGGGCAGGAAATTTTCTGTGAAAATGCAATTGCTATTAGACAGTTATAATTTCCAAAGCAATTAGAATATTGAACAGCTCTGACAGAAAGCCTGTTTAATGAGACATTCCAGCAAGTTTTCTGAAAACGCAAAGAAGAAAAAAAGACATCACTTATTGTCCTCTGAAAATGAATAGTAGATAAAAACATGAGGAAAAGAACAAGTTTTTCTGGGAGCCTATATGTGTCTGTCACTGGCTTTTCTAATGTAACAAGCTATATATCCTATGTACTCATCCAACTTCTTTCTTACCCTAACACAATTCGCATAGCAAACCAGTCTGCTCCTAATTTTAAAGCTTTTTTAAAAGAAAAAATAAAATGCTTGTTTCTTACCCAGACTTTTCTAATTTTTATGTAGGCTATGCCAGTGAACTTCAAGTTTGTAATTGAAGGCATGGAAGAAGCAGGATCCTTGGGGCTAGAGAAGCTACTTGAGGAAGAAAACCAGAGCTTCTTCTCTGATGTTGATTATATTGTAATTTCAGACAACCTGTGGCTCAGCAACAAGAAGCCTGCCCTTACCTATGGGAGTCGGGGCAATGCCTGCTTCTTTGTGGAGGTAAAGGACACAGGTTCACTCCAGCTGAGCCTCTGACAGACAGGGATGATGTAGCTGTACTTACACCTGCATGCAGAGAAAGACTGAAGGAAAGCTTAATATTTACAAGTACAGAGCTTTCTTCTGCATCCCTTTTGGCTTCTGCAGATTCCCCTCCTCATTTCAGTTCCATTAGCCTTATTTACTTCCATTAACTTCTCTTCAATCATTTTTACCCTTGATCCCTTTCCTATCCCATTACTCTCCTGCCACCCTGCCAGTCTCTTCTCACTTCTCTCTCTGTTCTCATGGACACCATCCCTACACCTGCCTCTCCAACTCTCTCCAAAACCATCATTTCTGCTGCCCTGCTCTTTTGCAGCAGATACTCCTCGGTATAATGAATCAGCCTAAAGGGACTCAGTTTGGTTGGATCTCTGGGTTTAAAAGCAACACAAAATTTTTGTAAGCACTGACAGGAGTAGATAAAAGTTCACTGTAGCCAACATGCTATATTTAGCAGGGCAATGTGAGCTACTGTGAAATAAAGAGCAGAAATTTCTCATCTGGAAATGCTTCCTGATGAAGCATAAAAGGAATTCAGAGAGAAGATTAAAGAACTTGAGAACTAAAGAAAAATCTGCATTAACCTTTATGTCTGAAAAAGAATGAATTTTTTTTTTTAACTGAAAGAGCCTTGGCAGCCTTGATTCAATTCTTCTAAGTCTTGGTTAAGAAAAATGATGCTATTAAAACATCAAAAATGATCTCTCCCTGCTAGTAGACAGTTAGCTGTAATGAGGTTTTGAGAAGAATAAACAAGTCCTTTGCAGGAAAATATTTTATGATAAACTCAAGTATGAAAATGTGTCTGGAAAAAGAGCACATTTAATAACTCAAATGCCTCTATTCTAACAACTTTTTATTCAAGAGACCTATAAATTTTTATTTGTTGCAATCTTGAATTAAGATTGGACATATATTCTTAGTATCAAACAAGATTATTTTTTGCCTTTTTTAAAGAAGATTTTGCATTAAATAAAAAGGGTAGACAACTTGAAGAATTTATTCTCCAATGTTAGAAACAGTAATAATATGCAAATGTTTAATGTATGATGTCTTTAATCTTACTGAAGCAAAAGAGGGAGTGGAGGAGGACCCTTTCTCTCAAATGTGTGAGTGCTACAGACAGCTGAATTTCTCTCTCTTGGTGGTTGACAACGGAGCTCCATCTTCTCTGCCAAAGCAGACTGTTCCTGACATGATGTTTTCTATTTAATAATTAGAAAAAACTCCAACCATTTACTGTTCATTTGTGATCTTGTTCAAAAAAACTGGACCCAGCAGACCGAAGAATAAGGTAGTGAGTGTTCACATGTAACCAGTGGTTTTGGTGCAGGTTGAATGTGGCAGCAAGGACCTTCACTCTGGAACTTTTGGGGGCATCATTCACGAGCCACTGCTGGACCTGATAGCGCTGCTGGGTAAGAACACACATCACTGCTCAGGGGCAGCTGGGGAGAGATGCCCATCATCACCCAGTGAAGGTCAGGGCCATGGTTAGTTGTTGTAAGGTAAGACTCTAATTAAAGAAAGATCCTTAGATGTGGTCACCAATTGCTGCGGTGTTGTTGTGAGGGTCCCCAGGATGAGGTGAGAGATGAGAATCTGACTCCAAGTTCTTAGAAGGCTGATTTATTATATTATATTATGATATTATATTAAAAGAAAATTATATACTAAAACTATACTAAAGAAAGAGAAAGGAGATATTAGAAGGCTAGCAAAGAATGAATAATAAAAACTCAAGACTGACCAGAGTCCTGACACAGCTGGACTAGGATTGGTCATTAAGTTAAAACAATTCACATGGAACCAGTCAAAGATGCACTTGTTGGTAAGCATCCTCCAAACCACATTCCAAGCAATCAGATAATTATTGTTTACATTTAGTTTCTTAGGCTTCTCTGCTTCTCAGGAGAAAAATGTAAGGCCAGTTTTGGCCAGGACTTCAGACATGTTAAGCTGATGTTAGTCACGCATAAATTAAGAACACTTAAGCATTACAGGCAACTTTAATACATGCACACATAGCAAAACCTGACTTTTTAATGCTGCTTTGTATCCCAGTAGGATGATGTTTTCATGTCAGAAGCTCGGCTGACACATCACACACTACACACAAACAGCAGCTCAATGATTTTCTTAATAAATATGCAAATATATCAAGTTTGGTGAAGCAGCTTGACGGATGCAAACAGTTGTGAGGCTCACTCATTTGGTAAAGAGCTAGGCAGAAGGGAAAAGGTGTCATGACTGCTAAGGGGAAGAAATAGAGGCTCCCCTTGTACTGATATCTGTATCTTATTTTGTAGACAGCCTTGTGGATTCCACAGGTCATATTCAGATTCCTGGAATCTACGACAGTGTTGCTGCCCTGACAGAAGAGGAAAGGAAGTTGTATGAATCGATTGAATTTGATCTAGAGGAACATAGAAATAACTGTGGTGTGAAAAAATTCCTCTATGGCACCAAGGTAACATAATATCTCTGTGAATACTCAGCAGAAAGAATTTAAATCACCTATTTGTAGCATTTATATATAAAGCCAAACTGAAAGATATTTTCAGTCAATGGCAAGCTCAAAATAAAATAAAGGAGCGCTGGGATGTAAAAGGTAAATAAAATCAGTCTGCTGAAAATGTAAAGCACTGCATCTGGGGAAAGTGACCTGAAATATGAACAATCAATTAAAGTAATGATGCAAAACTAGCAGTGTAAGTCTCCCTTCCTTGCCTACCCCTTCCCTCCCCCTAAGCCTAATCAGCCAAATAAAACATGAATTAAAATGCCTACATTTAGGTTACATAGTAGGAAAGAAGTTGTATTCAGCTCTGAAAAAATGGGAGGCAGCCTTAGGCAGATATGTTTTGGATGGTTTTTATTTAATACAGATTTTGATGTCTGCCAGGCCTGCCATAAAAAGCATCCAAAGCTACAAGCTTCTCCTTACCAGCAATTAAAAATTATATCCTAAATAAAAAGCCAGCAGGTAAGGGCTGGCTCGGAAAGATTTCTCTGCATAAGAGTGGCAGCTGGGAGAAAGGAGTTGATTGATTTTTTTATAACTAACATAATTATTGTAGTGTAGGTTCTGCTAACAGGGATGCTTTTATAGCTTTCAAATTACCTAAAGCTAGACTGTAAGAATCAGTAATACAAAAGTAAAATGCGACTACACTGAGTTTTGATGCTTTACCTGTATGAGGATGAATTGATGTTAATTTTAAGTATAGATAAAGGTCTAGTCTCATAAAACTGAAGGAAAGCAGCAGCACCCTGAAGTTCTGCATGAAGACCAGTTTATAATTTATACATTTCTCCTATTTCCTTAGAATGATAATCATAATATTTTATTTTCCCTCTGCATCTTCTCCAGGAAAACTTAGTTACTGAAAATTATAATCTTTCCTATTGTGCTTTTTAGCGTTCATTGGTAGAATTTCTTCACTGGTATCATCTGGGTTGGATCTGGCTTTGTGGTTTTTCCAGTGACAAGTTCCAGGATAAACATGCAGTCAGATCAGAAGTTGTTCTGATATTACTTTTCACTATGAAAATTTGCTTTGAAGATTTTTAAAACAATGCTCTATTTTTCTCACATTTTAAGAAAAACTATTACCATCCAAATCGTTCTATGACTGAAAGTAGTAGTAATTTTTAAAAAGAAAAATACACGTGCATGGGTTTAAATAAAAAAAAATCAAATATCTTTAAAATACAGAGGTCTCCAAATACAAATTTTAGGATGGAAAAAGCTTGTTTACATAAATTGTGGCTTGTTAATATTCTATTTTAATTCTGTTAATTCTATTTTGAATTTTTTTTAAAGGAAGAAATACTTCTACACCTGTGGCGTTACCCCTCTCTCTCTATTCATGGGATTGAAGGAGCTTTCCATGAATCAGGCATTAAAACAGTCATTCCAGCAAAAGTAATTGGCAAATTCTCAATCCGTCAGGTCCCCAACATGGACCTTTCAGTTGTGAAAAAACAGGTAAGATACAAATCTTTTCTTTGGCCACTACTGTGTAAACTCAGTCTCTCTTAGCACCTTGCAAACCTAGACTTGTAGTACACTGAATGTTTTTAGCACTTATTTCTTTCCAAGAGAAGTAGAAATGTGGGTATAAGCTCAAGTGGCAAGATGAAAGCTTTTTTTAAAAGTATTTTCCCTACAGGTGGTGGACCACTTGGAGGGTGTCTTTTCCAAGAGGAACAGTCCAAACAAACTGAAAGTGTCCATGCCTTTGGGTGTAAAGCCCTGGCTTGCTGATTTTAATGATCTACTATATAAAGCAGCAAGAAGGGCAATAAAAACAGGTGTGTTCCTTTTTTTTTTTTCCCAGTTCTTAGTGTGTCTGTAGGTGTGCAAGGGCATTGTGCTCAACAATAAGGCAAAGCAGATTTCCCAATTCAGTGCTGCAGCCTCTTACTCTTACAAATCTCATTGGTTTTGATAGAACAACTCATCAGCATCTTCCATACCTTGTTAAATTTTGATATGTTTTATAGGAGTAGCCAAAAGGCCTCGTTTACTTATTTTTGTATTGATAAGAAACCAGAGATTTATAGAGCAGAGCTGATTTGTGAGAACAATTGGCTTCACCCTCAAACCCATTTCTACTCAGAAGCTCTTAGTATCAGCTCTTTCCTTAAATCTATGATAGCAGAGAAAACCACCTGGATTACACCTATTTATTAATTCATTTTTCCAATATATTTCAGTTTTTGGAGAAGGTCCAGATTTCATCCGTGATGGCTCAACAATTCCTGTTGCCAGAATGTTTCAGACTGTAACACAGAAAAGTGTGATGATGCTTCCGATTGGAGCGGCCGATGCTGGGGAGCATTCCCAAAATGAGAAAATAAGCAGGTTTATTTCGTTTGTCAGTTTCTGCTACTGAGAAGGAGGGGCAACTGAAGTCCCTTGGGACCCATGAATGAGCATGCCCAGATGGGAAGCTTTGCTGTGCATTGGGCAGCCCAAACCTACTATCTCCAGCACACTAGATGTTGTGCTAAGCAAGAAAGGAAAATTCCCAGTCTAAAGCATACCATTATACACTTTTCACTGGGTGTCTACTTAGTCTTTAAATTCATTGCATTGGCAATTTTCATTTCTCTAGCAATGAAGATGATGGTGTGGATGGGCACTCTTCCATCACAGCATCTGTTTTGAAGTGCACAAGTCACAGACACTCACGGTTCTGTTAGGATTTTGGTGGTTTTCAGTATAAACAGCTATAAAGAGTTATTTATAGTCCAGGGACCACGACTAGCATAATTATACAAAAAAATAGCTTAAACCTGTCACTGGTGTTTATTGTTGGAGGCACCATGGTAAGCCACTACTCAGTGTGTTGCCTGAACACTTGTGCAGTCTCTGAGTGAATTCATGCTGAACTCTGGAGAGAGGAGAATCCTACAATAATTCTCAAATTACTTTTTGTCTCTCCTCATTAAAGCCTCAACGCTGCTGGCTACAGGTAATACCAATTTGGGTATGTAAACCTGGAAAATAGTTTTCTGAAGTAAATCCAGAGGAGTACCAGATTGAAGGATGTCCAGCACTTCTGTGCACTTGGTAATTTTCGGGGGTTACCAATATTGCAAATTCCTATGAAGACTCCGAAAACTTCACTGGACTACATTCCTAATTTTGCAAGGACAGCCTGACAAGACTTCATTGTGTTTCTTTCCTTCTTCACAGACACAACTATATTGAAGGAACCAAATTGTTTGCAGCTTTTTTCCTGGAGATATCAAAGCTACATCGGAACTTAAATGAAACTTCCCCCACAGAGACTATCAACTGACAGACCATATCAAGAAAATCAGCAAAACACTTTCTTAAATTTTCTAATTTAAATAAAACATATAAATCACATATTCAGTGGCTGTGAATTGGTGGGGAAAATAATAAATGCTGTGCTATTTCCTGGCATTCTACTAAATGGCATGCATTTGTTATATGGTCCATCAAGTGCTCTTATCCCTAATGCTGTAAAATAGGGTTAGGGATAATTTATTCTTGCTGAATGGAACACGTGACATTTTAGTTTTAAACTTCAAGACAAAGGGAATATATACATGCATTTTATCAACATGACTTTATTTCTGTTTTGTAGTATCACTCTTCATGCTGCCTAGCTCACATTCCAGTTTCTGAATATGAGCAATACACACTGCAATTTCCTCCTAACTATATACAAAATTTTACTTACCTACTTCTTTGAAGAAAGATCTACTGTCAAACTAATCTCTTTCTTTGTCCTTCACTGAAGGTTTTAAATAGGAAGTGCAATGAAATGTTCTTGTTGAGTTTGATGTGAAGATTTGCCTATTATTATCTATTTATGGGTATAATCACTGAGGTAAGTAGAACTACAACAATAAATAAACATTTCCCAGTCTGGATTCTGCCTTCCCTCTTATCCAGATCACCTCTAACTATGCTGTGAGTAGTTTTAAGAATCACTTAATGTTTCTTTATGTGACTTTCTTTCCATACAATAGAAAGAAATTTTTGTAAACATCTGTTCTGGCCAAAGTCTGTCATCAGAACAGTATTTTCTCACCCAATAAGCAACTTTTAAAGCATCAGTTTACATTAATAATTAAGTTGAAAGCAAATTATATATTTTGAAATAAAAACAAACTAGTTGAGAGCTCTGATTGCTGTAAGGCAAAACATCCAGCACAAAGCTTATAATTCAAATCTAGATTTTTTTAAACTTTAAAATGTGATTTTCACTCTAACATAATTCACACACAACCAAACCAATGGAACCAGTAGTGTTATCCCTACTGTTTAAAAAATTACATTAAGTAAATTGCATACAGTACTTGGGATGCTTTCTTTTTCTCCTGTTACCTCCCTGTAAAAATCTGCAAGAACAAAGATGTGGATACAGAGACAATAGAAGAAAATAAAGGTACATTCTCAATAAACACCCATTTTCAGCCCTAGCTGAGACTGTGAGACAGTTCAGCTGCAAGAGCTGAGTAAGGATTCTGGCTCTGGCTGCTGATGGTGTTCAAGGGGGAAAGGAGGACTCAGCTCAGTGTCTTACTTCACTGCTGACTGCAGAACTGCAGGGTACTCCAGAATAAGGAACAAAAGCCTCAAAGACCAGAAGACTCTGCTTTGTGTATCATCAACCTGCAGAATAATTCTCTGTGGCTCTCAGTGCCCTTCACCTGAAGAAAGCATTTAGGAACCAGCATGGTAATGAATGTTGCAAGGGTGAGTACTCCAGTGTCTGCACAGGACTCAGGGCAGGTTGGCCCATGCTGAAAAGCTATCACACCATAGAGGTACATGAGGGAATTTTGCTGAAATATTTCAAGACATGTAGTTGACATAAAACATTGCAATCTCTGGGATTGCAGTGGTTTTACAAGTTACAGAATCACAGACTCACAGAATATGCCAAGTTAGGAGAGACCCACAAGGATCATCATTACAAAGTTTTAGTCCTGTACAGAACCATCCCCAAATTAGCTTAAAACATAGTGGAAAGAAACATCTGTGCATAAATATGACCCTTTTGGCAGAAGAGCTGAAAAATTGGTGAGATGGAGGTGGCAGATTTCTTCACAAAAAAGGGATGGAGACTGTGTTTTAGGAATATGACTGCTCTGAAATACCACTATAATATATGCTATGTGTTCTACAACGTTATGAAGTTGGAATGGAAGATGGGCTTATTTATTTTTTACTGTTGCTCTTTGGAATGACAAATAAAATGGAGCCAAAAAAAGGCATCATTTTATAAGCACAGATACTCTCAGAGCAGTGCACTGAAACAAGGTTCTGCTCGGAAATAGCCACTTACTGTCAAGTTAAAACTATGTACAGTGGGGCCACTGAATTATGCAGACCATCTCCATGCCTCCTTCAGTCCCAGAGGAGAGAAGGAGCATAAAACTTCAATTTCAGATTCTCCTGTCCATGAAAGAAAGAAAGCATTGAGAAAGCAACTCCTGTGCACAGGAGTATTGAGAGCTCCACTTTGCTTCTTAGACCAAGAATGAGTATCCACCCTGTCTTTCCTTTCTTTATTTCTTTTTTTTTTTTTTTAATATTGGGCAGCATCTCATCAGCCTTGTAAAAAAAAAAAAGAAATGCATTTTTCTAAGGTCTGTAGTGTTATATAACATTTCTAGAAATGTTTCTTCTTGGTTGCAATAACAGCTATTTCTTGCCACAGTAAATTAAAGATAACTCTACAATACTAGTGTTAGAAATAAAATTAAGGTTTGCTTCTCTTCGTTAGCCACATCAAAGTCAGAGCACATTAGATATTCTCAAATTGTGACCAACTAACTGCAGAAATCATATGTACAATTTGTGTGTCTACATCTGCATGTATGTAGCTGTATATATATGTACACTTCCAAGATCTAATCCAGTCATTGATTTAAAAAAGAAAAAATCTTGTCAATTTTGATTCAGGTTTTTTCTTACTAATGACTGAATAATGGGAAAACAACAGTGTGGGGATGTCCAAAAGAAGCATCTGTATCTCTGAAAGCTTGATACAGATATCAAGACCTGGATCATAGGATAATAAAAGGATTTTGGTTGGAAAGGACCTTAAGGTCTATCATAAAATCATAGAATTGTTTGGGCTGGAAGAGACCTTTGGAAACCATCTAGTCCAAGCCCACTGCAATGAGCAGGATCAAGCAGATCAGGCTACTCAGAGCACTATCCAAGCTGACCTCGAATGATCCAGGGATGGTGCATCCAATCACCTCTCTGGGCAGCCTGTGCCAGTGTTTCACAGACCCCAGAGCACACCTAACAGTACTAGGTGCCTGTACATAGCTGGTCAAGTTCTGCCCGTTTCCCTGGTAGAGGAAGACTTGGCACAAGTTTTCCTTTTTCTTGTAGGCTGTACATCTGTGTTGTAGGGAACTGAACACTCAAGAGTGGGAACATATTTTTCTACTGATTATTAATGTGAAAGAATAAATTAGAACATTTTAATTTCCATTTCAAATCAGTGGGTTTAAGTGTGAAAGTTGCTTTTTATATTAGATAAACATAGTTTTTAATCCTTAAGTAATGTTTTAAAAGAGAAGACTGAAAAGTGTGTCAGCTAAAATCATGGAGAAAAGATGCTGACAACAGGAGCTGAAGGCATAGAGAAATGAGCAACCTCCTGAGACTGAGAACTAATCAGGTCATCATCTGCTTAGCCTGTGAAAGTGGAAATTAGGCTTACTCATCTAGTTATGGTTTTACTTTTCAGTAACACTACTCTCAAGAAGTTTAACTTTGACTCCTGCTAGTTATTCCTTTCAGAATAGAGCATTTGGCTGCTTTCACAAAATGTTCTAAAATGCCTTGCTAGTTAAGGACGTTCATAGTCCATATTTAGACAGGGAAGATTGTGCAACTGTGCTTTTATGTGTGACACAGAGGCCCATGCCACAGTGGCTGGTGCCAAAGAGACCCCTGAGTTCCCTTGTTTCAGGCTGCAACATTCCAGCTGTGAGGAACATGGAAAGTTAAACACTTATTGCTCCAAGGTGAAGCTTAACTGATTTTCAAGTCTTCACCTTGTATCATAGAATATCTAGAATTGGAAGGTACCCATAAGGATCATTGAGTCCAACTCCATGTATATCTGTATTTGGAGCTGGAGATACATTGTGCCCTTTAGGAGGTGTGTCAATAAATATTTTAAACAAATATATGAATAGAAAAATATAAACAGTTCCTTATTAACAGAGTGCATATTTGTCTGGTTTGCTCCACTGCCAAATATTTCAGTAATTTTCTCACTTGCTGTTCTTCAGAACAGTCTATGAAGAACACCTCCGTGTTGCAGATAATTTCGACAAATATGTAGCAAGGGTTTTCCTGCAATGCTGCTACATTAGATTACATAAAAGTAGACCAGGAAATTCAAAATTATCTGCTAACAACACAAGCATGGTGGTATGCAATCTTGAAACCTCTTTTCATATTTTTTTTTAGCTATGAACTTGAACCAGTGCGAGTCTCCTTCCTGAAGTCACTTAGAAGTCATTTCAACATTTCCGCTACTTTCTAAGGAGGTGAGTCGCTGTCTGTTGTAATGGGAGGATCAGCAGCTCCCAGTTTTCAGCTGGTTGTCACATGGAATGAGTTGTTTGGATGGAGGACAATGGAGACAGTTCCTAGTTACTTTATCAGCTCTCACAGAGTTTTAAAAATTGTAAATGCTATCTGAAAACGTGCTTGTATTTTGTTATGCAATTTCACTCAGGTTCTTTGAGTGAAACATGCCACATTCACTCCTCAAGGCAGGAGCAACAGCTGTGTACTTGTGAAAGAGTTAAGTGAAAGTGCAAACACATTTCCACAGGTGTGAAATTTGGATTATTTTTGCTAAGAAACTTTACTCTTGGGAGGGGATAAAAGCGAAACAAAACCTTGCTTAAGCTACAAAGTCCACCCTGCATAAGGTGCATCCCAACAGCAAAGAAAAAAGGTCACATTCCTTACTTGATGAGTGTTTGAGAATTTTAGTGTGTAACCATAACAGTATAAACACATTCTTATTTCAGTGGATGTAGTTCTAACAGGACTAGGATGCATGTGTCAGGTGGATAATATGTTGACTTAGTGAAGATGAAAAATAAGGATTAAATCTCTATTTCATGTAGCAAAGATTTTTTGCATATTATTTTCTGATCTGCTACTACATTAAATTTTAATGTATTGGTGCATAATGTACTTGATGCTTGTATTTGAGATACATGTCTATTTGAGAAATTTGCTTTGTGAGTTTGCAAGGGATTAATTATACAGTCACAGAGCTGTAAATTCTGGCAAGCTGGACATCTTCACACATAAGAGACAATACATGGTAATAAATGACTCTCATTTCACTGCAGTAAATTATTATTAAAATTAGATGAATTTTTATTAAAAACCCACAGTACAAGAAAACTAAATCCTTGAAAGTTTGGCAGAGTTACCCTCCAGAAAGACTTAAACATATCCGTAGTTAAATGAAATCAGATGTTGTGGATATATGTGTGGATAATGCTGATTTTGCTACCTGTCTCAAAATCATTTTGATGATCTCTTACTGTGAAATAACATGACATGTTGGCCAATTGCATGTTCCCCATCCTTCCAATACAATTACAATTTTCTTCTTTCTTTTTGTTATATCTGTAAGAATAATTCAAATATCATGCTTTTTAAAATTTATTTATGGAACTGAAGGGGAGCTTAGAATTGAAACTGTAAAATCTCTGTAATAGAAAACTGAAAATATTCAACATGACATGCTCCTGACATATACTCTTCTGGCATGAAGAAACAATTGGCAGCAGAGCTCTCATATGAATTTCATGTAGGTTTGCATCACTCTTTTTTTTTTTTACAATTAGAAATCCAAGAGCTAGTACTGCTTTACTAGTCTCCTATGCATTACTGCCTTCCTGACAAGCCATCAAATTCCATAGGCAGAGTTAATATCCTCAATTTGGCAGCAACCATAACATTCCAGTAGCAACTTCAAAAGAGAAAGTTTCTTTTAATCACAGTGGAAGGACCAGTAAGATCCTGGAAGTACACTCTTCTAGAGCTGCCTTTTTTGAGGGCTACTGGACCCCAAAATTTATATATAGTCCACTTTTTATTGAAAAACAGTGGAATGAAAAGTCCATTTTAAACAAAATAACAAGTAAACAGACAAAACCATGACAGTCATCCAAAACCATGAAAATCACCCTTATAAAATGCACACCAAAGTGTATGGGCCCAGGAAAAAAGATATTTCACCTGCAGTGTTCTAGAGGTGCTTGTGTATCTTAACATGGGATTGTCTGAAGGGAACAGCCTGAAGACTTAAAGATAATGTTCATATGCAAAATTTCTGCCTGTGTGCTTCAAGTAACGTCAGTTATTTGTCAGCATGGAAAAAAAACCCACATCTGATTTATTGGTATATTGATATTGATGTTTGTATCTAGAAAGCTGCATGCACGGAGACATACGTGAGGTCTCCTGCCTGCATGATTTGTATTGTGTATGCAAAACAGTTTAGTTGTTGGTGCTTATATACGATAGCTTTCTATGACCATTTATTACTATTTATTTTTTAGATGTTGGCTACTGTGACACTGAGCAGACAGCTGTATCACTACTGTTTTAGACTTCTACATCTCATAGATGTTACACAGTTCTCTTACCACCCCTCACCTGGACTGTAACCTGACTTTAGAGAAACATAATTCAGATTATTCAGGATGATTTATTCAGGACAAATAATTATTCATGGGATCTGATGAAAGATCACATGTGACTCTTCAAGTGCCTCTGAAGACACCTCTCTGTGCACATGCAGGCCCCCATTCTTCTGTGCTGCAGGCTAATAGAAAGCCTTTAATACTACTGGCAAGACTAGGCCTGGATGATGCTTCATTCGAGGGCCAAATGAAAGGATTTGCAGTCACTCTTACTTTCTTTTGTTAAGTGGGGGAACTTCAAGCACTATCTTGTTTTTCTTCATATTCCTGCAACTTCTATCTGTAAACTTAAACTCCTATAAAAGTATTTTAATTGCAAAAAACCCTTTCAATCACTTCACGCAGCTCAAAAATATTTCCCCCCCCCTAGATTTTATGTAATTATAAGAAATTCAAACTAATCCTTTGTAGTGTTCCATTAAAGCTCAGGTGCTTTCCTTCTTATTTTTCTCATTTATATTGCACTTACAGTAGCAGGAAAAGTTGGGAAACCACACATTTTTTACTACATTTTACCTGCCTGCATAAGGTTCTTTATATCACAACAAAAAAAAATTAACAAAAGGTACCTAGCAGTGGGTGAGCATTTTGTTAACGTAAAAATGGTTAACTACTTATACTTCAAACAAGTTCCTAGGCACGCCTGGGCAGCGAACCCAGCGGGTAACACGACGTGAGTCAGAAGGTGCAACTTTAATGACAGAGTGGGCACGGGTGCCACGGGCAGTGTGACCTCGGTGGCACAAAGGTGCAGCCGTGCCCTGACGCGGCCACTCCTCCTCGGCTTCCCAGAGCTGTCGTGGCTGCCCGGCCGCGGAGCGGGGCTGTGCAGGCTCGCTCTCCATCCCTTTGGACACCAGGGGCAGCGGGCACGGAATTGCCGTCACTGTTCCCTCCACAGGGACAGCTCCCCACAAAACCACATCGCAGCTGCAGCCACCCGGCCTCAGCCAGCCCATCCGTGCTCAGCTGTGGCGCTGGCCGTGCCCCGGTCCCGCTGTGACCCTGCCGAGCCGGCCAGAACACAGAACCTGCCTTCTGCCCCGGCCGCCCTTCGGCCGAGCCAGTGCCGGAACAGCTGAGCCATGGATCCCAGTGGTGCTGCACCAGCGAGCGACCAGGATCACAGGACCACGGCCGATTCATAGAATTGTTCAGTGAAATTGTCCAGTGTTAAAAAAGACTTTATCGAGTCTGTCAGGAAAATCCAGCCTCCTTTTATTCCAAATTCCGCACGATGCCCAGATTCCTTTCCCCCCTGGCTGAAGCACTAGGAAGGTAAATCCTGCCCCTGCCTACTGCATATTCCCCCCTTGAACCAACTATTTTACCCCAAATCTCAGAAACTCAGGCTTGTCTGCTTCAGGAGCAGAACTGCCTGGGCTCTGCAACAAACCTGCTGCCCCAAGTCAGCAGAGACATTAAAACCCATTTCAAAGACGTTAACAATTTCCCCAGCACTGCCAAGTCCACCACTAAACCCTAAGTCCCCAAGTGCCCCATCTACACATCCTTTAAATCCCTCCAAGGATGCCGATTCAACCAAATTCCATCAGTTAGAACAGCGTGCAGCAGCAGGTCAAACTGGAATATTGCACTTTGCTTCTTGAACCACACACCTTGAAAAATGGGCAAAATAACTTGCATTAAAAAAGGGAAAGTATATACACATGTGTATATATATATGTATAGGTAATTGAGACTGAAAAGATTCTTGGTGTTTACATCCTAATTATTCTGTTTCATGTTTTCTTAGGGGTTGGAACTGCAAACTAAAGATACATGCAACTCTTACAAAATTTGCTACTCAGTGAAAAGTCAGTGGTGGTTAAGGAACCCTTACGGGTTGATGTTGATAAGTTGATATCCTACAGACACCACCATGTCCTTTGGAGGGCCTGCCAGTGACATTCTACCTATGAGATCATCATTGAGCCATGGGTTATTTCTTCTCAACAAATCTGGTGCGAAATCCCCTGATTCAGAGTTGGTAAGTAGCATTATGGTGACTGCCTTTATGCTGCTGAATGTCTGACTTCTGGTAGTAGTAGTTACAAAGCTGTGTGTGTTTTCTGTACAGGAGCAAACACAAAATATTGAGTAGGAAAGGTAGGGAGAGTTTAAGTTACACAGCCAAGTAAAGTGCTGGTACTACTCTTGGAATGAGTAACCATTCTAGCAGAATCAGTATTTTGGTGTGATAGAAATATAGCAACTGCAGAATCATTCCTAGTGTCATATTCAGTTAGAAAATAAATATAGTCTATATTTACAATCTATTGATAAACTAATCTATTAACAAATTAAATTATTGTTAATTACTCATTGACTTATTCAGCTTGCATTCTAATATATCTTTATTAGTGGAACGATTTCAGAACACAGAACCACTTTTCAGCACAACTTTAGAATTCTGTATATACCTAAGCCAGAACATTAAATGTACGGATGTAAAAATTTAATAAATACAGCTTATAACTGCAAAATAAAATTAATTATTTTTGGTACAGGTATGTTTTTTTTCTTAGGTTAACAGTGATTCTGCCTTAGTTGCTACTTGTCCCATAACAATGGCTCCCTCTTCAGGCAATTCCTAAAATATGCTGCCTCTCCTCATTTTGTTAGAAGTGTTTCAACTATTAAGACTCCAGCTCGCACAGTCGTGTCTTCTTCTCCACTATGTTTCCTCTCAGTAAGCAAATGATGAAATAACTGATCGGTCAGGCAGGTTCACTTGCTGTTATCTGAGACCCAAATCTACAAATCTTTAAAGCCATATGAAAGGAATTTGTAAACTGCAGAGAAACTGAGCTTTGAGGACATCAAAAGTTTGTTTTACCTCTTTCCCCATGCTGAAAAATATCCAGAACAATCAGATTGTTCATAATTGTATTAGTCTTACAACTGCCAGTGGCTTCAAACGATTAAATCTAAATATGTATTTAAAATCCCACAGATATCTTTACTACAAATTTAGCCATATTCTGTGGGGATTTCCTGTTATACACAGAATAATTAAATTATGTACTATAACCCTTAGGTACAGGACAAGGAGATACCCTCTCTCACCAGTGTCCTATGTGGTACTTTGCTGTTTTAAATTTTGTTCATTCATTTCAGATCTTTCCCAAGACACTGGTAAAGTCCGGGGTGCTCCACTTTGCTTCAATGAAGGCTTCAGGCCACAGCAACTCTTTGTTTTTAACACATTCTTACACTCTTTACAACCCACAAGAGAACTGGCATTGCTGTGCCATAAATTTAGCAGATTAGCCAGTGGCTAACTGGCTGAATAGCACTGTGAATTGTCACTTCTAGTTGGTAAACCTGTGCACACTGTCAGTGCCAAGTCAATGAACTGCAAACCTAGGTGTTCTCTCCTTTGGCCTCTGTGCCACACCCTTGAAGAATGCTAAAAGCTGTTTAAATAAGATACGGTCTACTAAAAAATGTTGTGTCATCAGGAGATAAATGGGAAACCTGCATTTTAAAAATCAGAAGACACTGTGAAAAAACAACTGGATTTCACCACAGGCATCTGAAGACTCTTTACACGTTGCTTCTTTGCTTTGGTATTATACTTAATCATGTGACTTGGCTTAAGAAGAGGGAAAGAACACTTAGGGTTTCATCATCACGGTTTCTTCACGAATTTATAAAATGCGAAATACTTTACAAACTGCCTCCCTCTTGCCTTTTTCAACTGTTTCTTCCTTGAACTGCACTCTCTGACAGGTATTTTAATATAGCTTGGACTGTCGACGCCTTTCGACCGATAACCCTAGTGAAGCCCAGTGAACGGCTGCGGGCTGTGCGTCAAGGACTTGTTTCCCCCTCCTTCTCCAGAACAGGTTTCCCAAGGACCAGATCCAAATCTCGCTGCGGTGCGATGCGGGGTGAGAATGTGAAGCACAGCTTTGTCCACAGCCCTGTGCAGCCCAAGGTTACCCTCGCGGCACCCAGCGCGGGGGCTGCCCTAGGGGCGGAGGCCGCCTGCAGGCCGGGCTGCGCCACGCACCAAGGAACGGGCAGCTGCGGGGAGCCCCAAACCCGCGCCCGCAGGAGCCAGCGGGTCTGCTCTTGTCCGGCAGGCGCACGACGGGAAAACCCTCGGGGCTCCGTCCTTTCTTTGGGGACGGTCCTTTCCCGGGATGTGGGGGACAGCAGCGGCCGGGAGCCAGGGGCGCTGTCAGGGCAGGGCAAGATGGCGCCGGACCGTGCGTGCGCGCACGGCCGTTGGGCGCGCGGCCCCACGCGCCCGCGGCGGCACGAGCGGCGCCGCCGCACCGGCTCCCCCGCCCCGCCGGGGCCGCCGCGTCACGTGAGCGCGCCTCGCTCCCGCCCCCCCCCCGCGCCGGGCGTGACGCAGCGCGGCGGATCTACGGCGCGCCACTGGTGACACGGCTCAGCACAAGCGGAGGCGCTCGGCTCCCCCCGCGCGGTAAGCGCTGCCCGTCGCGGCGCGGCTGGCCCGTCCCGCCGCCCAGCGGCGCGGGGCGAGCCGCTGCCTCGGTCCTCGCGAGGGGGGCTCACGGGGTCGCCCCGTCGCCGTCTCCCCTCGGGCTTTTTGGGCCTCTGCGCTGCCGTCGTTTTTTTTTTTTTTTTTTTGGGTGGGCGGGCGAGCGGGTTGTGGGTCGCCATCCGAGCCAATCCCGTGCCTGCTTCCTCCCAAGCTGTTCGCCGATTGGCCGGGGCGCTGAGGGCGGGAAGAGCGCCTCTGGCGCTCATTGGCTGCCGCAGCCGGCCCCGGGGCCGTGGGGGTCTTCCCTTCCGCTGTGCCGCAGGCGGGCGGCGGCGGGCAAAGGAGAGGGAGAGGGCATGGGCGAGGGCAGCGGGGACGGACGGAGAGAGAACCGGGCAGGGCGGGACCCGCGCGAGCCACCACCGCGCTGCGCGGTTCCGGCTGGCGCGTGCTCCGGGCTCCTCCCCTGTTCCCTGTGTCCCCCCCCCCGCCCAGCTCCGCGGGGCCGGTGCGCACGCGCGGGGCCCGGCCGGGCGCGGCTGCGGCCTGAGGAGACGGCGGGGCACGGCGGCGGCGGTGGGCGCCGGCCCCGTGGAGCCGCCGCCCCACAGGGACGGCCCCGGGCGGCACCCCCGACCCGCCGAGCAGGGATAGATGGCGCGGCGCTGGCTGCGCAGGCGCGGCGGGGCGGGGTCGGTCCGGGGAGGGCGCTCGGGAGTGGCGGCGCTGCCCTGAGTGGTTTCAGCCGCCCGAGCCCCCCGTTTTTTACTTCCCCCTCCTTTCCCGAAGGTTGCTGTAGAATGAGCGGGGATGAGCTTTGAGAAGTGCAGCGGTTGACGGTGAGGGATGGACACACGTGATTGCAGGAGCTCTGTACGTGGCTCTTGTAAGGGATAAAGGAAGTGTGGTTGCTACTTTCCCTTGATTCTGCATCAGTTACTAGGCAGAGCAGTCACAGAATTACAGAAGTAGGTTGGAAAGGACCTCTGATACAGCGAACACCGTTTTGTCAACAGATAGCATTGTGTGCCACATCCAGTCTTTCATTAAAACACCTTCAGGAACAGTGACTCTGTCACTTCCCTGGGCAGCCCATTCCAAGGTTTAATCGCACTTTCAGTGAAAGATTTCTTCCTGATGCCCAGCCTAAACCTCCCCTGGTGCAGCTTAAGGCTTTTGTTGCCTGGGAGAAGATGCTGACCCACACCTGGCCTCACCCTACTTTCAGGTGGTTGTAGAGAATGATAAGGTCTCCCTTGAGCCTGTTCCGGGCTAAACAATCCCAGCTCCCTCAGCTTCCTCACAGGACTACTGCCCTCCTCTGGAGGTCGGGCTCTTGAATCATGAGCACCTCCTGTGCTCTCAGTCTTCTGATTTTCGACATGGCTTTGATCTAAGGAGTCAGACCCCTGGGGAACCTGTCAGATGGTGGCAGGGAAAGCAATAGAAATGTTAATACACTTCTGAGGGTGTGTCTGTCTTCAGAAAGAAAGATCATGAAACCAGAACTGCTGGGTGGCCTTTGAGGGATAGGTTATTGTCTGTATGTCCTTTATATAGAAGAAATTGTCTAGTGTGAGGGTGGAAAGGCACTAGCACAGGTTGCCCAGAGAGGCTGTGGGTGCCCCATCCCTGTAACTGTTCCAAGGCCAGGTTGGATGAGACTCTGAGCAACTGGCTCTTGCAGAAGGTGTTGGCACTAGGTGATCTTTGAAGTCCCTTCCAACCCAAGCCTTTCTATGAGTCTGTGTCCTGTCCTGTTTACTTTGAGCTGTTGTGAAAGGTTTCCTGTTGCTCCTTCAAATAACTTCAAATAACTCCATAACAAATAGTTGTGGCCTGTGGACCACAATGTTAATATTAAATGTAATATTAGGTGGAGGAAGGAAAAACCATTTGTGATCTGAATGCAATAGCTTGTAGTGATCTTAAAATTTATAAAGTTAAAGGTTTTGTTTCTGTTTTCCTGTGCTCTCTTTGCTTCTTTTTGTAGTTGTACAGATGCAGACTTGCAGGACCTTGGCTTTGCTCATGCTCATCCATATGATACTAAGGATGGTGGTATCACCTAGGGAGTGGTAAATAATGGGAATCTCAAAGTGCAAGGGTAAGAGTGGCAGTGGTGGATTTTCTGGTGGTGAAAAACCCTTACAGACTAACATACAATTTAAACACTGGATATAATTCCCTGCGATTCTCACCTTAATACCCCAAAGGTGTGGCATGTGAAGACTATAAATTTTCCATTCCTCTATCAGAATATGAGTAACCAAGATGTTTGTATGAGGCTGGAGCTTTGGATGTTGGGATTTATATTTTTCCCAGGTCACACCTCTTCATGAAAGATGAAGACAATTACAGGCTTCAGTTGGGTCTCTCTTGCAATCTCCTACACTATTCACAGCAAGTTACATTCATCATGGAAGTAACATTGCAGTCATTCCGTCCTTATTTCATAAATTATCTCAACATGGACATATAATCAGATTGTAGCTTTTATATATAAAATATGGAGCCTGGCAGTAATTGTATAATCCATACATTTTAGAAAAAGTTAAATGCACTGATGTGACAGGACGATGATGGACTGTGACTTTTTCAGTATGTTCAAACATGTCAGTTTTATTAGCATTTTGGGAAATATAATTCAAATGACATGAGTTAAATTCTTTACTATCATTCTTCTGTAGGAACTACTGTATAGTAACAGCATCAAAGATTTCTAATTTATTTGCATGAGAGTTTTCTTTGTTAGAAATGCTTTTAAAACTTAACCTGTGTTGTCTCTATAGAAAAACATTACTTGGAGATACAATGTGTGTGAAGAAGATGTCAGTCGCAGTATTCCATTAAACTCAACCTTTTGTAATGAAGAACAGCATTTTCTTGTTAGTGTGCACAACATTAGAATGAGGTGGCTTTGCTTTGCCTATTTTTTTTTTCCAATTTTTTGAATGTGTACAGTGTTGGGATTTTGTGCATGAGGTGGAATTTACAGACACACTGGCACATGAAATGTGGTTGAACTGGAATTGTTTGGTGGCTCTTATGTTTGAATTTCCTAACATGATTTAGAATTTAAATATTCCTTTCCTCAGGAAAACATAAAGGTTTCATTGGATGGATGATCCCACCAAGTCAAATAAAACCACTGGTTTCAGATACACTTGGTCTAGTCATTCATTGAAATTAATGCCTTGGTATTATGGTGCATGTTAAAGGTACTAAAAAGTTGACCTTTTAGATTGAAATCTGGAGTAAAACTTACTCTTTTGAAAGCTTGGGGAGAAAGACAAGATGATGTGATTGAACAGATGTAGTGGCTGTGTTTCCTTCAGCTGTTCTCAGAACCAGACATGCAGTGGAGTGGTCTCTCTGCTGTGCTCTGTGTTGCGTGAAGAGTCAAATGGAAGTGGTGCTTTCACTTTGACATGCTGTCAGCAGCTGCCCAGCTCAGCATTCGTGGTTATTTTTCTACCCCAGGAAGGTCTTGCTTTGTGTTGGCCTTGCCACCTTGGGGTAGCACAGCCCCCCAGCGCTGCCACCGCTGCCCGAGGTGCAGCCACCTTACTCTGCAGCCCAGGCATGGAGGCACTGCTTCTCCTGTGCACCAGGAGTGGAAGGAGCAGAAGCAATGACAGCAGTTCTTGGTGGACACAAATACATGAAGGAATGAGCACTGTGCCTCACCAGTGATCACAGAATCAACTAATGTTCTTTCTCAAAAGACCTTGGAGATCAAGTCCAATCTCTGACCCAACACCACCATGTCAGTTAGACCATGGCACTAAGTGCTGGGTTCAGTCTTTCCTTAAACACCTCCAGGGATGGTGACTCCATCACCTCCCTGGGCAGTCCATTCCAATGGCTAATCACGTGTCAAGAAACTCTTCCTCATGTGCAGCTTAAACTCCCCCTGGTGCAGCTTAAGACTTGTGTTCTCTTGTCCCGTTGCTGGTTGCCTGGGAGAAGAGGCTGACTTCTCTCAGGCAAGTACAGTGTTTAGTACTAGCAAGCATAGGGTTATCCATGGATGTCTTGGAGAGAATGTGTTAGGAGTAGGGTTGCATGGGATCTGGCACTGCAAACTACTTAAATCTTGCCTGGCCTGTGATGTCAAATTTCATGCAAAATCTCTCCAGTAACATTAGAATGGTTTTATATTTGGTCTGTTTGCTTTTGCAGTGGACATTCTTACATGGCTACGCAAGCCTGTATGAAAGTTTAAATATGCCTATACATACTTCTAAACTATAATTTTTTTTTTGGTCATTATGGGCTGTGTTAACCTATAAACTGAGATTGTTTGTTAGCATGTGTATATAAAACTAGTGAAGAAGCAAAAAATGTAAAAAGATGTTCCTGTAATTTCCAATTTCTCACCTGCAAAAGTTCCAAAGGTAACTTCTTGCTTTGCAGAAAGGAGTTGCATGTTTAAAACAGGAATCATACATGCTTTCCTGCTCTGCAGTTGTGAATGCCATTAGTCCTGTTTCTGCCATCTGCCAGAGAAGAGTCAGTAGTTACAGGACGGTCTGTAGCCTATTGTAGGTGTTATGTTAAATGTATGTGAAAGTTTTCATATTTTTCTTAATCTCAGTTCTTCAACACGTGAAGATGAAAGAAAGTTGTGTCCCAAACTTATGTCAGCAATCTATAGCTTTATAGCAGAAAGAAACCTAGCTATCTTTTCTCCTCAGTATGAAAAGGAAAATTGCAGTACTTACTACCCAATTCACAGACATCCTTATGAACAAAGAAATGACCTAAGTGCCTTTTAGAAACAGGCACTAATGGTGTTCCAAAAGTAGAATGCTTGTTTGCATGATTGTGACTGCTTTCGAGTCCTCTGTTAGCAGAGCTGTTGATTGCTAATTTTTTTTTTTTTTTTTTGCTTTGTTTTGTTTTGCTTGCTTGTTCTACAACAGGCTCTTCTCTGTAGTGTGGCCTACTACTGAGCTATGGTCTGTATGGGTTTTGTTTAAGTGGGCTGTGAGGCCATGAGTGTTTTAGGTTATCTTGATCCTTAGTGGTGCAGGCATAAATTTTAATTGCCTCTGTCTTTCTGAGTCCAGACATACAAGTTGTTGTTACGTGTGTGTGATGTATGCAATGGCCCAGGGGGAGGTGTACAGAGTGAGGATACACAGTATTTCAGTGTATAGATCTGAATGTATACATTTCTATAGTTTATATTTTGCTACAAGTACATATGTAAATGATTTTGTAGCTGTTATTTCTTTCTCTCACTGTAGTTATAAAGTTTATTGCTGTTCTTAGCCCCATCTTTGTAATTTCAAAAATTCTTCTCAAAAATATAGGTAGCATGATATAAAAAATACATACAAATGTTAAAATCCACTGGAATTACAAGGGGTAACAAAGCTTACTGGAATACTAACACTAAGTCATCATTTCACTTGGAAATCATCGTTTCACGTGATTTTGTTTTTTTATGGAATCCATACAGTTACCTGGTATGTAAGCTTTTCTGTAGGAAACATTCCAGCAAGAAGTTTGAGAATGTTCCAGAGAAGTTTGTGGAGGTCCTGACAGGAGTTCTGATTTAATCAAAGACAGATGGTTGTGTTGCCATTTGGATGTCCTCAAGAGCTCTGGTATGGCTTTATATATGTGAGCTCTCTCTTTAGTCAGGTTTTCAAGCTTGGGCTCACTCTGGGAGAGCCTGTGACCTTCACCTGTTTCCGTTCAATGGCTTAGATTGGATTTATTTAAATGTTTGCTGTAGACATTTGCTGTGAACATGAGACAGTCCATTCAGAGTTGGCTTTAGCACTCCTAATCAGGAGGAGACTTACTTTACCTGCCCTGGTGGTGTCTAGCATGTTGGCACACCCACTTCTGTGCTGGAGGGAGAAGCAGGGACAGGGATGACCTTTCCATCTTGGTTCACATGTGGAGCCATCAGACTTGCTGCTCTTGTAGTGCCTCTGGAAAGCTCTGTGCTGGCTGTGTGTGCTGTAGCTGAATCTCACCCTGCTGTGTGCCCAGAGCTCACTGGGTGTGCCAGGTTTCCTGCTCAGTGTTCTGCAGCCCTGCAGGACATCTGTGTGACTGACAAATGTCAGGTTTCCTGGTTTCCATGCTTCTGAGGAGCATGTCTTGATGTTCCTGGGATAGCCAGCATCTATGCACATCTTTCTGCACAAGAGCCATGGCATAGGAATATGGCACAGGAATATGGCACTTCTGCATTTTGCAGAGCAATGTGGTCTTTTAACATGGAGAAAGAAATTCCAGTTGCATGCTTGTCTTCCACTGAATGTTTAGGTGACGTTGAATATTTAAGTTGGGTCGTTCCAAGTCCTTGAGAAAAGGATAGCAAACTCCATACCTTCAGCTAAGGCAAAATGTTGCACTTTCCTGGTTCCTTGGTGTGTAACATGCTTTCTGCAGGGATGCATCGACATTGGATTTGGGACGCTGAATACACACTCAGGACAGCAGTGATTTGGGACAGCAGGATTTGGGACGCTGAATACACACACAGGACAGAGTGTTTTGTTTTTTTGTTTGATTTGTTACTTTTGTCTTCTTTTAACTTTCAATGCCTGTAAAGGCATTGAAGTAAAGGCTGTTTCTTTCCATGCTCCCCATGTGAGGCAAACTGAGGTTTACCTTAATCTTTAAAGGGAAGATTATTCTTGGGTTATGTCATATAAATTGTTAATAGGATATACATTTCTGAAAAGTCAGAATGGATAAATTTAAAATCTAAAAGCACTGCAGCTTGTTTGTTTGCTTTGGCATCTCCAGAATATAGCAAAAATTACTAGTTCAGCATGTGTATCCTTTACTGGGCAAAGCCTGCCTGTTAGAAGACAGAGCTAATTTTTTTTTTTTTTTTTGTTGGTTGGAGGCAATGGTAGCACAACATGTAAGTTCAAAGATAGAGTACATAAAGATGTTTTCTGGATGTTGTCTTCAGAATCTGCCAACTTAGTTTCTGTTGTTCTGAGTTTTATTGGTACAACAATGGACTGATTTGAATTGCATTTGTTTTGTTTTCCCTGCCTGTTGTTCGCATTTTCATTTTAAATTATTTACAAGTCTGAAGCTTGAAGATGAGAGCCTAATGAATGCTTTTAAAAATAAAACCATCTTCTTTAAGCATGTTATGCTTCATGTTTTGAATTTATAACCCAAGCCTTAATGAATAGTTTCCTAGTTGCTCTCATCTTAGAATTTATGAGCTGTCCTATTTACAAGTCCTACCTATACAATGGAAAGATAATTCTGTTTACCTTAAATAAACTGTTCTTGTTAACAAGCTTAAACTGCTAATTAGGAATAATATGGCAATGAATACTATGTCAAACCTTTTAGCAAGAATGTGAAGATGCAGTATTTAGTTGTTGAGCCTTTTCTGGTACATTCCTCATAGGAATACAGAGTGTTGTGGGTTTTGCTGTTTCATATGTGTATCAGGTTAATAAAAAGTATTTTAGGGAGAAACTGTGGCATGTAGGTCCTCATAGAAGCAGGCTGATTTCTGCCCTACATTTAGGATGATATGTTGGTGTCCACGTACTATGATACTGCTAAAAGCCTCTTTGTTGTAAGGCTTCAGATAGATGGCAGACATGTGAAGAACCCTTGTGACTTCATGTTTATGTCCAGGTAGTATTTTTTAACAGATAAATTATTCTTCTGAAAAAACCAACAGGAATAGCAGTAGTTGCTTTGTTTTGAGTGTACATTAATGTAATTTAATCAGGAAGGAAAGAAAACCTGGGACTAGAATTTGATGTTATTTACCTGACTATAAATCAGAATATTTCCATTTAGTTTAACAGAATTTTTTCAATTTGTGTCAAAATGATCAAAATCAGAACCTGATACAACCTCTCCATTTCATAATTTTTGCATACAAAACCAAAGAAATAAAATTGGATTTTTAATTTTTTTTGTCCAAATCCTACCTCAAAAAAGAGGTTGGTTCTTGAGCAGAGGTTTTGCAATACAGTGTTGTTACTTGTTGGTACTTGGAACTTGGCAGATATGTTATAAGAAAAAAAACTACCTTTTTTTTTTCTTTAGTTGTTTCTCATTAGACTTTGAGTGTTAAAAATGCAGACTTGTGAATGTGAATGCCATTCTAAATCTAGGTAGCTCAGAAATTCTTGACAAGTATTGCTTTGACTTCTTTGTGAGTGCCTCTGATATCTGCAGAGGGTTGTATATAAGCTTTGTTCCCTGTCTCCTTTCCTTTGTATCCCCTGACGAGTTTGCAACAGGGATGGCAACCTGAGGAGGGAAAGGGACGAGGAGACTGAAGAGAAAGTTGACAAAGGTTTGGCGCTGACCTGCAGCTGCTCTGGAGCAGGCATCTTATGAGATACAAGGAGCTCCTTCTGTCAAACCCCAAAAATCCTTCCTGGGCACAAGGTCATTGGGCACAGAAGGTGTTGTTTGGAGAGGACAAGTGAAAACCTGACCATGCATTTTGCTACCTCTGGTCAGGCTATTCAGGTTCCATTTCCAGGAAAATAACGTGCTGGTGGAGATTGACTTGCAGGAATGCTTTCTCTTCTCTTCTTCTTCGTTCACATCATCATGATTTCAGTAAAGTGTAATTTTGAGAAGGGGTGTTAAATAAACTTTTATTTCAGAGAATGCCTACCTTTGTATTTTGTATGCTAAGGCTATTTACCCTGTAAGGGGCTGGGTTTCTGAGGAGGTGACTTACAGGCAGAGGCAATACAATAGGTCAGCTACGATAGAGGGAGAAATAGGTGAGCTTTCAGGCACACAAGCTTGTCTTTGTATGTGCTGCTGGTACCAAGATAATGAAAATATATTTGAAATGAAAACAAAGTTAATCTCTGAAGTTTATACTTAAATATTGCATGGAAGTGCAGGAATATAAGGAGTATGTCTTTTTATGGGCTCAAATAATATTTTATTTATACATTTGTTGTAAGTACTCAAAGGTCTTTAGTCTTGCCGTTAGAGAGTTTTGGGTGGCAATATAAGTGACAGTGCTTCAGTTGATGTCACTGTGGCCATGATTTCTTTTTTACTTTATTTTTCAATTATTTTTCATTCTTGTAAATTATGTTTCTAAGCTCTGTGGGATCTGTTTTGGGAGAAAAGAAATACTTCACATAATATTTAAATTTTGTTGGAATAAACCACCTAGAAAGCACAGGAAAAAAAGAAAAGGTATATTCCCTAAAACAAAATCACAGTAGGAGTTTTGCATTATAAAAGATGATGTTCATAGTGCTGGATTTGTTTAAACCGTCAGAATTGCAAAGCATAAATAATTACATAATTTCACACTTTCCAGTGAAGTCAGACCCTGATTAAGAAGTTGACAGCCTGAAAGAGTCTGCTCTTTGACAGTGATGTCTGTATTCCCTCAATTTGTAGCAACTGCATCTGGGAAAACAAACTGAGCTTTATTCCCTTTACTTTGAATGAGAACCCTTATTGACAAAGGGAGAATATTCTTTTTATTAAAAGTTTTCATACTTTAAATGCACAGATATTTCAGCTTTTCTGCTTTCAGCTAGCCTATATTTTGCTGATACCAGGTCTTCTTGCTGTCTTGGTTCTCACTGTCTTTCAGTATGTTTGATATTCATATTTCTTTTTTATTCCTTCTTCCTTGCTGTGCTTTTTTTCTTCCTTTTCTTAAACAAATAGACAATATGGTAATATGAGCTCTAATAGGAAAAAGGCATTGTTTAACTCAGTTGGGGTACTACTAATCCAGTCACCAAATGTAACCATAACACAGCATGCATTTTAATTATTAAATATAATGGAAACTTTGCATTTTAAATCTAGAGCTATAAACCACTTGTTTGAAAATGCAAAGTTCAGCGCTATGATTTTAGTTTGTAGTGAATTACAGGGCAGTATTCTTTGATCACTTATTACAAGTTGAAGATTAGTAGCATTCAGTGCTTGTGTTAATTTTGAGAGTACATATAGGAGTCACTGCAGGTCAAACTGAAGCTCAGTCATGTATATTTTTAATGATTTAGTGAGCTGACTGGATCAAACAGTGTTAAAATGTGTGGCTAATACAGTCATGCCAGTCATTCCACATAGGGGTAATTTAAAGGAACATTTTGAGGACAGTATTCCTCCAAATTTTAGTACTTTGTAAAATATGCTTTAATTTCAAAAACCATTTTGTTGTGGTTTTGCTTTTAGAAATGTTTGTTTGAATAGTTCTTGAAAGCACTCCCAATGATTTTTTGATGACCTTCCAATGAATAAGAGCAGCCAGGTAGAGCAATTAATAAAGGTTTTCTTGTGTTTGTTCAATATATATTTTTTGTAATGAATATATTTTGATCATAAATTCTAATAAATACAGTGAATTTGAATGAAGTAATCTCATAGTCTGTGCATTTTTTTGACATGAAGTATAAAACTGTTCCTAGAGTTAATGTGGATTTTAGTGACTCTTCATAAAAGATTCCTAATCCCTGCATGAGACATGCAGGCCTGAACAGGCTCTGTTTTTGGGACTGGTGGACACCAAGTTATGGAGCAGCTGCAGTGGAGTAGGAGGCTTTGCTTGGGTGTTCAAACTGCAGGTGTGCCCCAGGCACAAGACTGAGGCTTCTCAGGTTTGTGAGCAGTAAATGATGTGGTAGCAGCTCTGCAGAGTCAGTGTCTTTTCTCCAGATTGCCATATTTAGCAACTCTCATTTTCTGGGCTTAGGACTTGTGCTCTCTGTTTTTCTCCAGCTTAGGGGCTGTCTCATGCTGGTTGTGAAGCTAACATACCAGATAGATACAGACATGAGTGATTTTGGAATGTTGAATTTTGGGAATCGAGTGCAGATTTTGTGCCATGAGACCATCCGATCCCTTAGTGGATCCTTGCTGTTTGGTTCAGCCATTCCTTTCCCTTTTTTCCTGTTGATGATCTGGCATAAATTCCATGCATTGGTAACTGATACTGCATTTGCAGACTTTGCTGTTTTAAGTTTTAAGGATATGTTTGCCTTAGAGCATCAATCTTCTCTTTCTTTCTCTGGTTCCTCATTGTTTGTCTCTATTGCAAATCAAGCTGTATCAAAATAATGAATGATATCAATGTCCAATAGATCCCTAAAATTCATACTTTGTAGTTCTTTTTGCTCATTTGCCTTTTTTGAGTGTGTGGCAGGAGGGTGTGTAGGTAATATCTTTCTACTGTGTTTGGCTTTTTATGCATATTTTGTAAATATCCTCTGCTGTCTGTGTATGCCAGATTAATCTAGTCCACTAAAAGGTCTTCCTTGTGAAGGTTTTTTGAAAACCTACCTTCAAGCCTGAATCACTGTAGAGACCCAATGAATTTATAGGTATTGCTTATTTGTATTGTTGTGGGAATTGGTTGCAATACATATACATAGTCCTCATGGGCTTGTAGTTAAAGAATTGCCAAGAGAGAGACTTTTCTGATGAATAAACTTAGCTGAAGACTAAATAAAGGCTATGTTTGAACACATGACCCCGGTGGTTTCCTCTAAGCAAGAGTGCAACATCATCTGGGGCACGTGGGAGCGTCTCTGGACTTCAGGTCTTTGCCAGCTTCCCTGCTGCTCCTGAGACAGTGTCTGCAGGCATCTACCTGGTGTAGCTTGGTTGTTGCTCCTGTCAGCTCATCCAACTCACCACCTGCACTATGAGAGCCAATACAAGGTTTTAATCCTTTGCTCCTTCTTTCTATTCCTTTCAGACTGTAAAATGGGGACTCTGGGAGTAAAGGTGAATGTTGCTGTTGTGCTCCAGGAAAAAGCTGAAAGTAAGATATTGCTAGCAGGAAATAGGGTAGGTTGTAGCTTGCACCTTAAGGTCATAGATTGCTTGTCTCTTGTTGCTTAATTTCATGCTTCATTTTGGAATCTGCCATCTTATGTATGAATTATTTTCCATGCTGTCTTAAATAAGACACTTTTAATCCTTGTGTGAACTTCTGATGGTTTTATCTGCCTTTATTTTTCTGTTCAGTTTTCATTGCACTGTATATTTTCCAATCGCCAGTTCTTGAATTCTCAAGTCTTATATCTTTTAATTGTGAGAACCCTTTTTTTACCGGCTGTTTTGTCTCTTTGTCATTTTTAAGATGTGCTAATGTGCTTTGTCTTGTCTCTTCTCTGCCACAGGTGATTTTAATGCTGTTTGCTATTCTCACTTACTTTCCATTTGTCCGATTCCCAGTTGTACAGCTGACTTCAGGAGGCAGCAGTAGGCTAAGATAGCCAGACCTGGCAGGTCAGCAGCAGCTGGAGGCCAATACCTGGCTCCCATCTGCCCAGGGGCTCTGGTGCAGCCAGCTGACCATCTCCCAATGGTTCTTCAGGGGATGGGGTGGCAAGATGGGTCTGAATTAACAGATGGCTCCTACCAACTGATTTAACTGGCTAAGAGTTAAGATTCTTAGTCTAATTGCTTTTCCCCTTCTCTTCTCTCACATTCTTTCTTGCCTTCCTTCTGAAACAGGTTTTTTTTTTAATTTGTAAAAGGAAAAGTATACCAACTTTTACATATGAAGTGGATTTTTACAGCTGAGGTATAAATTCCAAAAACTAGGTGGTTTATAATGGAAACACTTAGGAGGGAGAGGGGAGGGCACATTATATAATACATATGTAACCTTTTTCCCCTCTCTTTAGTGAATAGACCGTTTAAACTAAATTAAGTAAAGGATATAAATTCTGTTGTTTCAGTTTTTAATATTTCATGGCTGATTTTATAGATAAAAGTTACATTTAATAATAAATATGAAGAAGAATTTATACAGCCTGTTCTAGTTTGATATGGAACAGCAAATCCCATTTCTCTGTAGCTGTAAAGAAAATTCATTATAATGTCTTTGATTGTAAGAGATGTCTTCATTGTGATTAGTTACACTGATAATAAAACAATCTTTTTACAAATGGCACAAGATACATGAGATCTCATGTGTCTGCCTTTTAATAGCATTGAATGTGTGCATTTGCTACCTTTATTCTGTAGTCCTTTAATTTATAACTGGGCACTTTTAAATTCTACAAGTTATTAAAAATAATCTAATATAATTTAATTTTTCTTTTGAAGCATTCTGGAAAGTGAGTTATTAATGCAACTAAGCATTGGTAATTGTTGAGTTTTCAAAAAATAAACTAACTTAAAAAGAAGTGGGTTTATGTAATTTTATTTAATTCTGAATAACAAGTTTCGTAGATAAAATTGTGAAATCTGGATATATGGCATTACTTTACAAATTCTTTTTAAGCACTTAAAGAAATATCTTGATTTTCAAATGCCCTGTTCCCAGTGAATTCAGTTGAATTTAGATGTGAATAGGTATTAAAGTAATTTAAAACACAGATAGTGGCATGAAGAGGCCTGGTAAAAATCTGTCTTGATGGCAGGGCCCAAAGAGTGATGGTGAATGGAGTTACATCCAGCTGATGGCTGGTCACCAGTGGTGTTCTCCAGGGCTCAGTACTGGGGCTGGTTCTGTTTAATATCTTTATCAATGATCTGAACAAGAGGATTGAGTGCACTCTCAGTCATTTTGCAGACAACACTGAGCTAGCCAGGAGTGTTGATCTGCTGGAGGGCAGGAAGGCTCTGCAGAGGGATCTGGACAGGCTGGATCAATGGGTTGGGGCCATTTTGTGAGGTTCACCAAGGCCAAGTGTTGGGTCCTGCTCTTGGGTCATGAAAAACTCCAGGCAGCACTACAGGCTGGGGGCAGAGTGGCTGGAAAGCTGCTGGTGGAAAAGGACCTGGGAGTGCTGAGTGACAGTGGCTGAACGAGAGCCAGAGTGTGCCCAGGTGGCCAAGGAGGCCAATGGGTTCCTGGCCTGTGTGGGGAATAGTGTGGCCAGCAGGAGCAGGGCAGTGGCTGTCTGTCCCCCTGTACTCAGCACTGGTGAGGCCACACCTCAAATCCTGTGTTCAGGTTTGGTCCACTTACATCAGCAAAGACATTGAGGTGCTGGAGTGTGTCCAGAGAAGGGCAATGGAGCTGGTGAAGGGTCTGGAGCACAAGTCTTATGAGGAGCTGGGATTGTGTAGCCTGAGAAATGGAGACTCAGGGGAGACCTTAACACTATAAGTACCTGAGAGGAGGTGGGGCCAGGTGGGGGTTGGTCTCTTCTCCCAGGTAACAAGTGACAGGACCAGCAGAAATGGCCACAAGTTGCACTGGGGGAGGTTTAGATTGGATTTACAAAAAATTCCTTTACTGAAAGGGTTCTCAAGCCCTGAAAAAGGCTCCTCATGGAAAGGGTGGAGCTTAGCATCCCTGGAGGTATTGAAAAGATGTGTGGATGTGGGACTTGACATGGTTTAGTGGTGAACTTGGCAGTGCTGTGTTAACAGTTCGACTTGATGAACATGGTCTTTCCCAACCTAAACAATTCTATGATTTGGGGAGAGAGAAAATTTTGTGAGAGATTCATTGAAAGGGGTATTAATTTTTTTCCATTGTACATGCACCTAAGAATACTTAGATGTCCTTAACACAGTAGTATAGAATGAGATTGATGAGAAGAGTGTAATGGTTGTAATAAGATCCTTTGCATATTTACATTGCTATGATTTGTGCTGTTACAGGGGTTCAACCAGTGAAATCTTCTGTATTGTTTAGTATATGGAAATAATATCAGATATTAAATCCTGGGAAAGTGGTGCATTTGCTCCAAAATTTTAAATTGTAAAATGGAATTGTATTTTAAATTGTAAAATGGAATTGCAGGGTCACTGTTAGAAGTGAATTCCTTTCCTGTTTCATGTCAAAAGAATTTGGTGCTTTAGGATGAGGAAGGCTATTTAGCTGACAAAACAGAAGTTGCATTTGATTATCAAATACTCATGGAATTTACTAGAAAGTGATAGTCTGTATGATAGCTCTTGGGGAAAAATAGGATGTGATGCTCAAGTCTTCTAGAAAATTCATGGAAGAGCACACTTAATGTTAGGTTTCACTGTAAAAGACATAAACCAACATTTTTGCTCTGTTAACAGTAAGGTTTAATTTGACACTGTTGTCTCTTTTCCATCGATGATAACAGCTAGGAAAAGAGTTAGCTTGTCAAAGTTTTTCCCAGGGTGAACACTAAAAAATGACGGTTGATGACTGAAACAGGTGACTAAATATTCTTTTTACCCTCTGAGAGATAAACAGGCTGTACCAGGACCCTTTACTGTAGGAAGCAGCCCCTTGGACCTGCAGTCAGAGAGACTGACTCTGGGCTGGGCTGCTCCGTCAACTGAGAGCTGCCAAAACCCTGTCCTTCTCTGGGGGACACATCTGGCATTGAGTCTTGGCTGTGCTTTGCTGTGGTAAGTCACCACGTGGGTCACCCATCCTGTGGTCCCTCAGATCCTGTGGGTGTTTGAGCTGAGCAACAGCCTGCTTAGTGATATGTCAATTTTTTCCTGCCAGGAAAATGTTGGAGCAGGTGCAATTTATTACTCTAGCTTGGTCTCTTGGTACTTGCCCGTGGTTGCTACTGTGTGTGTTTTCTGTGTTCATTAAAACCTATTGATCTTGGGAAAGTTTGTGAGATTGATTTCAACTTGGTGTTTTTCAGGGAATTAGTAGCATTTTTAGTAATATCACTCTCCTAAAGCATCCCTGAGAGAAAGAGTGATGATGTATTGAAGAAAGACAGAGTCTCTGCAACCAAGTTGCAGTTCTGCCCCAACTCTCAAGGTCCCTTGCCCAGCCAAGCACTGCAAGGTCCTTCTGTGACCTCCTGTGATGCCCAGGAACTGTGTCTGGGCAGGGTCCAGCAGCATCTGCACTCGCTGCTCAGGAGGGCCATGAGGAGCAGAAGGCCATGCCTGAGGCCACCAGGTTGACCAGGCACATCTTCCTAGTCTGTGGAAGAGGAGGGCTGTGGTGCCACCCTGATCACGCCAGATGATAGTGGGGTTAGCACTGTGTGGCTGCTGGGCTCTGGTGAGAGGGAGAGACTGCACACCTTGGGCTCCACTGCTGATATCTCCATATTTGATATTGTGGTGCTAGCTGGAGATGGGAGTTTGATTTGATAAACCAACAACAGAAGGAAATGTGTTGCAGTCTTGTGTAGCTGTTAAACAGTGTGCTTAAAAATAGGGAAGGGGTTTTGTACTCTTAAGATACCCAGTTAGCAAGGTGCAGCTCTTAGAGCAGAATGAAGCTTCATAATTTTTGTAGGTATTAGGGAGGTAGTCCCCAGTGCAACTGTTCCCTGTTGCTATACTCCATTGTACCACTCCTGCAGGAGAGATGAAAATGTTGTCAGGTGGTTCCTTGTTTGGAAATGTAGTTGAACACGTGTGCCTCACACAGATTGTGCTATCAGTGTGCACAGTGATGCTTAGGCGCATTGCTGGTTCTGGAAGAGAGCTGAGTTTCAGGGACTAATTTAGGCAAGCACCAAATTTGTTGTATTGAAACAAATAGACATGGAGGGAAATGGATACTGTTAACAAGCAGCAGCTTTGAAACCTTCATGGTATTTGTTACCAAACTATCAGTGAGTGTGAATGCTTTGGACTAGTAAATGGGGGTTTTATTTTGTCAGTGATGGTGGTATCAACAAGAGGCTGTTCCTTGTCATCAGTCCCTTCCCTCCTTCAGTTCTATCTGCCTAGGACCCATTCTGGGAAGATGTGGTTTCATCATAGGGGCTGCAATAGCAGGTGGAAGCTGCTCTGGCACCCTCTGGCCTCTTTCTCTGGGATAGCCATGCCTTCTCCCTCATTCACCTTCACTCTCCACCTGCTGTGGAGAGTGTGTTTTGCTGGGGAGAAGTGGGAGAACCTGCTTGGCCTTCATCCTCTTTTTGGTCCTCAGCTGAAGTGCAGGAGGCTTTTGTAGCCATATGGCTTAGTTCTTCTAGTGAAGGTCTTGAGGATGGGGAAAGGAAAAGGCTTCATGCTATGCCATAGTAGTATCCCTTGACTGGTATCACAGGCACCACAGAAGTCATGAATAGTTTTTGTATCATCCCATATTGCCAGTGCTTGGACTCACATTGCCGTGGTCACACTGGTACGCCTCCCATTGCTGTCTTATATTGGTTTCTGTCTCTTGACACAGACAGATGTGTCACAGATGGAAATTAGAATAAAGGTCAGTTGGAACCCCTGAACTGTTCTGAGTACAGAACTATGTAGCATTAAAGGTTCTGCAGTGACTGTAGCTGAAGCATGGGTTTGTTCAGCTGAACGCAGGTAACAGGTACTTCTGGAGAAAGCCAGGCTTTGCACAGCTATGCATGGTTTAAGTCACAGTCACAATCATCTAAGTTATTGGGGGAAAAATCCCTCTCTGTGTTGCAGAGGACATGGCAGCACTGTTGTGATTGTTTGCATGTTTTATAGGAAAGCATTAAGGAGAAAAGGTGTGATTTGCCATGCAGCTCTTCCTCTGCATGTTAAGGGTTTACCCTCTCCATAGCTGAGGTCTGTGTACAACTATCGCCTTTTTATACTGATTCCTAATGATGGATATTAATTTTTTTTGGTAGAAGTCCAATATAAATAAATAAATATAAAGAAGGAGAGGCTGATTTGTTTGCTTTCCTAAAGTGTGCTGGAGAACTGCCTGTGCTGGAGGCACTTGGGACATCATCTATTACGCAGAGCCCTTCTGAGTGCACCTTGGTGTGAGGCAGCCCCCTGCTTCCACTGTGCTTCTCCCCAACACCCTGTGTTTTATGTGAACAACCCAGATGGAAAATCAAAACTGAAAAAAAGTCCCTTTTGTATGTGTTGTAGGACTAAGCTGAAATAGTTCCAGTGTACTCACTTCTATTTCATTGAAGAGAAAAAGAGGATTTGTTTCTAATAGTTAAATTATGAGTATCTGGCTATCATAATACAGTAATTTGATATAGACATATAAATATGTACATTCTACAAATATTCTTGTTGAATAATATCACCTGTCGTTTCTTTAGATATGCCTACCAATAGAACATGTAAGACTTTTCTGTTTGATCTGCTTTTCTCAGATGGAATGCTATTACTTCCTTGTATGTAGTGGCCACCAGGGGTCATCAGAATGCTTTTATTTTTATTAACATTCCCTTTTCTTTGGAAGCATATGTACACTTTGTGTTTTCTGGAAACTTTGTTAACCTATCACACAAAAGATCCAAAGTCTTTATGTTACCTGTTTAGCCAAAAATTCGTGCAGCTCTTTTCAGCTGAGCTTCTTGAAGAGGCAGCAGATAAGGAGAACAGGGTGCACAAGAGTGAGAAGCATGGCCATAAATACACTGTTTACTGCATGTATTCTTCTCTTGATAATTTAACTGGTGATAAATACAGTAGCAGTAGACAACAAATGTGTCCCAGGCTGTGATGGTAGAGGCCTCTTGTTGCTTTCTGTATGAAATGGTAGTTTTAAGCAAGAGGCTGACAAAGCCATCCTTTTTTGTGTTTTGGATTTAATTTTGAGCAAAGGTTGATGGAAATTTAGTAAGTCTTCACAAATATTAAACACCAGAGTAGTCTTCTAGGGAATTCATATTCCTTATGTTTTTAAAGGAGAAAATAGGGCTTCTTAGGACCAGGTTTCTAGGGTAAAATTTACAAGAGCCAATTTACAAGTAGAAGCCATTAAAACTTGCTTTTATCTTTGGCTGCCAAAGTTCAGGAAAAATTTCGGACTTCCCACATTTTTGTCAGGTGTCTGTGATAGTGCCTGTGTACTTCTCTGGTGAATGCCAGTGTGGTCCACTGTACTTAAGAGGATACTACAGCCAAAAGTACAAAGGGATTCAAATTGCATTTTACTTTTTGCTTCTCTCTACTTTTAATTGGTGTACTTGGTGAGAATTGTATCTTGCACAAAAGCATGTAATTTAGAGAATTCCCACAAACCACGGAACTTACTAGTGTATGTGGAAAATGGTATTTCTTTCCTAGAAATTTCTTTCCTGGATCTGATAAACTCTCTAAAATGAAGTGTTTTGCGAATACTTAAAAAGTGTGTTTCATCCATAAATATCACAGTGCTATATGAATGCAGTCTTTCTTGGATCCTCTGAAGTTTCTATTGAATGTTTTTATTGCTATTGTTACATGTATGCATTGCTCTGCAAACAGAATTCTTTGATTTTAAAATACAAAATAGACCTCTTAAATTTTCAAAAATTGAAAATCTGGAGGTTATATAACAATTTTTAGGAGATACTAGTGCATTTCCTCTTATTCTCTGTTTTGCGCGTGCATTCCTATTGATTCTGACTGCACTTAAAATGAAAAGTGTATATCTGTGTGTGTCTTTTTTGACTTCCTCTTCAAAGCTGATCTAAGTAGTGGTCCCTGCTGCATTTAGCAGCATTTGGCTGTTTTTGAAATGAGTGGATGATGAACTAGGGAGCCTTTGTGTTGCCAGTTTCTGCCCACCGTGGAAGAACTCTGAGTGGTTTGGAAGCAGAAGCAAGTGGGATGTGGGTCGTATTGCAGGTGCATTTCCTGTGATGCCATTACAATTTTTTCTGGTGGCTGTGAGAAAATGAAATTAATGGGTGCAGCTAACTCCCCATTTTCAGTGGTATGCAGGGGATGACTATCAGGGAGCTTTTCATTTTGTCACTTGAACTATTCTGGATAGATTTGTGTGGAAATTTCAAAATCTTTAATCTTGGAAGTCTGCAGCTTATTTGGAAGTCTCCTGTGGAGATTTTGATGTCCTGGGAAAGTGCTGGCTTTGTGTGAAGAACAGGCTCATGATGCAATGCTCGAAGTCCAGCATTTCTAAGCTGTAAGGGAAAACAAATGTTTGTAATCATAAAATTTTCCTCAAAAGAAAGGTGATCTTTGTTCCATTTCAATTGACAACCGTATTGTCTCCTGTATTCCATTATTGAGGAGACTGTTAGCTTGGATTAGTCTTTCTGAAGGAAGCGAGGTAACTTTGTAAGGCCATAAGACAGGTATATGATTTGATTTAGGAAGGATGTTGTGCCCCTGAGAAGATGCTTGTTTGACACAAAGGTCATATGTTGAGATGAGTTGTTAACATGCAGTTTTGTGCAGGCTATTTAAGGAGCTCATTAAAATGATTTTGCTTCATTGCATCCATGATTTCATTGAAAGTATTAATTGTCTGAAAAGGGGAATTTTTACTGGAAAAAAAATGAAACTCTGTTTTCCATATGTCACATCCTTTACAAATGCTGCAGATTGGACATTGAATACTTGGAGACAATAGTACTGTGACTGAGAAGTGCTCTGGCAATTCTAATGCCAGGATTAGCATAAAACAAAAATAAAGTTAGTACTTGTAAATAAACTTTTTTTGTGTGGTGTTCTTCTGTACACATCCCTACACCTTCTCTTGGCATATGACCAAAAAGAGAAGTAAACAAAATTGTATTTACCATCAAGTTAAGGAATTTTGAAGTTTACTACAGGTTTATCAATAATTGCTAAATTAGTTGTCTTTTTGAAATTAATTTAAGATTACTACTTTTTAAGTTTCATCTGAGGATTAGAGCAGTGCAGATCTTACACTGAAAGTGAACTACACTGTCTCCACCCTTTGGCATAGTAAGACATTATATACTGGTTTTTGGACCAGTGGTAAAAAATTAGAACACTCAAATCCAATGTTCTCTATTTTCATCAAAGGAAACAGCTTCTGTCCACAAATGACTTATGCTTGTGTATAGAACTGTAGCAGACACTATGTCAATATACAAAAAAGCTTTGTACGAAGAATACGAAAGTGAGTTGTTATCAGGTAAAAAATGGTGGTGGCTGCTCAAGAAGTGCTATTTTTCTCTTTTTTTTGTATGAACTTTCTACTTTACAGATAGTGAGATAGTGCTGAATTGTGATTGTGGGATGTCTTTTAAATTAGTTTAAATATCAAAACAAAAACTTCACGATTCTCATGATTTGGAAATCCCAATGGATGAAAGGGGAGAATCTTTATCTATATTGGTTTATGTGATATAGCCAAAGTACTACGTATTATACACTTGCAATTTAAAAATGTGTGTCTTATACATTCTGTAAGGATTTAGATAGTTGGCCTGTGCAGATGTAACATAAGAAACAAACATGCTGCTTTTGAAGATCTTAAAAACATGTTTCACATCTTTCAGATATTTAGCGAATTATTGAAGAAAAGCACTATGTTTGAGCACCTATTTACAATAGAACTACTGAGCTCAGCTTTTTCTGAGCAAAAAAATTTGAGGCCACAATAGGTTTCTTTCCAAAACTTAGGAACGTCACTGTGCTGCAAAGAACCTTAAAATGCATTAGGTAATGTATGACTGTCTCCAAGCAGAAGAATTTGTTAACCTGAAGCTAATGTGGCAAATTAATTTTTGGTCATATCCTTTAAGGATCTGTTCAGCTATACTTGATTTATATGAACATTAACAAAAGATTTATGTTACAAAAAGTCAACCCACTTTTGAGTTAGAACAGCTTCATTTTGAACATTGAATATGATGTTAAGAGAGCACTCTTTGACAGAACCAGCTTTTAAACTATGGAAATACAAGGATTTGACTGCTGTCTGCTTAGCTTGGGATTGATCCTGTGCTGCAGTTTTCTGCTGTGCTGTACCTGGCATTACCATTGGCACAGTCGTTGAGCCTATATCAATACATTTTGTTTTATTTATGCAATACTTTAAGTGATTACGTATTGTTGCACTTCAAGCACTTGTTACTTGTAAAAATGTTTCCAGATGATGCTTTAAAAGATGAACGTAGCAGAAAACACAAGAAAGTTTACATCTTGCATTGATTTTAGTCTTGTAGGTCAATGAATAAGGTGGTTCAAGAGCTGATCTTCCTCATTCATACTGCTGTATGAGTTTGGCAGCATTACATTGCTATCAAAAGGCTTAATCACACTAACAAGTAGGAGTTAGATTTAAGCATATGCTTAAGGTGCCATGGCTTCAGAGGGTTACTTGTTACATCTAGAGTGTGTTCTTTGATTAGGATAATAAAATTCCAGATGCTAATTTGCTTGTGATGATGATCCTGTGCCAGACTAAGGTTTGATCCAGGATTAATTTTGCAAAAAGAAACCCGTTTGACCTTATGTAGTCACTGGGACTGTCCAAACTTTGCGTGCTGTTGATGCCTTCTCCAATGCACTGATTCTTCTATATTACAATACCAGCTGCAGAATGGCCCTTAATTAGTGTGGTGGCTTTGTTGAGAGCAGAAGTGAACTGGTTTAGGTAGACAGAGGATTAGGACCTCTCAGAGTTATGATCAGTTTGTGTTTTGCCATTGTCCTAGTACCTGGTGACAAATCTGGGAGAGAGCTTTTGGGGGAGAAGCTTACAGCAGAGGAAGACCACTACAGTCTCTTTTTGTCTAGAGGCAGCTAATGGTGTGCTGAATGCCTGAGTAGCGATAGCCATTCCTGAAATATATCCGTGCAGGAAGGAGCCCACAGCTGCATTTGGGTGTGAGGCACTAGTCTGCCATCAGGGAGGCTGTGCTATGTGCTACTGAAATTGTGTTAGGGGCATGTCAGTGTGATCTGGGCAAGGCTGTAGCAGGAAGAAGGAGAGACTTGGGCCAGTGCTCCAGATGTTGTTGAGATGTGAGAACTGAGCAGAGCTCAACAAATTGCTGGTCATGGTACCAGCAAAAAGTAGTGATAGTGGCCATTAAGTGCCTATCAGAAGACTCACTCTTGTCCTACAGGCAGCTTTAAGAGAGACCTAAAAGAAATTGGAGGCGACTTAATTCCTTAGATTAATTAATATGGGGGCAGTTTTAGAGAAACAGCAACAACTGCGTCATAGTTGTTTTCTTTCATAGAGAATACTTTCTGGATTTCGGTTTCATGCAAGTGCAGACTCCCATGTAGTGATATTTATATATAACAAATTATATGGAAGTGGGATGGAGGCAAATGTAACTTTGGGAAGGATGTGCAGGGGTAGACTATTTTCATGGAAACTTTGATGTGTGGTAGTGATGAAGTTGGTAAAGGTGTATCATTACCATACCTTGCCACAGGCAGCCTGCTGTGCAGCTGGAGAGAAGTTGCCTTGATAATGCTTACTGGTTGTGGGGGTAGATGTGAGGCTGTTGACTTCATTAGGAGAACTGCCTGTAAATGGAACAGAGTGCAGTCCCAGTCTGCGTGCTAGAGGTTTGTCATGAAATGACAGCAGGGATAAGGAATTAGGCAAGAAGTCTGGAGTGTAAGGCATCTTAGCATATTTGTATTACACATATGATTATTTCAATTTCATACTGAGATTATTGGTAGTACCTATGAGGTTTATGTTTTGTATTTTTCACTTTTCTAGCATCTAGTTTGTAGTTCTTACTACAAGCAGCTTACAAAGATAAAATAGAGGAAATACATCTTTTTCCTAAGCACTGGAAAAATCCATAACTGGTGCAGTTGAGTGGGAGAGAAGGTTGGACACCAAAACTGGGATTGTGATCTGAGCACAGAGCAGGATGAACTTCTGTTGGAGAGTTATTGAGCAAATGCTGAGAAATGAGGATAAAGCTGCAGAGACTGTGTGCAGATAATCAACCATCTCTTTCAGGTGAGCGAGTGGCCAGTGGAGATGAGCTGAATTTCTGGGGGAGTGCCAGAAAGGCAACCTTTTTGTTGATGGAGAAACTTCTAATTATCCCAGTACAACTTTTGATAGTGAAAATGTTCAATGCCAGTATTAGTTTACTGCTGGACAAGTTTTCTGGTAAATCTTATGGTTTGAGAGGGAAGTATCCTATAAAGAAGATGGAGAATTGGTTCGAGATTGCAAAATGTTTTGTACAGCAAAGAAAAAACTGCTGCTCTTCCCCAGGCCATACAATTGGTGGTGGGCTGGGAACCTGCTGTGGAGGTGCAACAAGGCAAAGGACCCACGGTTGCTTGTTTAAGGATGGACTTGTGACACTTGTCACTGAATTAGCTTGATATTTTGCATTATATAAATAAAGCTGTACTGCAGTTAAACCACATCATTTTCATCTTATCTTTTTCTTCTGTATCCCAAACAGATATAGCCTATGCTTATAACCTTTTCTGGGTAAGCTTGCACTTCAAAGGCTTCATCTGGTCCTGCTATTAATTGCTGTAGTGTTTTTGAACATACTAACAGTGTGCTGACTTATACCAGTGAGACTATGGCCCTGACTGTTTTCCTTCTGACTAGTTGTGATAAGTTTCCATCATGGTTTTGTGAAGAAACAGAAACAGTAGTGCATAAGAATCAGAAAGCCATATTTAGGGGACAATATTGTGATCCTCCTAAGGGCTGTTGTGATCTAGAAGTGGTTATTCTCATGTTCTTTAGGTATAACTAGCTATAACTAGCTTGGTATAGGTTTGGTCAGTGCCTCAGCTCAATGAGAGACCTATGGTTGAAAAACTGTTCAGTGTATGAGACTAATGTGCACTCAATTCCCTAGGGGCTTTCCACAAATTATTCTTAAGGAGAAAAACACTTTTTTACTTCCATGGGTAATAAGTCCAACTGATTTGAATTTATTTTCTCAGTTTAATACTTTCCTACTTTGTCCTCAAATTTAAGCATAATTATTTTTTTACCACGTACTTGAATAGTTTTTTGTACCCTACGTTATCTGTATCAACATTGCAATTACTTAATCTTGTCAGGAAGTACTTACAATTGTGGTCATGGCCTCATTCAATGGGTAACTGAACAAAAAACTGAATACTTGGATCTGCAGCAAATTGATGTTTAAATCATAGTGTAAAGCACATAGATAAACATTTAGTATTTAATCATCTGTTAAAATGAAATGCATTTTCAATTCTCAGTTGCTTCATATCAAAATGAAAAGGTAATAAATGTCAAGATTTGATTTCCCATCCCCATCCCTCTTATAAACTGTGTTGGTAGCATCAGTTTTCTAGTGGCGGCATCTTCTTGGGAGCAGGAGGGTCACACTGGGCAGTTGAGCAAAAGCTTCTGGTAACTGGGTTTGAATGGTTAAAGTTTGTGCTGGGTCTCAAAGGTGCTGCCCTTCTCTGCATTGTTATTTCATGACTTTTTGTTTCTCCTCCCTCCTCCCCAATTGGGAAATGATGTTTTAGAGGATATTTTAGGAATGATGGGAAGCTATACTTGCAGCATATTCTTTTAGAACATGGTTCTATTTGTGTTTTCCCTCTTTAGCAGGTAATCTAAGCAGAGGAAGGAAAGCAAGCTGAATACTTAAAATATTTAACATTTATGCTGTCTTTGTTTTGCTTGTTACAGTCATGATTATTTCTCCTGGGAACTTTTAAATTTGGGAAGCTGATTTTCAAGCTCAGGAAAAGTAAAATATTCCATTTTACTTTTTTACTAGCGGCTTTCAGGGAGCTTGACCAGTTAGTATTTTGTGTCCCAAATATACTTCCAGAAACAAAGGTCATGTTTGTCTGCCCAAGTCTAAAGCATGTAGAAGATTACTTGATTACAAAAAACTATGGGATCTAAGTGTTTGCTCACGTGGTGGTCATTACAGTGAGAGCTCTGTAACTAGAAGGTGGTATAGATACCATGGTGAAACTGTCACCTCATATCTTTCATTGTGTCTTTCTTCCTGCCATGATTTAAATTTTCTATATTGCTTGAGGGTTTTAAAATTTGATTATTTTAACCCTTAAGTTTGCATAAAAGACTAACAGGAACTCTTTGTTTTGTAGGTGCTAAACCAAATGATCTTCAATTGGTAATATCGCTGTTAAGAATGGATGGGGAGGAAAATAAGAAGAGAGATGATGTTGATGAGAATTTACAAGTTGAGTTGACAGAAGAATCTCCAAGAAATACATCAGAAGAAAATGCTGGATGTGACTCTTCATCTCAGCAGAAAACAAGGCTACCATCAGATGAACTGTTCAGGGACCTCGAAAAGAAAGAAAAAGAGAATGGCACAAACAAAACAGCACTTTCAGAATCAACAAACCTGGATGTTGTTGAAGCAGAGAAACCTGAAAATGTCTCCAGGAAAAGAAAGCTGAGTTCTTCAGAAGACATGAAAGATATTGGAAGGAAATTGCAAAAAGTTTTAGCTGGAGAATCATGTGGTATGATACCTGGAACTGTAAAACAGGAAGGAGTCACCAGTGGCCCTGATAGTGACATATTTAATTCAGATATCCTGTGCCTACAATACGATTTCAGATGTGCTGCTGCTGATGCCATATTGAAAATTCACAAGGAAAATAAGCATTCACAAGATGTGTCAGCTGCTGTTTCTGATAAATTATATTCTTCAGAAGAAATCAGTGTTGTCTGTACAGCTGGAAACATAGACAAAGACCCTGCAGGCAAAATGAGTGATCAATGTTTACCTTCCTGCTCTGATAAGGAAAAACATAAACAAGAAAGCCTCTCTAAGCCATCCAAAGAGCAAACACACCCTCACTGTAGTTGCATAGGTGAGTGTAGTTCAACATCACATATGCATGTTAAGCGAGTTTGTGAGAAATCCAAGATATTTTCTTGTGATCTTTGTGGTTTTCAGAGTGCTGAAGAGAGTCTCCTAAATTCTCATTTCCTTGGCAAGACTCACCTTCGACGCCAAAATCTTGCTGCACGGGGAGGATTTGTACAGATATTGACTAAAAAATCCTTTAAAAACCAACAATCTACTGCAACCAAAGAGAGGAATGTCAGGGCAAAACCTGGGACCAATAAATTAAGGGCAAGAACTGCTGATGCAAAAGAATTAAGTATTTGCAGTGCACTGAAAGGCTCAAAAGTAAGCTTATCTAAACAAAATGATGGCAGTGAACTTGTTGAAATGATACCATCTTCAAATACTCCCACTGAAAAAACAGATACTATGACAGAAGACACATCACTTTCTTCTGCTACAGAAGGAAATGATAAAATTCAAACTGAAAAACTAGGAATACCGGGACCATCAGAAAGTATTTTGCAGAAAACAGAATCTCTTCCAACTACCAAAAAGCTACTTAATAGTTTACATAGGACAAAGAGATTTGATAAACTGAAACACAAAAGAAATGTTTTCTTGTTAAGGTCTTCATTTGGACAGAGTAGGTCTTCTAGATTAAAAAGACAGGTTAGAAGAAGATACAGATTGTTGGGGAATAGTAAGAGATCCAAATCTGAAACTCGGAGAGTACATGAAAAGCCTATCTCCAGCAGACAGCTTAAACATGGTGAACCAAGCCCTGTGTCTCACACAGAACTAGAAACAGATGCTAAAAGTAATTGCAATACTGCTGCAGAAATACAAGATCTTACTGAATATAAGCCAAATACCCCTTCTTCTAGCACTGCAGGTGCTAAAGATTCTGAAGTTAAACTTATTGCTGATGATGGTGCTCTTCATACTTGCGTGGATTGTGGTCATGTTTTTCACGACCGAGAAAGTTTGGAAACTCATATTGCAAAGCTTCATACAAAAAGGATCCAGTTTCATTGTCAGATGTGTAGCTATTCCTCTGGAGTCAGGGAAGACTTGAAGCAACACTGTCAGGAGAGTAAACACCAGATGGGTGGTTGTAGCTTTAATTGTCAGTTCTGTTCATTTACCAGCTTGAATGTGGACAGCCTTCAAAGCCACATGAGTGAAGTGCACAAAATGTCCCACAGTTGTCCAGCTTGCATTCTTTTTTTTCAATTGGAAGAAGAGCTGATAAATCATCAAAAAAATGAGAAACACGATAGTTCATTATTTCAGCAAGCTACTCCATTGAGTAACAGTGATCAGACCTTGCAAGTGGTACCTTACAAGGAGTCAGTATCGAACAATAGCCAAAGACTTGCAAAGGAAATGGAAGTGTCAATGCAGGCAAAAACTCCAGACTCTTCCTTCATAAATCATAGAAATGAACTAAAGCATTCTGTTCTGAATAAAACCCAATTTCAATGTAAAAAGTGTTTTTATAAGACGAGATCTTCCACAGTTCTTACAAGGCACATAAAACTCCGACATGCACAAGAGTATCACTTCCTTTGCAAAGCGTGTAATCTGTACTCGCTGAGTAAGGAAGGAATGGAGAAACATATCAAAAGAAGCAAGCATCTTGAAAATGCCAGGAAAAACAACATTGGACTACGTTTTGAAGAATGTATTGTAAAGGTTTGCGTTGGTGTTGGTGGCATTAAATCAGTGGTGGATACTTCCATTGCTGGGAGTGGAAGTACAGAGTTGGATAAAGAAATTATAGATGTTTCATCTTCTTCTGTGGAAAACTTATCAAGAAATAAGGATTTTGTTCTACTTGAGCAAAGGATTGGTGAAAATGAATTGGTCTTAGCTGATGCATCCAGAGGAGGGAAGCCTAAAGGTACTATTTCTAGGACATGTACCCATTGTGGCCTTTTGGCCTCCAGTGTTACGAATTTGACTGTTCACATCAGGCGAAAGCACAGCCATCAGTACAGCTATTTGTGTAAGGTTTGCAATTATTACACTGTCACCAAAGGAGATATGGAACGTCACTGTGCAACCAAAAAACACAAAAGCCGTGTTGAAATAGAAGGATGTGGAAAACAGAACTCAGAGATCATCGTTAGCCCTGAAGGAGGTAATTTTGAATCCATGAGCAAGAAGATTAACAGCCCCATGACTGCCTTGCCTGAACATGTTGAGGATGGTGGCCAGTCATCAGATTTGGAAAATTCTGTCTTAGACAATCAGGAAGTTGAGCGAGGAGATGCTGAGTTAAAAGCTGCAAATGCCAGTAGGCCAGCAGATATGCAGCCTAGTAGGAATCCAGTGAAAATAAACCAACATGTGTTGCTGGAACCAGCGAGAGTTGCTCAAGACTGTGACCCAAGCTTCCAGAGGAGAGCCATGGGTGCAAATGACAACAAGTGTGTACACTGCAGCTTCATTGCTCATTCTGCTGCTTCTTTAGAGCTGCATGTGAAGCGAAAACATACAAAACAATTTGAATTCTACTGCATGGCTTGCGACTACTATGCTGTTACTCGCAGAGAGATGATAAGGCATGCAGCAACAGAGAAACACAAAATTAGAAGAGAATCTTATGTTTGTTCTTCTTCTGGGGAGGAAGCAAATGCAGCAAATACCACTAAAGAAGGCGCTGCTTTGCCTCAAGAGGAGCACCATCACATTGTAGGGGAATCAAAAATTAATTTAGATGAAACAAAGTGTGCCAATGATGCATCAGAAGGTGATCATATGAATAAAAGCTTTACTGAGTGTACTGCCTTAAATGAAAATACATCTCCAGGAATCCCTAAAGATGTCAATTCCCAAAATGCAGTAGGACATGAACTTGATAAGGATTCTGGAAATGGAGGAGAAAACCCTTATTGTGAAGGATTCCAGCAAACTCCTCAGAAAGATAAAGTTGTTGAACTTGTCAAAGAAGTATCAGTTAAAGAAACAGGTACTTGCGAGGTGCAGAAAAGTAAGCATGGTCAGGAGCTGCTCAACTCAGATGATGACTGCACTGCAGAAAATCAAAATAGACCAAGCCACACAAACTGCAATTCAGAAAAAGTTGTGGAGAGCTTGGAAGAAAGTAGTGAAAACCCAGAAGCAGAGTGTAGAGACAAAGACAGTCTCACAAAAAAATCACTGAAGAAAAATAGCCCGCTTGTGCTAAGTCTTCCAGAAACAAGTAGTGCAGTAGAGCAATCAAATTTTGCTGGAAACACTGGAGAAGCAGTACAAAATAGACATAGTTTAGATGGTAACAGAAGTTTCAGAGAGGATCCTACTGGGGAGGAGGACGAAGCCCTTATGGAAGCACAACGTGAAGCTGAAGTAACTATAAATAACAATGTTTGGGAGGCAGATGGCTCAACAGCTGAGGGCAGGCAAGAAAGTAGTAATGAGGCTTTAGGAACAGTTATCAGTGCTGATGATAAAGGAAAGGCAGTGCAAAATGTTGGCAAGTTTGATTCTTCTATAGTGAGGTTAAAAAGTCATCAAGATGGGGAGGCCAGTGACCATTCTGCAGAAGGACAGATGTCAGGGGTAGTGAAAGCTAGTGAGCTCACAGTGACAGCAGACACTTCAACAAATGGTGGGAAAAAGAAGAAGTCAGAAGGAATATCCCTTGGGGAATCGACACGTATTCGCTGCGATGACTGTGGTTTTCTAGCAGATGGTTTGAGCGGACTAAATGTTCACATAGCCATGAAACATCCTTCAAAAGAAAAGCATTTTCATTGCTTACTCTGTGGAAAATCATTTTACACAGAAAGCAACCTTCACCAGCACTTGGCCAGTGCTGGGCACATGCGAAATGAGCAGGCGAGCGTGGAGGAGCTGCCCGAAGGAGGTGCAACCTTTAAGTGTTTGAAGTGCACGGAGCCCTTCGATTCAGAGCAGAGCTTGTTTCTTCACATCAAAGAGCAACATGAAGAGCTGCTGCGGGAAGTCAATAAATACATTGTTGAAGACACCGAGCAGATAAACAGGGAGAGGGAAGAGAACCAAGGCAATGTCTGCAAGTATTGTGGGAAGATGTGTAGAAGTAGCAATTCCATGGCCTTCCTAGCTCACATCCGTACCCACACAGGTATGGAAACTGTTGTTGCAATTGGTCTCTTTCAAGCAGTGAATTATACCATTGGTCTTTTTCTGCTTGTTAAGCCCTTTTATATTTCTTAGGAACTGGCATTTTTATCGCCTGATAAGCCCCTGATGAAATTCAAAGTTATCTAAAAGGGTATGAAAATACGGTGATCAAAGGGCAGAAAATGTAAGAACATTTCAAGTACAGTCACCCTTCTGCTTTTTGTTTCATATAGAGAGATTTTCTTCCTTTTAATCTAAATTGTAACCATTCATTGGTTCTTATATAATGAAGCAGTGGTGGTTTGAGAGATTAGTTAGCTGTTCTTTCTAACTTTGTCTTCTGTGCAGTTGTTTAGTATCCAAATTGTTTATTTCATTTCAATTAAGTGAAACTTTCAGCATTACATAATGTCTCAGAGTAGACATTTGATATTACATCACTCCTAAATAAATACCAATAAGAAACAACATTTTTTTTTTCAGAAATAAGTTATAGCGGTTGGAATTGGTCAGCCTTTTTGGAAGGTGGTATGCAGTGCTGATGTGTTGCACAGGGATGTAGCATCTGATTTAGTTTCTGTGCTGATCACACTTTAAATTCATTTTTATGTTTAATTTTAAGTGGAAAATTTAAAAACATTTCTGTAGAAAAATGCATAAGCTGCAGTTCTAAATTTATGTAAAAATTCACTGCGATGTTTCTATAAACCTGCCATACATTCTTTATTTTAAATAGACAGCTTTTCTAAATCACTGAGCTCTGCTTAGACAAGTGGTGTCTCCATGGTTGAATTTATGAGTGGATTTGAATAATAAATTCACATTTCAATGAACATATTTTCATTAAAACTGTAAGGTTTATTTTACTGTACTTTTAAATAATGGCTTATTATGGAAGCTATAGTTTAAATTCATGCAGTATTTGAAACTTAGTGCATGGTTACAAGGAAGAGAACAAAAAGGTAACAAAAAGAAGCATAAAAGAATGGTAATTCCTGGCGTAATCCTAAAATAGTTTTGTAAGTTTTTATGAAAAGGCAAGGGCGTGACTGGACAACAAATCCTAAAAATTAATCTCGGGGAACAGAGACATTGTATTTCAAACCTTTCAAAGTATTTTACTGTAACTGCAGCATTCATGTATACCAATAACTCACATACTTAATACTTTCAGCATTACTTCTGTCCTGTCAATAGCGTAGTTATCTGTATTGCTTCAGCTAATATCCAACTTGGAATGCAGTGTTAAGTCTTCAGAGGAATGCTCATGTTCACATGGTCAGAACAGCTGTATAAGCCCTTAATATGCCCTCTTACGGCAGATAAAACTGAATAAAACTAAGGGGGAGGATGCTAATGGAGCTCTCTTTAGAATTCTTTATGCAACTGTCTGGTCAAGACATGTTGCTTATAATTGATGTGTCCATTACTTGAATTCTCTTGTAATTATAGTCAATAAGTCTTGTAAATGTGTTAAAGCTCACTAAAAGCATACAAATTCAAGAACAGAGTAAGGCTAATAATTTAAAATAATCAATGTAGGCATTTCAGCACTTAATTTCCCTTGTGTGTTGATAGCTGATCATTCTTAATCCATTAAGATTTATTTAGTCGTTTACAATGCAAAATAGGTTTGCACTGGTCACTTGTGCCATTTGAAAATGTCCACCAGGTTAAGTGCAGAATGTAGTCCATTAGTCTTCCTTGACTATATGTATTAATTGCATTTAAAATCAAGTTAATGTGGATGTGAAAGTGAGGTAACTATCAATATATGACAAAGCAACCCTACTTACATAAGTTACATCATTGATTGTAACATTTAGTAAAAGTTAGTGTACTTTTTAACATCTTGTGTGTAGGTCTTATCATGGAGTATATTTTTACTGTGCTTTTGGATAGCACTAAATATGCAAAGCAAAGTGAAAGAATACATTTAATTTTGCAAGTAATTTTTTGGTGCAGAAGTATAGAAAGGTTACAGAACAGAGTTTTATCTGCCTTCTTTCTCACTGCAACTCTAAATGAAATGGTTTTCTGACGCTTTGCTTATTCACATAAATAGTAATGTGGAGACTTTTATTAATACTTAATGGGAAGAAGGCTTTCTCTTCCAATCTGTATTTTCTTGTTTGTGGTTCTCTTCTTATAGAACCTTTTCTTTCCATCTGTATCACAGTGGATGCAGTTTAATAACAAACAAATATGTTTGGGTGATTGGGAGCAGTGGCAGAAGGGAATGACCTACTGCACCAACTGTATGTAACATTGGTGAGGCAAAGTCCACCATTTCCAGCTTCTGACCTATCCCAGGGTAACAACAGGTGCATAAAAGCACAGCCACACATTTTCCCATTTATTATTCTGATTATGTGCTTTTAAAAAAGTCTTTCATCAGCATCTGGATGTGCATAAATAAGTTTATATACATGTGTATGTATGTGTAACCATCGCCAACTCCTTTCCTTTTTTTTAATTGAGTAATCAGTGATGATTTGAGGTGGTGGAGGGAAGGGAAGGGAAAGTTGCATAAAGATACAACTAATAATTTCCATTAATAGAAAAATAATGTTTCAAAATACCATTAAATAATGTAGGAGATTTTCACATTGCAAATGAAAGGAAAGCATTGCTGTAGAGGACCTAACAAGTAAATCCATCACATGTTGACAAGTGAAAATGAGGAAGTGTAAAGAAAAATAGAAGAAGTAGTAGAGGTGGAAGACTTTTTAGTTTGCAATTGATGGAGGTCCCATAAACTTAATTAGCAATCAACATCTGAGGAAAAATCACCTGCAACTGCATCATCTATGTTTCTTTTCTCATCAGATTTCTCAGTTAGTGGCAGTTGTGCCCAATGCAAGTATGCTGTATTACTCCCCATGTCCTAAACCTAGGAGGAAATGGTATGATGACATTTCATGTGGTTCTGTTCACTTTGTATTGGGCCTGAGCTAGGAGCACAGCAATGCCTGCAGGTGCAGGTGATGTTTCCTTTGGCTGGCCTAAAGATGCAACAGTAAATTTTTTCTTATAGCTTTGGGTCTTTAGTGTCCTGATGTAAAGCAAGGATTGTGGATTCAGATCTTTTTTTACAAAAGTAGAATGGTTTATGCCTGCCGGACCTGAACTCTTAAATTGAGTCTTATTTTCAGTTTGGTGTGGTGGTGTTGGTTTTTGTTTGTTTGTTTTGTTGTTGTTGTTGTTCTGTTTTTGTTTTGTTTGCTGTTGGTTGGTTGGTTTGGTGTCCCCCCAGTTGTTAAGAGCCTTATTGTTTCCTGCTACCATCAGAAAATGTACATGTGTTTTCCATGCCATAAATTGTGAGTAAAGTAGTTTGGTGGATTTTTTGGAATTTTTTGGCTATTTTTTTTTGAGTCATTTGGTTGAAATGATGATATAGTGAAAGCATTTTTCCCTTTTTTTTCTGAGAACTTAAAGCCAAATGTGAATCCAATAGTATCACAGTTTAAAACAGCTTAAGAGAACCACTGAAATTGGTGATAAGTATAGCTAAGAAATGGTTAAATGTTTTACATTGTTTCAGACAGCTTTATGGCAAATTCAATTTTTTTTTACCATTAATTTAAATCACAGTCTAATGTCTTCTTTTTTATTATAAAATTTTGGGTTGTTCCATCCAAGAACATACTGGAACAAATTTGGCACCAGCCACCTAAAGGGGAGATACACTGCTTTTGTTTCAGGTGATAAGTACCGACTGGAGCCTGCCAGCACTTGAATTTTCATGGAGTTTAAATGGAGATGTTAACAGATATTCAGCTCTGGATCTGAGAAAAAAAAAATCAAAAGCCCTCAAGGCCTCAGTGATTTTTGGATGAGAGCAGTCAACAGAATAATACATTTCTGTATTGTCAGCACACTGTAGTCACGATTGGTCTGAACTCGAGTTCTTCGCAAAGGAGTCATGTAAATGGAAAACAGCAAAGGTCTTGTATGGAAGCCCTGTGGGACACCTGCAGTAACAGAATGAGGAACGAATTTACAATTTAATCAGTAGGAGAGAAACTAAGGGAACATAGGATAGAATCCACATGGTACATGAATTCTATGAGAAAAAAGGGCAGTATAAACACCAATAGATTTTTAAAAAAATCATCTTCACCTGTGGCCTTGTTGTTATTAATTGTCCAGCTAACAATCACAAGTTAAAGCATCAACTTTTAGTGGTCTTTTAATGCAAAGATAAGGTTTTATTTTTTATTTGCCCTGGTCTCTTTGTAGAATGCAATGTTGATTTCAAATGTCACCAAATTAATGATTAATTCAGTTTTATCAGGATCATTTAAATAAACTGGGTTTTTTTTCAGTGTGATGGATAGACTGTGATTGCTGTGAGCTGCAGTCTGAACCTGCTTTTGACATTTAAACATATAAAGCTGACTAGATATAACCATTGAGGTGCTAAATATATTTTACATCTACTTCCAACAGTAGAAATGGAAGTATTAAGAGATCTGGCTTCATTGTCATTGAACTGTGAAATATTCAACCTTGTCTGCCTGTGCTTAGTACTGTTGACTTTTTTATTTCAGTTAGAAGATTAAAATTAAATGCTTCATTTTTCGTTAGCTTTTGGGAATTAAATTGAAATTTAAGACTCTAAAATTTTTTACTAAGATCCTCAATTTCACCAGTGGGTTCTTGGAGGATATTCTTTTTTCAAGGGCAAAGTAAAAAGGTTCATTGATCAAGTATGATATAGTGCAACATTTTTCTTATCAGAGCTCTTTATGTATATTTATTAAAGATCACATATTTCATATTATGCTTAACTGTATTGGAAGAAGTACTTCACAAAACATATACTAAACATAATATGGAGACTCTTTGACCATATTGTACTTACTTTTAACTGCAATTCTCTGATTTTGATTTATTGATTTAAGGATTTAGTGGTCAGAAAATTGGAAAGTGCTTCTAGAATGATGTTGCTGCGTAATAACCAGGGACTGACATGTGCCAAATTTAACTATGTCAGTAAAAAAGATAGTTTTTCCATCTTGAGAGATGATCACTGTTAATTAAGATAGACAAATAATTTGACTTTTTGCTGAACTGATGTTGTACAAGAAATAGGTTGATACTTTTTCCTTGGAGAAATAATTTCAGAGTTCTTTGGTCTGCAGCAGACATTTAATATTAAAGTTTGTTCTTGAAATAAATAATAGCCAAAATGTCAATACTTCTGGTTTGCAGAATAATCATAAATTCTTGACCATAAAACAGTCATAAAGGCATAATATTTTATCCGCTGTATATTCATACATTGCATGCCATTACAATAGCAAGGTGATGAATCATTTGCTGTGTGTGACAGAACAAATCTGAAATACCAATGCTAATGTGAAATCTATTCAAAGTTGGAAGACTTGTAATATTATTTTACTTTAAAAATATTTGCTGAAAAAAAGAGAATGTTTTGCAGTTTAAACCAATCCCAGTCCACTTTAAGACCATTACCTGAGTTTCAGCATCTGGCCATTGGGAAAGACATAGAACAACTTTTGCCATCTTTTTGAAACGTCATCTACCTATTGTATTTTCTGCTCATTTTAATATATTTTGTGGATTTTAATGACAAGAAAAAGACCAGATTTAAAGTTAAGAGAGTATTTTCTGGGATCTTGAACTTGAGGAAACTTTAATGAGTAATGTATAGAATATACTGTCTGTGTCCTGGGGGTTATAAATTTATGTACAAGACACTTTTTTTATTAGGCAAAAATCTCAAACAGGTTAAATGTGGGATAGGTTTTAAAAAGGTTATTTTTCCTCAGGAATTTTTATTTCTTTAACCATGGGTGATATTTTATTCTAATTCAACTCATATCTTATGCTAAATTTTACTTAGGATCAAAGCCATTCAAGTGCAAGATATGCCACTTTGCAACAGCTCAGCTTGGAGATGCCAGAAACCATGTCAAGAGGCACCTTGGGATGAGGGAATACAAGTGTCATGTCTGTGGGTGAGTAAATTGAAACAGTCTCCACCATGGTTAACCAGGAGAAGAGTACAGAATATGAATTGTTTCAGAATTGAAAACTGTGATGTGAGCAAGAGTGGCTAAAATTATGCATGCATATCCTCCTTTCCATTGTTATGGTAAATTCCTTAAATACAGTTATGACATTCTTTTCCCACTTCTAATCCTGCACTGAAGATGAGCAATTTTATGGGCTACAAGGTCAATTTGAACCTGTAATCTGTAAATTGACTAAATTATAGGATGTTCATTCACATTGCCAGGGAGAACTGTAAATTCCATTTAAAGACATAAAAAATATATAATATAGACTTTACTGTGTGGGGTTTTTTCTTTTGCTATACTGTTATAATTTTAGTACCATTAACAGATTTCGGGACTCCATTAGGGTTTTCATTCTTTATGAAAACAAAACAGAAGACAGATTTTTCAAACAAACGGATCTAAAATATTGCAGGCATAAGACTTCTAAAATAAATTGAAGTCTTTTATGTGTTCTTGTGTTCCTGTTTGTTACCCAAAAAATCTTGTTTTTCTTTTAACAATCGTTATTTCCTTAGAAGGATCGTTCATAATGTTTAATTGTCCTTCAAATGTGTTGCATTTAATAGGAGGCATTGAGACTCCTTAATGCAAAACTAATTAATTTAGCAGAAATGTTTAAAAGGTTTTAAAATGCCATGGCATATATGGTACATCATAGGACATTCAAAGTTGGATTTTAATACCCTAGTTCTGATTAAAAATATATTTTAATGTTATTATGCTGAAGAAATTAACTAATATATGCATCATATAAAAACATTTAACGCAAACCTATGTAACCTGCTATACCAGTCTTATGGCTAATGTGTAAAAGAGCACAGGTTCAATTAGATTGTGCTGTGCACACATGCATGGTGTGGTGTGATGTTGGGGATAATATTCAGCAGGAGGAGGTTTTTTAGCCTTAGTGTACCAATCTGCTGCAGGACAAAGTGAGTTGCACATTTTAGAAGACAAGTGAATCTTCAGCTGAAGACGCAGCTGAGTGATTTTCACTGATTCATCTCTCTGTTTTTCTAATAATTTTGCATGTGGCATTATGAGATACTTTGGATGAGTTTACTCACTTAAGAAAATTAATTGCTGACTTCTTGAAATAAGAAATAAAAATGTATGAGCCCAATTCTTACGTCCACTGTATATCAGTAGTAGGATAACTTGTGCTACTCCTTATTTTGAAGCATAGTTAAAATGAATGTTGTAGGGTATTTTGTATTGTTTTAAAAATCTTATTTGCTGTCTCTGCTTTATCAGTTGTGAAGAACTTGACATGGAAGATAGTTAAAAACTACAGATCCACAGAAGTGTTTAGCAAAGGCTAAACTCTCTTCCTTGGAAGTTGTCCACAAACTTGACATTGGTTGTTTGTTCAATTCCCTTTTAACTTAAACTGAAAAATCATAATATTTTTTAAAATATTTCATAATGAGAGGAAAAGTAAAAAAAAAAAAATTCAAACCAGCAAATATGGTATCTTTTACAAAAAAATAATAGAATTAAAATTATTAGGATTTGGCATAGTGCCTCATTTTTTCAAAAACTCATTCTATCACTTCAGGATTGACATATCTGACAGAAACTGTCTCAGAAATTGCACAACTCTCAGCTGGGATTCACAATAGTTATGGAAGAGAGAGAAAAAGATGTATGAATGATTTAAACTTTGGATTGAAATGGTAGTCACTTTCCTAAGCTGATTGCTTACTCTGTGTTGCTGATATGTCATACCTAGTAGCCAGGCAGGTACTTACTTTCCATTTTTGTGTATTGTTAATTTGCATCAACAACATGGAGCTGTGCTGTTTAGATACGGCAAAGCAATCGGTGAAGAGACATACACCACAATACCCCATGCTTACAAAAATCTGATTTATATCCTTGTTTAAATAATCATCACATTTCACTTAATGTGCACCAAAAATGTATTTTAACAATCATATACTAGCACTGATTTATTTGGAAAAGCCATTTTTGCACTGTAGCTAACAGCCCTGAAGAATTGATTGGGATTTGAAGGAGGAATGACCAGAGCAGCTTGAACCATAGTCCATATAATGAATATGCCATCTTATATGTGGAGAGGAGAAAAAAGTGTTAATAACCTGTGCTGTATTTGTGCTCTTTTAATTGAAAGGACTGGGTAGCTTGTTGGTTAAAAAAATAAAGTAGCAACATAAAAAAGGATAAAATTGCTAGGATTGGCTATCGGATTAGTGGCACTATAGAGCATTGGTACATTAACACCACTGACAATGTCAATTCATTATCATTGATGGCTAAATAATCTTAGAAATGCTCAGTGGACCTATTAGTTCCTGAACATAAGCAGCTCATGCTGCATTTCTTCATTAGCTTTAATTGCTATAAATTTTACCTTTTTAAAAATCATGCTTTAAAAGGTGAAGTGATCTTTCAGGAACATTAACTCTGTAATTTTGTCACAAACAGAAGGTCCTGCACTATGTTTTCTTTTCTACAGTAGTTAATATTCTATCCTCTGACTTTTAGATTCTCAGTAATAAGCCCTCTGCTAGTTGTGAGGATAAATTGTGTTTCAAAAGCTTTTGAATCTGCTTGGGCACTTTTTAAAGGTGAAATGTCAGTGCAACATCATGGTGTGGTCTCAAAATACCACATTTTTTAAAGACAAATTACTTCAAAATTTTGGTCTTAAAAAAAAAAAGGCAAAAGAAAAAAAAGCAAAAATCATATTTTTGGTGTTGTTTTAGGAAGGTTTTGCTGTGTCTCAATTTTCCAAATGATCCTCATATTTACATGCTACAAAATACACAATATATAATTCAGCTAGTTGTTGAAAAAGGCAGTAATTTTGCTGTGTTGTTTTATTTTTTTTAATTGAAGTTCAGAGTTTGTTTTTCTTCAGCTGCACAGCAGAAAGTAGGTGACACAGAAATTGGACACCACTGGTGTTTTAACATTTGGAATAAACCGTCTGCTACTCATTGCCTTATCGCAGATGTGTGTTAATTGTTTTCTTTTCCATACCCATGGCTGTAAAATATATGCCATTATTTCAGGGGTAATGTCTATTTTCTGTGTGACTTTCTTTCGTTTTTGAAAGTCTGACTCTGAAATTGGCTGATACTCTGGGTTAGGCGAACAAATCTTGGTTGCCCAGCATTTAAAATTTTTGTTTCATTTGCCTGCTGAAATGCTGTGAAAAGGCTTATAATGCACTTTTCAAATTTTATCCCTTAGGTAGGATATGAAAAATGCATTGTTCTTCAATTGAGATTGTGAACAGAATTTATAGGCAATGTTTGATTTAAAAATATGTCTATTATTCCTTTGCCTTTTTCTTGCCTTTGCTTTTAGAAACAGAAATTTGGGGTATGTAGTTACATGTTTCAAGTAAGAGTGGCTGCTTCCTTCTTTTTTTTTTTTCTCTCCTTTATGACCACTTAAAAATCGATTGAAGAAGATGAGTATAAGGTAGGTTTGGATTGTTAGGAAAATGTTCAATATTTAAAATGTGCACGTAAACATTTTTTGCTACATTCCTACAGTTTGAAAGGCCAATTTTAGCAATGTCTTTTTTATGTTTATTACACATATAGTATTTAATGTATAGTAGTCAAGTGTTTTGAGAACCAAAGTAAGCCTTTTTAGATACAAAGAAATTTGGAGGGGGGTCAAAAAGATGATTTTTTTTCCCTGTATTTTGCTGGAGTAGTTATGTCTTGAAGTTTTTTGATATGGTGTTTTGGTTTTTTGTTGTTTGTTTTTGTTGTTTTGTTTGTTTGAGGCTTTTTGCTTTGTTTTGGTCTTTTGTTGGCTGGAGGTATTAATCTGTATTTACTTTCTGCTCCTTAGTTCTCTATTTGCTTTGAAACTCCTTTTCTCAATTAATTCTGGAGATAACGTAGGATGTTCTGATAAATATTTTGCTAAATTCAGTTATTTCTTAAAGCCTCAACTAATAAGATTTTGGGACAGTTATAGTCTCCCAGGCATGGAAATAACCTCACTTCTGCTGCTGTTGTTAATGCTAGGAGTAATTCAGAGATTTGTATAAAGTTCAGTATTTTAATGACACTGGTTGCTTGGAGAATGTCTAACAAAACTACTCACCTATATTGAGCATAGTGACTAATAGATCTTTGTTCTTGATAGATAAGGATGTGCTTTGACCAGCTGCATAAAAAAAAAAAGGCTCCACTCCTGTTTGTTGTTTCTGAAAAATCTTCTAGATTTTCAGATTTTTTTAACCTATTACTATTAATACAGGCTACTTTTAGTGAAAAGCTGCTCTTAAGATTGCCTTTAGCAAGCAAAAAAGACTTATTCTTAAATTTATTGGTAGGAGCAGGAAAAACATTATCTTTTCAAGGATGCCTTAACGTACTGTAATGTAAATTAATTATTTATACTTGTGCAGTTTGGTAAATCTTAAATAGAAAGTTGCTACTCCAGTAAAACTATTTTTGTGTGGTATTACCTAGTTTTTGTGCATTAGTAGGGATCTCTGTGTAGATGATTATAATGTCACTTTCTGACCTTTGCAGCTTGAATAATTGTAAATCATTGCTTCATAACGTGTCAGAGAATGTCTGTACTAGGGAATTAAATGGCAGAATATAATAGACCAAATTATTGCCTGTCATGTTTTCAACAACACAGTTAGTATTTGAGTTACACTTAATCATTACGTGCATTAGCAACTTCATTGGAATCCAGCTTCAGGCTGAGCATGAAATACATTACATTATTTAAACCTCTAATGGTAGAAGTCATTTATTTGTGTTGAAGTGTACAACATGCAGAGTTTCATAAAGCAAGGAACACTTGAGAGCTTAATTTATCCAAATCAAAGTCTAAATGCAGATAAACACAAATGGCAAAAATTAGTAATTTTTATAGTCTGGAAATATTTAAAAATACATGGTTGTGAGTAATTGTAGGCAGCAGGAATAAATTAAAATCACTATTTTTAGTCAACTCTGAGAATTAAAACTTTTATATCTAAATAATCAAATGCATCATGAAATTGCATTTTTGAACGAACAATTAATTATACACATCATGTCTACAGATGTGTCCAAACAAAAAATATATGTTTGGTGCAGCTGTTTAGATCAGAGATAATTGCATGTGAAGTGACTGTTCCAGATCCAGCTATTCTTAGTTTCTCTATCTGCATTTTGCCATTTGGTCCTATCATATTCTTGTGTCCACATTTACTTTAGTAAAGAAAAATGAGGTGAACCTACATAACAGCTTTCCAAACTTGCATATGGTTTAAAAAAATTAACAAGAAAATGATAGAAAAATATATGAAGTTAAGTAATATATGTGTTGTGTTACTTTGCCATTTTTTGTTCAGCTGTCTTATCACTTTGTTAGATTTGCAAACCTGACCTTCAGTACATAGTCTCTCTTTTTACTATTGAAGAAAACTACTTGAAGTGGAAACAATTTACTTTTGTTCAGAAAAGCTCCCAGCACCTTTAAACAACTGGTACGGATTCCAGGATGTGTTGTGCAAGACTGTCCTGGCCTGGAAGTCTGCTGTGGAGTTTGCTGGAATTGGCTGGTAGGAGACTTCTGTACAGGCAGTAGAAGGAGTCTTCTGTTTGAGACTGCTGTTAACAATTGACACAGAGCAATCAAGACCAGCTTTCCCCCTTAATAAAATGTGTTTCTAGCAATTTGTATGCTAAATGGGATTATAATAATAATTTAGTTGTGCTTGTGAAGAGACAAGGTATATAAGGGACATACTTACATTGTGTGTTGTGTTTGGAGATACAAAGAGCTGTGAAAAGTCCAATTCAATGCACTTCTAAATGACAGCTATTGAGGTGCACAGAGGTGTAGCACCTGTAACTGCTGCTTTTACAGGCATGCATTTTTAATATTTTACTTTATTGTAGATTGCTTTAATGTCCAAGACATATTTACTTCTACTAAGCCATAGGCACCTCACTCTGAACACATCCTCTGGCCACATAGGGTGGGTTTGAGCCCTTTCTGAGGATGCAGGCACTGTGACTAATGGGAAATAGTCTGATGGTGCAAACATTGGTGTTTAACGCTTAGTGCTAAGGCAAGCAGCAGTCCTAAAGTTCAGTATCCCAACTGAAAAAGGGACTTCTGACCTTATCATCGTGGTTTAGAAGGATTGGCCCAAAGGTTGGGGGAGATACTGTTAAAAAATGCCATCAGCTGGTGGAACAAGGTGGCAAAAAAGTTAACTCTGTTTTGGTGACCATGAGAAGAAGGGTGATGAGAGTTGTTGGTGTGGGTAGTTGGTAGTGACAGGGAGAGAGGTTTGCTTGCTTAAAACTGTGGTTGAGTTGTTTTGTCAGTAGGCTGAAGTAGCATGGTTTGTATTATATCCACAGTTCAGAAAGCTTTTATTTGTTTCATTTTTTGTTTTAATCCTTTGTGTGGAGGAATTGCATCAAGCTCCTAATTCAGCCATTATTTTCCTTGCTGTTCTTAACAACTTTAATTTGAAATTTAGAGGAAAAATAATTGACCCTAATCTTAATCAATGAATGTTGCTTCCCTAGTACTTGAGGGTTTGATAAACGAATCGGGATGTTACCCAAAAAGGGGCAAAATAGATTCTTT